>NW_017728924.1:12035691-12073561 GCF_001723895.1 Crocodylus porosus | reverse complement strand
GATTTGGCCTGATTTGGTGGCCAGATCTGAATCGAACCAGGGGACCAATTAAAAGGTCCAAATCAATTCAAAGCTCTCCAAATCGATTTGGAAAAAATTTGGAGAGCTTTGGGAATTTAGGCAGTTCCCCGCTGGCTGAGCCAGGGAGCGGACCTGGACTCCATGCTGGTAAGCAGGGGGTGGCGAAGAGGACCATGGGGGGACCCCTGCCAGGCCCCATCCCCTGCTTGCTCCCCCAGCTCCCTGAGAGGCCCCTGACCCTCGCCCACTGTCCCAGCCCCCACATGGCTGCCCCGCCTGCCCCAGCTCCCGGTTATTTAAAGAAAAGCCCCCACTCACAGGGAGCTACCAGGTGGGGGGTGGTCCCCACTGCTCCCCACTGCCCCATGCCATGTGGAGGGCTCTGCCATGAGCTCCCCGACCCCCCCTGCTCCCCAGCCTCCCTCCCATGGCTGCCCCACCCACCCCAGCTCCCGGCCCTTTAAATAAAAACAAAACCTTGGACTCACCAGCTGTTGCAGTGGCCTTGGGGCCTCTGGAGGCTTTTACAAGAGCCCCCCATGCAATGTGGGACAATGGGGGGCAGCAGGGATCACCCCACTGCTGGGCAGGAGCTGGAGCAGGCAGGGCAGCCATGGGGGGGCAGTGCTGGGAGAGTTGTGGGGGTTGGAGGGCTCATGGCAGAGCCCCCTACATAGCGTGGGACAGTGGGGGTAGCAGGCATTGCCCCTGCTGGGCAGGAGCTGGTGAGTGGGGGCTTTTTCTTCAAAGAGCCGGGAGCTGGGGCGGGGCAGGGCGGGGCGGCCACTGAGAGTGGATGGAGGTGGGGCCTTTGTGATTTGGAGATTTGGCCGATTTGGCAGCAGCTGAATCTGTGAATCAGATTCATCCGAATCAATTTTGGGACAGTGATTCGAATCACCAAATTGAATCACTGTCCCCTGAATTGGCCGAATCCAAATCAGAAGCGAATACTAGCCACTTCACACTGGCGTAATACATGGTGAGCAGGGGTGGACCCAGAAGGCGCATGATATTGATGCAGCCTTTCAGTTGACAAAGTAGGCAGTTCAGCCCCCCATCCCCCTCCCCAGGGGCTTTTTTTCATTCCCACAAAGAAATAAGTATTCCCTACTCTCCTTTCCCCTCCATGGCACATCCTATCCCATCAGTCACCTCACTGTTCCTGCTGATGGGGGCAGGGGGGAGCATGCTCCACAGCTGCTCCAGCCCTGCTAATGCAGACTGTGGTGAGCTAGGCTGAGTCAGGGACTGCAGCAGTGGCAGGCAGGTTTCTCCCTTCTTGGTTCCCTGGGCAATCCCTGCCAGCCTGGGACGTGTCCTCTCTGAGCGCAGAGGGGAAGGGTGGATGGATGATCACATAATGATTTTTCCACAGGACTTCTGCCATGGTAATCAGCTGTTTTGTAGGCCATCCATATACTTAATTAGCTTGTTAATTGAATAAACTAAATATGACTCCTGCTGACACCATCATTTTCTATTGCAGTGGACTTTACTATCATTACAAGGCTGCACAGAATACCAGAATGCCTAACATACACCAAGCTAATCTGTCATGCAGATTCCCCTAGTTTAACTGAAGCATTACAGTGTTGCTTCATTTATTAGCGAGTTTCACCAATACATGCAGCCACAGAAGGGTCCTAAAAAGCAGAGACCTCCTCAAGCCACCTGGGCTCATAATGAAGGAAACTGTTGTGCAGTTATAATCTTTCTGCCATAACATGCCAGATTCACTTCTGACATAAGCAGACCGTACTTCTACTAACTTTGGAGCCCTTTACAGCAGGTGAGTATTTGGTCCTTCATGCTGAGCTCAGATAGATTCAGAAGCAGGAAATTGTTCAGCCCTGAAAGACTTCTCTCTCTTTTGGTTAAAACTTTTATCTTTCCCCAGTTACTTAGTTACAGGTTTCTTAGCTCTCAGATACCTGTCCCTTCATTCACACTTGGCTTCCTAGAAGAGTTTTAGGAGACTGAGAGACCTTTAAAACCTCAACACTTTTTATAAGAATCTGTAGCAGCCAAACATTCTTGCTATCCAGTTATAAAAGTGCTTTCCATTTCCTGGGGTTTCAGGTCAGTTTTGTGCAGCTGAGAGCACCCCAGAGGCTGCAGACTTTTTTTTAAGCCACAGGAAAAATATAGCATGGGCATTGGCAGTGCAAGTATTATGGCTGCCATCTCAGCAGCATACTACAAATGTAATCAGGGATCATGCTACAATCTACCTGGGAACCCACAGTGCTCACTTCTCAGAGAACATCTGACCTGAAGCCAAGCTCAGTTAGTACTGAGTCTTACAACCCCTGAGCCTGCTATCCCCTCTTTTATACTGCTCTCTAAGCCTGACACCAGCTGCAAGCTTACTGGGACGGGGCCAATCCAGCCCAGAGATATTCTGCAACCTCTTCCTTGCCAGGGGCTAGCCAGTCCATACCATCCCATTGCTGTAGCTTGAGCTAAAGAGCCAGAGCTCCTTAAGTGAGATTGTAACAAACTCAGATTCTCTGTGGTTCAGGCATGGTGGGGCCTATAATGGACAGGAGGAGGTCTGCATTCCTTAGGACCCTTCTGCGGCTGCATGTATGACGTACCATTGGTGAACCCTTGCTAATACATGAAGGGGTCTACATAACAGATTGACCTGTGCATGTTAGATGCTCTTTGCATTATAGAAACTTACCACTCTCTAGCCAATGTGAAGCATCCCTGACCTGAGTTCACGTTTCACTGCTAGCTCATTCTTGTACTCCAAGGACATACTCTTAATCAGGGATCCTGGTTTTCTCTGTTTAAAAATCACAAATTCTCTGATTAAAAATTAGCAAATTCTTCCCCCAAATCTTCATTTTTCTGTGATTAAAATGGAATGCCACTATATATAGGTATCAGTTGAATACAATGTTTTATTGATATATTTACAATTTTTAAGCCATTTGGAAGCCTACCAGTGCCTCAATAACGATAATAAAATAAATTCTAAATATGTATACCTTTTGGAGTTTGATTTTGGGATTTTTATCATGGAAAATCAGAGCTCCCCCTTCCCCCTTCACTCACCAGGACGTGGGTCCAGCTGCAGCTGTTCCCCCGCTCCCCCCACTGCTTTGTGGTGCTGTGCAGCCATGATATGCCCATGCCCTGCCTATGCCGTTGCCCCTCACTCCTGACCCACAGCCCCTCAGCCCAGCTGGTGCCTGTCACGCCCCACCCACAGCCCTCTGGGCCCTGCTGATGCTCCTCATTCCCCACCTATAGCCCCCTGGGCCCTGCTGGTGATTCACTTGCCTCCCACAGCCCTCCCCCAGCCCTGCTGGTGCCCCTCACTTGCCACCCACAGCCTCCTGGCCCTGCTGGTGCCCCTCAGTCCTGATCCATAGCCCCCCAAGCCCCCCAGCCCTGCTAAAGGCCCAGCTTCCAGGGCCACGGGGCCAGGGACCCAGGTCTGCAGCCCTCTGTCTGTCCTCGTTCTCCCCTCCCCCCCAGCAGTGCCTGAGCCCCAGCTGCCTCCCACAGGAAGTGGTGGCTGCTGCAGTGGTGCTGCCCAGCTCCCCCTTTCTCTCCCCCATGGGCAGTACAGTGGGCAGGGAGCCTGTGGGGGTGGGGGGGTGAGGCAGGTGTGTGGTGCCTGCTGGGGGCTTGGGCTACCCACCATGCTACCCTCCTGCGGGGCCTCTGCGGCCCAATGGACAGGACCTGGCATGGCAGGCCAGAGCAGGGCCGGGTGGGGAAGCTTATTGCCACCACTGGGAGCTCTGCACCACAATGAAAAAATGTCCCCCACCTGCCTGGCAGCAGTGAGGGGCACAATTCTGTGCCACCATCCCTGCCACTGCCGGGTGGGCATGGGGTGCCTCACCATGGCAGTGCGGGTCTTGCAGCAGCAGCAGCACCAAGCATCTGCCCCCCGTGCCTCCCCTGGGAGTGCAGGCAGCACACAGCAGCCAGGAGCCATCACCCCACCGACCTCTGAGCCATCTGCTACTCCAGTCCGCTGCTTGCTTGGGCCCTGTGGCTGCACATAAGAGCCCTGGGCCCCAAGCCCTATGCACCACATGGGGTGCCAAGTCCCACTACCTAACTCCCTCCTTCCCTCCCTCCCTCATTATGGGGGCCTCAATCCTTTGCCTCCCCCTGCCCACAGCTGCTGCCAGACTTACATGTGGGAGCTGCTTTCCAGGCTTCCTGGCAGCCACGTGCATGTGTACCACAAACACATGGCACCCCCTGCCTGACCTCCCTGCCAGCCTGCAAGGGGAAACCCACCGTTTTCCATGTCTTTCTCCTTTAAAAGAGAAAACCAGTGTTTTTCTCCTCAAAATGAGCAAATCCATGTTTTTCTCTTTAAAACAAGAAAATCTGGGTTTTACCATATTTTTCCACGGTGAACAGAAAACTTGGATTCCTGCTTTTCATACATCCTCTGTTGGTGCTGATTATCATGATGTTGTTTGTGAGGCAGATTTCTGTTGAGTAGGAACTGGGCTGAGAAAAGTAGCAAGGCCCACTAAACAGGTCTTAAATACTTGGGGTCACCTTGTTTCATTTCTTATGGATTCTTACACTGTCCGGAGGTTGGTGTCTGATGCATCTGCATGGAGAGCAGCACAGTGTCTGTTACAATGAGCACTCCTGCTGTAAAAAAACCAAAAAACAACAAGAGATCAACAGCTGTTTCATTCCCAAAGCCAACCGCCACCTTCCCACTCCGTTGTGCAGCACGACTTGTAGCTGAAAGAGGAAGAGAACTCATATCCGGTTTGCCTCCGAAATGTCTTTCTTTGCTTCAGCGTGAAGTGGATAGATGAAACTCTGTTTACAGCTTCCATGTCAGGAGAAACCTTGCCTTTGATTTGACACTGACCCTCAGCAGGCAAGAAAAAAGCATCTTGTCTTTTCCGAGGTCGAAGAAAGCCGATGGAACAAGTGTATGTAAGCACAACACTGAATAACAAAGCAAGTGGCAGCACATCTCACTTGATGTCAGGGAGACATCAGGGTGGAGTCTCCTCTCCCCCTTGCTCAGAACCCGAAAGAATTAGGGCTACTGTTTTAGCCATATAATGAGTGTGGGATATATTGAAATGAGTTCCAGCTGAGCAGGCAATAGACCTTAAAGATTTCTCAACATTTTAATGGAACATGTTCTGACTGCCAGCCTCTTTTGTTCTCGGCTTTGATTAAACTCTTGCTCAAGTTTCTCTTTGTGGCTCCGTTCTCTTTCAGGCTCAGGTAAAGAGCAGGGGGAAAAAAGAATGTGTGTAAGAGCATATAGACTCCTACCTTCATGCTAATAAAACTCCAGAGATCTAAGCAACTTGTTGCCTTTCCATGTTCGGTATCTTGGCTGGCTGGGTCATGTTGCTTACGAAACACCCTTCTTAGTGAGGGCACTGACTGTGTTGATTGACAGCTCTCCCTGTCAGAGAACCAAACTGGCACAATCCACTGCAGGGAGCTTTAAAGCCTTAAAAAGAGCAGATTCTCTGCTGCTCACAGGAGCCCATTAGTGATTTTCTGCTTTTGAATCTAAGTTTAGGATGTACCATTAGGATCCCAGATAACCTTATCAGAGATGCTGGAAGGATATAGCAAGAAACACTCACTGTTTGATTTCCTTCTGACTATAACAACAACCTCTCCCCGCCCAAGAAAGGAAAACATTGCCACGGTAAGAATTGTTCGAGACTCCAAGAAACCTTTAACAAGTAGCACCACGAACATGGCATATTGATTACGGGAGACCAGAAAGCAATACGTTAATAACAGAATATCAGTGTTTAATCAGAGACTATATGATAAGAGGAAGTGTTTGATCACACAGCGATAGCAAGCCCCCCCAAAGAAGCATCTCAAGTCAGCAGCGGATTGCAATTAGCATTTTTTTCCCCCTGCCTCTTCTGATGTGACATCCTCACCACTATTGCAATTTTTCCTGTCAGGATTGAAGAGTAAAACAAGGCCATTTCTGATCCTCCACCATGACCAGTGGCCCCTGAATCTCGTTAACGTTGTCAGATCTTATCAGAAAAGAGACACAGATGTCTGCATCAGCCCTCCGCCTGACTGCTTCTGCCACAATTCAGACGCATGGGAGCAGAAGGATGTGGCATCACTGCCTATTATCTTTAGCTAGCACCAGCCAAGGCACCAAAGACCTACTGGACTTTTTCCATATATGTTACTGCAAGTTTCAGAGTTTGAGAGAGGCTAAAAAATGTCAGTAAGGTATTTATTTGCAATTTCAGGTTGCCTCTTTCGGGTGTTCATTGAGATAAGTGGCAATGGCCACTTTGTTGCAATGTAACATGGTTTAACACAGCAGAGAGCATTCCTGTGTCGCAGTCCCAGTGCACATGAGGGCTGCATAGATTTCCTCTTGGTTACTCTTTGCCCGGGAGGCCAAGTACAAATATCTCATCTTATGCTCATTTAATCACAGAATCATAAATGTGACCTATCTGCAGCATGAAGCAGACTGACAGTTACACTAAGGAGAGAGTTCCCTGGTATTAGATAATCCTTGGATAGCAGAAAGCCAGTGTAGCTGGCTAGGATCCAGAACAGAGGTGTGCATGTGCATATATGGGACAAATTTCTAGCACTTCAGAGAGCATCAGCTAACAGAAGGTGCTGTTCAGCTTTGCTAGGGAATTCTAGGAGCTTTTCAGGACCACAGCTGTTCCCAGAATCACAGGTGCAGAAAGGTGGAAGAACTTGCCCCAGTGCAGGGACTTAGCACTCTATTCTCCTTCCCCCATATCCTTTTGGGGCTCAGTTCTCTTCTCACTGCAGTGTTGTAAATCAGGAGTAACTCCACTAAATTTTGTGGAATTTCACTGGTGCAAAACTGGTGTAAAAGGCAGATCAGACCTTTGGTATGAGGCACAGACTGAGCCCTGAATCCATGCCCTCATCTGATTTTTTTTCAGCTGCCATCCTTCTCTGTTGATATGCTGTGCCAAACCATTGAGCTGATCTTGGAGGGTGGGTTTAAAAATCTAGATTGGGACTGTGAAGCTTGGGTTCTCCTTACCTTGCCAAAAAGGTGGGGGTTTCCCTTGGCCACCATGTTTAGAAATTGTCGTGACTTGGTCAGAGTAGCTAGAAGGCATCTGACGGATGAAGTTCACAGGAGACTGTCAGCTCTGGATTTAGAAAAGCTCCCCCTTGCTCAAAAAGGGAATCCTCAAACCATGCAACTGCAGAGAAAAAAAACCATGCCTCTGATAAGCTCACTTCTCTTCCTACGCCCAGAATAACTTCTGGGCACTGATCTCTGTTTGCACAGGTGCACCGATACATTGGTCCAATATTGGATCGGCACTGATATAAAGAAAATTGATCATATTGGAAATCGGCCTGATATGACCAATAATTTGGCCAATAAATGCCCATGCATGTGTGCAGCCACAGTGCAGTGCATAGGCAGCGAGCAGCAGAGCCTGGCAGCTTGGAGAGCTGTGTGCAACTGGTAAGTTTGGAAGGAGATGGGGGAGGGAAGGGACATGTGGGGGGAGGGGGGCAGATCAATGGCCCTGCAGTGTGGGAGGAGTGGGGCATTGCTGCCCAGTGCTGCCAAGTGCTGCTCAGCTGGGGCGGGGTGGACACGGGATGAGGAACTGCCAGACGAGTGGGTGAGCTCTGGACAAGCAGCCCCTGGACAAGTGGTATGCAGCAGCAGGAGCCACTCCCTCCCCACTCCCCACACCCCCCAGACAAACTGCGGCTTTGTCCCACACCTGTCTCACCCTGGCTGAGCTGCACTTACCCCAGCCCCTGCCTCAGCCCCACTCCTCCCTCACCTCAGGGGCCTTGATCTGCTCTTTCCCATGCCCCTTCCATCCCCCCTCCACTTTCACCATACCAGACTTACCAACTACATGCAGCTTTCCAAGCTGCCGGGCTGGTATCAGAAACCGAATTGGTATTGGCCAATATGGCTCAGCTATCAGTACTGGCCCCAAAAACCTCTACTGGTGCACCTCTAAGCCTGATGCTACCCAAAACAAGCTGTTACCCACTCCTGTAGCCATCTTTTCTCGGTCTTCACTGTTCCTGGAGAGGCAGGGGAAAAACACAGTTTCCTCGTCACTTCCAATCACAAATTCTCTGCTGCTGCCTGAGCAGATGTCCAGTAATATACCCTGTCTCTTTCTGTACCCTCTGCTGCCTCTATTCTCTGGTGCACACAAAGGATCCCAAAGTATCTGTCTTACACTCCTCCATCTGTCTCTGAGCTCTCTGAAGCTGCACTGCCTGGATAACCCTTTGCCTTGCCATAATCTGCACCTGTATCCTTCACCTTACAGACTTTATAGCAAACACAACTGCTCTTGTAACCATCCACAAAAGACTGTAACTACTACTGTAAGACTGTAAGGACTGTAGAGTCCCTGTTCTTTAGCACAGCCTCTCCAGCAGAGAAATAACTTTCTCTGCTCTCTACCTTCCTATTGCAAACACAACAGGAGGTTTTTAATCTCAAGCGGACCACAGCACATACCCATGTCCACTACCTTGCCTGACCTAGGCAAACAACATCTCCTGCACAGCACTTACAACCCTAGTCACAATTACCATACAGCTCTGCCTTACTACAAATCTTAGCTGACCCTACTAGAAAGGGTCAACAAATTCCCTGATCAGCAAATTCTCTGGATCAGCACATTCCCTAATCGGTCAGGCCACTGCCCTCAAGTTCCCGTGCCAGGGTTCCAGTTAGCAATTGCTGGTGCTGGACTTGGTTCCAGTTCCTGAGTCAGAGTCCTGAGAGCCCCACGTTGAGCCCCAATTGTTGGCTGTGGATTTAGGATCCAGATGCCTTGTTTTGGGGAGGGGTGGGAGGGCTTTCCGTTCGATAATAGGCAAATATATTGATACACAGTGATAACAAAAGAAGCAATACAAACAATCAAGTAATTCTAGATATATACCAAATCCTAGGGCTGTCATCAGAGTCAAAGTACATCTGGCCAGGATGCAGTCTTCACTCTGAGACTGTCTCTTAGGTGTCAGATGTTAGCAGTCTGGAGGTGGGATGATGAGGCCCACACCCTCCCAGTGGGGTGTATGAGACAGGCTGCTGGTGTACCCTTTATCCATGGCAGCCTTGGGGACCCTTCCCGGGGGGACAGAGATGGAGACCCCTCACAGGGAGAAGGATGGGGAGGGATGAGGCAAAGGGAGGGAGCCTTTTGTTAATCTCAAGTCTCTCTTTTGTATTCTCCTTCCCTCTTGATGACTCTTCATCCATGGCTATCTCTGGTTGGTTGTCTCTCTGTGGTCACACATCCGCATAGCCTTCTGGGCCTTCTCCTAATCTGGTTTATTCCCCCAAAACCAGGACTCAGGCCCCCCTGCTCTGAGGCCTTGTTAGCTGGTGCCACTTATCTTGTGTTATGGGCAGTCTGGCATATACTTCCTTGGTTCCCAGGCTTGTTAGCTTTGTTATGTTAGACAATATGGTATATGCCCCCTCAATTCTCAGGCTGTGTTCATCTGCTGGCCTTGTTGTGTTAGACGGCCTGTGTGCTTTCCAGGGCTATGAGAAACTTTGTGGGTGAGACCCAGGCTCTTTAGAAATCCAAACAAGGATGTGGGGTCCAGAGAAGAGCCACACATATGATCAGAGACTTACACAGCAAGCCATACGAGGAAAGGCTAAGGCACCTGGGACTCTTTAGCCTTAAAGAGAGAAGCCTGAGAGGCAGCTTGGTAGCAGATTACTGCTACATCAGGGGCATACATCAAGTGCTCAGCGAACAACTGTTCACCAGGGCATCCTTGGGGAAAACCGGAAGTAGTAGGCACAAACTCCTGGAAGACCATTACTGACTCAGCATTAGGAAAAATTTCTTCACAGTTAGAGTGTTCAGATTGTGGAATAAGCTCCCGCCAGAGGTGGTGCAATCACCTACCCTGGAAATCTTCAAGAGGAGACTGGATGGTCACCCCACTGGGGTCACCTGACCTCCAGTTATCTTCCCTACCTAGTGCAGGGGGCTGGACCCAATGGTCTTCCAAGGTCCCTTCCGGCTTTACAATCTATGAATCTATGAATTAACCCCAGCTGCCCATCTTGAACCCTTCTAGTGCATATATCTATACCTATAAGCCAATTCCCAGAAAAACAAACCTTTAAATGCCATTTCTAAACCAACAGAGATCTCAGTTGTGTGACTGTGTGCATGTAGTACGGAAGAGGAGCAGGGCAGCTCAGGGAAAGGATCCCTGAGACTCTGCACATTGCTCACTCTGGTTTGTTAGAGCTCCATGCTCATATGGTACAAACTTCTGGGAGAAAACAGGTTCCCATTCTTAAAAGAGTGTTTCACACTAAATCTGTTAGGGCAGCCCCTCCCTGCCCCCCTAGCCCTTTCTTTACCCACCTCCCTATATTCCCCAAATATCTATCAATTATATCTATGAAGATCTTCAGAAGCAATTTTTCCTGAAAACAAGTTAAAAAAATGAAAAGAAAATTTGTGCCCCCTGAACTGCTGATGCTGTCCTGATAAAAAAGGAGGAACCAGTTCCTGTTTCTTGGATTAGGCACTTAACTGGATTTAGGCACTGAAGTGTGATCATACCCTGGTTGAGTCTCTGAAAATCAATTCATTCATAATTTTTTTCAACTGAGGACTTAAGACTGAGCCTTAGATTAAGTCAAAAAAGAAAGCAATGAGGAGGGGAAGGATCCACCTGTCTTTTGTGTGACAGTGTTTCAGGGATTTGGAGTGGAACAGGAGCACAATTAGAAGACTAGGTCTACTAGGGCCATACTTTGCCTCCCTCCCTCAGGCGGAGTGTCTCTTACTTTGTGAGGAGCCCCACTCATTTCATGCAGCTCTGTATAAACTTCTGCTGGAGAAAAAAATAAAACAGGTTCCCTTTTTGACCTCAAAGTGGTGTTAGTGTAAGGACGGCCCAATCTAGCCCTTAATTAAAGCAGAAAGAGTCAGAAGTATGAGAAGTTCTGAATAATCCTGATTCTCCTGGACCTGGTGCTGAATACTTTCACATTTTGTCTTTTCTCCTGTTTCTGAGAGCAGAAATAATGCCTTACCTGGCTCCATCAGGCTGAGTGCGAGGCAGCATATTCAGCTGTTGAAACGTTTGCACACATTGCTAGTGTCTTTCTTCACTGTCAGTCTGCCAGAGATGCAGCTGCAAGTCCAGGAGAGAATTTAAGTTCAAAATAATATCTCACATTTGTCTCCTATTCCTCATCCAGAATCCTGGCTGCAGCCTCTCGTCCTCCCCGACATGTTTGGTTCTCAAAAGCCAGTGAACTTTTATGAAACATTAGGGTAGGATCTCATTATGAATCACTTCGCCCACAAAGGGTAATGGGTAGGGACCTACCTAACTTGTGGCAAGAGAAAGCAATTTTCATAGCTTTGTCTCAACACAAAGAGGCCTTGCTCCTCAGTACTGATTGGTGCAAAGGCCCTGGAGGGAGGAGGGACAAGGGGGTGGCTGCCATCTTGACTGCTGGCTGCACTGCATGTGGCCCTGCCCCTTGGTGCTGATTGGTAGAAAGGTATAATGGGGCAGTCGCCATCTTGGCCGCAGCTCTTCATGCTGCCCTGCCAGCTGGTGCCTTCTCTTCCCAGATGGGCTTGAAGGCTGGGCTGCCTGGCAGCAAGAACTGCTGGATCCCACTGGGGAGCCAGCATTTTATTTTTATTATGGTTTTTTTTTTTGGTTGATTTCCTCAGAAATTTTGGCCAATGCTATTTTTCACAGAGATTGCTCTTTTTTGTGACTTCTGCAAAAACAGTGAAACTGCGATTTAAGTAGGTCCCTAGTAATAGGGCTCACTATTACTCATCTGCCCAGCACAGTCCGGTGACATGACAAATAGTACGTTTGTTTGATTTCATGAAGGGCAGTCATTTGTGGTCATTCATGGTACAAATACAGTAAAGGGGTAGAATCTGTAATCTGTGTGGCCTGAAACAGCAAATTAACCAACCTAATGCTAGCAAACGTTGCACTAGAATATCCATTGCGAAGTCTTTCTGGACCTCTTTCCCTTAATATCTTATTTAGTAGGATCCTTAAGGTCACACATACTGGAGCAGTTCATTTTCCTGTCTCTCCCCTCCCCTCCCCTCTTCTGCAAAGACCACTTCTGTGCACACATGATGGCTCCCCAGTCACATTGCTTTGCAGAATGAAATGATTCAGGGGTCAGGCTGGAGCTGAGCAGCCTCAGGAACTTTAGGACCCAGAAGCAGTTGGAAACATTGTCATGTTGAATGATTTTAATGCTCTTAGCCAGGAGTGTGCATGTGTTCGGGGAAGAGAAGGAAGAGAATTCTCCCTTTCCAGCTGGGGAGGGTGTTGGGGTGATGCCTCTTAGCCAGGCCCCTTCATTGGCTTCGATACATGCAGTTCTTTTTCAGGCAAAACATAGCACCCCACCTTTTCTCCACTGTGGGATCAGTCTTCCTCCACCTGCTCCTCACTCTGCCTTCTCACTGCCCGTTTATCCTCTCTCCCCATCCTTAGAAGGAAGGCAGTTAGGGCTTGCCTTTTATGCTGTGAGCATGGTGTAGCTCCTCATTTAGCTTGGAAGGGACCAAAACCTAGGTTGTCATCTTCAGTTATTAGGCAATTGCTAGGGGCTGGAATGCAGTAGAAGACTGGATGGATCTTACTGTGTTCACTTGTATGTAGAAGTGCATATGGGTTTATGTCAAAGGCTCTGATTATTGAGAGCAAAGGGGTTTCTCAAGACCTAGCCATTCCATCATGAGTCTCAATCAGTATTGCAAGGGGCTCCCTACTTTCCTCAGAACTGTGTATTATAAAAAGCAAAACCGATTCTGGGGAAAGGATCTCAGAGGGGATGACATGACTCTCAAGCAGGTATTTGAGATTATATGTAGGTTCCAACAGATCCCGCTGGGCACAAGTAATCAGCTGCAGGGCTCCCCCTCGAGGTAGGGCTGACTGCGTCAAAGAGCTCTGTGGAGAAATGAAAGGGGAGAAGATTACAACGGCAACACCTGCAAAGTGGAAATTTTAAAAAGGTGAGAGGAATGGAAAGGAGCCACTAGTAGAAAAGCAAAGGGGTCAGAGAGGAAACTCAGAAGATGAGCAGATGTTGATATGAGCATCCATCTTCTGTAGAGAGCCACTGTGTTATTCTTACATGACTGAATACCACAGTATCATGGCTTGATTTAATAGATTTGATAGATGTTTAGGGTTGGAAGGGATCTTAGTAGATCATTGAGTCTGACCCCCTACCCTGGGCAGGGAAGAGCACTGGGGTCAGATGATTGCACTAGCTAGGTGCTTGTCCAGTCTCCTCTTAAAGACCTCCAAGGTAGGGGAGAGCACCACCACCCTTGGAAGCCCAGTCCAGATTCTGGTAACCCTTACTGTAAAGAAGTTCTTCCTGATGTCTAAATCTAAATTTGCTCTCTGTCAGTTTGTGGCTGTTGTTTCTAGTAACTCCAAGGGGTGCCCCGGTAAAGAGCGTCTCCTATTCCTTGCTGTTTCCTCTCTGACTAATTTGTAGCTGGCCACTAGATCCCCTCTCAACCTTCTCTTGCAGAAACTGAAGAGATCCAGGTCCCTCAATCTCTCCTCATAGGACGTTACCTCCAGGCCCCTAACCATCCAAGTAGCCTCCTCTGGACCCTCTCAAGGTTATCCACCTCCTTCTTGAAGTACGGGGCCCAAAACTGAATGAAGTACTCCAGCTGCAGCCTTACTAACACCGCATAGAGGGGAAGTTTCACTTCCCTAGACTTGTTCGTGATGTACCTGCTAATGCATGACAGAGTGCAGATAGCTTTACTGATCACTTCGTCACGTTGACAGCTCATGTTCATCTTGGCTTTGACTATGACTCCGAGATCCCTTTCTGCTGCTGTGCTGCTTAGGAAGTCATCCCCCAATTTGTATGTGTGGTCGTGATTCTTTCTCCCTAGGTGTAGCACTTCGCACTTATCTTTGTTCAACTGCATCCTATTCTGTTCTGCCCACTTTTCCAACCTGTCCAAACCCGCCTGAATCCGTTCCCTGCCCTCCAGTGTGTTTACTTTGCCCCGTAGTTTGGTGTCGTCTGTGAAGTGATTTTTTCAAAATGATTTTTAAAAGCCTCACTGAGCATAAATATCCCTATGTTGAATTCCTTTCACTGAATATGAAAACACATCCCCCAAATTCAGTGAGGCTCTCACTAAGGAAAGCACTTAAGCAGGTGGGTAACTTTCTGCATGTGAGCAGTCACGATTCATTTCTGTGGGATTTAAAGATAAGCATGTGCTTATGTGCACTGCTGTTTGGAGAGTGTAGCTAAAAGAACAGCTCTACAGACCATGCCCAAATGATTGCACCTGCTGCAGTTTAGCAGCTTAAGAACTTCCTGGGTCTTGGTTATAACTGCCTTGTAAAACATGTAGGCACTGAGAGTGTTTGGCACCTTGTGTGTTCATTCCCTGGGGCGGTGATTCAGGAGGAAGATGGGGTTCTCCAAGGGAGGTCTTTGTTTACATGCAGTATAAGCTGTGTGCGAGGGGAGATTAGTGTGGAGGAGGGAAAGTGGGACAGAAATAGAGAAGGCAAAAAAGAAGACTAGACACAGGGGTGGGAGGGAGAATAAACACAGTGCGTCTGCTAAAAGCTACATCCATGGGATGAGCCATCAGTAATTTATACAAAGCATCACTTCTGTTCCCTTGTTGTAAAGACGCATGTTACTGCAGCCTCTTGCCAACCTCAGAGCGCTAGCAGGAAGCTGGGCACCTAAATTCCTTAAAATATTATTAATCTCGAGACCTTGAAATATCTCTTGCATTCCCTCAGGGAACCCGTCACTCCTTTCTCCTCACAGTATCGTTTCAGTCAGTCACTTTTATTTGTGTATTAATAAAAATACAGCAATTCACAAAGAGCCACAAACCTTTCCCTGCAGTTACAGTTGAATAGAAACAGGAAGACAATATATCCTGAATTGGGCGCTTGCTTATCATTGCAGCAGGCGTATAGAATCGTCCCAGACAATCACATAAACAAGATGCCTATCAGGTTTATTCAAGTACTTTCCAGTGCATCTCAGATAAACTACGACCCTTTATATGGCATTCCTGCATGAAAATATAAATCACATTAATATGGTGTCTTCCATGCACAGCATCTTGTGTCTTTTCTCAAAAGAATGGCACAAAGCCACACCTGTGAGCCACAAAAGAAAGCAAAGAGGCAAAGCTTGTTTCAATCCAGGTCCTGAGGCAGAAAGGCTCGTGGGCCACCTGTAGATGGGCACATAAAACTCAGCTGTCCAGTGAATGTACAGATAGGGGAGCCATTAGATAAAGAGCAGGTCCTGAAAGATCTTTCAACTGCATTTCAGACTAGTCAAGAAAATAAATGAGTCTAAGGCCTTTGAATTTTCAGTCACTTAGCATTGGTCATTGCATGTAGCATTCACCTGGCGATACAGAAAAATGCATTGCACTCCTGTACAGACTTACGCACATGCATGCGTGAAGCTGTCCTGGGCCAGCAAAGTGCCACTGACTTGAAACTGAGTGTGTAGCTGCATGTGAAGCAGCCGAGGCAGGTGGGGTGATTGTGCAGCCACAGGAGAAGTGGCAAAGACGGTGCAGCACAGGGGTAGAAATGCCAGCAGAAGTCAAAGGCAGATCCATGAGCGGTAGCAATGGAGAGAGAAGTTCTGAAAGAGCAACAGCAGAGGCAAGGATAGACATAAGATCAGGGAAACAGATGAAACAATGGAGTCAGCAGTAATGGTTTCTTCTCTCACTCTGCTCTCAAACCAGCCGCTAACAAACATTCTTACCAGGCTCTGCCAGTCCCCACACTGCATACACGAAGCCCTGCTGCTGCTGCTAACAATGACATTACTAATTTATTGAGCAGGCAGCAGTATTTAGAACAGGAAGAAGTACTCGTATGTCATGCCCGCAAAACCCATCCAATATAGTCTGTTCTTCGCGATGGGCTTGCTGCTAGCCTCAGGCCTCTCACAAATTGTCATTTGTTTGGTCCAGCTGTTTAATCCACTTCTTTGGTATGAACTGAGGATTTGCAGTGTCTAAAAAAATAAAAACATTAGTTTGTTTGGCATCCCTGAGTTGCTATCTCAGCCCATTACCTGAAGTACCATCTGCCAATTTGTAATCTGGTTTCCAGCAACATACAGGTATGAAGCAGCCAGAAGGAGGGATACACTCATATGTGACCCATGTACTTGTGCATGTAGCTGTATCTTTATGTGCTTGCATTTGCTCACTGATTCACAGGACTTTTTGTATCTCTTGGTGTTTAATAACATGTAAGCCTGGGTATGTGTTGCCAGGTCTACTTGTGTTTGCATTTGACTGAGCTGAAAGATTTGCTGTGTTACACATGTACTACGTGTACATTTTTTGTGCCTGCTTCAATATCTGCTTGTGAGCTAGGTACAGAGAAACTGCTTTGAGCTCTTTATTATGTATTCGCTTTGCTTTGGTTTCACAGTCTACCATCAGGTACAGCAGCCCAGGCTGTGTCCTAATACACACGTGTAGTATTTATCTCCTGATAAAGCTTCATTTTTCTGCCAGGGTTTGGGCTTCTAGCAAAAAGATCTTATAGTTACAAGCTTATCTTTCAAAGTTTCAGAGCATTTGAGGGATATATCCTAACACATAGTAAATTAGCGTTGTGTCCTGCAGCCACACTGTCACAAAGGTATCAGCAAGACATCTTTCCAAATGCCCAGAAGGAACAGGTCCAGTTGGGATTTGATTCCAGAAGACCAAGAAAAATGAAGGAACTGCAGAAGTCTATACTACTTGCAAAAAGTACAGGCATACCTCGTTTTATTGCGCTTCGCTTTATTGCACTTCACAGATATTGCGTTTTTTACAAATTGAAGGTTTGTAGCAACCCTGCGTCGAGCAAGTCTATCGGTGCCATTTTTCCAACAGCATTTGCTCACTTCGCATTTTTTAGCAATAAAGTATTTTTTAATTAAGTATGTACATTTTTTTTTAGACATAATGCTATTGCACACTTAATAGACTACAGTATAGTGTAAACATAACTTTTATATGCACTGGGAAACCAAAAAATTCATGTGACTCGCTTTATTGCGATATTCACTTTATTGTGGTGGTCTGGAACCGAACCCGCAATATCTCTGAGGTACGCCTGTACTGGTGATTCATTTAGTAGCAATCTGGGTTCTGTGCCATAACTGGCCAGTAGGAGACACTGTACAATACTGAAAAAGGTGCTGTGATTCAAGTGAGGTATCTAACCAAGATCCTGACCCCTTGTGTCTATTGAAGCTCTCATGGCCTGTTTTGTGAGAATACTTTTGTCAGCCCAGAGCCCCAGCCATAGTACAATGTGAGCAATTACACCTAAGCCTTCCTCGAGGCCTCATTTCTGGACTGCAGTCTTCTTTCACTTGCTCTTTCAAACTGTTGTATACATTGTTAAATAGGTGATACTTTCCACTTTAGAGGTAGATCAGCAGCAGTGCAAAAGGGCTAGAACTGCCTCTGTGAAGCCTGACTGATCAAAGGGCAGGCAGAAAAAAGAAGCAGTCCAAGCCACTGTCTTACCCAGCCCTGACTCCCCACTGCCAGCCTGCCTCCTCAGTGGGAAGGGAAGAATATTGCCCGTAGAGCCTGTACAGAGAGGGACAGTAGATAGTTGCAGGCACCACTTTGGACCAAACAGCTGGCATGGGGATGGAATTACAGAGACTGAGGATGACGCAGGTGGTGTTGTGGCTACTGGAGGAAATGCAGCTAGAACCCAAAGCCTGGGGTTGTGGCTGTTTTTTCTAGGGGCAGCCCAGCCTCTCTGACCAGTTTAATGACTGTGCTGGTGCTTGTTAACCAGTGCAGCAGAGATGGAGTTCAGCCTCTCAACTTGTGGGTACCCAAGCACCAGGGAGCAACACCAGGTGTTGAAGGTATTCTATTTAGGGCTAAGAAACAAGGGTTTGTGGGGTGGAGGAGAGAGAAAGGTTGGGTTATAAAGAGGGTTCCTCTGCATATCAGGGCTTTAGGGACTTGCTGTCCACTTTCTTTTGTTCTTGCTGGAGACTGAGGGAATGTGTGACTCCATAGTAGCTCCTGAATGTCCATGTGTGGGCAAATGTATCTAACAAAGCAGTTGTCTTATAGCTGAGTGCAGTATTTGTTTGTGGGGTTAATTCTTGCTGCCTCCAGGATTATTGAAGGAGTTTGGGAATTTGGGCCTAGGAGGTGGCGAGTAGGGTTCTCAGACACGTGCCTTCACCCTTGGGCTCCCCTTACTGAAGCCTTGTCACATGGCTCTTCAGCACTGGATGGAACATCTGGGTGAAGCTATTATTTTATTGCAGTACAGCACTAACTCGCATTCTTGTTCTACCGGTGTTTTCTAAATAAGCTAGTTTCTCAGTGGCACGTGATAGTGACAGTATCAGGCTTTAAAGAAACAGTTAAAATAATAATGAATTACAGTTTAATATAAACCTACCTTATTCCTCTGTCTAATCTTGGTATGTTTTAGCAGGAGAGGCTCAGTAAACATACAAGCTGTGAGTTCAGCATACCAGTAATTGTTTTCATGATCTATGGGTATAAGACACTGATATTAACTGTGCGTCATTGTTCCTGAATTAGAAAGACCCTATTTACTGAGGCCTCTTTCTTCATTGCAGTCCTGGGCCACAGGAGGGTTTGTGGCTCATCTACTTGTCAGATTTGTTTTATGAGTTAATTCTTCTGTCAGAGTGTTCCTGAGTATTTGTATCTGCTAGTAACAACATTAGAATTGCTATTTTGTTCAGAAATAGATCATCTGAGCTGACTCCAGTGTCAAAGATTATGCAATTAAATAAATATATAGCTTGAACTAGTCTATGCCTGTGGTAGGAATATTAACTCTGTCTTTGTTATGTTAATAAATTAAGAACACTAATGCTACCATAATCATTACAGATAAATGTTGATTATGGAAAGAAGTTTTTTAACAAACAGCTGCCAGACAAATCTATAGCCTGAGCTACTATTGAGACTGTTCAGAGTCAGAGCTGAAACATATTAACAAGAGCTGGGCATATGGTTAAATAAAGGATTTGTAAAGACGGGTATGGGAGCAACAACTGGCGCTGGGAGGGTGGCTGCATCCCCACCACAGCGGAGGGTAGATTGTAGCCGGAGCAGCAGCCCAGGGACTTTTTCAAGTCCCTCGATCAAGTAAGAATCTTCCACCCTGCTCTTAGCATCCCATCCCTTTCCCTCCATGATCAGCAGTATTTCCATTCCTCTTCTCCCTTGCCTGCTATTGCCACTATCTCTTGCTGCCGATGGGTCAGGGGGAACTCCAGGGGCACTCCCGCCCTACTCCAGCCAAGCTGCATGAGGAGCTGGCTTAGCTGGGAACAGCAGCAGCAGCGTGTGGGTTCCTCCTCCGTGAGCCTGCTGCTGGGCTGACAAGGAGCACCTTGCGAGACTGGACCAGGAGGAAAAATCCACCTGCTGCAGCCACCAGTGGTATCCCCTGCTGAACTTGGCTCCCTATGCAATCTATCTGGGACAGGACAAGAGCGGCTCTGGAGCTTGCCCCCACCACTAAGGCAACTGGGGACTATGGGGACAACTAGTGGCAGGCAGGGGAGGAACATAATAAGAGGGGATTTGCTGCTGAGCATGGAAGGGAAGAAAGGAGGGGCAATTCTTACTATTTGGGGGGTCTCGAAAAAAAAGGGGGGGCAGTTGCTGCTCCTGCAGGGTGGTGTGAAAGGGTGGTGTGCAGCACTGCACCCCATCTAGATCTGGTCCTGGTGGTAAGAAAATGATTTTCTCGCATAAATTTTCCCATCCCAGATTGGTTTGAAAAATCAAAATCTTAAAAATGTTGGCAAAGCAAGAATCTGGGAAGGGAAGAATTCAGCTCAGGGCAATCAACATTTTTAATTTTGATTTCAACCTTATTATTTTATTTCTTTAAATTTCCAGCAAATTAATTTAAATTTCCAAATGAATAGTAATTTTGAGGCAACTAATGGCACTTCTCATTTTCAAAAAATTTCTAAAATGGTCATTTAGCCCCAAACCTTTCAAAACAGAAAATTTATTGAAACCAGCTCTTTCCATAAAGAAGTTTGTTTTGATAAATTTGCATTTTCTGAAATAGAGTCTTTTCATTTAAAAAATCTCATCCAGTTCTTGTTTTCTCTCCTTAAGCAATGATTAAGCAAAGCACTTCAGCCAGCATTTAACTTTTAAACATGTAATTAAGTCCTACTGACCACGAATACTATACTGAAGTCAGAAGCCACTGAGATTTCTGGAAGCCTGATGCTTCTAGGCAGAGGACCTGGCCTTTGAACATAGTGTTGTGGTAGGAAGTCCTCATAAAACAGACTGACAGATCTTTACTGAGATGAGTTTTCTCCATGGTTCCACATCTGTCATTTCTGCTGTGGGCCACAGCTTTCTTCTATGCACACAGTGATTGTTATAATGTTGTAATGCCTTCAGCTTGTACACTTAAACAATGTGTTACCCACTGGGAGAGTGAGCATGCCATGCAAGGTGCTGCTGGAGTCAAACTCCTGAAAGAATATATTGCCTGAAGCACCTTCCCATATGTCCAGGCAACCCTTCCTTCCCCTCTTCAAAATAACATGCAGCTAATGAACTGATCCACTGGATGAGCCTTTTAAATGCATCAGCATTGATCTCAGTGGTGTGTAACTAGTGATTTTTTTTAAATCCCACTGTCTCATGACTGTGCCTGCAGTTCTAAGTTACGTATACATGTTAATGCAAAGAAGTGGATCTCTTTTGTCTTAATCTGTCACCTCTTACTTTTTTGATTCCTTGGGATCATCTGTCTTTATTTCCATCAGAAGGGGAAAAAAAATCTTACCCTAGAGGTTGCATCCAGATGAGTGTGTTTTTATTCTCAGCAAGAACAGAGGAAGGCGATTTACAAGGGTTCTGAGCACTCAAAACGCAGGAGCACTGGTACTTTTGAAACATGCCTGTGTATGATGGATGGGGCATATTATCTAAATGCTAATAAATACTGAGCCACAAATTGGCTCCATTTTTCTTCATTCGTCTGCTGCCTGTGGTCTTTGAATGACACCAAATCTAACCCCAGATGCATTACAATGCTAACGAGTTCCAGTTTCTTGCTTTGATTTTTGTTTTCAATTGGACATTACAAATGTGCCTGTTCTGCCTGGATATTTGTGTTACTGCCTCATTTGCCAAGATGTTCAGCTGCAACCTAGGAGTCGATAATGCAGCTTGGCACATGGGTGAGAAGGCAGCTTAAAACTCACCCAGCATCTACAGGCCACTTAAAAAAAGTATATAGGTTAGTGTGCATTTTAGATTCTGTAGGGCTTTTCCAGAAGGTCATATCTTTTAAATGTACAGTTGATCACATCTGAGTAGTATAATGTATTCCATCTGATAAGCACTTGCTGTGGTATGTTGTGTCTGTAATGTGCATTCTTAACTGCTAGACATTAAAAATCCTGGATCCTTAAAAAAAAAAAAGCTGCTGAACATGGATGCTTTTCTCTTATTTATATAAAAAAAGAATTATTGCTTATATAATAATGGCCAATTCTTGAAAATGCAGGTGCCTGAACTGTGCCTGAATAAATCTGCACATACATCTCTTTATACCAGAGTTAGTCTGGCCACTGTATGTACAGTTACTCTTCTTACTCAGAAACATACATATTCTTTTATATGTGCAACTATTGGTATACACCATGCATGCAGACATATACAGTTTGCAGATGTGACTGAGCTGCATTTGTTTGAAAATCTGTTGTTAAAATGCATTTACAGTTTCCTGTATGCTGGCAAGTCTCAGTAATAGCTTCTGCAGATTGCTGGCCATACATGAAGTAAAGATTCCATCCAGCCTTGGACACTACACATCCATCCTACGTTCCTATATGTTATTCCAAATGAGATTCAAAGTAGGAGTTTCATGGTCCAAAAGCAGCATTATATCAGAAAATCTATGAGTGAGCATCTTTGAACCAGGAGGAGCTATGCTGAGTTCCTAGCATTTGGAATCTACCCTTTGAGTACCTTCACTGGCACATAGTTTAGAGCCATTGTGGAAATTGCTTGTCTATATGCAAATGTAATATAATATATGATAATATTGTATATACTTTTTATAATACAATAATATATATTAATTGTGTATGTATACATAAATACAGAGATATAGCATAACTGTTCCACAGAGTGCTGGGTGCCCCCACCTCCTTTGAGATTAGCAGGAGTCAAGGATGATCTGTATGTTAGTCATCTGAGAAAGAGGCTGCAGGAAACAGGACTTTCCATACATCAGTTAGTCTAACACATCTACTATATGTTCACCAGAATGGTATAATAGAAAATTAGGGTTGGAAGAGACCTCAGAAGGTCACATATAGTCCAATCATCTGCTCAAAGCAGGACTATTCCCAATTAGATAATCACAGCCAAGGCTTTGTCTAGCCAGGTCTTAAAAACCTTCAAGGACAGAGACTCCACAGCCTCTCTGGGTAACCTGTTCCAGTGTTTTACTACCCTCCAAGTGAGAGGTTTTTTTTCTAATATCCAACCTGAACCTCCCTTGCTGCAACTTGCAACCATCGCTCCTTGTTCTATCATCTGCCACCACTGAGAACAGTCTAGCTCCATCCTCTTTTGAACCCCCCTTCAGGTACTTGAAGGTGGCTGTTAAATCCCCCCTCAGTCTTCTCTTCTTCAGCCTAAATAAGCCTAGTTCCCTCAGCCTCTGTAGTCCGTAATGGCAACCAAGGGGGAGGGAAGGTTCTCAGGCACCCAAAGAGATAGATCCCCCACCACACACACACATTTTAGGGCAGTTTGCCCCTGCACTTATATAGCCACTTTCATCAAGGGGTGGCAGATAAATGCAGGAGGCTGCTCTAATTTGTGGCCCTGATGTACTAGGCCAATTACATGGCTCCAGGCCAACCCTACACTGTGTCCCATACCTTGCAGATGGCATCCAATTCCACATACTACTCCCCTAGCCCTTTACTGGACCGCACTCGGACTTTGGCTCACTCAGGCCCCACTCAGTGGGCCTTGGCCCCTTGGTTCCTCACTGGGCCACACTCTCCTCCTTAGGCCTTAAGCCCCTCCTGGACCTTGGCTCTGGCCCCCCACTGGTCCTATACATTCCTCCTTAGGCCTCAGGCCCCACTCAGTGGCCCCATAGTGCTTTTCTGTCAAGGTGTGCTCCTTTAGCCTTCACCCTCCATGAGGTAACCCACAAGCCAGTGGGGGCTGAGGCTTTATGGTGACCAATCCTCATTTTACCCTGGAGTGGTCCACATGTGGCATTTCCTGGAGACTGCTCTGCCACAGGCAGCCCCATCACACTAACCAGCTCCAGCAGGTGCAGTTTCAGGTTTTATACAGGACCAAAAGGAACCTCCTCCATCCCCATAGCTCCTGCTCTAACCTCCAGGTGTTACAGGAGCTGCAGTCTTCTAGCTGTGCAAAATTACTCCTCCAGATGTAACTGCCTACCCTGCTCCCAGGGTCTGTACTTACACTCTGTCTGCCCAGCCCTCCTCCAATCAGGCAGCCCTCTCCAGTCAGGTGACTACCTAATTGGGCCTGAACCCACCTGTTGGCTGCTCCACAGCCTACCTGATGGTCTTTAAGTAGCAGGCACAACCAGTGCACCGCAACACAGTCACATGTCCCAGCCCCCTAACCATTTTCCTTGCCCTCCACTGGACTCTTTCCAATTTGTCCACATCTTTTCTATAGTGGGGGTCCCAAAACTGGACACAGGGTTCCAGATGTGGTGTCACCAGTGCCAAATAGAAGGAAATAATCACTTCCCACAGTCTTTGCCAATGATCCTATTAATGCTGTCCGGTATGCCATTAGCCTTCTTTGCAACAAGGGTAGACTGTTGGCACACTGTTGGCTCACTTGTATCATTTATTTAATTTCTGAGATACAGCAACCGGTTCATTCATTGACTAAATTTTGGTGCCCTACTGAAAGATTTCAAGTGCTCAGTATATTTAGCTTTCCAAAGAAAAGATTAAAGGGTGATTTGATCAGACTATGTGCTGCATGGGGAGCAAAACTTTGATAATGGGCTTATCAATCTAGCAGACAAAGGAAGACCAAGATCCAGTAGCTGGGAGCTGAAGGTAGACAAATTTAAACTAGAAAAATGGTGCACGTCTTTTGACAATGAGGATAATTACCCATTGGAACAACTCAGCAAGGGGTGTGACAGATTCTCCATCAATTTTTAAATCTTGATTGGATGCTTGTCTAAAAGAGAAGCTCATGTTTAAATAAGGATTAATTCAGGGAAGTCCTCTAACCTTTGTTTCACAGCAGGTCCAACTAAATGATTACAGCGGTTCCTTCTGGCCTTATCTGTGATAGTTAATAAGCTGCCCACTATTTTCTGTTCCACTCTGTGCTCTGGTGAGAGAGTTTTACTGGGTTTGCATTTCAAGAGAAGTTGACTCTTCTGCCTATACTGAAGAGGCTTGGTTACAGCTAAAAAGTTTAAATAGGCTGTGGTGAGAGAAGATCCCACATTGGGTAATTGACTATATATTTTTAGGGACCTACTGAATTCGGGGCAGCTGCCCTCTGATTTTGTGGTTTGAGCGCAGTGCCTGGCACCGTTTCTGCAACAGAGTGTGGCAGCCCCTCACCCATGCCTCTGATTGGCCAAGGGAACCCAGAAGTCCTGCCCCTCCTTGGAGATTGACAGATGGCCCCAAACCAGGGCTTGCTAATACGTCAATTAATGGCTTCCATTAATTGCAGGCTTAATCCTCTGATTAAGCCTGGAGAAGCCATTAATTGACATGTTAGCCTGCAGAAGCCATTAACCATGTCCTAGACTACTTAATACCACATCAATTAGTGGCTTCCATGGTCTTGATTAGGGGATTAAGCCTGTGGAAGCCATTAATTGATGTGTTCCTAAGCAGTCTAGGACACAGTAAATGGCTTCTGCAGGCTTTATCACATACCAGGAGGGGAGGCAGCTCCTTGCATAGTGCCACCAAGATACATGGGTACCCCAGTGGACATGTAGACAGGCAACACTGAGCTGGGCATTTGCAGTGCAATTCAATGCAAAAAAAAATCAAAGCAAAAAGTAAAGGGGGAGATTGGATTTCTTTGTAAGCTCCTAGGCTGGCTGCAAGCAGATCTCCACTCCTCCCCCTGTGTTTTAAAAGCTAATGCCAAAACCCTCCCTTCCATGTCTCAAAGAACAGTCCAGAAGAAATGAACAGTTGTGCCTGACTTCCAAGTCCACTTCTGAGTTGGCCTCAACACTGATGTGGACACAGCCTAGCTAATAAATGCTTATTTTTCATATAGCTGAGGCTATGGCTGTGGGATTGTACTCAGTGCATTTTTATTCATTTTAATTAAAAAAGCCTGATTAAAAATAAAAGAGCAAAGGAAAAGTATATCAAAGGTGCCAGTGGCACAGTGTTAGAGTATTCCTGTGCTGTTTGTCAGAGTTGACCTGGGTAGGCCTCAGGTTTGTTCGCACTTCTGCCTATTTATAAATGAGACAATTTTATTAAATAATTGAAGAGACATTAAGTCCAAGCCTCTCACATTTAATGCTTTTCAACTCTCTTGCCATTTATTTCATTGCTGTTTGCTGAGAAATTATGCCTTTCTAGTTTCAGCATTTGTTCTGCTCCGTGCCAACGGCTCCCAGCAGCTTCTGCAGACCTTGTGACCTCCCTATTTCAGCCGTAATATCATGATGCGTTTCCATGGAGACAGGAGTCAAGTGATAAATAAATGTGGTTGGGAATAGCAAGCTTTCACCTCCTGTAACCAAAACAGAAATAGGGAGGGAATCGCCACTGTGTTGACTGGGACCTTGGTTACATAGGGACTTAGGACGAACTTCCTCTGTCCCTCTCCTCACTGCTTGTGCACCCAGCAAGTGGGCCACAATTAGTTTCATGCTTATAGCAGTGACTCTGAAAAGCATTAGTATCCTGAAATGGTGTGAGACAAGGACAGGCCAAGCCTGTAAGGCTGGGTCCACATGCAGACTAGATCCAGTCCACGAATGCAGCAGAACTAGCTTCTGTTCTACCGTACACTTCCATGGTTCCAGTGAACAATGGCCTATGGGGCCATAGGGATCATAGGACTTATGTCCTGGTTGTCCTAGGTACTATTAGAATGCCACTAATAATTAAATTCAAATTTTAGTATCCCTCCCTAACAGACTATAACCCAAGTGTTTATTTCATCCACACATGTCCATCATGATGCCTGCTGTAACAGGGTCTGCCTGATAGAGCTTTGATCTCAAAGCACAGTGGAGGATTCCTTGTGAGCTCAGATCTAGTTATAGTGGGTGCATCTACATGAGATACTTTACTGCACAGTAGCATAGTTTACTGCACAATAAACCTTGCTAATCATGAGTATATTTTCTACCTGCAAATGCAAATAGCAAATTTACTTATGATTGCTAATTGTGCAGTAGCACTCATACAAATGCCTGACCAGGAGCAAATCTGCTCCTGATAAGCCAGCCACCAGGGGGCAGGAGATTGCTCCCTCCCTCTGGGAGCTGCCTGCTGCCAGGGCAGGCTCTGCCACTGGAGCCTGGGCTGCAGCTATGTCCCCCTGCCCCAGCAGTCGGAAGTCCAAGCGCCCTGCTCTGAGATCACAATCAGGGAGCGGAGACTAGGAGATCCTTATCTCTCAGGCCCTGCTTCACCATCGCAATCAGGGTGCAAAGGGCTGGGAGATCCTTATATCCCAACACTAGCTCCATGGTCGCAGGGCTGGTGCTGGGAGATAAGTATCAGGCCTGCCTGCCTGACTGCAGCGTGCTGTCCTAGACCCACCACCGCCATCAGGGACACCAACACGGGGCTCCATGATGCCACCACCAGGGCCTCTGTCACTCTCCTGGGTCCCCATTCCTGCTGCCTCTAGGCCTGCCATGCCAGCCAGCCCTGGTGGCTGCATGTCATCCAGCACACCTGAAATGATAAGGAGTGGCTAGATGGTTTCCGCATGATCTGGGCCACCTTTTGGAACCTGCTTCAGCAGCTCCGGCCACACCTGGAGTGGTAGGACACCGACACGCTCCCAGCCCTCCCTGCCGACACCCACCTGGCCCTTGCCCTTGCCCTTGCCCTTGCCCTGTTCAAGCTGGCCATGTCCGCCAGTCTCTGGTACATTGGTCTGTTTGGTGTGGGCAAGGCCACTGCCACAGAGGCCATCCTGGAGGTGTGTGGGGCTCTCCAGGATGTGCTGGGGTACACCATGCTACGCATCCACAACCCCCTGTCCACAACCCTCTGCAAGTAGCAAACTTAAGCAGGATTAAGAGTGTAGATGCACACGCTTACTGTGCAGTAAACTATGCTAATGTGAAGTACTGCACCTCGTGTAGATGCACCCTGTGTAGAGGAAAGTTGTTCTTGAAATAAAAATGACCTTGGCTGTTGGAGCATTTTACTTTAATTTATAATACTGATGTAAAAGTTTTCTCGCGCTTTGGAGCAGGTGAAATTTGTCACACTGTTGAACATTTGGATTTAAATCTGAGATGGGTTCAATCCAAAATTCAAGGTCCCAACACTCCTTGCATCTTGAGAAATTGAAGACTGAATCCAGATTTGAGCTGTGTGTCTGGCTAACCTCCAGCTCAAAGACATTTAGTTGAAAGTGAAACTTCCAGACTGAGGGAAAACTTTTAATTAAATCAGATATGGTGCTTAAAAACAGTTTACCTTTCACTCTAGATTAGACCCTTTCTATCTTGCCATGTTTACTAATTATTGAAAATACTATCTTTAGATATAAACATGGGTCTGCTTTTTTCTAGCATTTTCTGTTATTACTCCAATTACCCTTTTTGTTCATTCTTTGATTCTGCTGTGATGTCATGATGCTAAAATGTTTTTACCAAAGATAGTTCAAGCTGAACTGACCTTGTAACTAATTTTCTAGGAAAAAAAATGTAGCAGATCTCTTATCTCTGGACTGCAGTTAAAGTATGTGACACTGTGGCACATTGTCAATGAGTCTGGAAAGAATTTTAGGGCTGGTAAAGAACTGGCTGAAGGGGAGTGAAGAACAGGGAATATTCCAATGGGAGGGAGGTTACTAGTAGAGTTGAGGATGAGTTCTAGGACTGATCTTGTTTAATACTTTCATTAATGACCTTGACACAAAATAGCTGATGAAATCTGCTGATGATACAAAGTTGAGAGGAATCATCAATACTGAAGACGACTGGAATATCTTACAGAAAGAACTGGATGACCTTGAGGAAAAGCATATTAGAAATGGGATTAAATTAAATGGTACAGAATGCAAGGTCATGCACTTGGGTCTAGCAGCAAAAACTTCTACTATAAGGTGTGAGCTCATCAGCTGCTTAAAAAATACAAATCCAGTGAGAAGGACATTGGTGTTATAGCTGATTAGAGGAAGACTATGAGCTGTCAATGTGAGGCGCTGTGAAAAGGGCAATTGTGATCTGAGGATGTTTCTGGAAAGTTGTTTCCAGCACAGGTATGGATGTATTAGTGCCATTATACAAGGCACTCATAGGCTATTGTCTGAAATTGGTGTATAGTTCTTGTTATTCATGTTCAAAGAAGATGAATTCAATCTGGAACAGGGACATGGAGAGATTATCATATGCAAGGAGAGTCAAGAAGCTTGCCTACTATAGTTTAACAAAACAAAGGCTGATATGGATATGTTTACTCCATACCGATAAATCAGGGGGTGACTCCTTCCTCAGGGAAGGAAAAGGGTTATTTAACTAATAGACAATGATGGCAAGAGAACAAATGAGTATAAGTTCTGTTCCTGTACATTTTTCAAGACAATGAGCGCTGGACTATGGTTGCCAGTGCAAGATATTGATGCTTCAGTATGGAGTGTCTCTCCGTGTGTGGTAGTATTGATCCAGCGTTGTATTTGCTTCTAAGTTTGCCTGTTTCCCTTGGAAGTCCTATCTTTCAAATGACGTGTCAGACTGAAGTCTTTCATATTCCCCTGGTATTTTTGTTTAAACATAAGGCTTTGCTAGATTCCAAATAAAATTTCTCTCTGCTTTCCCTCATCTTATTTTGTCATAAGGAGTTGGTAGTGTTGCTCTAGTAAATACATTGGCAGAGGTTCTGTTTTATAGGTCATGGAAGGGATATTTTTTTATGTAATATCAATTTTGGATGAAAGGTGCAGTAGGACACACTCCCCTAAAACCTGACATCTCTGGTTGTTCCTGTGATAAATGGGTTGTATGTGCATGGACATCCTTAAATATGTTGGCCTCTGCATTTCCATGCACTCAACCTGCAAAGATTTGTGCTTAATTTGACACATTGGAGTAGACCCTTTGAGATATTTCTAATACTGGTGGGAGAACTAGAGCCCACAGGTCAATGTGATGGGCGCTCATAACATCAGGATCATTTTGAATGGCTGCAGTGAGCAAAAAGTAAAAATAGCTCCTTGTGCCCTCTTCTGTCCTCCAGAGCCCCATTCTCTGCTCAAAGCCAAGCGCTACTGGGCCATTCATTTTAAAAGGCTACAGAAAATTAAAGTATCTCAGAAAACTTTACATCCTTTTCGGAATCCTGTTTTACAGTTAGTCTGATTATCCACAGGAAGAAAGGACCATCCTGGTGCAGTCCCAGAGGTATAAGGATTCATTGTGCAGTAATGAAAGAAGTTTCACACTGAGATGAAAAAGAAAGATGCATGTGTATTCAAGTTCATCTTGCCCAGTGACTGTCTTCAATTCTGTCACACTGAAATCTGGGCTGGAATATTGAAGGGACCAAGAAATACTGAGGAGAGGGACAAATATTCATCTTAAGATACCATTACCAGAAAGTATCTCAGTCTGCCAAACTTCTGGGTCCAAACAAGACAGCATAGACTTTCAGATGGTAGTAGAAAATCCAGTAATAAGCTGCAAACTTGTTTCCCTTATATGCTGCCTTTTTATATACCAGAATAATTATTAATATATTTGTATTTCAGTGTTGCCTTTCATCATGAAGAATGCCAAAGTGCTTCATAAACCACCCTTTACCCACTGCTGAATTCAACCAATTTGGGAATTCTTTCATAAGAAATGGATAGTTGGGGTCAAAAAATATCCTAAACAGTCTCAGAACAAGCTTTAAGAAAGGCTAGCTATGTCGTATTGTTCCCTGTGGTTCTCAACCAAGCATTAACAAAGAATATTTACTGGAAAGACTAAAATAACCCTGGAGGAGAATATTCCTCTTAGAAACCAGGGGAAAAACAGCAATGGTCATATATATAATATACAACTTTGTTTTATAACCCTGTCTTAAAACATTTGAGAGAGCTAAATAGCTTGTTTACAGAGTCACACAGAGAAAAAGAGAAATTAAGGCAGCTAGGGATGAGAGATTTCCAGATCAGCCCTAATGTGGTAGTTGAGGCTGAGATACACCGGGAGTCTCTGCCAGGTGTAAAATGCTGCAGGGGAGTAGGTTCTTGCAACAGAGCAGATGAGGTAGTGTTAAAAAAGGAGAGAGGTTTGGTGTGATCTAAGTGTAGAGGGTGGGGAAAGGAGAGAGGAAAATCTATGAACTAATCTGATGCAAGTCCAATGGGTTTTTTAAGTGAGAAGAGCCATTTTGAACTGGGCCCAGATATGATTCTTTAACCGTTGTAGTAGCTTTTGGACTATGCTAGGTGCTGTACAGACAACTGGATTCAGAAGCTGACTTCCTAAAGAGCTTACCCTCTCTGGGGCTGAAGAGAGCAGAGGATTCTAGAAGAGGAAAGGAAATAGGTAGAAGGAAAGGTAAAGTGAAAGGTGGGGGAGATAGGCTGTTAAATGCAATGAGCAGAGGGTACAGCAAGATTAGACAGCTAGGACACAGGACAGGGACAGAGTACAAGGAACCAACAAATGCCACCAAGAAAACAAATGAGGAAAAAGACATTCAGAGTTGGAAGGAAGTGAAGTTGCTGTCAAGGGTTGCTGTGAAGCTCCTTTTAGCTCCTTCTCCTTTCCAGGTAGGCCCATAGCTCTGAATCCAGTGATGGAACTGGGAAAAACTAGGCAATAGTGACTTACTGAATCCACTTGTGGAGCTACTGCTGTTTCGTAGAGTGGCCCAGGGGCTTGTGACTTTCTGCATCTCTGGGTTTTTTGTGGCTGTGCTTCTGTGGTCTCCACGTGGACAGTCTGAAATGATTGTATGTCTTTGTGTGTATTTATATTGCATATTATCAAAAAAGAGCTTTATTAGATTGCAAGATCATGCTATCAGACATTAGGAAATGCCAGGTTCCTGGATATATTCTGTGTTAATTTGGCCCCTCTGTGTGTCCCTGTGCAGTCTGACACAAGACACCTGTAGGAAAAAGACCATGTGTGATTGAAAGATGAATGATTCTCTCATAATGCTAAATTAAGGCTGTACAAACATTTGTAATTTTGGCAAAGTTTCCTCCTGGTGCAGTGGTTAACGTTGCAAGATTAGCAAATGTTCTTTTAGTATGGTTTTAGGGGGTGTCATTTTCTATGCTTTCTCAAAGGAAGACGTTAAAATGATTTTATTATGTGTTCCTGTAACATGAAGCCCAGTCACCAGCCGGGTTTGAACACTGAGCGTTCAGCACAGATCTGTGTCTCAGAGCTATTAGGTGGCAGCAGGAGAAGGCTGTAATGCCAGAGTGAACAGCTGGGTTGCTACATCCAAAGAGTGGCCAGAAGGGAAATCCAACCTGTCTTGACATCTCTCCCTGTGTCCCTTGGAGTTGGGGGAGCTCCTTACCTCTCATATTTCCCCCTGTGCATTACTGACAGTACAGTATGGGGAGTTAGCCCAGCAGTCTTTTCCTCATCCTTGCGTCTCTCACTGCTGATGCCCACCGGCCAATTGCAGCTTGGCCTCAGAAAGATCCAAGGGTTTGTCAGGCTGCCAAAACTTCTGAGGTGCACAAGCGAGGCAAGGGAAATGTCAGTTTGTAACATTTTATATCTCAGCCAAATCTGAATGGGACAGATAAAAGGTACTTCTGGTGGGGCAGGGTCTACCCCTGCCGAAATCAATGCCCTGCTACAGCAAAGGGAGGCATGAGAGCCTCTTAAATAAATAGCTCACAAGAGTCCTTTAGGAGAGACAATGTCAGGCTGGCCACATACAGGGTCAGGGACTAGTTCCAGCCCTGGTGGCAGGCACCTCTGTTGGGATCCTGGGGAGGTCGGGGAAGGCAGAGTCACAGAGTCAAAACATGGGCTAGTAAGCAGGCCGTGGGACAGGATCTGAAGGCCTTGCCTAGTTTCCAACAAGTGACTCATGGCTTTTCACAGGTGCAGGACAGGGAGCTAGATGAAGGCCATGAAAGTCAAGTCAGACTCCAAGAAAATAGCAAGCTTGGGTCAGGAATAGGGGCGGTGGCTGGTTGCCAGAGGAGAGTGTCTCTGGCCAAGCTGAATGGGTCTCTGTAGAGCTCCTTGGTGAACACCTCAGCTAAGTACAAGTGGTCGAAAGCCCAAGGTGGAATCGATTCCATAGACACAGACTTTTCCAAGCTGTGTAGATTGGGCCGTTAACAAACAAAATACACGTTCGCTTGTCAGTTGGCCAAGGCTGGCAGATGCCTGCACTGACCAAGGTGTGGGGCACTCACGCATGCCTGCCAGCTCTGACAGGATGCAAATATCTCAGCCCCACCCCCTTGCCAGTCCCTGGCCCTTCCTCAGCTGCAAGGGGGTAGGGGGAATGGAGCCCCCTGCCCTGGCCTTCCCTGGCCAGGATCTGCACAGTGGGGGGGGGGGCTTTCTACCTCCTGCGTAGCTCCACCAGGCTGTGAATGCCTCAGACCTTCCCCTTCACCAGCCCCCCACCTGTCAACCATGGGGGGCTGGTAAATTGGGGGGCAATGGGCCCCTGCTGAAGCCCCCAGCTGAGGACTGCATAGTGTGGGGGAAGCTTCTGTGACTTACAGGAGGAGGTGGGGCTACGACATTTGTAACCTGGCAGAGCTGCGCTGCAGGGGGAAAGGTCCTGCCTTGGGGGTTTTTGCCCCCACCTACTGTACAGACCCTGGCTGCAGGGCTGAAGCAGGGGTCCATCACCCCCACCCATGCCCCCATGGCTGACAGGTGGGGGATGGCAAGGGGGTGGGGCTGGAGCATTTGCAACCTGGCAGAGCCATACTGTGGGGGGAAAGTCTCTGCCTTGGGGCTTTCTCCACCCCAGTCACTTTGCAGATACTGGTTGGGGGGCTGGGGCTGGGGCTGGGGCTGGAGCCAGTGCAGGGCTCCGTGCCTTCTCCCCCTCGCCCCTCCATGGCTAAGAGGTGGAGGGGCTGGTGCAGCAGAGCCACGCTGCCACACTACCCACACTGCCCTGCTGTGTACACTCTGACGGGGGTGCCAGGGCCAGAGCAGTTCCTTTCCCTCCTCATCCACTCCCCTGTGCCACTGCAGGTGGGGCTGAGGAGGTTGCTTCAGCTCTCTTACAGCAGGGGAGTGCTGCTCGGCTTGGCTGGAGCAGACATGCTGGGGTGGAGGCTAGCCTGCTGGATTTGTGAAGAAGGGGTTAGTGGAGGGAGGGGATTTCATTGCATCCTGGGATGCCATGGGACTGAGACCTAACTTGTGTTGGGAGGAAAAGCAAAGCCTCGAGAGAATACTTGGAGTGAAAGACTGTAGGGATGACATGGTGTTTGAACTGGATGCTCTGTCTACCATGCATCTTGTACCGGTTAGTTTTTGAAGAGCTGAAAAAGAGGGTCCTCAAGAAGATTTGGCTGTATTGAGATAAGAGGGGAAGATCTGGAGCAAGATCATGGCCATCCAAGCTCCTGTAATTGTTATTGCGTATTAGGGTCTTTTTCAAAGGTATGTAGCCATCAGGTGATTTCTTGATTAAATACTTTAGAGCGGTATTAGACAAAACAGAAGCTTCCAGTTGGAAAATATTGCAAACATGTTATTTATATGTTGTTTGCTGCATTGCCATGGTTGAAATCACAGCAAGACCCTTGAGTCCAATATAAATGGAGTTTTGCATCTGTGACACAGATACATTTTCCCAAAAGAAAGACCATTAGGAGGCAGTGGGCCAAACTGCCCTCAGTTACATGGCTGTAATCTCATCATTGTCAATTGTTGTCATGCACCTGTTAATCAGCTGCAATGTTCAACCCCAGCTGGCAATGTCAGACAGGTGTTTGAGGAGATTCAATGAGACTGCCTCTCTGCAAATAAAAGCAGAACTTTGCCCCAAAATTTAAGGCTGAATTTTAGCTAGTGAATGAAAATTAATAGTAATTTTTTTCTATTTGTAGTAGAGTCTTTGAAACTTAAAATAAAATCTGATTTGCTGCTATACTTCCTTTGTAGGTACCCCGCCCACACACACACATATTAGGTTGCAGGTTTGCTCAGATGAAGTCAATTCTTTAGTATCAGTGTCACAAAGATGAATTGTTTTGGTTTGGCTATAACACAGTCAGTTCTTGTGGATTTGGTATTTCTCACAAAGCCATTTTTCTAGCTCTAGCATGAGCTGTCCTGGTCTCTGCTTTACACACAAGTTATGCATTTGATTTTTTCTAGGGCTGACTCCCTAGTTCTAGCACCTTGAAAAAACTGATCTGTGCACTGCATTATTGACTGACAGTCCACATACAATACAGGAAAATCTATATAAATACAGCACCTCAGCTGGGCAATCTCATGTCCCAAGAGAACCTGAAGCATAGTGGATACAGTTCACATTCTCCTTTCAAAAAAAGATCCACTGTCATTAAAGAATATTTCTTTGTCTCTCATATTGCTAGTTAGGATAGGTTTGCCTGTATAGATTTTTTTTTTTTTTTTTTAGCTCTTATACCCTTTGAACTAGTTTTTGTGTGCTTGACATGGTTTGTTGCTTCTGCAGGACAGGGCAGGCTGGTGAGTGTCTGAAGCCAATTGTTTTATATTGAACTTTTTAGGTCTTTTCTCATCATGAGACTGATGAGTAGGTTCCAGCTGAGAGAGATTTTCAGACCTCTTGCTGAATTCTTGGCAGGTGTCGTAGAGCAGCTCTGGGTGTTGTTTCTCTTGGAAGCTCAACTGGACTAATTTGCAGATATCAATAAAAAGTGTGGCCACATGGGGAGGAAGTCTGTATTGGATGCTCAGTGAGTGCCAGCTCTTTTCCCGGTTACCTGAGCATAAATCTGGAATAATGCTGAGGTAACAAATACTGAGGCATTTTTACACATGCAAGTACTGCAGTGCCGGGCACTTTGAAAAGCACCTGGTGCTGTGACACTTCCAGTTGTATAAGTGGCAAAATGCACATCAGCACTGAAAAAATGGCAGCACCGTGCTTTTAAACTAAAACATATTGGAGGTACTTTAGTTCAGAAGCACACCGCTGCCATTTTCTGTGTGCTGACATGCATGTCACCACTTATACAACTGCATGCGGCACAGCACAGTTCGCCTCAGTTTGCATGTGGAACAGACTTAATTAATTGAATCTGCTACAAAGCAGCAGATCTCCAGCGCATCACAGAACAAAAAAGTATGTGTATAAATGCCCAAATAGCAGAATGCAGGCATGTCTATATGTGCATTAACACATTTTAGTTCATGCGCATTAAATCTAGTACCTCTGGGCATTTATACACATACTCTTTGGTCCCGCGATGTGCCAGAGATCTGTCACTTCGGAGCAGACTCGATTAATTGAGTGTGCTCCACATGCAAGCTGACATGCTCTGCACTGCATCACATGCAGTTGTATAAGCAGAAAATGAGTGTCTGTGTCCAGAAAATGGCAGTGATGTGCACCTTCTATGTGTTTTGGTTCAAAAGTGCACCGCCACCAGTTTTTGAGCACTGACACGCGTTTTGCCACACACACAGAGCTAAAAGCGTTGCAGCGCCAAAAAAGCACCCAGCGCTGTGGCACTTGGACGTGTAAAAAATGTCCTCCATTGTGAGGTACTAAGAAAATGCACATTATTAGCCTGTGTTAATGTGTATTAACTAAATAGCATGGGAGTCCTATTCATGTGCAGTGAGGCTGCTCCAATGCACTGTAATTACACTGCATTGGAGCAGACTTGATTAATCAAGTCTGTTTGAGTGTTGTAATTAGTGTACTCCAGCATCGGGTGTATCAGCATCCCTGCGCTGAAAAATGGCAGCAGGGTCACTTTAACTAAAGCTCATTCAACAAGCTTCAGTTAAAGCACTCTGCCACCATTTTTCAGCACAGGGACACTGATACATGTGGCACTCCAGGCACTTTAATTAAAGTAGTTCTTGGAGTTGCCCTAATTAAACCAATCTCCCCTAACCATCTCGTGTATAAATGCTCATGGTTGTTAAGTGATGCTTAATGTGCCTATTTTAAAGTGTGCTAACTAAATAGCACATTTTTTAGTGATGCTTTAAGGTGCATTAAAATAGGCTAATGTACATTAAAGTGCACATGTAGATGCCCCGTGCTTTGCGGACACTTCAGAACAAATTCATCCCTGGTGTCATCAACAGAATTACACCAGTGTCTCCTCCTTATATCCCGTACAGTGAGACTATGGGTCTGATTCTGGGTTACATATTGTCCCTGTAAGGGGTGTAAGCTAGGGCTATGCAAAGCTTTGGTTCCTTATTCAATTCAGCTCAATTCAGTGGCTGAATCTCTGAATCCAAATTGATTCAGGAGACCCTTTAATCTCTCTGAATTGAATTGGAACCCTCTGAATCTATTTGGAGAGATATGGAAAAATTCGGCAACTCAGATATAGACATAGCTTTAAATGTTTTTTCTACAGACCTCTAGGTAGCAGGCGACTCATGAATGCTGTGATAGTGGGGTGGATGGAGCATCCCACAGAAATGCAAGGGGGTCCCCAGGGCGCTCACCAGCAGACCAGGAAGTGGACCAGAAGCAATTCTGGTCCACTTCCAGGTCCACCGGGGAATGCGCTGGGGGGCCCCCCATACCTCACCAATTTTGCCTTCCGGGTCTGCGGGGCACCCAGAGTCCCATCCACAGCTGATCACTGAGTCAGGGTGGCTGCAGGGGGGCCCTATATGCTCGGTGGTGGACCCGGAAGTGGACTGGAAGCACTCCTATAGGACGCTCCATTCGCCCCAGCATCACAGTGGTCACAAGCTGCGCCTGGTACCTTGCGGTGTGTAGAAAAAGCATTTAAAGCTATGTCTGTGTCTGAATTGCTGAGTCTCCAAATCTGCATCAAATCTTCAGATTTGGGGGAGCTGTGCCCCCGCTTCCCCGAAGCCCCCCAGACACCCCCTCAGCAGCCTCAGAGCCCCCTGCCGACCCCCAGCACAGCCGGAGGTAAGCGTGCTCATGGTGGGAAGGGGTTAACTCCTCGCTCCCTGGGAGGAGGCCGCTGCCTGGTGCCGGGCTGGGTCAAGGCCCCGCCCCGGACCCCACTTGGCCCAGCCCCCCAGGGAGCCCTGCAACCAGAGCCGCGCGAACAGGCTGTATAAACAGGTGCTCGAGTTAGCGCAGAGTTCGCACAGGAGAGGGCGTGGGAGGGCACGAGACCCTGCCTGCGACCCCTGCAGAGTAGTCAGTCTCAGCCGTAGCCAGCCTACCAGAGGCATGACATGGATGGGCACGTGCTGCACCCCAAAGGTCCCCTCAGGCTCTCCGGCCCCCCCACTGGGCACTTCAGAGACGGCCACCCAGATGGAGCCGATGGTTCCGGGCTCCCTGGAGACGGAGCCCCTGGCTCTTGGCTGCGGGGGCTGCCTGTCCCTTTTTCAGGCTCTGGGGCCC
>NW_017728924.1:11998794-12035680 GCF_001723895.1 Crocodylus porosus | reverse complement strand
GGGCGCAGCCGGCTTCACCCGCGCGTCTCTCACCACTCCAGAGCCTACCTGAGTGTGGTTTTTTTTACAAATGATGCTTGGTACTGCTACTTGATTGAAGGGAAGAAGATTTCAACAGAATGTTGGCAGGGTGAGAAATACAGATGAGGACAATATTTAAAATATTGGTTAAAAAAAATCTCTTTTTGCCAATACAACCCACACCTCCACTAAAGATCTTTGCAGATGTGGCTTTTCTCACAAAGTTTTGGTAGTGCAGAATAGCATTGACTCAGCTGAGATGATGGGCATCAACCATTGACTCTTAACAGCAGGCATTGATATAATGCTTCATTCAGGGGTGTCCCAGGGATACTGAGAAGAGGGGCTGGGAAGCCCTGCCTGTGGGGCTTAATGTGGGAAGAAACACTAAAATAAAGAAAGAAATACAAAACAATCACTTACCTGCAGGACAAGTGATGCCAGAAAATCAAAAAGGAAAGCACATGCGGTTTACAAGCTGTGTCTTTATGCAATTAAGGTTGGCGGGTGACATCACAAGGATGCACCAGGTGGCAGGGATAAAAATGGCCACCGGCAGTAGGGAAGGGAGAGCCAGTGGGGAGGTGGAGGCTCTCCATGCTGGCAACAGGTGAAACTGGCACAAACTGGGAATGCCCAGGTGGTGAGCAGCTGTGGAAGCAGTGAGAGCTTCTCACATGGGTGCGCTGAGATTGAGCCCCTGGAGGGGTGGAACACTGGGGGTGACTTCCCCCTAGTGCCGCAAAGGAGGTTCGTTGGGGAGATGCCAAGCGGCAGCAGAGCCAGGATGATGAACTCAAAAGAGAGGCTGAAACCAACCTCAGGGAAGCAGAGGTGTTCCTGCTCGACCACTCCCAGGTACCAGGTCAGGGAGCTGGGCTAGGGACAGAGAGTAGAGAGGGACTACGCAGGACCAGTGTCAGGGGAGGACTGCCAAGTTCAGGCAGAAGGTCTGGGAAAGCCAACCAGTAGGACACTAGACAGGAAGACTGTTTTTGGGTTCCTTTTTTGTTTCTTTCCTTTGTTTTATTTCTTTACCCCTGCTTGACAGGAGCCCCTTGTTGACCACAAGAAGAGAGCTGACCAGCTTAAGGGGATCTCAGGCCTAGAGCCCAGGCCAGCTAATTATCCTTCCCCAAGGAGGAAGGGGGATACAATAGGGAGTCAGGAACATCTACACTGGAGAGGCAGTGGTGGCAAGATCTGGCGCCCCACCAGAGGTTGGCGTAAGGCTGGGGTGTAGGGGAGGTGGAGCCCCATGAACATCCCACAGGCGGAGTGGTCATCTCTGAGGAAAACTTCGAGGCCAAGCCCCACACTGACAGAACACTCAAAGACGTGACAGGTGACTTCGGGGAAGGCCAGAAGGACAACCATAGCCCACCTTGGAGAACCCATGAAGCTAGAGAGCATACACCCTCTACTGTCCGGGCCAAGGTGGCAAGCAAGCAGGCGTTCAAAGCCAGGCAAGCACAAGGGGCTACTCTTTTTTAAAAAGTAGCCATATAAAACACTAAGGAGCATAAAAGTGTTTGGCACTACCTCTTGGTCTAGTGCAGTTCAATATCTTCATTAAAGACTTGGAGTGTCTACTTAGGATTAAGGTTCAAAGTAGCTTTAATAAATTGAAAAGTGATCAGAAACATGGATGAAACATAGTAGGGGAAGTGCAAAATACTGCGCTTAGGAAAGAACAGTTAAATACAGTGATACAAAATGGGAAATAAGTGGCTACACTACAGTATTGCAGAAAAGGACTTTGGGCTATAGTTGACCACAAACTGAATAGGAGCCAACAGCCTACTACTGTTGCAGAAAAAAAATCAAATAGCATATTGGGATGTATTAACACGAGTGTCTGTACAAGTTACAGGAAGTGATTTTCCCACTCTTTGCTGCTGGTGAAGACTCCCCTGAAATAGTGTCCAATGTTGGGGCACCACACTTCAGGAAAGATGGTGATAATTTTCAGAACAGTCTAGAGAAGAGCAGCAAACGTGATTAAGGTCCCAGTAACTCCGGGGTGGGCAAAATGCAACCCAGGAGCCAGATGCAGACTGCCAGGCCATTCTATCTGGCCCGTGGGGCCCCTAAAAAATTTAGAAAATTAATATTAATCTGCCCTGGGCACAAGGGGCCACTGTTTTTTAAAAAGTAGCCATATAAAACACTAAGGAGCATAAAAGTGTTTGGCACTACCTCTTGGTCCAGTGCAGTTCAATATCTTCATTAAAGACCTGGAGTGTCTACTTAGGATTAAGGTTCAAAGTAGCTTTAATAAATTGAAAAGTGATCAAAAACATGGATGAAATCCCCACTGGCCACCTGGAGGCCTTCAAACTGGCATAGGTCAGTTGAAACCTGCAGGATCAATTTACTGGTCACTAGAAGGCTCAGGACCAGAAGAAGACTGCAATTGTAGTCAGATTGTTTGCATGACTGCACACTAGGGTCCAGGCACAGGAAACGCACTGTGGTTGTAACTGTATTACAGAGGAACCAGCCCTTAGACCCATGCTTGTGCTAGTTACAGCTGCTCCCCACCACTTGAGTACATATGACACAGGGCTTATGCAATCAGAGGAAGAACTAAGCCATCTAAATGTTCTCCTTTCTCAGCCAGCTCCACAAACCTCATCTTTCCGACTCTGGCTGCTGAGAGCTTGGCAACCTTTTCTGCTCATTTCCTTTTTTAAAGACACTTTTGATTTATTTGTTAAGAGTTGTTGACCACTGCATATTTATAAATCACATTCTAGAGCTGGAAGACATCAGTAGGAACCGCTGACTAACTATTGCATGCATTGTCCATGCAGCTTTCATTTGGCTGCTTGTATATGCTCTGTGATACAGACTTTAATTATGTGATCACATACTAATATTTCCACTGCACCTTTGCCTTTCAGTGCCTAGGCCTTCCCCTGAAGATGAATCTGGGGTGTGGAGTGAAGTTGTCTCTAAGCCCTGAGAGTCATTGGTGGACGAAGCTGGAAGATGTGTGATGATGAATGAAGCAGGGGACTGAAGGAAGAGAAAAGATGGTCTCATGGTTAAGACAGAAAGAAAAAAAAGAGTCAGTCAGAGGTATAATTGGCCAATATTGCACTGTGGGCACTCTCCTATGTCCCCAACTCCCCCTGCATCCTCTCTCCAGCTATGACTTGGCAAGTATCAAAAAAACCCCACCAGTTAGGTGGCAAAAAAATGAAGTGCTATGTCCCTCCAACAGCCACCAACTGTGTGAGCCACCAGCTCCTGCTCTGCTGCTGCTGCTGCTCTGCCTCTCCAGCTGCCCAAGCCAGAGCCTCTGAAAGTAAAGTATAGGGGGAGCAGGGAGGAGGAAAATGGAGGATGGGGGGGTGCCGTCCTTAGAGACTTGAAGGAAAACTATTTTTATAAATGAACTTCTGGTAGTAGCAAGCTCAATCTAAAAACATCCAATTTTCTGTGTTGATGGAGTTGTCTTTAGAACTTTTTCCAGCATATTTGTGAATCATTTCACTTTTCAGCAGGGCGTCACAAGCACTAAGGCATCATGATAAACAATTAAAAGCAAGCAAAACCTTCCTCTTCCTCTTACCGAATGTCTCTTCCCACATGATTTTGTTTGAACTAGAGGAACAGTTTGAGGGGAAGTTATATAGATATCTATTTTAGAAAGAAACTTTCCTATAGATCCTGGGTACACTCTGGTAAGTGACCATATCAGGCTGATTTCCCACCAGAGTTAGTGCAGCACAGACCTATGCATCACTAGAAGGCAACAGTCTGGAGCTGGAGTGCTGGCTTCCTGCACAGAGTTTATTTTATCACTTGAATGCATAACAGGACTGTCTCCCAACTCTGAGTAACTGATGTCAATAATGTGTTTGAACCCTGTTAAGTCCCTTTTCCCAGCACAGGGAAAAGGGAGACTGAGCTGTGCTCTGATTGCTATTATGCATACTCAAAAGGATGATTCCCTGAATTCCAGCTACAGGAACAATCAACATCATGGGCATTTGTACATGACACAGGAGTTTAATTCTCCCTAAACTGAAGCAGTGGTTTTTTAAAAACACCGCTTCAATTTAGGGTGAAGTAAACCCTGTGTTGTGTATACCCACGTTGCAGCCCGATCCTTACCAGCCTCTCCAGCAGCAGGGAAGGGAGAGCAAGCTGCTGGTGGGCAAAATGGTCCCTTAGCTGTGGTGGGCTGGTGCTTGCTCCCCAGACAGCACTCGCCCGCAAGCACCTGGCTTGGGCAGTCCCAGGGGGCACTGCAGCCACAGAGCGAAGCACCAGGCTCCTGCAGCTCAGGAAGGCAGGCAGGCTGGTGGGGTCAGGCAAGGGGTGGAGGTCAGGCTCCTGTTTTTGTTTTTTTTTACCTTCTGGAGCCTGCCTTCCTGGGCTGCTGCTGGGCCGCCTGTATGGGCTGCCTGCATAGTCCCTGAGCTTCAGGGGCCCTGGTGCATCCTTTGAAGCTGTAGGGTAGGAAACTAAACCTCCACAGAGGTGTTTTACTTTGCAGTGCTGCAAAGTCATTTGCTGCATCCCAAAGTCATTTAAGCTGCATTACGCTGCCGAATGTGCTACAGCGGCTGGAATTGGCACACAATATGTCACTGAATGTGCAAACAGCAGTGCCATTAAAGCAGTGCAAAAGGCATTAAACCCACTTTAAACCTGCTAAAAAGTGTCATCTACAAACAACTCATGAGTGCAAACTGCGAGGACAATAGGGTTGCAAGCAGTCCTGGAGGGTGCAGCCTGAAAGCAGTGAATTTGCATGGGTGTAGCCCCAGCTGGAATATACACTCTTAAGCAGGGACAGGCTTTAATGCTATCAGATTTCTGCTATCAGGGAAATCAGAGAAATCCCCAGGTTGTTCTTAACCACAAGCAATTGCCTGGGTCATTTAGAACAGTGTTTCTTAACCCCTGAGTCATGACCCAAAAGTGGGTCAGAAGAACATATGAAAGGGTTGTAAACAAACTTTAAAAATGGATTCTCCTTTAAAGAAGAAAAATGTGAGAAACTGTGGGTTTTCCCTTGCAGGCTGGTGGAGTTCCAGCCTGCAAGGGGCTGCCTGGGGTCGCTTGGGCACACTCCCCCCCTCCTGCCCCACACATTGGGGGGGCTGGGGGAGGGGGCAATGGATTGGGAGTGAGGGGCACTGGGTCACGACTGGCAATCAATGTTTACAAATGGGTTCTGATACAAAAAAAGTTGAAGACTACCATTGGCGGTGGAAGGAGGGGGGCTAATGGGGCTCATTCCCCCCCAAATGTGGAGCAGCAGATATAGCCGGAGGGCAGCAGCCACAGGCTGCTGCCGCAGTGGGGAGGGGCGGGCACACTCATACCCTGTGCACTTACAGCCAGGATCGCAGCTGGCCCAGCTGCAGACAGGTAAGTTTCTTTTAATCAGAAGCGAGGGGGGGGTGTAGATTGAGAGTGGGGTAGGGGCAGGCTGAATCATTCACTGTTGACCCGCTCCTTTCTGCGCTGTGGGGACTGCCCCATGACCCAGCCTGGTCAGGGCTCTGGTCATGGTGAATTGGGCCCTGGCCAGGCCGTGTCATGAGGCAATTGGAGCCCGGCGACTCCTCCAGAGCCAGTGCGGTGCTGGGGAATGAAAGGGGGGCATGAGTGGGCCCCTGATCTTTGCATAGGGCATGGGTGGGCCACAGCTGGGCTCAGCCTCTGTTCCCTGCATCGGTGCCTTGTTGCCGCCCCTGCTTTGAATGCCATTTGGTGCAGTGCCATGTGCCTCACTGCCTGGCCCGCGCACTGGCAGTATGCACATGCCACTGTCACTTGCAAAGCAGTGGCGGCAGCAAGGCACAGACACAGGGAGCAGCAACTGAGCCCAGCTGTGGCCTGCCCTTGCCCTGTGCAAAGATCGGGGGCCCACATGCCCCCCTCCCTTTGCTCCCTGGCGCCATGCCAGCCCTGGAGGAGCTGCACTGGGTTTGTCCTGGGGACGACTCGGGGCGGGCACAGGGTCCTGGGGGCTCTGTCATCTTTGGCCCGGTGGTGCAGCCAAGGCTGGCCTTGGTCTGGGCCCTACCAGGCGGTGCGAGACAGCAGATTCTTGGGAACCGCTGGCATCAGGCAATGACCCTGGGTACAGGGGAAGGGGGTGCTTCGCAGGCACACCAGGTCCCGAGCCCAGCGCAGGGCAGCAGCTCCTCCAGAGCCAGTGCAGCGCTGGTGCGCCAATGGGTGGGGGGAGGGCACATGGGCTCCCAATCTTTGCACAGGTCATGGGTGGGCTGCAGCTGGGCTCAGCCTCTGCTCCCTGTGTCTGCACCTCACTGCCGCAGCCCCCACCCTTGGCCCTTTCCTCTCCCCCCGCAGACTTTCCTACCTGGGGAGGGGGCACATGTGCACATGCATGTGCTCAGCTCCCCCAAATATCTTTTCCTCCCTCCACCTATGAGACCCACTGATTTAGGACAAGAACCTGTGGAGGTTTCTGGATAGATTCAGAGTCGCTCCCACTGGTTTCCCTTTGCTTCTTTTCAAAGACCCAGCATAGGTTTCAGACTCCTTCCCACCTAGGCATGAAGCGTGGACCAACTTGGAGCTGGTATCCTCTCAATACCATAAGCTAAGTTTCTCTGGCAAAAGTCTCCTGGACACCACCAACCCCAGCAGATGACACCACTCCTATGTACAGAATCACTGATAGGCTATCTCTGTTTCACAGATACTTACTACAGGGCTTTAGATGACATGAATTCATTCTTCCATCAAATCCACCTTCAGAGCTTTGCCCAGAGTGCCTGCTGTGAGTTTCCAGGGGTCAGTGGGCATAAGATGAGTGCCGTTGAAAGCACCATCTGTTCCCTCAGTGGTAATTACCCCTTCCATTGAAGGCAGAAGGTCTCCTTTAATATGGATGTCCCAGCTGGCCCTAACTTTACACCCTTTTCCCATCCTTGTCTTAGGGAGAGGACTGGACATCCCCAGTCATGCTGGATCTTTCTGAGATGAGCTGCTCTTTTTAAGGACCGGAAGTTGTCACATTCAGCCACTTCCAAATGCTTCAGTCCACTAGAGAGGAAACAAAAACCAAGACTAGTGCAAAAAACCAAGACTAATGCTGCTCACTGAAGCCCCAACCATTTTCAGTGTCAAGAAATGACATTCCCACTTCCCCTGCTCTTTGGACACTGACTGACTTGCAGCTCCCTGCTGTAGCTCATGGCATGTTGCAGGAAGTGCCGTGAGTTACAGTGTTCTTCCTGACCCAACAGATGGTGGCTGTTGGGTCTGGGGGGTTGAGGGATCGAGCTCCAGTTTGGAGCATCTCTGTGTCTATAGCATCTCTCCCCTAGCCCTTCCCCTTCCCAGTTCCTGCACTGTCTTCAGAATGGGAGGTGGGGAAGGGAGCCGAGGGAGCTCGGTCTGAGGTTTCCCGGTCTGTGCCAGAGTGGGATGGGTGGATTGAAGCCCCCATCTCCTTGCATCCCCTTCAGGCAGGGCTCTGTGCCGGGATACTTCTATTCTCATTAAATAAAACACAGCAATCAGCACAGTATCCAGTCATCATCTGCTCATATGGCAAATGCCACTGGAATTGATGAGCCTGACCCCAGTCACAGGACCAACTCCTTCATCATCTGACTGGTCATTTGCATGGATCCAATAAATCATTCCACCTTTTTCCTCCATCACTCCTAGAGATCAGACTGTTCTGCATATGATATAGGGAGAGGAGATTTTGGCTGCCTCCTCGTTGTAAACCATAGATCAAGACCTATACAGGAGCAAAACATTTAAAAAGAAAAGATACTAATGGGCATTTTTATTTATCTTCCTTTTAAAATGATTCCCCCTGTAGTAGGACTTGGTATTTGTTCATTATCTCCAGGAAACAGAAATAAAACAAATCAACCTGGAAGGTGCTCAACAAATCAAGTTAAACTGGAACCACTCGGTTGCTCGCTACGGATGTCTTGAGCCATGTGATGTCAGGGTATGCTACAAATCCTGGTTACTGATGAAGTGATGTCATTACAGCTTTGAATTTCACACTTCATAGATTCATAGGCTGTTAAATATTTTTTATGGCAGTATAAGAAAGATGGTCCAGAAATTATGTGAGATGCTAGGATTTCTAAGGGTGATACCTTTTATTGGACCAACTATGTAGCTGGGATAAAGTTAGAACGTCTTCTATTTGAAATCTTGTCTCTCTCAGGTCTCTGATCACAGGACAATTCAGGAAACAGAATTCAGAAGGCAGCCTGGAATGCCCTGAGAACCCCACCAAAATAGGGCATTCCCTATAAATAAATAAATAGGAGACCATTTATTGGAAGGAGTGAATCTGCTTGCTAGTCAAATGGACACTGAGTTGGATCAGGATTCAACCACCCATGAACTCCAAGGGACTAGATGCTCAGCTAACAAATTGTGGAACTGTCACTGAAGCCCATGGAGTTTAGTTATTTTATTTGTAAGCCAGTGAAGGGTGTGGCTTGAGGTGTTTGATCAGTGGAGATGGATTGGGTTTAGGAGGGAAAGAAGCAAAGATCAGTGCTTTGAGCTCATTCTCACCAGGAAATGTTTAAATTCCTCAGGATTTATCATTGTTGGCACTGGATTTGGACCCAGCACCTACACCTTTGTTCTGGGTGGGCACAACCCTCAGACCGACCACAACACCTGCAAGTCAATAATAGGTGGCTTTATTGATACAGAGTAAGAACAAAAAAGCAACAGTACAAACAATCAAACAATTCTATATCTACCAATCCTAGGGCTGTCATCAGAGTCACAGTACATCTGGTCAGGATGCAGGCTCCACTCCAAGGCTCTCTCTCGTAGGTGTCAGCAGTCCGGAGGTGGAACGCCAAGGCCCATAGCCCTCTCCAGTGGGGTGCATGACGCGGGCTGCTGGTGTGTGTCCTCTGTTCATGGCGGCCTTGGGGACCCTTCCAGGGGACGGGGACGTGGGTAGGGGACCTCTCTCAGGGAGGAGAATGAGGAAGATGACAAGGAGGGACGGGAGGTATGGACAAGACAAGGGGAGGGACCCTTTGCTAATCTCAAGTCTCTGCTTTTGTATTCTCCTTCCTTCTTGATGACTCTTCGTCCGTGGCTATCTCTGGATGACTCTCTCTCCGTGGTCAAATGTCCACATAGCCTTCTGGGCCTTCTCCTAATTTGGTCTGTTCCCCCAAAACTGGGACTTGGGCCCCCATGCTCTCTGAGACCTTGTTGCTGGTGTCACTTATCTAGTGTTATGGAACATGCTTCCTTTGCTTCCTGGGCTATTTCCTAGACTATGTGTCCTTGTTGTTAGACAATGCACCTGCCTTGAAGGCTATGATCCCATGTCATGGCATACCCCCCTTCATTCTCAGGCTGTGTCCATCCATTGGCCTTTTGCTGGACAACCCATCTGCTTTCAGGGCCATGATTAGCCATGTGTGAATCTCCCAAGCTCTTTAGAAATCCATTAACCCCTGCTGCCCATCTTGACCCCTTATAATGCATATATCTATACCTATAAACCAACTCCTCTCAAAACAGACCTTTAAATATGGTTTCTAAGCCAACAATCATAAGGAGGAAGAAGAGGAAAGGACTAAAAACAGGGACTTTAAATAAAAGAAAAAGGAGTAGATTACTTTTCTTTTTTAGGCCCATGAGAGCAGACACTTTCCTTTGCTTTTCCCTCTTTGTTCCAGGCATAACCATAAAAGCTCTCCTTTACTACATACCCTGCTCAGGTGTCCACTGCTTCAAGGGGCAATGGTTGCTGGACTCTAGAGGAAGCCATTCTGAGGAGACATCAGCTGGGGAAGAGATTGGAACCATAATTTAAACCCAACATGCACAAGAGAAGTAAAGTGTTCATGCTATTTATGCCATTTTTTTCACAGAGTGAGGAGCTTGTACCTCTGGAACGACTTCTCAAATGACTCCAAGTTTGTGCTACTCGCCCTATCTTGAGAAGATGTCGGTTTAAAGTGTGGATTATGGAGACTTTAGAAATCCTGACTGTATGAGCTCTCTCTCTGCTGTAATAAAGGAATCCAGGATGTTGTCACTATGCACAAGTCCCTTCCCACTGAAGCTTTTTCAGTCTTACTGGGTGCTTGTTTACTGTGAACTCTTCCAGATGACCAGAATTCAAGACAGCTTCCAAGTGGAAGAATCACTTAAGTGCAGAGTAATCTGGATTCACACCAAGTTTTGCTTCAAACCCCATTAGTGTCCACATACCTAAAGCGCATTAATGAACATGTAGATGTGCCTGAATGTCTGTCAGAATTAATAATGCACATTAAATCTAGTACCTTCATTGTGAGGTACTAGAAAAAGGTGCATTAGCTTATTTTAATGCACATTAGCTGAAGAGTCCTTTTTTTGGGCAACTTTTTAACACATATTAAAATAGGCTAATGTGCATTAAAGCACATGTATAGATGCACTTACATAAATGGCTAGCCAACCCAGTTGGGGGGGTATAGCTTGCATCCCAGTTAAGTTTGGGCTGTAACCCACCTGCCTTGCAGTGCAGCAGCTGAACCTGGGGGCAGATAGTTCTCCTGAGTCTTCCCACAGTTCTTCTGGGCCATATTTTCCTGCCCTTCCATTTATTTCCTTCCTGCATACTAGTTACCTACATGTTATTAACCCCCCGCAGTTCAGCATTTAAACCTTACATTCAACTTGCTACATTTCTGCATATGACAAGAGACCTGGTGGTGGGGAGTGGTCACCCTTTCAGGGTGCTCCTTATCTGCAGTTCCAAGTATTTTTGTATTATTTAGTTGCAGGTCTGTAACTACAAAGCTACTTCAGCACATGGCTCTGGAGATTAAACTCTGCTTCCAAGGGATCTCCCCCTCTACAAAGAAAACCACTTTGCTCAGAAGTTCCACAACATCTTTTTATTCACATATATACATCTGTATAAAATGAGAGACTCATCATTATTTACAATATTTACAGCAGAATACAAGCATCCAAGGCAGAGGCACATACAGTCAGATCCTGTTCCACCAGTTAGATCAGGGGCGGGCGATTATTTTGGGCAGAGGGCCACTTACTGAGTTTTGGCAAGCCATTGAGGGCCACATGACAGGCAGCCCAGGGCATATTAATTTTCTAAATTTTTTTAGGGGCCCTGAAGGCCAGATTGAATGGCCTTGGCAGGCTACATTTTGCCTATGCCGGAGTTAGATGCATGGATTTGGGCACCCAAGTGCAATCCTATTTCATCCTGCTCAAGTCTTTGAAAAAGCAGGCAATGCAAGTGGTCAGTGTATTCCCCTCTAGCTTGCCATTTCTTGTGACACCATCTTACAGGGAAAAAAATGGCCTGTTTCAAAAGTAGGTATGCTAATATTTTCTGTGGGGCTCAAACAAACAGGGTAAAATAGGACCAGACTTAGACATCTAAAAAAAACAAAAACCAGTCCATGTACCCAATAGGTGGAACAGAATCAGACTTCCAGAGTTCAGGCAGGGCAGTGTCTGAAGATGCCCACTGGCAAGCTGAGAACATGGGGAAAGATCACTTTGTCCATGATACTTAGAACAGGAGATCACTTCCACTTTCAGCTCAGAGACAGTGATGTAGTTGTACTGTGTGCACCAGCGCAGTACTCGCATGCAAGTCTTCACCTGGTTGGTCAATGGAAAAAACCACAGTTTCATGGCAGCTGAAGGTTTAACTGAGTCATTCTAAAAATTATCATAATTTATGAGTGATATTATGAGGGAATTTCAGATTTGGTGGTTTTTGTTGTACTAATTATATCAAAACCCTGGATCTGAACTAGAAGGTATGGGTCTCTCTACTCTTAAACTATGGCAAATGTCAGTCAGTTGTTATCATTGATCTCCTATAAACACCTTCTAAGAAATACTTAACATGTAAGCAAAGAACTACCAAGTTTAAAAGAGACATGCCCATGCCACTTGATATGTGGACTGGCTGTTGGCTACTAAAATTTTATCATAATAATGCCCAGAAGAGGCCCAAAGGCTGCAGGACCAATGATGCTCTTTGAGCAGAAATCTCTTTTTAAAATTATTCCTCTTCCACCCCCTCGGAGATGGACAGACCTTTAATAAGTGGGGGAGGGGGATAAGCTGTAGGCTGGCTAAGAGTTGGTGCAACTCTGCCTTGAAAGCAGAAAGCTTGAGGGCAGAGGAAACCCAGCCCAAGCCAATATGCAACTGCTTCCCAACTCTCAGCATCACTCACTCCCAAAATGAATCAGTCTCCACTACGTATGTTGGTTGTCTGAAGAGGCAGCCATAAGCCAGAGAGGGGAAGCCCAGCTGGGATTCTGTTATGACTGCATTGCTGTTGCAGCCTGTGGTTGGGTCTTCACCAGAAGCTTGTGGTTGTTGCTAAGCAAGCAATTCCTGTCTGCAGAGTAACTGTCTTATCCTTGCTGCTTTGCATGCAAGTCATAAACTCTGCTCTTTCAAACAGAGTAGAACATGAAACATGGGTTGCAAGAATGAGGCCGAGTTCCGATTTGCCTTAATATCCTTCTTTCAGCATCCATCCAGGACATGGCATCTCACATTTCTGCAGAACAAAAGAAATGTATTGGTGAGGCCACTGAACTGAATCCTGATGGGCTAAGACCTACCCCAGAGCCAGCACACTGGAAACCCTCCTCCTCTTTTACTGCAGCTGTGCATGCTTGGTGACTGGACCCGAAGACTGGGAGCCTCAGGTCTTGGGTCTGGTTCCTAGCTCCACTTGCAGGAACTTGTTCCTTGTCAAGTCACAGCAGCATTTCAGGTAAAGTAGCTTCAGCCCCCAAGCTGGTGACTTTCATAAGGGAGCCTGAACAATCAGTGAATTCAGTTGGATCTGCTCAGCATCAGAGAAATCAGATCCTTGTTGGGCACCTACAAACTGGTTTTGAAAGGGCAGACCTTAAGTTCTGGCCCTCGGTCTCCCTAGCTGTAAAATACTAAGAGCAGTCAACTTTAGAGGGGGCTGGAAGACTTAATTAATCATGGTCTGCAGAGTTCATGAATCTGCTTGTGTCAAGAGTGCTAGGGAACGGCAACATTTTCTTGCACTCTGGCCATTGTCAACAGCAAAAGACACATTTGAAAGCTTGTTGCGGCCTTTGGAGAGCTAGAATGGCCTGTGATCAGCAGCCCTGCCAAAGGAGGGCAGGATTTCCATCCCCCACAAGAATCTGATCAAAAACTTTTCCCCGCCTAGAATATAACCCCTCACTCTCTGCTTCATTAGCGTAACAGGCAAGCCGAGTAGTGAGAACAAAGACATTTCCCAGACACCCACAGAGACGAGGGTTTGCCCAGTAGTGACCTAACCCCCCAAATCACCATCCTACCCTCTAGAAACTCTCTGCTTCAATTTGTTGATTACAAGTGATAACTTATGCAAGGGGAAATCCAGCCAAGGCTGGGTTGCCTCTAGGCTAGGGGGATTCCTGCCAGCCTTATGACACTATGAAGGATGGACCTCTCCCATTTCTTATTTTTTCTGCTTTCCTTTAACCCAGAGAAGCACTAAGTAAAACAGCTATGGTGCAAAGCACTGGAGGCAGTGCAGTAGGGTCACCCCAAACAACCTGGAATGGCAAGTCCTAGCGCCTCCTCCATCCAGTGTCCTGGTAGCACTTCAAAAGCAACTATGCCTCAAACCTCCCTGTGCAGGTCACCATCCTCACCCTGGTTCCACAGAGAGGGAAATGGATGCACAGAGAAGGCACAAGAAATCACCTAGCAGCCTTTTGCAGCTTGCTGCTTGAGCAAATAGAATCTAAAAGTAAACTACTGTAACCACAGAAGTCACTGACAGACCTCCAGTGGAGCTAAGACTGCACCTCCTCCATCCAGGTTTCACTTCAGGGTTTCAAAGGTGCTTTCAGAATTTAGACACCCTGTTCCTACTGAATAAATGAATCTGATAGTGGCTGTATAAGGCTTGGGACTTTACCCCCTTGGGCTCCTTGAACAAGTTCTCAGCCACAGCTGCTTTGCACCAAGCTAAGCCAGAATACCCCACAGCCTGGCACTGCACTCCAGCCTGCCAGGCTCTGACAAACTGTTGACATACATTTGACAACATTCAGCCAGAACTGCCACATAGCTGGGACCGTTCTGCTAGTGCAAGAGATTGCAGTGTGGGAAACCGAGAGTGAGGTGATGATCAGATACATTAATGCCTACAGATGACCCCTCAGTCTATGTTTTCACTGTGGTACTATCAACTTTGAAGGAACAACCCCAACTGACAGCAGTGGAGGATCTCATCATCTTGCGTGGAGAGGAGACAGATCAAAGCTGCATACATACCCTCCAGCACTTTGTCCAGATCTGCAATGAAGTCCTCCAGTTCTTGTGTGTCTCCGAGTTTAGCTAGCAGATGGAGATATGCATGGTCAGATACTTAGCATGCTGCTCGCACCGCAATACAGGCTATGAAAAGGATTCCCTGCCGCTGTTTCTGCTCATATCTGCTGAAGTTGCCTGCTACTTACTACTGGTTTCATATCATCCATATGCCCATCTTAGCACAATGATCTGGACCATCTAGGAAGAAGCTTATATAAATAGCTTCATTTGCAACAGAAGGGGCAAAAAAAATCTAGAGTCTAACACTGCCGATATAAAACTAGGCTAAATTTGACCAGTACATTGTTTTCTGATAGGAGGTATATGTAGTGGATATTATTTCATTGCATGGCATTATGGTCTAGGTTTTTGTGCTCCTCTAACTAGGGCTCTTAGACTTAAAAATTGGGTATATAGAGATTGTGATCTTTGCTGATTATGTTGACCCTACATGAGCCACTGCACAGCACTAACTTCACAAAGTTTTATATTTCTCATGCCAAATTGAGTGTAGGATTTGTTATGGATTTTTCTCTAAGACAGTCTTTTTGGCTGTGCCATATCCCCAAGTAAGAATCAAGAGGTCTGAGTAACAAGGGGTCTGAGTAAAAAGGGTGCTTCTCCAGGATGCTTTGGACATTGCTAGAAATCTAGGTCATGGTCCCTTCACTTCAATTCAATTCAGCATGGAGTCTGTATTAGAAAACCTGCTAAAGTTTGCGAATTCTGTTCCCATTTCTACCAGGAACACTTGCATACCAGGGCAAATATTCAAAGCAGGGAGCTGGGGAGGAAGGGCTGTCTAAACAGTCATCAGCCTTCCCCCCACCCCCCTGCATCTGCACTATTCAGCCACAAATCCCAGCCAAAAGGCATCTGAGTCTTAGGATGGTCCAACAGGACATAAAACTCATAGCTTAGGCTGAAATTCAGTAGGAACTACAAGATCAAAGACAAGGGCCCTATTCCCCTCACTTCTACTACTGTAGGTCTAGAATGACTACTTAAGCAGTAGGAGATACCTCCTCTCTGAGGTCTCTTTAAATGGGTTTCCCCATGAAGTCCCCTCAGGAGCTCTTTCCAAAGGAAATCTGTCTTGGTCTTACCTTTGGAGTCAGAAGCTTTGGCTTTGGTGTTGAGATCCTCCTCACTGGAGTTTAAACTGCTTCCAAGTGAGGTGCTGGCACCTGCCAACATAGTAAGATAAGTCAGTTTGCTAATAAATATGCTAGCAGGGGATGGGGGGCAAAACAATGAATGGAATAGGATTCTCATATCTGGCTGCTGGCTTTCATTGTTAGCCAGCAGACCTGCTACAATCTGGGGGTAAGGTACACAGCAGTCTGGAACTTCAATGGTTTCTTGGAACAGGGGACCAAAACAATTAAGAGGGAACAAGTAGGTTTAATCCCATATCCCAAGCATATTGTGCAGCAATGAAACTATCAAACCAGAGATATGACCCCTCTGGCATGGTGGATGGACCCTTGCCTATGAGCTTCTAAGCAACCAGGCAGAGTACCTGAAGGCAAAAACAGATGCTGCCTAATGCAGCCTTAGGAGGGAAGAGACCAATGAGTAGGTGGCTGGGATGATGATGCTCAAAGACTGAATGACATGAAAGATGAATAATTAAACAAACTAGATACACAGCCTCAGAGAGCTGGAGAATTGAAACAGTCTGAGGCCTACCATCCTTTTCAAGGGGTCTCTACCAAGCTGCTTATTCTCCTGCTGGAGAGGCTGAGGGCAGACCCATCTCCTTATGCACTAGTGGCATTTCCCCAAAGGTGAAAAGCACCGAGATCCAAGGCTTATTTCATTCTGAACCAAATAATCTCTGCCTAGACTCACTCTCTAGCTCATCAATGCCACTATCATACATGCTGGACGCTGTCCTTCTCTTCATGTCCTCCAAGTGCTGCTCATACTGACAGGCCTCACCGTTGTCAAAGTCTTCAATTACTTCATCAAACTCCCTCAGGAGGTCATTGAGGTCATCAGTCAGCACTGGAAAGGGAACAAAATCAGCCAAGTTCATTAACTAGAAGCAATTCATTCTGAATCTCATTCATCTCAGACACAGATTCAGGTGGAGCTGCATATGCTGAACACCACAGTGGCTCTTAGGAGCTGTAGAATAGCCAAAGCAGAAGGGAACTCAAAATGGAAAATGGTTGACAGAAGGGTCTGTTGCTTGGAGGATACTGGGTTGTTGCCTCAGATGGCAAAAGCTGCTAGTTAGAAAGCTCTTCTGCCCAAAATAGCCAGGTATTTGCGAAGGTGCTGGGGAAGAAAAGTGAAGAGAAGCCTGGCACAACTAGTCACCACCATAAAGACTGGGGAGCTGAGCACCTTCATACAGAGGGGGAGCTGTAAAGCCAGCTTGGCAATGGTGGGGAGAGCTGAGGGACCCTCTGGCAGGACAGCCACAGATACAACAGAGCCATGGAGCAACTTGTACACCCCAGCAGCCAACCACAACCTGGCTCTCCCCATCAAGGACACCTTTGGTCTCAGCCACCTTAGGCTTGTTTGGCCAGTATGTCCTACTCAAAATGACACGAGGCTGCTTGGTCTCCACTGGCTCTCCCAATCTCAGTGACATCAGGATCCCTGCCACAGAGCTGTTGAAACTGCCTCGCCAATAGCCACAGATGCTGTAGTATAGCACGGAAGTGACCCGACTCGCATCTGACCGGATTCTGGTCTCACTTACCCCATCCCACTACATCAGTAACTGCAACATAATTGCTTCAAATTTATCCCAGCACAAAAGCAGAATCAACTTGGGTCATTTCTTAGATTTTCCATAAGTTGCTTTTGATGTGGAGGACAATTGGTGGCCTCATCTCCCTTGCTTTGCCTGTGGCCCATTCTAGGGGCTCTGGTTGTTTCTGGTTCCGTGCTGTGGAAGGCATGAGGGCTGGAAGTGGTTGTTCTGGGGAATATTTGGATAAGCAGTTGCCTGGGAATGGAGGACCAGACTCAGTGGCCCCTTCCAGTCCTGTGTTCTTAACTAAGGGACATAAATTTGCAGAGGAAGCTTTGTCAGCATTTCAGGAGTCCTGTACTTAATCACTGGGAACTAAGTGAATTTCTAGGACTGAGCCGTCCAGCAATGTGCAGATTATGCAATATAAATACAACTGGCAGAGTCTTCTCTATAATTTGACTCCCTTGTTTGGGGTCTAGGAGCTGAGGTTGTCATTCTTTCCTCATGAAGAGGCTTGCCAAAGCAAATGTCTGGAACTTCACAGCAAGTGCCTGAAGAGCCATACAGTCATCCACTTCCCGAGGCGAAGCAGTGGACCCACCCCTAGTTAAGTCTGAGCAGGAGCTTAATCACAGCCTGGTGCCTATTGCTACTGGAACAGCACAGAAAAAAAAAAAACAACAACAAAAAAACCCAAAAAACTCTTCCCTCCCAAAAGCTTTAGGATTTCCACTATGCGGCCCTCCCACCCAAGCTGGGTGTGCCATCCTTTTGGCTGAAGAGGGCTGCGGGCAGCACCAGGGATAGCTGGTGCAAGGCACTTTCCATCCTCCGAGGACTGAGCTTTTGGCTGTTCTACCATCAGAAGCAGCCAGACCATCTGCAGCACGTAAGAGTAACTTCATGAACATCCCACAAGCAAGGCCAAGGATCAGCATCATCACTATTTACAACTACTGACAAGGGCCCAATGAGCCAAGTTCTTCCCTAGTGTAAATCTGTTGTCTTCAGGAAGGCATCAGGACCACTGCTGATATTTTATCATGTAGCTGGTCTTCATAAACTTGTACAATAGTTTATGAAAGAAGGAACGCCACAGAACCACAGGAAGGAGAGGGAGGTGGAGGCGCCACAGAAATGCTACAGGGGCCACCACCCCTCAGAGCTCATAGCAAGCACCACTCTACAAAGAGCCTGCAAGTGCTCTTGCTTATCCTGGTGTTGCTGTTGATTTATGCTGCTGGTCCACATTTAAGTAGCATACGAATAGGACCAGGCATGATTAGTAGATACTTTTAGTCAGGACACGTAGATACGGATAGGGCCATACCACTGCCCTCCTCAAACTCCAGAAAGGCAGAGTAGTTCAGCTGCCTGATGGCTTCAAAGCCTTACACTGGACTCCTGCTGAAGCTCACACAGCAGTAAAAGGTACCTGGCATTCAGGCTGGGTAGTCAGAGGTGGCCAGAAGTGATGCGGCCCACATCATTCCCTTGTGAATTGATGGCGATAGAAATCCACACCTTGACACTAGCCCCAATGTGCAGTTTGACTTAAGTAACCCTTTGACATTCCCCTGGTATCCAAATGGCTCACAGAATTAATAGGCCAGGTCCTCTAGTGGCACAAGTCAGCATGGCTGGTAGCCCAATGGTATTATCCTCACAGCACATGCGCATGGTAAGGCAGCAGGAATATACCCAGTTTATGTAGATGAAACCACTCTGCCACAGGCTTCCTTGGTAAAGCCTAGAGAAGAACCGAGACCCAAGTCTCAGTTCAGCACCTTTGCCACAAAGCCCTCCTACCTCCTCCTTTCTCTGCCAATTAACCTAATCATTCCTAGAAAGAAAGCATGTAATCACGGCTGTTGGTGGATTCCCATCAACTATATGCAAGGCCCTTTGCTTAGAGAGGCAAAGTTAGTTCCTACTTCAAAACAGTCTAAATATTTGCTTCATGATTTCACACCTCCTGCACCAGACGCACTGTCCCTGACACAATAGAAAGATGTTTATGGGCCCAAAGGTTGTGACAAAGCCACTTTAAGCGAGGAAAAAGCCTGCTGTGACCAAGTTCTATGCAGAATGTACCATCACGGCTTAGCTGAGACCCCCTGCGACTCTCACAAAGAATAGCAGAAGTTCAAGCAGAAGGCCACCCTGCTCCTTTATCTTTCTATCTCCTTGAGTTACTGGTTTCAATCACATCCTTCACACGGCATAAACAATAGGCACTTATATAAAATAATTTCCTCTGTGGGGAGGGAGGGGAGGATGTTCATTTGTTTTGGGTTTGTTTGTTTTTTTTTTTTTTTATATAAAGTCTGCTGTTCAGAAAGTAAAAATAATTCTTCCAAACTACATGAGAATGTCTGTGCTGAACTGAAGTGACTCCTTTGAAGCAATTGGAATTCACTAGCCAAGTTCTGATCTCAGTTATGCTGGTATCAATCATAGACTTTCCACTGGGTTCATTCTTGGATTTACAGGAATGAAATTTAGAGATGAATGTATCCCCACATTTGTAAATTCATGAGTACTTAGCGTAACATTGTCAGAGGAGAGGTGAATTTCTTGGTCACTCACAAATAACAGGCTACAGAAAGGGGAATGCTCAGCCTTATCCCACTGAATGCACATGCAAGATTCCCTCAAAAGCACAAGAGATGACAAAAGATCTGGGGGCAGTGCTCCATGTGTGCCTGCAGATAGTCACCCCAATTATTTTGTCACTTATGCACAGGGCTATCCTGCAGCCATTTCAAGAATGAAACAAACAACGCACTCATTATCTGCAGATGGCAGGAAGCATGCATGCAACCGTTTTTCAAGAGCAGGAACTGTTCTATGGGTATACAGCTTGTCAGAGGGAGGTAGCACTGTGCTTCAGTACTTGTTCTGAGCAACAGACCTTGGTTGTCTGTCAGGTCCTGGTAAGATAACTGTTTTTGAGGCTGTGACCACAATTTAAGGGATGACACAGCCTTAGAATGTCTCTTTTGGTGTCCCCAAGACAGCCCAGATGTTCATTTTCCCTCATCATGATATATCAAGGGCTACTCTTTGATTGCAGGTGGAAAGCGGCCAGGATGGTAAGCTGCATGGTACAGCAGTGACCCCAGAGTGTTCCTTTCCCTCCAGTCTTGGGGAAAAGACTATGCTAAACACTGGAAGCAGACAATTCATCTGCCCCCATAAGAAGAACTAGGTTCTCAACCTTTTTGGACTCAAGGCAACACTCCATAACCTTTTTTTAATCAAGTGGCATCTACTTTCAAAACTGGATTTATATTGTACTGCTTACCTCCTTGCAGAGGGGATGGGGAAAGTCAGCCAGACAGGGACAAGCCCAAGTATGAGTCTACCAGCATATCTCCTCACATCTAGCAACACCCTTCAAGGGATTTCCAGGCACCCCAGGGTGCAGCAGAACCCTGCCTGAGAATCACTGAGCTAGAGGCTGTACGGGAGTGCCGAGTCCTCTCAACACTTGGAGATCTGGGAATTGAGCTGCCCTGGCACAGACTCCCATCATAGATGAAAAGTGAAAAAAAGGAAGGGGTATTATTCTGCAGATGGCTGGCTTTAATACTGCACACTAAGTCATATGTGTTCACAGGAGCTAGACATCTACTAGCGAATAATCACCCTTAACATTAATGGAAAAAACTAAGATGCAAATAAACACAAACCACACCCATGCCTGGAGCCCTTACACATCCAGAATTCCCAGGAAGAAACCCAGGCACAAAATTGCCTCTTTTAATATCTGTTATTTGAAGTAAATTGTCATTTGGGGACCTTCAGGACACACTATACAGTATATATATCTGGAGGGGTTGCACATTGTTTTCATTGAAAAATATAGCCAATATTTTGCCACTGGAGGGGTAGAGATTTTGTAATTTAATTTAATTTTTTTAACCAGACAGTTGTTTCTCTCCCTCGCTCACAAACATGCACCAAGTACAGAGGCTGCCACTCGGACAAATCCAAGTGTTACTACAGCCTCAGGACTGACACGGGCTTCTTGTGGAGTAACCCGTTTAAGAAGCCGGTTTCTAACAACATGCCAGAAAAAAACACCACAATACAGAATACAATACAAAACAGCCAGGAGGTGTTTGTTCGTCTTTAAACGAGGTACCCAGAGAAGATCCAGCAGCGCTTGCACGTGCTTGCAAGGTCAGCTACAGGAATAAAGAGAACCGCGCTTCCACCCCAGGGATCTCTGTAATCACTGGCAGCGAGTGGATGCAGCTACCAGAAGCGGCGGCGGCGGCGGCGGCGGCACTAACCTGAGTTGTCCGTGACCGTGGCCATGCTCAGCGGGCTCGGGTGGGGGACAGCTCTGCTCGGACACGCCAACACCGACGGAGCGCGGAGAGGACTTGCCGCGCCGCAAGTTTTGTGCCTTCGGTCACGCCTCTTCTTTACTCTTAGCCAATCAGCGGGACGCTGGGGGTGCCCAGTAAATTACAAGGTTACGTCACGCAGCAGGGGTTTGTGAATGGGACAGCGCGGACGTGTCGCGCGGGGGGGTGCGCGCCCCCTCCGCGGTCCGGCGGCCGCCTGCGGGGCGGGGCGGGGCGCGGAGTCCCGTGGGAGTCGCAGAGGGTCGAGTGGTGACGGGGCGCGGCTGCCGGCGCAGAGGAGAGCAGGGACAGGGGTTCCGGGGAGGAGGTGTGTTACTTCAGCGGCTCAGACTTGCATGGGAAGAGGGAAGAAAGCCAGGCACGGTTATTGGCAAGGTTTAAGAGACTACCCCCCCCCCACACACACACACATACACGCACGCACTGTGTATGCCCAGGAAAGAGCTAAATCGAGGGGTGTGTAGAGACTGAAGAAAAACTTGTTAGTGCTGTGTGGTGTCTGAAAATAGCAGCCTTGTACCTCTTGAGGAACCAATAACCTGGGAAACCAATAGTTTTCCAGCGCCGGGGGGACTGAGTAGCATTTAGATGGGGTGTTGGTGGGTGACAAAGGAAGCATGAGCGGTGACTGGCGGGGGGTGCACGTGTGTGTGAATGTGATGGGAGCAAGCTCCGCGGTCACCAGTCACGCTGGTCTCGCCCCCTCCTTCCACCCCAGCAACGCACCAAACAGTCAGAAACAAACCAGGGCAAGCCAAGCAGTCACCCAGCCACCCAGCAGTCACTCCCTCCGCTTCCCTCCGACTCCCCCTCAAATTGCAGTTCTTATTTCCACCAGTAAATGTTGTTTAGAAACATCAGTTCTCTATGCCTCCCTCCCTAGTGTGTCTTTTGCCAGTAATTAAGACACAGATCAGAGTGTTTAGTATAATTTTTTAATCCAGGTAGATGAGCTGTAGTCACCCTGGTACAATGTAATGTATTAATCCTAGTTAAATAGACCTAAACATTCAGGACAAAGGGGGGGCAGAGAGGATTTTCAAGGGTTGAAGGTAGAGTTTAGTAGTTCCATGAGCTGAACAGCTGCAGAGAGGACAGTTTAGGTGTCCCAAAGCAGCAAGGTCTGTGTTTTCCCACGTCCCTGGTTTACACACACCTATCATATCATCAGGGATGTTTAGGCAGCCTATCCTTGCACAGTTAAAAGCTCACAAGAATGTCCCTTTTCTTCAGTTTAGGGCAGATATAATTCTGTTTATTTCAGTGGAGTTATTCCAACCGTGTCAGAAGTTCTGGCAGTTTGTTTTCACCTCTCCTGTCAGGTATATTGCTCAGCTGCTGGAATCAAGAGGTTGCATGAGAACCTCATTTAAAAAGAACAAGTATGCTCTAGGACTCTTGTTTGCAAAAAAAAGTTTGAAAATCTAAAATAAGCAGAACACACTCTGAAGCTCAGAGCCAGGAGGCAAATTGAAAGAAGCAGAGTTACTGTTATTTTTAAATCTTGTGATTTTTCAGCTGATCTCATAATTTCTGTGACATATGGACAGGGGGAGAACTGACTTTTGAATGGTTGGACAGCTCCAGACTGCATTAATATAAATTTAGTATAACTTAGGGCAGAATTAAGGGATACCAAGAGCTGCAACATGCAAGGTCCAGATAACAGTGATAAATAATATGGCTCTTTCAAATGCATTTTCTGTATCTGTTTTGCTAGTCTCTCTTTTCTTGTAGCATAAGCAAAGCATATGCAGTGCAAGTAAGTGCCTAGAGCTGTTAGCTTTTCCAGTTTCAAGCTCTGAACAGAGGAATACACACTGCAATGTGATTTATTTTGGTTTTGTAAATGGATGCAAATTACATCAGAAGCAGACAGATGTGCAGCTACCAGGGGAACTCACTTGGTAGGTGGCTAGTATAGTGCCTCACTGCCAGGCATGGGGGTGGGTAGGGGGTGAATTAGGTGCCTGCCTAAGCAAAATTGCTATCACACGAGGTATGTAGACAGTATAAACTAGTATGACTTATACTGGTAGAGTTTTATCCTTGATTCTTTGGGGGTGAAATTACCAGACTGGGTGAAATTACCCTGGTTTCGTGGTATTTACCTGATGAAGTGAATTTGAGTTCACCAAAACTTGTATCTTATTTAGTTAGTCTATCAAGGTGCATATCTACCTCACTTCTTAGAGGTTTGTGTCATCTGTCTGCTACATCACATCTGTAATGTTGTTACCTCTCAGCTCTATGTTCTTGGGGAACCCTGGCACAGTATGCAGCCTGTCTGACTCACAAAGGACTCACCTCCCCGCTTCTGGTTCCAACTCTGCCTGAACAAGAACTGACTGGAGGAAGGACTTACAAAAGACAATAAAGATACAGTGGGAGATGCATCTAAAGCCCTTCAGACAAGGGTGATAGGAGTGAAGCAACTCCACTGGTCTCGTTGACATGGGACAGGAAAGCACCTTCATTTATATTCAGGATGGAAAAAAAAAGATTCCAAGGCACTTAATTCTGGGACCAGAGAAGCAGGAGAGCACTGCATGATGGGGGATCCCTGCTCCAAATGCTTATCAACCCACTTCTACACCCACCTAGCTCAGCATTTATCAGACCAATTCTAGTAATGACTCCTTTATTGGTACCCAAAACACTGAATCTGCCTGTCTGTATTGTGAGCTCCCTCAGAGTAATGCCACCCATAGCCAGGAGTGCTCAGTTCCTATTATCCAACATATGAGCCGTTGTTTAGCCATAAACAAACCTAGTGTTCTCCCCTGAGCCATTGTTAGTTCTCTACAAAAACCCTACCCAAGCTCAAGTTTCTGTCCTGGTGCTTGGATCCAAAAGGTGCACCAGTTCCACTCCTTTTCTGCCTGGAATCCCTCCATTGATCGTGCTGAGGGCTCTGCCTGTCTGCAACCTTCAACAAACACCTGGGAACCTCGACTTCAAGCTTCACTGAGTGGTGAGACCGTAACTCTTTCTCCCTCTCTCTCTCTTACTCCAGGCACAGCTTTCTAAATTGGAATTTTGCTGATCAAACTTGAGCTAGACTTCCCCAAAAACCTAACTGAAACTATGTAATATCATAACTGTTTTATTTGTCTCTCTCATATGGCTGTTACTATTGGTTTCATCATAAGTTCATACACCTGGCATTAAATAACTTTTATGGTCAAGCTGGTTGCTATACTTTCTCTTTGCATCTCACTTGACCTCCCCATTTGCTCTGCAGCAACACTTTTTTTTATCTAAGCCAAAGATCCCTGTAATGCCCAAAACTATGGTGGTGCCTGCTCATCAAAGGAGTTACTACTAGGACCATTGTGACAAGAGTTTGGGATGTGCTGAGTTTTGAGGTGCATGAGGATATTAGCTGAAAATGCTGATCAGACCCAGCCTGCTCAGACATACTCTGTTAGCATGTGTGTATGTGTGTCTAACTTCATTTATTATTGTCCTGCTGAAATGGATGAACTAAGTTCAAGGTACGTGAGGGTATCAGCTTGTCAATGCTAAATAACCTGGCCTGACTCCGATGTGCTCTGTTAACCCTGGTGCTTGTGTCTGAGTGCATTTTATTGTTTCCTTGATGAACTGAGTTCAAGGCATATGAGGGTGTTAGCCTGTCAGTGCTAAATAACCTGGCCTGGCTCAGGCATGGCCTGTTAATTTGTGTGTATATGTGCATATATGTGTTTGACTGATTCGGTGGTTAGAGGAACTCAGCCCCACTGAAATGGAGTCCTGCGAGATAGCTGCACTGGAGGTGCGGATTTGCAGAAAGGAGAGATACAGCTATGTATAGAAACACAAGTAACACAAGCAGCACATTGATAGAATTACAGAGACCCCAGAAACATGCCCCTAATAATGAGTGCACCCCAAAGTGACAGGCAAATCTGGTAACAATGTGACATCAATGTAATGCCAGCTGGTGTAAAGGTTTCATCTGGCCAGACTCAGACTGATTCAGAATAGCTGCTGAAGCAACCCAGTGTTCTCCATATTGTATATAGGCCCTACTGGGTACTGGGGCATTGGCATTCCAACATACATCCAAATTGTCAGCCTTAATAGAGAGACCAAGGCTTGAATGGTCTGCGGCCTACACTGTGCTGAGTGGTGTCCAGAGCCTGCCCGAACTACTGAATTTGCAATGGGAAAAGACAAAAAGGAAGTAGGAAAAGGCTATGGACTATAAGCAGAGAGGCCAGGGGTGACTAGCATGAGTGACAAGTGGCAGACGCTGGGGCTGGATGAATGATGTGAGGGGTGACTGTGCCCTAAAATGTGAAGCAGGAAATGATTCACATTGCATCACAATATATATGTTCTTTATGGGGAGTTAGGCCCTGGCATAGCAGGGCTATTAAGACAGACTGACACCCTGGGGATCTTCTTTTATGACCCACACTAGCTCAAAGGGATCACAGGTTTACTTTAGCATTGGGCCCTGGCCTTGTCACTGCCTAGTGAAAGTCACTATCCATTATATACTTGGCTCAGAAAATCCCAACAGAAAATCTGTTTCATGGAGATGCAGGAGGGAAAGGAAAGGTGTAGCCTGAATCCTTTCCAAGACTATCCATTATAATAGTTAAAGAGCACCCTTAAATCAGAAGGTTCTCAAAGTGATTTGTAAGCTAAATATGAAAATATCACTCCCTCAGCTCTCAAATGCAGCCACCTCTGGGGGGGAACACAGCAGCCATTCTGCAACAGCAACACTAAGCAGTAACATTTAGGAGGGGTAGTGACAAATGACAACTTTCATCAAATGGCAAGGGTATTTCTGGAGAATATAGCTCCCCAGGGCAGAACTAGGGCTAATTCCTCCCAGCAGGGGCAGATCTGGGGGGCCACTGCTGCACTTGCACCTCACTTTGATTCTTGGTCCACCCAATGTTTAAAACTAATCACCTGGCCAGGAGCAGCAGCATTTCTAGTCAGGCTGCGCTGAGGGAATCACTTGGCATCAGGGCTCATTATAACTACCTAATCTGGGGTAGGCAATGTTTTTTGGCCAGAGTGCTGAAAACCCCCACAATGCCTACCTTGGAAAGTGCTGGAGTGCCGGCATGCCAGAAAAGCAAAACAAGGGCAGGGGGTACATGGCAGGATGCCCTGCTTGTGCCCCTTTGTCTCCCACCCAAAGCCCCCGCCCCCCAGCCCTGCTTGTGCCCCTGCTGCCCCTTGCCCCCCAGCCCAGGCTCCATGGCTATCAGTAGCTACCCTGAACCTGGACCAGCTGCAGCTGGGAGGTCTGCCTCCCACCCTGGCCACGGGCCCTGAGCTCTGGGGAGGCAGCAGATAGTGGCGATGCTCTGCGCTGTGCTGCCCTCACACACACTACACGCCGGGCCCTGCTGCCCTCCTCTGGGCCCTCCTGAGCACAGCATATGCGACCCAGAGTGGCCGCACACAGAGGGGCCACGCAGGGCAGCTGCCTGCTGCTGCAAGCTCTGCGCTGCCCGGGTCACACTTCCCCTGTGTGGATGGGAGCAGCATGGGCAGCATGCAGGGTTGAGCCCCTTGCTGCTGCACCTGCCTGCAGGGTAAGTGTGGCCAGGGCAGCGGAGAGCTCGGAGTGGCAGGCAGCTTCCCTGCGCCCCCTGTCGTGTCCTGCCATGCCAGGTTTCACATGTTGCTCTGAAGAAGCGGCAGCAAGGGCAGCACAGTGGGGAGCATCGCCGGTATGTGCTGCCTCCCTGGAGCCCAGGGCTAGATCTGGGACTGGGAGATAGCTGGGGCCGGGGCCGGGGCCGGGGCCGGGAGGCAGCAGATGTTTGTCGCCTCTTCGCTGCAGCCAACCCAGGTTCTGGGTAGCTGCTGATAGCCACAGAGCCCGAGCTTCTTGCAGCAGGCCTTCCACCCTCCCAGCCGGCTGCTCGGAGCAGCCCAGGCTCAGTGGCTATCAGCAGCTACCTTGAACCTGTGCTGGCTGCAAACAGCTGCTGTCTCCCCATCCTGGCCCCGGCTGTCTCCTGGCCCCGGGCTCCGGGAAGACAACAGCAGGTGCCGGCAGTGCGCCCATTGGAGCTGGGGCTGTGGGCAGTATGCGGCTGCAGCTGGGGCCCACTGGCAGCGTGGGGCTGGGGCTGTGGGCAGCGCAGGGCTGGGGCCAGGGCTGCCCGGCAGCGTGGGGCTGGGGCCAGGGCCCACTGGCAGCATGGGGCTGCAGCTGCAGCCGGGCCATCGCCAGCGTCAGGATGCAGCCAGTGGCGGCACCGGGCTGAGATCAGGGCCATACAGGGCTCGAGTGGTTGGTGGGTGGTGCCAGCTGGGAATGGGCCAGTGCAGGGCCGGGGCCCACTGCCAGCATGTGGCCAGGGCATTTGGCAGTGCCAGGATGGGTCCGGATCTGATGCAGGCCCTGGCCCCATCCCAAAGGTGCCAGTGGCGCTGGCCCGGCAGCGGCACTGTGCTGGGGCCAGTGGCGGTGGTAAGGGCTTGGGCTGGAGCCAGGCCTGCCAGCGGCTGGCACCACTGCCAATGCTAGGGCCTGGGCCTGGGCCAGCCCAGCTCCAGCTGGCTGCTGGAGTAGTCGGCAGCGCCAGGATGTGGCCAGGGCCTGCGCAGGTCCACAGCCCCAGCCCCCCACGGACCCCATCCCCATCCCCATCCCCATTCTGGTGCTGCTGACAGCCCTGACCCGGCAGCAGTACTAGGCTGGGGCGGGCAGCGGCCGTGGTGCCAGCCAGGGCCAGGCTCGCTGGCAGCACAGGCCGGGGTGGTCGGCAGCACCGGGATGGGGCCGGGGCTGTGGACCTGCTCAGGCCCCGTCCCCATACCAGCACTGCCAACCAACCTGGCAACCAGCAGAGGCCATGCTGGGCCCAGGCTCCAGCCGCGGCAGTGGTGCCAGCTGCCGGTGGGTCCAGCCCCAGCTCTCACCACCATGGCCACTGGCCCCAGCACAGTGCAGCTGCCAGGCCAGGGCCATCAGGATGGGGATGGGGCCTGCGCAGGTCCACGGCCCCAGCCCCGCATGAGCCCCAGCCTGGCAGCGGCACCGGGCTGGAGCTGGCAGCAGCGGTGGTGAGGGCTGGGGCCGGGCCCAGGGCCATTGGCAGTGCCAGGACAGTCCTGGCCTGGTGGCAGCAGTGAGCTGGGGCCAGCGGCAGAGGTGGTACCAGGTGGTGGCGGGCAGGGCTGCGGCCTGCTGGCAGTGTGGCGTTGGGGCCGGGGCCATCAGGTGCCGGTGGTGGTGCTGGGCTGGGTCTGCGGCCCAAGCAGGTTGGTGGCAGGGGCTCTAACCCGGCTGGGGTCAGCAGCAGTGCAAGGCTGTTCCCGGGCAGCCATGTGCTGCTCCATCTGGACATGGCTGTTCCTGCCCCTCCGGGTGGGAAGCAGTCTGCGTGTCAATCAAAAGCATGCCGCATACCACTTTCGGCACATGTGCCATAGGTTGCCAACCCTTTACCTAATCCCTTCTGGACTTTTAAAAGTCCAGATCACACCTCCAGGGGGCACCTGGACATTTGTAAAAGCCATCTGTAATTCCTGATTACTCCCAGTCCAACTCTGTCCCCTTGTGGCAAATGGGGCACATAACTCCTCCTTAGGCTACAGTACATTACTCTTTTTTTTCCTCCCCTCTGGAGCTCTAAAGCAGGCTGCACATGGAGAAAAATTAGACCATCCCCATTTCCAGGACAGTTTGAAGTTACTGCATAACTCCTGCTTTATCCAGCTCTTTGAAAGTAAGGGCTTCACTATTGTGAATTAGCACATCAAAGCATCATAGTGTAACTCAGCCTTCCTTGGTTTTAAATAGGGATAAACCCATCCATTCCAATGGAGATTTGCTGAATGATATCAGTAGGGGATTTCTCCCATTATAATCATGGGAGAGATGCTCTCCTGATTTAAGGCTAGCTGGGTCACCAGAATTATCTAGGACCTTGATGGGTCAAAGTTAGGGACAAAGCACCTGGAAAGGGATTGAGATATGGGCTGTGCTGAACAGTCATTACTGTTCTGCCTTCACTGCTCTCTTAATTTAAGGTACAGCTAAAGTTTTGCCCCTGAGCTGCGCACACAGGAATCTCTTGCTGAGTTAGCTGGTGTTTGAAGCTCATGCTGGCTGGACTCTTGTGGGGGGGTGACATCCAAGTACTGCTGATGTTTACTGCATTTGATTTCCCACAACTCATCAAATGCAAACCCACTGTAATACTAACCCGTCTCTGTGCACCTCAGCTGTTGGATCCAGGATGGTCATTCTCATTCTGGCTCAAGTGAAACAACTTGCAAGGTCTCCTTAGACCTAACTAGAGAAGACATTAGGGTCATCACCCCTTAGATGAGACACTGCACTCTGGTCCCTTCGGTGCACTTCTGGAGCCTGCCCAGGCAGAAACCAAAGCCCGGTGGAAGGGAGGAACCTAGCCTTTCACTCACTGCGGTAGATTCAAGGTCTGCGGCCACATGGGAGCAGGGGCTGAGCCCAGGGTAGAGACTGTGTATGTCAGTGTGGTTACTGTACTCTCAGCATGTGGCTCATTTTTGAATAAGAAGCTTTGGAAGACCTTGAGCATAAGACACAAAAGCTATTGCAGGAGATGAATAAAGAACTTTCAGTAAGAGCTGGGATTACAAGAGGTTTATCAGGGAACCAGGAAATCAGTGCTAGATACTCAATGTACTGATTCTTAAACAGCTTTTGAGGCAATGGGTTCTGGCTGTTCCTAACATTGCCCAGCCCCTCTGAAGGAACTGCATATGCTAGGATGAGGGCTGCAACACCTTGCCAGAGATTATGGAGCTACAATGACCCCAAACAACTGCCTTCTGTGCTCAAAACAAGGATTTTGGCACAGCCAAAGCAGAAATCATCCATATAGAATCCAGCTTGAGTTTCATACCAGCTCTCGTGCATGCTGGCAAAGGACACTTTGGTAAAGACTGAGGTAATCTATAAACCAGCTCATTCTTTAATACAGATTGTAGTCTATGGATAAAAAGCACCCAGTGTCTTTTGGAGCTTAGAGCCCACCAATACCACTGGACTGGATTCATGGTTAACACCCTGCTCTCAAGCCCAAGACGCAAACCTGCCATGAGATAGTAGGCTGGCATTTTCAGTAGTAACTTTTCCCACATCAGCCAAGGTTTCTCACTCCTTGCTTTAAACAAACCCTAGGCTCAAGCCAGGTTGATGCTAGGAGAACATTGCTGATAGGTCAGGAAAGGTACCACAGTGAGCCCCTTTAACTTGAGGATGATGATGTCACAGTTAGGGGTCGGAGTCAAACATGCTGGATAGTCCCATGACAGTACAGGCCTGTGTGCAATGACTGCCTGTTGTCAGGAACTTTGCAGCCTCACTCAGCATGTGAGCCAGATTGCTGCTGATGACAATGCTGAAGAGGAGGGTGGTCATGCAGCCATCACCTTAAGCATTTTTCTTGCCCAAGGGAATGCCTCTGTTGTTCAAAAAGGCCTGCAGTTTCCCAAACCTTGGCATTCCAGTGCTGCCTACCTAAGCCTAAGAGTGCAAAAGAATTGGTTGAACTCAGAAAGGACCTCTTTAGGACATTGTTCAGGTGCGTATCTGGGCAACAAGGCTTCTGCTTCTCGCACTCCAATTCATCCTACAGGAGTTCTTCAGGCTTTCATGTATTGTCCATGTGTCCCTGTGAGCCATGTGTCCAAGCCATTGCATCTGGGCGTTCATTATTACCTCCTTGAAGAATGTGCCATGTGGTGTGCTGCAGGCTCTCCCCATGGGTCAGCCTCTTGGGCTGCCTTATTTCCTTATTTGGAACACGGTGTGAAGGTACCTTCAGTGGGACTTCTCCATCTGACAGCCATAGGTGGATCAATGCACAGACCGGCCGGGACTGGGCCTAGGGCCCCATGCCAATCAGAGGCCTCCAGGTATCTGGATTCCTGCTACAAATAGTGAGTTTCCCCTTGCAGGTGGGCAGCATTGTAGTCTGCAAGGGACTGCTTGGGGCTGCTGGGAGTGAGACGCAGGAGGCACGGTGTGCCCGTACACGGCCGCACACGAACACATGGCCTGGAACACAGCCAGGCAGCATGGAGAGCAGATCCCTGCAGGTAAGTGTATGGAGGGAAGGGGTATGTGTGGGGAGGGAGGGCAGACTGAGGTTCCCACAGTGACAGAAGGAGTAGGGCAGGGGCTGGGGACGCTGCCTAGTGAGGGCAGTGCATGGGACCCAGGGCAAGGAGTGGGATGGAACCATGAGTGTGGCTTGTCCAGGTGGAGGAGGGGCAGGTGTCTCCCCACTGCTGCATGCGCTCCCAGGGGATGCATGGTGGAGGGCATGTGCCCTCCCAGATTTTTGCACGGGGCGGATGTGTGCTGTCTGTTGTGGGCTCAGAACTCTCCACTCTGCTGCCTTTGCCCTGGGGCCTTGCACCCTCTGTGCATCCCCTGCCCATCTGGCAGCCATGGGGGCGGTGAATAATGCCTCCCACTGCTGGGTAGGCAGAGGGCACACTGCCAGCACAGGGCCCCTGGGGCAAAGGCAGCAGAGAGAAGAGCACCCAACCCTTAGCGAGCAGCCCACATCCCACCAAGCCTCTCCTGTGGGTGCCAGCCTCTTATTGGTGTGGGGGCTGGACTAGGTCTGAGCTGGGTCAGGCCAGGCCTGGGGCTTGAAGGGACTATAGCCACCCAAAAATTCACCTTAGCCCCCCTCCATAGCCACCCCTCCCAGGACTGCTGCCACCACTGCCCACCCACCCTGTGCAGGTGAGCCTGCCCTGCTCCCGCCCACTCCGAGCCTAGCCCCCTCCATTGGGAAGAGGCTGGCACCGCCCTTGCTGGGAGTGCTGCACCTTTGGGGGGTCATTTGCACAGGGTGACTGAGTGGTGGCACTGGGAATTTTGGGGTAGCTATAGCTCCCCCAAGCCTACCCCACCCTTGGCAGCAGCACCAGGAAAGGAAGGGGCCCCTTCCCCTGCTGGAGCCCAGAGCCCCAATAAATCTTAATCTGCCTCTGCTGACAGCTGTCCCTTCTTGTCTGGGTAAACGGAGTTGGCAGAGGACCCTTCAGTATGGAGGCCACATACTCTGTGGTTTCCCTGGGACAGCTGACATCACGCAGACCCCTACTTGTCACTGTCGCAACTGAAGTATTGCTGCTATCGCTTCAGCTAAAAACAGACAGGTGGTTTAATACAGGGTTGATTGTCCTGGGTTTTTGACTTGCATCAAAACAGGCCAGAACAGTCATTCAACTGAAAATTACCTCAAAGGAGCTTTTGCAAAAGAAGAGGAGCATATTCCATTGGTGGAAGAGGCCAGGACAGCAATCCCCAAGGCAGGGAGGATCGAGACCACTGCCATGAGGAGGAAGTGATGGGGGTGGTGGTTGGAGACTCCTTTCTGAAGAGGACAGAGGATTTAATCTGCCTGTTGTCCTGGGAGGCATGAATGACGCATGCCCCTGGGGGAGCATGGCGTCGGCAGGAGCACGGTGTCTGTAAGCAGGAGCTCCTGCAGATGCCACAGGCACTGTCACTACCAAGGATCGCTGACCACCAATAAACGCCACCAGCGGTGTTGGTGGTGGGGTGGTAAGCGGTGATCACCCACAGGCACTGCCAACAGTGTCAGCAGTGCCTGTTTGTAGGGGGTGCACCACCATGCTCAGGGGATGCACATGCAACCACATGTACCCCCTAAGTGTCACCCCTACTGGGAGGTCTGCTGCTTGCCTGGAGCCTGGATCCAAGATGTCACGGAAGGATTACTGAGACTCATCCAGCCCTCTGACTATAACTCCATGCTGCTCATCCATGTGGGCATAAATGATACTGCCAGGAGTGACCCTGAGCAGATCAAGAGTGACTACAGGGTTCTGGGTGCAAGAGGAAAGGGGATGAGGGCACTGGTCATGTTCTCATCAATCCTTCTGGTGAAGGGGAGTGGCCCTGGCAGAAGTGGGTGCATCTTGCAGATCAATGCATGGTTGTGCTTGTGGTGTTGCCAGCAAAGATGATGGGATGTTGTTCCAAGAAGACCTGCTAGGAAGAGATAGGATTACCCGATAAAGGGGGAAGAGCATCTTTTCAGACAGGCTCACTAACCTAGCGAGGAGGGCTTTAAGCTAGGTTGGCTAGGGGATGGAGAACAAAGCCCTGAGGTACGTGGGGAAGTGGGAGGCCTGGAGGAAGCAGAAGCAGGAGGGGGCAGCAGGGGAGGCCTCATTCTTCCTGAGAAAGTAAAGCAATTGCCAGTCACCTCAGGTGTTTGTACACAAATGCACAGAGCCTGGGAAATGCAAAATCTATAACTCTTGGTTCCAAAATGATACCTTTTATTAGATCAACTAGAAAATGGCAAGAAAATTGTCCTTTTCTGCAAGCTTTTGGGATCAAAGTCCCTTCGGCAGGCTCTGGCAACGCCGTACCAGCGAACAAGTTTGCTGCATCAAGGATCTCCCTGGAGAACATCTGTCCAAACTTCTTTGGGCACTTTCTGTAAGAAAGCAGACAAGACTCCAGAAAAAATGCAGCCAAGACTCCTGAGAAGACTCCAGCCAAGAGCCCTTCAAAAAGCCCAGCAAAATCACCTCAAAGAAGTCCTTCCAAATCAATGTGATTGCCATTTACAATATAAATACATTAAAGTAGCTATGTTGCTCATCTATAATTGATCAAGTACAAAATTCTGGGTATTTTTTGTGAAAATAGAGTATTGGGCCTTGGTTGAGGAACCAATCCCACATTTACAACATTGTTTCTTATGAGAACATGGTTCCAAGTTACAGTGTTTTGACTTAAGACCCCATTTTCAGGAACAAATTGTGTTGTAAGTCCAATGACTGCCTGTATAAGAATATTGCTCAGGCATGCAGCAATAAAGTCAGGAAGGCCATGCACAACTGGAGTTGCAGCTAGCAAGGGACATGAAGGGTAACAAGAAGGGTTTCTACAAGTATGTTAGCAACAAGAGGAAGATCAGGAAAAGTGTGGGTCCCTTACTGAGTAGGGAAGGCAACCTAGTGACATGCTGAGGCAAAGGCTGAAGTGCTCAATGCTTTTTTTTTACCTTGGTCTTCATAGGCAAGGTCAGCTCCCAGACTACTGCACTAGGCAGCACAGTTTGGGGAGAAGATGAGCAGCCCTCAGTGATGAAAGAACAGGGTAGGAACTATTTAGAAAAGCTGGACATGTACAAGTCCATGGGCCCGGATGCAGTACACCCGAGGGAGCTGAGGGAATTGGCTGATGTGATTGCAAAGCCACTGGCCCTTTATCTTTGAAAACTTGTGGTGATCGGGGAGATCCCAGATGACTGGAAAAGGATAAATGTAGTGCCCATCTTTAAGAAAGGGAAGGAGGAGGATCTAGGGAACTACAGACCAGTCACCTTCACCTTAGTTCCCAGAAAAATCATGAAGCAGGTCCTCAAGGAATCCATCTCTAAGCACTTGTAGGAGAAGAAGATGATTAGAAACAGTCAGCATGGATTCACCATGGGCAAGTTGTGCCTGACCAACATGATTGCCTTCTGTGATGAGATGACTGGCTCTGTGGATATGGGGAGAGCAGTAGACATGATATACCTTGACTGAAGCAAGGCTTTTGATACCGTCTCCCACACCATTCTTGCAAGCAAGATGAGGAAGTATTGATTGGATGAATGGACTGTACAGTGGATAGAAAGCTGGCTGGATTGTCAGGCCCAGGAGATAGTAACAACAGGTCAGTATCTAACTGGGAGCTGGTATCAAGTGGAGTGCCCCAGGGGTCAGTCCTGGGCCTGGTTTTCTTCAATATCTTCATCAACCAACTGGAAGATGGCACAGAGTGCACCCTTAGTGAGTTTGTGCACCCTTAGTGAGATGACACCAAGCTGAGGGGTGTAGTAGATACACTGGAGGGTTGGGCTAGGATTCAGAAGGACCTAGACCAGGGGTAAGCAAAATGCGGCCCGGGGGCCAGATGTGGCCCGCCAGGCCATTCTATCCAGCCTGTGGGGCCCCTGAAACAATTAGAAAATTAATATTTACCTGCTCCTGGCTGCCTATCGTACGGCCTTCCATGGCTTGCCAAAACTCAGTAAGCGGCCCTCCGCTCAAAACAATTGCCCACCCCTGACCTAGACAGATTGGAGGATTGGGTCAAAAGAAAATTCGTGAGGTTCAACAAGGACAAGTGCAAAACCCAGCACTTAGGACGGAAGAATCGCATGCGCTGCTACGGCCTGAGGACTGATTGGCTGAGCAGCATCTCTGCAGAAAAAGATCTGGGGCTTCCAGTGGACAAGAAGATGGATTTGAGTCAGCAGTGCGCCCTTGTGGCCGAGAAGGCTAGCCGCACGCTGGGCTGCGCTAGAAGGCGCGTTGCCCGCACATCGAGGGCAGTGATTCTTGCTCTGTTCCACACGGGTGAGGCCGCCTTTGGAGGGCCGCGCCCAGCACACACGCCCACCGCCCCCTGCCCTGCCCTCTCCCAGGCATGGCCGAAGCAGAGCTGAGCAGAGCCCCGGGGTGGGGACAGGGCGGATGCGGGCATCCCGCTGCGGGCTCGGGGCTCCCCACCCGGCTCGCCTGCCCCCGCAGCCTTGCACTGGTGGCCCCCGTGGCGAGGCAGCCCCTGCCCACGCAGGGCAGCCTCGCTATAGCGGTGTGGCCACGCAAGGCTCCCGGGGACAGGACAGCAGGGTGGCAGCCCGAGCCGCATCCCCGCCCGCGAGGCGACGCCTGCTGCCTCCAGCGCTTTTCTGCGGTGAACGGAAACCCGGGTCCCTGCAGACACCGCCAGCCCCGCGTTTCAGGGCAATTTGGCTGCAAAGACACCAGCGGCTTAGCGGGGGCTGACGTGCGGGGTGCGGGCTCGTGTCAGGCCCCGCAATCCCGCACCCGGGCGGCTGGGATGGCGGCAGCCGCGAGTCTGCCCCCGGCAAGGGCCAGCGCTGATCCTTGCCCCTGAGGCCCGTGCCCGAGCCGGAGCCGTGCTCAGGGGACGCGACTGTCCTGGTGCCGGGGGCAGCGAGGGGCAGGTAACCTGGGAGCAAAAAACAGTAATTTCCCATACCGGGAGTCGAACCCGGGCCGCCTGGGTGAAAACCAGGAATCCTAACCGCTAGACCATATGGGAGGTGCTAGAACTATTCGTCCTGCTGCCGTTGTCATGGCTCTACACTGCCTGCTAGCGCTGCTGCATGATTCCGGCCCGCCTGCCCGCGGTGTGGGTGTGGGTGTGGATGTGCGTGTGGGAGGGACCCTCGCTCTCAGCCCAGTCCGGGGAGGGTCCCCGAGAAAATCCCCCGGCGGGGGAGCAACGGTGCCCATATGCAAGATGGCCGCCGCGGCTTCGCGCGCCCTTCCCCCGCCAGTTCACTGCGGTCGCTCTAGCTTCCCGCCTCTATGGTAACGGCCTCCAGTCACCTGACGGGCGGGGCGGGGCTGGGCGCTGGGCGCCGCTCACGTG
>NW_017728924.1:11957640-11998647 GCF_001723895.1 Crocodylus porosus | reverse complement strand
GTGCGGGGCCGCACGTGACCGGTCATGGGGGGGCGGGGCTAGCGCGTAGCGCACCGTGCACCGGCGCGGGGCGTCCCGGGGGCAGTGCTGAGAGCTGGCTGAGGCCGGCGGGGCGGGGGACCGGTGGCTTCAGCCTGTGTGGGAGGAGGTTTGGTTGCTGCTGCGGACTGAGAGCACCACGGCGTTACTTTCCCTCAGGCTCCATTGAACTGGCTTCAGTTTAATTGTCTAATTAAGGGATGTGTTTATTACCGGTGTGTTCAGAGCTTCTTTTAAATAGGATCCTTGGGAAAAGTCTGCTGTCACCAGTGTTGCTCAGGGAGGGCGAAACTGTGGCGGCCCTCCCTGACCAGCTGTGTAGTCAGTGCTGCGTGAGAAATTCTCCCTTGCTGAAGGATCTCTTCGTGCTTTGCAGTAAGATGAGATTTGGATGTGGGAGGAAAAGCAGAGCAATATAACAAGGCTGCTTGTGTCTTTTGTTATTCTGTAGGTGGGTGATGCCCAGCACAGCCATGAAGAAAAAGGTAAAAATTTAATTGACCGCTCTCTCTTCTAGCTTTATAGATTAGCAAATGTGGGTGAAATTGATTCAGATATTTGTCAGACACTGTCTTTTGCAGAAGTCAATGCACTGTATTCTTGCACGAGTTCAATGTCATCTTTTTGGTTATCGGCTGACTAGCCTATATAGCAAAATTTAAATTGAATATCAAATAATTTTGTAACCAGAACAACTGAACTTCTGCACAGCATAACCCTTCATGGTGACTGTTCCAAAAATATGCGTGAAGCCACTGCAAATGACACTGAATTCTGACCTCCTGTGTGCCTCTTCCTGTGTAAGGAGAGTAGGTGTGTCAAGACCCAGTCCCTGGGTACTTGTTGAAACATGCTTGATAAGTTACAAATGAAGGAATGTGCATTGGTGAGCTGTAATTCCCTTAAGGGATGGGGTGTGGAAGCGTGACTTGGTTATGGAGACATCAGGTTCCAGTGGTGGAAATAGCTTCTCCACTTGCAACTGGAGGTATAAGCAATCAATGACAAACGTGCAAGAATTGCTCAAAAGACCTACTAGAAGAATGCAACTGTGTACATGTATTTAGGTCAGATATCATATGTTCTACCACATGTCAATATCTGGTCCATTTGAAAAGTCACTGTAGGGTGATGGTGAAATCTAACACCTGCTTAGGCTTCTTTTAAAACTAGATAGGTCTGTGTCTACTGTCAGCCTAAGGTTCACAGAAACACTTCTGCACCAGAAGGAGTCTTTCATTGTGACAAATGAAAGCAGAAATTTTTCTATCTTTTGTCATCCCTTGTGTAGCTAAGAGAACATGCACTATGACTTGAGAGGTTTCCTTCAGGAAAGCTGTGAGGTATTCCATATCCTGTCTGTCCGTGGAAAAAATAGCTCCCCAGCTGCAAAGCCCACTAAGACCTGTCATCCCTAGCTCTTCTGAACTCTGTTATGCTTTGAGAGTAGATGAATCAATTCCGTACCATAACTGAGTTCAGAACTACCGAGAGAGAACTTGAGCCTCACTTATAACTACTCAAGGAAGTGACTATAAACTAGCAGAGTGAGATTCTAAATGGCTCAGTTTAATGCATTTATTTTCAGCTTGCTAGCTCTGCAGGCTTACTTTTGAATCTGAGAGTCAAGTGGTTGTTTTTCTGGTGTTCACTCTGCCGCCAATAACATGTAGTCTACAGGCCACATCCAGCCTGGTTGCCCCCTTATAACCCCTTTGTTTACAGTAGGATTTCAGAGTAGGGTCAAAGGCAGAGCTTGGCCTTGCAACTGGAACTCAATCAGCAGTTCTTTTGACATTGTGACCCAGTCTCTGCTGCTCTAAAATTGTTTAGGCAATATGCAGAGCCATTCAAGTGACTCTCCTACATTCTTCCCCCACCTTCCAGTTATAAGTTGAGCATGCTGCTTCTTGCTCTCCTGGGGCTTTGGAAGCAAGAAACTAGAACTGAATCTGTATAGTAGCTTAGAGTTCTCAAGCTGCACTGGCCCTCCAGCCTACAAATTAGTGTACTCTTGTAGAAGTGCATCACTTCAGGACTGACTTACAATTTAATGGAAGGGATGCACATTATGTACACAACGTGGATAACATTATGCATTTTTCAAACGTTCACAGTGCTGTGATATTAGCTGCCCTGAAACTGACCGTTATTCCCCTCATTTTAAAAGCTTTTACTAGTCAGTTTCTAGGCTAATATTAAAAGCCTTGAAATTGATGGGAACTCAACCGTTTGGGTCCTGCTAATATCAAGGTACTGACAGTGCTGTAACTAATTCTTAGTGAGTACACATTGCTGTCAGTGCTGTGGGGTTAGCAGCCCTCAAACTGACCAGCTCCACCATTTTCAAGGCTTATGATAGCAGCCCTTTGACAGCTGCTTCCCCTGCACTTTTCTGAAATAGTTAAAGAACTAGAACTTGTTACAAAGCAGGCAGGTAGTTCATATACAGTTAACAGCAGCACAGCAAAGTTATACAGCAGGCTACAGATGTTGTGCACTTAACTAATTTATGCACTTAAGGTATATGCCTGTAATCAAGTTTGGTGCAACAGAAGTGATAGGCAAGAAATTGTCTTAACTTGCAAAATACCAGCTAAGGCACATATATTATACTTACCCAGTAGGTGCGTAGATGACACACATTGTACTTCTTATTTTCTAAAACACTTGCAGCTAAGAGCAAGACTTCAATTGCATTTCATTTGGGGAAAGAAATTGAGTCTTTTGAACTAATAGGACAAGATAATCAGAAGGGACACAGTGACAGAGGGCACTGAATAGGCACATGATCATATGTAGTCAAGCAATTTTTGTAAACGTCTGGAATGTGTTATGTTGTTGTTGGCTTACTTGAGTTGTGGTGCTCAGACTGAGAATAGCCAGGCTTCACATTCAATGCTAGTGCCTTTGGGGAGGGCATGAACAGTCTGGGGAAGTGAAAGACTAAAAGCTATTTAAAAAAATAAACCCAGATCTTCATTGGATACTGGAAATCTAGCTGTAAACTTTGTGGAGAGCTGTCTCCCCGTGTGTGTGTAGGAGAAATGAGTGCTGATTGGTGTGGCCATGGCTACTTGTATAGGGGAAGCTGAGGGTTATCACGGGAACAGTGAAATGAGAGAGAACTTTTCAATGGCTCTTTTTTTTTTTTTTTTTTTTTTTTTTTTTTTTTTTTGTTCTTTTAGATCTAAGGCAGTGGTAAGCAACATTTTGCAGTGGGAGTTGGGGGAGGGGTGTGTGCAAGGAGCTGCCTTAACAGAGCTAAACACCAAGTGCTGGCTGCTTCCAATCCAGCCTGTGTTGCCAGAGCTGGTGCTGCAGTTACCTTCCCCACCCCAGCTTCTTGCTGCCCAGGTGAAGCCCCCTCTCGTAGAAATGCTGCAGAACCCCCCAACTCTGCAGGCTGGATCCAGCCCACAGGCCATAGGTTACTAATCTCTGGCTTAGGGCACCTCATCCAAGGAGCAGTGGGTACAGCTTGTACAGACAGACCTGACTGGGGAGAGAGAAGAAAGGCAAAACCCAAGAAGGAGGGAATTGTTCCAAGGCACGTTGGGTGAATGGACAGGATATAAATTGGCAATAAGCTATAGACGTTCATAGCTTATATACAATGAATGAACCAATTAATACGATGTAAAGGAGTTAAGACCACACTGCCTCCAGCTGTTGAAGAGTTTTACCATCTTTTTCCAGTGCAACCAAATCAAATTGCATGTTGAGGCCTTTTGTCTCTGCAGTGTTAGTGTCTCAGTCATGAGAGAGTGATTCATGGAGAACTCTTCTTTTTTTCCCTACCCAGGTGCTGTTGATGGGGAAAAGTGGGTCTGGTAAGACCAGCATGAGATCCATTATCTTTGCAAACTACATCGCCAGGGATACGCGGCGTCTCGGTGCTACAAGTAAGATCTCTCTCTGATTGAATCATACAGCGTCAGCTCTTGAATTCTGGCTGAATTTAAAACCATCTGTAAATGGGTGTGAGGCCATTACCTCTTGAGAATGCTGCTTTCCCTCTTCTGTAGATGCAGTAGAATAGGGCATCTCCTGCAAATGGAGGCTCCTCCAGGGTGGCTCAGCTAAAAGCTGAGCAAAAATAGATTAAATGAAGAAGAAAAGGCTTGGGAATTACTTTCAGCAAATTTAGAGACTAGCACTACCTGTTCATAAAAGATGGCATATGTCAGTGGACTCATCTCATCCTTCCCTCCAAACTGTATGCCAGAAAATGACTTGAATGTTGAGGCAGGTGGATTTTTTCGATTGACCCTGTCTGTACTCAGAAAGGTGTTCAGAAGTTCATCGTGGTGGCTTTTGCTGAGGAGGAAGGATCCAACTTCTCCATGGCAGCATGCTGCTCTTTGGCAGCAGTCGCTGTGCTGCTTATGCAGATAGCATCAGTGGTCTCGACATAAGGACCTCTGACTTCTGCAGCGCAACTCATTAGCCCGTGTTAGTATATTGTCTTCCCCTTTTTGTAGGGTCATTAATTTAAAGATCTGTAAGCAGTTCTTGGTCCCAGTATGGCTTTCTTCCATCTACTGTCCTCACTGGGGAAGAGCTGTAAGAGTCTTGTGTGACAGATGCATACACTTATAGTGGAGTTTCCTCATATGTCAGAATGATGGGATCTTTTAAAAAATGTTAAATGCCCCATTATTCCCCCTCCCCTTCTCTAACATTTCCCTTCTAGCACTATCAGTTTAAAGCTGCTTGTGCTTATCCAGACCACCCTGGTTTTAAGCATAACACAATTTAGGGGTTAAGGTATTAATCCCTTAAAGGGGTTAAGGTATTAAATATTGAATGTTCCACAGAGAGCAGTATCTTGGTATCTTATAAGCAGGGATCCGGGTTTTCCGTTTCCCACAGAAAAACAGAGAAAACCACAGATTTCCCATTTTTATCAGAGAGAACATGGATTTTCTTTTTTAGCAGAGAATCCCATGGAATTCCTGCTTTTGCAAAGCACTCTGTAGTCTGGATAGGACCTCCAGCGGTGCTATCAGCCCAACTGGGTTTGGCACCACCATGTGCAGGTTCCATTAAGGCCCCATAGTGCTGCTCGCGGTCCATGTACAGCTGGCCGGGCACTCTGGCCAGGAGCGTGGAGGTGTTGGTGAGAGACATGGAGTGCCCGGCCAGCTGCATGTGGACCATTAGGGTCGCTGTGGGCCCTTAAGGGAAGCAACGCGTGAAGGTGCTGAGCCTAGTTGAGTCGATAGCGCTGTGGGCAGTCCACATGTAGCTAGCTGGACACTATATTTTTCACTCTCAGGAGGCGGGGGGGGACCCGCTCTCCCAGATCTCTGCATGGAGCAGGCTGTGGGCTCAAGCTCCTGCCCTGTTTTCCTCGTGCGGGGCCTCTGCAACCCCACAGACACGATCCTGCATGGCTGGGAACAGTGGGGCCACATGGGGGTCTCCTTGCCCCCCTGCTGCCCTGGCGATGTGCCTCCTGCTCCTACTGCTACTTTGAGGAGTGCAGCCCCGCGCCACTTCCTTCAGTACAGCCCCGTGTGCAGGAGGCGCATTGCTGGGGCGGTGCTGGACGAGCAGCTGCTAGGAGATCCCCAGGCTGCTTCTCTGTCTTCAGCCAAGCTGGGTTGTGGGGGAGGGAAACAAGGAACAGTGATCCTGTGGCTGCTTGCCACTGTTCCCTGCCACCCTGCCTCCTTCCCCTGCAACCCAGCATGGATGAGGACAGAGGAGCTGCATGGGGATCTCTTAGTAGCTGCTCACCCTGTACTGCCTCAGTGACTCACCTTTTGTGCACGGGGCTGCACTGGGGGAAGCGGCACAGGGCTGTACCCCTCAAAGTGGCAACAGGCACAGGAGGCATGTCTCCAGGGCGGTGTGGGGGTGAAGAGATCCCCATGTGGCCCTGCTGTTCCCAGCCATGCCGGCTCATGCCTGCAGGGCTACAGAGGCCCTGCATGAGGGACGCAGGGTGGGAGCTGCAGCCTGCTCCCTGCACAGAACTGGGGGGCACATGGCCACCCCAGGAGCTGGCCCTGCCCCTGCCCGAGCCCTCAGCAGGCAACGGTGGGGGAGCTGGCTCTGTGCTTCTTCTGCATCTGTCTTCTGTTGGGGACAGGGAGCTGTGGACCTGGGTCCCTGGCCTCATGGCTGGGGGGCAGTGCCTGTGGGTGGGGGGCAAGGGGCACAAGCAGGCCTGAGGGCAGGGGTTGTGGATGGGGGGCAAGGGGCATCAGGAGGACTGGGGGGGCTGTAATGGTGGGGAAGAAGGGCACCAGCAGGGCTGGGGAGATTGTGGAGGGCCTTTAATTTTAATCATGGATTTGGGGGTTTTTTATCAGAGAATTCATAGGTTTTTTAATCAAAGAATTTTGCAATTTTTTTTATTGGGGAATCCCTGGATCCCTGTTTAAGGCAGGCAGCCCTGAGTTCACTCAGTGAGGTGTGGACACCTGTGGTGTTAACCCCCCAGCTGAATACACCCAATAATGCCAGTTAAATGGAGTTCATTCTTGCGGTACAAGATTTCATGTTGCCCTGTATCACTTCTTTATCATGGGGGATGGTAGCAAACCAGTAGTCCTGCCCCCACCCCCACTTCCATCTGTTGTGTATTTGATGCGTGTGCCACCATTTATAAGCTTATCATCTCTTTGCAGTTGATGTCGAGCACTCCCATGTTCGATTTCTAGGAAACTTGGTGTTAAATCTGTGGGACTGTGGTGGGTAAGTATTTGTTCTTTCCCAAATGAAAACTGTCGGGGTGGCCCTGGTCACCAAGCAGCAGGAGGCCCATCTTTTATCTGCAATGGTGCTGGAATGCTTTCTTCTTTTTGAACAAATTAAATGAATTGTTTATGATGACTTACTTGCTTACATCACCTGTTTTGTAAGTAGCAGCTTACAAAATGTACACATGAACTTGGGTAGAAGAAGCTAGCTTGATGACCCAGAATCTGTGTGATGGGCAATAAGACTGTCTACTGATGCCTTCTGCTATGTTGATACACCTTAGCTTTGTGTTTGGGCAAACTCTAGACTGGAGAGATGATTATTAGAAATAGAGTGTAGAACTTCTGTCTGGGTCACTGGTTCAAACTGGACCAAACTAATAGTAAGTTAAATGAACAGGTGGGTGGTAACAAACCTCTGGCTCTTAGTGGGCAGCTCTCCCATGAACAGTTCCATTTACTGGCAATATCAATAGGGATATATACAGGCTAAAGACTTCTGATGGAAGGAGTTGGTCTCCTAAATAATAAATTGCATGCTAGTTGATCAGGATTGAGCCTATCTTGTTAGGAGAAGAGTATATTACCTGTGCTGTACTTGCTCTGCAGATAAGTATAGGGCTTTGGTGCTGACAGCTGCAGTCTCAATAGCTAAATCTTCAGATGTTGTAGACTTTCTGGGTAATTCAGCCACAGGTAAAGTAACTGGAAACTATGCATTTCTTTCTCAGACAGGACACCTTTATGGAGAACTACTTCACCAGCCAGCGGGATAACATTTTCCGCAATGTGGAAGTCCTGATCTATGTCTTCGATGTGGAGAGCCGCGAGTTGGAGAAGGACATGCATTACTACCAGTCATGCCTGGAGGCCATTCTCCAGAACTCTCCCGATGCCAAGATCTTCTGCCTAGTGCACAAGATGGATCTGGTACAGGAAGATCAGCGTGATCTGGTGAGGAGCTTCCTTGTTGCCTTATTAGCAAGTTCTTGGGAACAGCATACTGGCGTTATTATCTTACACAATGCTGTTGTCATCTCTTTCTGAATGCATCCTTACCAACACTTTCTCCAGAGACTCTGTTCAGCTGTTTAAAGAAAGCCTCTGAACGTTTTGAATTGCTTGCAACCTCCAAGTGTACTCTCCCCACACTACTCTTTGCCCATTTCAGATACTGCTGGCCCATGTAATGTAGAGTCAAATTAATAATTTCTTTTTAATCCACCTTCTGGCAGGTCTTTACTTTACTTTATGCTCGATTGTAGCATCTTTACTAGCTCTTGGGAGCGCTGCAGGGAAAGAAATCCAGAAGATTCAGTATTGCTGTAGTACTTTAGAGGGCTAGATGGTATAGAGGGTTGCTGGGTTTTTTGTGAGGGATAGAAACCCTCACTTCTAGGCTGCTGGTTCAGCTCTAACGCTCTTGTGTTCCTCTCTCTGTTTGGGCAGTTGTGTAAAGAAGGACTCTGAATAAAGCAAGGTGGCCCCGTGCGTAAAACAACAAGCGAGCCTGCTTGGGTTAGACAGAATTCAGGATTGTCTTGGACGTGGAACTAGTTAAGCAAAAAACACTTGTGCTTTGCCATGATGCCTGGTATTTCAGGCTATGATCCAGTAGCTGTTAAATCTTCTGCATATGGATCTTGGTATTATTGCATTCTAGCCACTCCCTGAGATAAGAGTGTGGAGGTGTAAAGTCACACAGTTGCATGAATTGGAAGTACTGCATCTCCTATAAGAACTGCTTTGAAGTATTTGCTAGACTATTTTGGGTCAGAGGTGCCATGTAATTGGACTGAAATGACTGACCCAACTTGAAAGCAGTCCCAAATCACATGGTAGATATTTAGTATCCAACAGATACAGTATATATACATTGTTATGCAACAGTTCAGGAGGTGTCTGGGGAATATTTGCTCCCTGCCACTGAAGGCAGAAGGTGGTGGTATATGCCTTTCAGAAATCTGGAAGCCAGGTGCTGTGGTACAGCTTGGCTTTCACGTTGGGCTCATTTTCAGGCCAATATGTCTTAAGAATCCCCCTCCTTAAGTGGACATTTCTGTAGATTGAATAAACCTCAGAGGAATCAAAATGTTCTTGATCCCCACCAGATAGCTGATCTGGCCGCCACCCACTTGTCATCTTTCTTGCCTTTAATTGCCAGCTTCTACTTCTGAGACTACCTGTCCTATAAACATGGCTGAAACAAGCAGGCTGGATTTTTGTCCACTGGATTTAATGTGGACAAAGCCGGGGTGGGCAAAATATGGCCCACGGGCCAGATCTGTCCTGCCAGTTGATCATGTCTGGCCTGCAGCTGCACCTGCAGGTCTTCACTTGGGGCCACATCCCACCCAGGGCAGTCCACGCCACGCTCCTTCCTGTACCTCCCCACTCCTGGCAGTGGCATTGCCCCAGACCCAGCCAGTGCACTCAGCTTCCTGGCAGGGCTTCTACAGTAGCCACCTGAGTACTGCTTCTCTTCCTGCCCCTTCTGCGCTGTTCTGAGCAGCAGGTAGCACAGGAAAGCTTTGGGGATGTGTGTTGAGCACCATGTGCCCAGCCAGGTGGAGGAGGGAGCTGCAGCTGGGTGGTGTCTGCCCCAAGGCATGGGGCTCCAGCTCCCAACCACCTCGCCTTCCACCCATTCTGCCTGGTGCAATGAACAGCCACCTGCAGGTGGCCAGTGGTTGGAAGGCAACCAGAAGCTGGAACTGGAGCCCTGCACGCTGGGGCAGGAACTACCCAGCTGCAGCTTCCCCCCTGCCTAGCTGGGTATGGTGTGCATCCCAGCAGCTTCTCTGCACTATCTGCTGCCTGTTGTGGCTCAGCAGGCAGGAGGAGCTGCCTCTGGAGGGGAGGAGGAGCCAAGGAGTACCAGGGTGGCTGCAGGAGCAGTGCTGCTAGGAAGCTGCATGCTGGCTGGGGCCAGGCCTGGGGCGGATGTAGGCAGGAGAGTTGCTCTAGCCAGGGCAGCAAGTGCCAGAGGGTTTTGGCTGCATATGGAGCACTGTGAGGGCAGCTGCAAGTTGGATGAGGGGGAATGGATTGCACTGTGGGGTAAGCTCTGCTCCAAGCATCCCCTGTCCCTCCCTCCTCTCACCCCCAGCTGGCTCCCAGGACCTAGCATGCAGGCAGCCCCTCCCCCCCCCATGCAGGCACACACCCACCCCTCCACGTACACAATATACAAGAGTAAGACTTTATTTTGAGCTATTATGCAATCACCTTTATATACAATACTCAAAAACAAACCAGGACAAAAATTATTTTTTTAAATAAAATTAAAATGTTATAGTAAGTATTTGATTTTAGTTTATAATTTGTTTTTTTTATCTATTAATTTGTTAATATGGTATCTTCTGGAAGATTTTATATGCGCAGCTCACCATGTAGCCCAGTGGTCACCCACCAGGGGATCTCGATCCACTGGTATATCTTGGAGCCTCTTGCAGTCAATCCGAGGCTCGGGAGTGGTGGGGGGGGCTGAGTGCCTGTGTGCATGCAGGTGTGAAGCTCCAGCCTAGCAGGTCAGTTTGTGGAGGAGGGAAGGGACAGGGGCTAAATTGAAGCCCCTGCAGTGAGGAGCAGTGCTGCAGTGGCAGGAGCAGGGGTAAGTTGAGTAGGGCTCCGGCTGTGTGGAACTTGCCTACTGGGAAGGTGTGCCCCTAAATAATTTTTTCTCCCTCTGCCTTGATCTGCACCCCCTTCCCTCCCCAGAGACTTACCTGTTGGCCAGGGGGTGGGGGACAGTAGCGCACAGTAGATCTTGGTTGCATTTAAATGCCAAAGGTGATCTCCTACTTAAAAAGGTTGGAGACTACTGTGTAGCTCATCTTAGCTGCTCTTGGGGCTGTGCTGTTAACTGACATGAAAGTGACTAGGTCCTCTCAATGTCAGAGCTGTTAAAGGCAAGGGGCTCTTAGTAACAAGGAAAGGAACCTTAATAAGGTACAAATAGCTTGGAGCAGGTAAGTTTAAATTGGTTTAACTGATGCCTTTAACGTTGAAGTCAATGGGACCTGGCCATTTGTGTGATTTACATAGCTGTTTTCCCCTTCCTTACACTTCCCTTGTTTGTTTGTATTTTTTGATGCCCTGGAAAGTTTAAAAATAACTGAGGTCAGAATAAAAGCATTAGTTATGAGCAGAATGGAAGTGGGCTTTGCAGGAGTGGGTTGTATTTACCTCATGTAAGCAGCAAGAATTGTCACACGATATCTGTAATTGGACCAATTATAGGAATGTGAGAGCTATTAAACCAGCATTTGGGCACAAAATGCTTTTCCTTGGGTTCTAACTGTACGGTTGGTATAGTAAAAGATATTGCCTGAAAACCAAATATGTAGAGGAATATGTTTCTGGCATATTCCTTAGAGTCTAGAACATCATGGGTACAACAGTACTTATCTTATATCAACTTCAGTAATGCAGCACTTTTTAAGGCAGGGGCAGGCAATTATTTCAGGTGGAGGGCCGCTTACTGAGTTTTGGCAAGCCATTGAGGGCCACATGACAGGCAGCCAGGGGCAGGTAAATATTAATTTTCTAAATGTTTGTAGGGACTGCGCAGGCTGAATAGAATGGCCGAGCAGGCCACATCTGGACCACGGACCGCATTTTGCCCATCCCTCTTTTAAGGGGTTCAAAAACAACAGTTCTTTTCATTGGCTTTACTATGACATGTCTTTGGACCCACAGATTATTCAGCTCCAGAAGGTTGAATGTTTCTGGAATCCCAGCAATTTAACGCAACAGATCATTATAGTGGCCAGAGGTAGTACAGGCAGCATGGAAGCTCCTGGGGAGACTGAGCGTGTATGGTTTTGTTAGTCTGTTTTACATATGATCTGTAATACCTGCTGTTCCAGGCCCAAGCCGCTATTCTCCTCTATAGCTCCTGCTATTCTAGTCCTCTGTCCCTGTCATAGCTCTCTCGGTATATTTCCATACTGGCCAGCAGGATCCTCAGTTTTCTCAGCCCTGAAAGTATTGTACAGACTTGTGCTGTGTTTTGAAGTGCAAATCTGGTACGATGAATATAATGAAATTACTACAGCAAGAATATTCACCAGAAGCAGTAGTGTATTTGCTTATCTGGAAATAATCAACTTCTCTTCTCCCAGATTTTTAAAGAGAGAGAGGAGGACCTAAGGCGTCTATCCCGTCCCCTGGAATGTGCTTGCTTTAGAACATCTATCTGGGATGAAACCCTTTACAAGGTTAGTATGGCTTCCTTTCCTCTTTAGGGCATGTCTTCCTGCAAGCTCTTTTTCTGTGTGAATTCTGTGGGCAGTTGCTGTGAAGTTATGTAACTGGACTAAATGCTTCTAGTTCTGGAACTTGGAAATCATTTCTGAGATGGGTGGGTTCCATGCAGGCAGTTCAAGGCAGGGACCTGATGCCAGTTAAAATGCTGGGCTACTTTCCCTTCCAACATTGGTGTGATGGCACTACCTGAGCCAAGTAGAGATCAAATGATGGTTGTGATATTCTGTGTTCAGAAAAGCAAGTCTGGTCTTAATGAGCAGAGAGACTAGCTGCCTGGGTGGCAGAACCTTTGGATGTCAGCCTGTTAGGCAGTTACAGTGACTTCAGAGGAGCTCAGAGACCTTGAGCTCCTACAGTCTGTAAATCTAGAGAATTTCTCAGCCTACAGCATGCCTGAATGGAGTTGGTCCAGGATACACACTTTTAAATAATCCTTCCATATGTATTAATTGCTGCCATACTGCAGGCAGCTAACTGTCTCTCTCAAAGAAGACTCGCTGTGCATTACCTAGCTAAGCTTAATTCCTGAATAAGGGACTTCAAAGTTTGAATTGTACTGATTTGCCCTGGCTTTCTCCATTGGTCTGCACTTTGTATGGAAGTGTCCATAAGTAGAATTCCATCACAGTAGGGCTAGCTCTATCAGACCTCTAAAGTGAGATAATATTTTGAATCTTCAGCCCTTGGCAGGGCTCAAACCTCCAATTCTGCCATGAGCTTAACAGAAGGGCCTCTCAAATAGATAAATCCTCTGGATTTTCATGGGTTCCTGACCTGGTGGAACTGTAATCTGGGTAGAACTGTATATTATTTGGGAAGAGGGAGTGAGGTAAAGCTTGTATAAATTGAAGGCCTGATTCCAAGTGGTTACAAATACCTGTGATTCGGTTGCAGTGGTGTGTTTAGTTCCCTTTAGTGTCAGTTCATAAGCTCAGAACACAAGAGATGAAAACATTTTGCTGTCACTGATACGGGATTCTAATGGTGTGTATTAGGAATCAAGAAAACTAAAGTGGCTTCAAGCTGAAAGTAGTTTGTTTCTACTCTGGGAATGGGGGCTCAAATTCGGCTTAGTCACCAGCTGGCGATTTGATATCCTAGTTCCTACATTATTTTTATTCCTCTTGCAACTGGCCTTGGCAAGTATATTGTTCAGAAAGAGGTGTGGGGTGAGAATATTAGCAGGTCCCGCAGACATAGTTCTGTTGTATGAACAGCTATGAGAGAGAACTTTGCATAACTCTTGTTTGTGTTTTTAACCAACTATAGCCTGAATACAGTTTTTCATGAATGCTGCACAGCAAGAGAAGGAGGAAGTGAACTCATGCAGTCCTCAGCATTTCTTTGCATTCTTTCAACAGGCTTGGTCCAGTATAGTGTATCAGCTGATTCCTAATGTCCAGCAGCTGGAAATGAACCTGAGGAACTTTGCTCAGATTATTGAGGCAGATGAAGTTCTTCTATTTGAAAGAGCCACTTTTCTGGTGAGAACTGCTGTCCCTGTTCCTTATTTCTTAAGGGAATAGGATAGTCTCTCTGATATAAAGATTGTAACATGCATAGAGAGTCTCAGGTGAAAAGCTCTGTTAAATGCAGAGGATATGCAGGTATAACCCTTTAGTTGCTGGCAGATCAAAGGTGCAGAACTTCTTTCAGTCCATGTCTTATGATGCTGAAAGTAATTTTCACCTCTCAGTATGAAACAGTAGCTTGCATGAAGTTTCCCTGACTCCCACTCACAGCAGTGCATCTATGACTGGCACTAAATGCTTGATTCACATTTCCCCTCTTTCAGTCCTTGAAGGGTGTTTCACATCCCTGTTTTGAAGCCTGCTTTTGGAGTTTTTATATAATTCCATTCTTCTGAATGAGAGGAGATACAGTGTTAATTGGGTTTGAAAATCTCCCAGTTTTCACTTCTCCTAAGGTAATGCGTGAGCTGTTCCATAGTTCCTTGTTTGTCATGTGCTTGGTCACAATGCACCCAATTTCTAAAATAGGGTGAAAATTTTCTCTTGGAACTTTCCCTGAGGGAGCACTTTCTCAAAACAAAAAAACTACCGTGGAATATTTTCACTTTGCTTTAAACATTCCATCTTTCAGCCAAGCAAAATATATTTGGTTTTTGAAAGAACTGAAAATGTAGGGGGGAATTCATGCCTCTTCATTTTTCAGCATGTTCATGTGAAATAGTGATTCTTTCCCTCCCAACGCAAGATTAGTATTGCACTAATGACTGACAGCATTTCATTCTAAGGCCTGTATTATCTGTTTGTGATGCAGGCAACTAAGTTATTCTTAATTTAAACATGACTTCAAAAACCAGAAATGGCATTTTGGGGCTTCTTTACAACATTCACTCATGTTTATGAAATGCCAAATTTCCTCTGGACTTACAGTCCCTGGGAGAGAAAGCCCTTTGACACATTTGTAGAAACGATCCAAAACCCAGTAATAACTCAAATGTTTATCTGAGAATTGGGTACTGCCCATGTTATTTGTTATTGGCATAGCATTCCACTAGTCCAGATATGTGCACATCTGGATGAATACACTCTCAGATTCAAAAATAAGATATATTTTCATATTTTAAATAGAAGCATCTACCTCAGGCACTTGAATGCTATAGTTCTCACATAACCTTTGTACAGTGATACTCAACCAGAGTGGTGCAGCACTTTGGGGTGCCTTGAGATCCTTTCAAGGATGCTGCAGGGTGCTGCACAATGTTATCACTGTTAGGCATGCAAACATGATTTACAAGATAAGGTCAGAGATTTCATATAGGAATCCACAGTGCTTAAAAGCACCTGGACCTGTTGTGTTCCAGGTTCTTTGCAACAGAAGAATTGGTCTTTTGTTTTTGTGATCGACAGGAGCAAACCAAGCTGGCCTTTTTCAGTCTAAGTTGGTTGAAATGATTGCATCTAAAATGATTTGAGAACCATTGCCCTAATTTATAATGCCACATGGAGAAAGGAAGAGCCTAATGACCTTTACCAGTGTCCTCTGTTACTACCACATCTCTTATTGCAGATACCACAGCTTGTTCCATGACTCCTGCAAGTTTAATGCATAAGCTATTATGTTGTCCTAAAATACTCTCCAGAAGAGAGACACAAGCCAGAAAGAGCTAATGCATGACAGCCTTCCTGCAGCAGAATGACTGACCATTTGGGCTTCAGTCTGTAAGAATGCATGAAGTACCACAGTCACTTAGAAATTGGGCAGCCCTGTCCTAAGTCACTGGGGGCCACATGCCCTACCACTGACACTGGAAGTGGCCGCAACCCCTTTAGGCTGCACGCTGTGTGCACCAGGGCACTTCTTGACTTCCTTCCACTGTACTGTGCACATAGGTAGGTTCCCCCACCCCTTGCTCTATTGCTGGCACATGGGTCATCTCCTTCCTTGAAAGCAATAGAGGCACATAGCCAGATGGCTGGAAGTTAATTGCTTGCATGACACATGCAGCCCACAGGCCACCAGTTGGACAGCCCTGATCTAGGACAGAATCAAGTATAGCTATGGCCACATAATTAGTGTTCCCTACCCAGGCCTAAGGCAGAACTTAATTTTCCTCAAAATGTATCATTCCTTGGACAAAAAATGCTTCCAGAAAATTGGTGCAGTCAGATCTCGAATAGGAATGAAGTGTCTTAAAACAGTCGCTTGAAGTGGCCACAGTGTAGCTTCAAGTATGGGGGTGGTTTGACTTCTGGAAAATGGCAGGGTGAAGGAGACGAGATCCACAGGACTATCTGTTGGAAATATGGGTGGTAACCTCTGCTTTGATTAAATTGCTATTGATTTTCTTTTTTCTTCCCCCCCAAGGTCATTTCCCACTATCAATGTAAAGAGCAGCGTGATATCCACAGATTTGAGAAAATTAGCAACATTATCAAACAGTTCAAACTGAGCTGCAGGTGAGATGGATTATCAGGTTTTTTAGCAACATTGAAAAGCACATGTAGTTTTGAGTATGCGAGTGGGAGTTGGAATCCTCACTTCATGCTGCTTCTGCTGCTTCTTGTGTCCTTGTCATAAACTACATGTTTTTCCAGAATCTTACGCAAGTGATGGCTCTTTCCATTGTTGTAGCAAGGTCCTCCTTCGTACAAGTCTCACTAAGAAGTCGGCGAATGAGCAATGTGCTCCATCGTCTTCACTTTACCACACTCACATATATTCATGTCATTAGAGTAGTTGCATTTGATTATGTTTGTTTTTGATCTTCCAGTTTGCATGTGCAGGCAATTCAAGCATTGAATTGCTGGCCAGTCTAGATCCACCCCTCTTGGAAGGTCCTTCTGGGGTTTCCAGGTCCATTTCAGAGGACCCATTTTGTACTGATTTACTGCAGCTCTGATTAGAGATAAATGGCCACTCTCTGCCCAGCCAGGCACAGCTGGTACTTAATGTCTTCTGTAGTGCAGTTCAGGCTTGATACGAGGAATAATGCTGTGAATAGTTGGCCTCCAAAGAAGATGTCTTATCTAAAGTGGTGTCTGCAGTGTATCATATTAATAATGACTCAGTTTCCCCTGCTTTTCATAACTTCCTTGTGCCAATCATTGAAAGTGGCATGTTTTGAAATGGCAGTTGTTCTTTTCCAATTTTTTTTCCCTGCGCTCTGCAGAAGTTACTGAATTGAGCTGGTGACCTAATGACAGTTGGTGACAACACTTTGTGGTACTGTAAACCTAAACGAACTTGACTATAAGAGCCAAAAATTTGGTTTGAGAGGAAGCACTTGCTAAAGCAAATGTAGTAGCAGTCACAATTTGGAAGTTAATGCTTAAGATGCACTACAAGATTTGAAAAGTTTTTTTTTTCAAAATGTCTCCATCTTTGTCCCCCGCCCCAAGATTCCACAGAGGTTTGGAACATGGTGGCGGAAACAGACATGCGACTCTGTGGCTTAGGCTGCCTGCATAGTTTTTAGTTTCCTCCTGTTCTGTGTTCCTTATCCCCAGAATTATTCCCGATGGCATACGCTGGGTAAATGACGCTGACTTAAGCGTAGCAAACTTGAACAAATTGAATGTGCAATATGTAGAGTTTTCTTATTAGGTTCCACGTGCAAAGAAAGTTTTAGTTATTCAGCACTGAATAAAAAGAATCTAATACATTTTCATGTTTTGTAGCTAGAAAGTGAGAACTGCAGCCATGCATTTGGAATTTATCAAAGCCTAGTGACTGAATTGTTACTGTGCAAACAAAGTTTTTGATTTCAAACTGTGATCTGAAAAAGTGTCCTTAGAAATGAGATGCTGTGCAAATGAAGAGCTTACTTTTGGAAGAAAATGTTCTTTCAGCAGAAGCTAACTTTGCTTTTCTTTCCCCCTTACAGTAAGCTGGCTGCTTCTTTCCAGAGCATGGAGGTCAGGAACTCTAACTTTGCTGCTTTCATTGATATCTTTACGTCGAATACATACGTGATGGTGGTGATGTCAGATCCTTCCATACGTAAGTTTGAGACTATACACATTTTTGGGGTTGTTTTTCCAAAGAACTAAAGCTGATTAGCTCATATTTGAATTGGGTGGCTTAAAAGAGCTCCCATCTATACTTTATGGTGGTTAGGCTGGTTCTGTGTGTTAACCATGCTGTCTCATTGGTTGCAAGCATGGTTAAAAGGGCTTGGTCTTGCAGTGCAAGAAAGCGTCAAGCGTTGACTGTGAAGTTCAGTAGTTTTTGATCTTTTTAGACTTGGGGCACCCAGTGTTAGACTGAAGATGCCCCTTGGAAAATGCCGGCTCTTAGTTTCCACTTGTTTTTTGACTACAGAAAAGCAATAGAGCCATTTTTTCCATTGCAAAAGACTCGGAAAGAGACTACAGCTAGGAAGTATGGTTTTAAAACGATAGATTCCTATTTGAAATCTCTGGGTTTATCTTGTGAATCGTGTTTGCACGCTTAATAGTGTGACACCTTTGAAAGGATCTCAAGGCAGCTCAGGGTGCTGTGGCATCCTGATTGAGAACCACTGATAGGGTTCTTCAGTGATGTCATCCAGAATGATAATTAATACAGTGAATATGGGAGTTTAAATTGGTCAGTGCCCATTAAGAAGGCTGTTTCACTAAAGCAGCACAGAGTAAACTTTTGCTGTCTTGTGGAGGCTTTTGTGGAGCAACTCAACTTAAACGTGTACACTTTCTGTATCAGTTGGGCCTCATACACAGAAGCAATTTTGGATGCATCTACATTTTTCAGAAAATGTCTAGCCTGGTGTGATGGCTCTTAGATATTCAATAACACATAAAGATTTGCATTGGGCTTTGTCTGTTATGCAGCTTGACAACTTTAACTAAAACTTGTGGTGTGCTGTGCTGTGCAGTACAACCTGCTGGAGCATGGTTTCAGTGCAACAATTCCCTAAAGAACAGCAAATACTTTCCTTATTGTATTTGATCATTCCCATCAGTTAATCCAACCACGTTGTGGACTTGCTGGCCATTGCAATATTGCTGTGCTTTAGGAACTGACATAGGGGAGTTGAGAAGCTAAAGCAACTTCCTTCCATAATTCCAACCCATTAGCAAACCTTGCTTCACTGCAGCTGCCTCTGACTCTGACAGTTATTCTTTGATCAGCGAGCCCAGATCTACTTATTGCTTCCACATATCAAGAGCAGAGCTAATTGAGGGCAGATCACTTTCCAGAGTATTGATACATTTTCCTACAGGTAATGCTCTTTAGGCAGAGAAATTCTATCCTTTAAGTCACTTTCCCAAAAATCTGGTCAGTAAAGAATCTGTCACTCATTGCGGCATGGTGAAGCCTGTAGGATAGTCCCTTATCTGCTGCCATGTTTCACAGAGCGAAACCCAGAGATGCAAAGCATTAGTGAATATGTGAACCAAGCCACTCAGAATGTTGTAGCGTCTGTCCTGCTGCTGCGAGCCAGAACTACAGCAGGGAGACTTCTTTGTTGACCTTTCCAGGCAGTTCTTAACTTACGATCCTCTCCATACCTACATACCTTCTGGGTTTTTTTTCCTCCCCAAACCTCTCTCTTCCCTCTTCTCCTTGCCAGCTTCTGCAGCTACACTGATCAACATCCGCAATGCCAGAAAGCACTTTGAGAAGCTGGAGAGAGTGGATGGACCAAAGCACAGTCTGCTTATGCGTTGAACATTGGCCAAGTCTTATGATCCTTGTGGGGAGAAAGTTGGAACTACATTTTCTAGGAGAATCTAACAGTGTGGGTGTCTTTGTGGGCTTTGAAATGAGTGTGCTGCTTACCACTGCAATCTTCGTTTTTTTTTCTCCTTTTAACGTTGGACACTAGTCGCTCAGATGACGTCTGGATATACTGTGGACCTTCAAAAGAGACTTCCTGGCATATTAGGGATTGGGAAGATGTGAGGGCAGGTGATGTGCACGTGGTCTGATAAGGCTGGTTGCCATAGTCACACACAACGAAGCCTTTTGGTGTTTTGCTGTATTCCAGATGACCACATAAATCACAAGGATGGAATACTTACTATTTTATCAGCAAGTTGCTAGAATACATTTATAAATTTCTCCTTGTCTTCAGTCATGAAAATAAATTTTTGCTACCAGGGATTTCAGTTCCCAGAGCTCTGGAAGTGGTTTTCTTGTTCTGTATTGAGGCAGCTTTGCCATTGGGATAGGCAAAGAAATTTAGTAGCTGCATTTCTCTTTTCTTAATGTTTGGGTCTTTTTTTTTTTTTTAATCAGACACTTCCAGATCCTCATTTGAGAGGGATTTTTTTTAATTGTGTCAGAATTCACTTGATCAAAGGGCATTTTAGCCATAAAGCCATTTTCAGTCATTTTAATGTTTTTGCTGTGATTGAAACTTGCCACAGTGTGGGGAAAAGATCATCCTTCTTAAAGGCAAAGAGTAGAAAGTACTGCTTCCTCTTAATGGTTCTTGTGCTCCAGGTCTCCATCCATACGAGGTGCTGCAGAGGGAAAGGAGAAACAATGTCTGTCCCATTGACTGGATCATGTGTGCATGAGCTAAGTTAGCTGTGTTTGGAAAAAGCCAGTCTGACAGTATTGCACACCATTGTGACTCTACATTACTGTCTAATTTATTTTTACTGGACTTGTCTCGCTTCTCCATTAAACATGGGAAAAATGAAAAGCGCTGTTGTTAAGGGAACTCTCTAAGGTGATGAACTGGATGGGGTTAGTGTTGGTGTTTGCAGAGTGAGATGGTACTGAGTCTAAAAAGTCCAGCACTTTTGACTTGTTCTTTCCTCAGGTTTCCTTCAACCTATCACTTTACTTCCAAGACAAACTAGTAAAAAGCAAATTTTTCACAGGGTCTGAAGTGTGAAGTGCTTGTCTTTACTTAGCCCAACACAATACCCCCAGAATTGTCCAGCATTTCTAAATTTATACGTTATTGAACATCAGTGCCTCATGAAGCCTGTTCACAGGGCACATCTATATTCTTTGCTGTCAGGGTTATTTTGAAACCTAGAGTTGTGGAGTCAGCATTTCAGCAGGAGTGAAATTTCCTGTTACCCAGGTGCACTAAAAATGCAGACATTTCATCACATGGAAGGTTTTTTGAGTGGATTATATAAGCCAATGAGACTTCTAGTGCTCCCGAGGTGACTAGTGTGGTGCATGCTATGGCATGGGATATGCCAGTATGGCCAGCCTCTGCTACCAACCCAAATCAATCCCATACAGGAACAAGGGGGAGTGAAACAACAAAAGCTCCCCTCAAGTAATCCCTGTCCATTGGAGCTCCTGTTCTGAAGTTCAGTCCATAGAAATCTTAAGGTTTTTTTGTTTTGTTTTTTTAATCTCCAAGTGCAACTCTCCAGTGTGCTGCTTGAATCTAGGGGACTTCAATTATAGAAGCATCCAGGCAATTACCAGGAAAGATTCTTGGCCCTCTGCTCTTGTCATCCATGCTTTCTCAAACCTCAAATACTGCTGGGGAAAGCAGAAAATGTCCTGTCCCTCCACATTCTGAGCATCCATTCCTCTTTTTGCAATTTTGGTTTTAATTTCACCATCCTATGACAGCTGCAGTTTGGAGCAGGTTTGAATGCTTTACCTGTAGGATGCTAGACGATTAAATGAGGCATAGAAGTAGGAAGATGTACATTACTGTTGCAGGATGCAAAAATGAATTTTCTAATACCATGTGTTGAGAGAAGGGGAAGCAACTTGGAGCAGTTTGCAAGCTGCTATGTCCTTGAAGTAAAATTTCAGTAGCTAAGATGCAAAGCAGAATAATGCTGAAAATATTACTTACCATGGAAATTGTTGTGTGATGTAGACTTTCTTCATCCCACTTGTGTCTTCTGTGGAGCACGTTGGTGTAGTAACTTGAAGTTCACTCTTTCATTGTGTCTTTTCATGGTCTAAACTTCCCCAATTTCATGGGCTAATAAAGCATGTTAGCTGGGCTGCTGTAACTAGTATGTATGTTACAGCTGCACCTAGTATCTTAGGTGCTCACCTGCTTTGGGTACTTCTCAAGCAGGTCCTTGGCTGTTTATAATACACACCCTCCAGCGTGAGATGAGTATCCTTCCCCATGTGATGAGTCTGCTAGAACAGACCTTGTGTCAGTTTACCAGCTGTTTAACTTGGTGCACAGCATTGTGATGAAAGATTTAAACTGTTTTTCTTCACTGTTCTGAATGGAGCATTGTTTTGGTTGCTTTCAAAGACAAGCTTGTAATGGAATTGTGCTCCTTGCTATAGTTTGTTGCTTGGTATTTATTTGAAGTAGCAGATTGATTTAAAGCTGCAGAGTGGCATTGCCATTAGAGGGCAGTGTTTAGTTTTGGCATCAAAGAAGCCTTGGCATGCGAGATCAACATTCCACCACAGGATTTGCTTTAGCACCAGCAGTGTTTTACAGACCAGTGCTAACAGGGTTGTTCCTGCAGCCCTGAGAGAAGTCCTGTTGATATTCATCATCAAGCAGCAGGGAATGGGATGTGAAGCAAGTCCTATTTTTGGCTGGTTTGGAGAAATCTACGTTTTAATTACTTATTACAGCCATATCTCGATCTTCTGTCAATGGAGCTTAAGATTTAGGGGCAAGATGTAAATGTAATTTCATGTTGCAAGAACTAAATTTTAACGGGGTCCTGTTGTGTTCTTTTGTCTCCCAAAGACATGCAGGATTAATGTTACTGTGATGTACCATAATGTTTGCATCTGCAAGGAACAAGTGTTGAGGTGAATGCCACGCTACTTGTCTTAACCACTCCAACAGTGGCCAAATGAAAACACTGTTAATCTTCACTTTACATCCCCAGCATACCTTGCTGGCTAAGTTCCCATCACTGTCTCTTCTTCCCAAATAATCTTTCTGCATTAATGCAATGTACCCATAATATTTTCAGTTCTGCCAGGGCAGAGGTGGTGGGGTATGTTGCTAGCTCACCACTGCATCTGTAAATTTATGAAGACGGGTTGTAATGGCCTCCCAGTGCCAGTCTGTTCTGTTGCCCTTTGCTCCTGGGGGGGGTTCTGTAACCATTTCCTTCCTTCCTGCTGTTTGAATGAAGCTGCAGCATGGAGGAAAGAGACTACTGTTGGTCTTAAAATGAGAACTGTTCCCCTTTTTAAAGGTTGATTTATTAAATGGATCTTCACTTCCTTGAGGAATATTGAGGTCAACTGTTTATAACTGCAGCCTACTGGCATTTGAAGTCCTTTTATAAAGTTGCAGTCCCCTATCTTCTGCATGGTAAGGAGCTTTGGGCAGTACATGCTAAGCAGCTGAGGGCTGGACACATTTCTTGAATTGTGGCATGCGCAGTTGAAATGCTTTTCTGCTAGCATTTCACTTAGAAACCTAACCTGCTTGTTTTAATTCCTCTGCCGCCTTTCAGATTTAAGGCATAACATATAAAAAACAACTTTGAAGTACAGGGTTCCTGTTTCCTAATACAACCACCCTTTTCAAAGGCCTACTGAAAAGTTTCTTGGGTGTCTCCACTCCCTTTCCTCTACTGATTGGAGTGTGAGATTAGAAAATCTGTGTGCATTGTTCCCTCACTCCCCAAAAGACTAGCATCTATTTGATTGGCACATTGGAAAATGGAGTGCTTACACATTAATTCTATCGAGATCTTGCCCAGGACACTTGCTTCTGAGCAATCATGGCTGCTTGTCCTAGTACTGAATCTCATTCATACTTGTGCCAGGAACTCTTGGGCTAAATCAATAACCGTGGAAGCATCTTGTTGCTGAACATTGCAGTGGCATCTGTATAGGTGGGGGGGAAATTCAAGCTGCTGTTTTAGTGATGAATTGACAGAAGAGCAAAAGGACTGTCAGGTGTTTTATATAAAAGGTTTTTGAGGATTGAAATCCTGTAATTGTGTTTGCTTACAGAAGAACTCAAATCATTAACCCTGTCTACTCTGGCCTTGTTTTCAGTATAGTGTAAGGCCCATGACTGTCAGGAGTCATTCTAACTGACCTGATGCTAAATGCCCTTAACTCATGGTCTACACAGACTGTCAGACATCATATGAGATCACAGGTAAACAGCATTAATCAAGGTTAATTTTAACCAGCCTTACTCTAATGAAAGGGCAAATCCTTGGCACGACCAATATACAGTACACCAGTTATTCTGTATTTAGATGGTATGTTAGTGCTGCTGCATGTCTTACTTGAAGGTTTGACTATAAGTCCAAGATAATAGCAATATGAAGGAAAAGCTCGTGTCCCAGAAGCACTTGAGAGAGATGCTAGGCTAGTAGAGAAGGATTAATATTGGTGGATATATGCTGGTGTGTCAACAGTTCAACATGGGAGATTTGCATGCAACTTGCTGTGTTTGTTGGATTAATTGCTACTAGCGGTGTCCCCTGCAGCAACACTTGCTATAGGCTGCTCTTCTCTCTGAGCTGATTGTTTCCCTGTACATCTTTTATTTAAAAGCCACAATGCTCTTGTTGATCACCACTGGATTCATGGGCTAAGAATTGGGTGGATCAGAGCTTGGTTGATGGTTAGAATTACATTTGAAAAGCACTGAAATCCCACTGAAATTGATCCAGTCCTTGGTCTTTCCTGGAGTTCCACGCTCTGCATGGTTTGTGACTTTAATGGAGTTCTTATAAGGCTTTTTGGTACCCTTGCTCGACAACTTCTGCCCCACCTCTCAAACTGGCCTCGTGTGGGTGCTGCATGCAGCACGGGTCCTGGAACAGGTGCCACGTACAGCTAATGTCCAGATGGGATGCCATGTGTGACTTGCAGTTCCTAGCAGTATTCCCATCCAGACCCCACACCGTTGCTGTGGAAAGGATAATGCTTAGTTATACGAAGCAGTTACATTAGAAGACTTGCATGTGGGTCCACTCAAGACCCAGGGCCAGCACCAGGGGCTGGATGATGGGGCCCTATCTTTGACACCTGCTTTATATTTTTTGAGTCTACAGATTGATGCATGTTCATTTGTGGGCTCTCAAGTCTTCTAATGCAACTGCCTCATATAACCAAGCATTATCCTTTCCACAGTAAGTGTGGGGTCTGGATGGGGATGTTGGTAGGAACTGCGTGGTAGAGTACCATTATAAACATCTGCTATAGGCCTTGGGGTCAGTCTGGGATTCCATTTCCCAGCGATACTGTCGTGCTGTGTGACGACATACCAATCACATGACCTCTTTTACCACATCTGTTGTCTGGGGAAAACTTGCCTTCTAGCAGTGTTGTGAGCCTTAATGCTTGCGAAATGTGTTGCTTGGAAGAACCTCTGCTTTGAGATCCCCTGGTGTAGTCTTTGGGTATAAAATTGTGGGACATGAGACCTCTTTTAAGGAGAGTGTTCTAACGCTGAGTCTTTTTCTTTTGGGTTTGTTGTAAACCTTTGAGGGACAGTATTGCTGACTGGGTGTTTGGTATTTCCCCTTGGTATGGAAGGCAGTAAAATTTCCTTATTTGGAGACTTTTTACTGGAGTTTAAAGGCAGACTTTGGTTGTAAGACTTTTCCCATTTCTCCTATGAGTAAGTGTTCAGAGTTTCATGACCCAGTTACTAACCTGCCAAACCTAGGGATTCATAAATCTCTATGTAGAAGCTCTTCATGCCAGAATGACTCTGGATTTCTGAGGTGGCTGTAACCTTAGTATGTTGGTATTTCTGAGCTGGTTATCTGTGCTCTAGGTATCTATGCCACACAACTTTGGTGTCTGAGCACTGATGCCTGCAGAAGCATTGGCTAACCACACAAGCTCATGTGTCTATCATGCATCAGATAAAACGTAACATATCCTCCCACAGATGCTTAACAAAGTGGGTATCTAGCCCACTTCTAGGTTGCCTTTCAAAGCAACACAGTTTTGTTGTTAACAGTTACCTACTGAGGAGGTTGGTTTTGCTTGGATCTGGGGGCTTTCAGCTCTAGGTCACTGTCTGAATGCAGCGAGGGTCCAACCTGTGACTAGTTGCATTCAGCCCAGTTCCTAATGGACAACAGTCTACATTACAAATTGGCTGGTGTTGCCACAACCAACTAATGGAACTGCTCCTGAGGCCATGAGAATGAGCTCCTCACCCCATTCTTGGGGCACAGATGGAGAAATATAAGGAAGTTTCCTCTCTTGCAGGCCAGACATTATACCTTTCCCCACCCCCGTGAAGACAGAAACCTTTACTTATCTCCAGAGCTACCGGGTCAGCTGCCATTGGTTTCTAATGAAGAAAAGAACATATTGCTGCCTGTCTGATAGGCGCTTAGAAACCAAGGTATTTGTATGTACTTTTAATAGATTGTGCAAAGCTCCACATCAATAAAATCTAGGGGAAAAGGTTAAAATAAATAAAAACGAGTTGTCCCTGATTTTCTCTGGCTGAGTTTCTGGTGCAAGTGAGAGCTGCTATAGCAGAGCTGAAGTTCTCCAAGACTTAATGAAGACACTGTTAATTGAGGACAAAATATAGCAAAGGAGCCTGAAGTCCTTTTACAGCGACAGGAGCAATGACCCCTTTTCAGATGCAAACAGAAGCGTCACCTAATTTTACCTTGAGGCATCCTTTTTCTCAGTGCCCTTCTTGATGTGTGGGACAATGTGCTTCTTCAAGCTTTATCTCCCTAGAGTATGTTGGAAGTTAGCCTGAAGCTGGAGGTGGTCTAGGAGCAAGGGAGCATGAACTGCCTTTGGAGCTGGGTTCACATCAAGGCCTGCTCACAAACACTCCATTGTTATTTCAGTGGTGTGGACAAAAGGCAGGAGAGGAAGTAAGGCAGTTCATCTGGGCTTCTGCTGCATTGGAACTGGATCAGCCCTCAAGCCCTGATTTGGTCTGAGCTGTAACCAGTAGTGACAGCTGAAAGCATCTGTGGTGATTTGCCTGCTTGGTGCAGAACAGCACTACAACTAGTTCCTAGTTGCATTAGAAACATGGACCCAGCTGGAAATGATGGCAGAAGATGATGTATTAGCTTAAAAGAGACTGCCTTGGAGTTCTGTGTCTGCTGTTTCTGTGTCTTTCCTTCCTAGTAGTCTCTGTTGAAAGGGGAGGCCTGTGCTTGAGCATCTAGGGGCTGGTGATGCTTGGTCTGCTCCCCTGTCTTGGGGCCATGCTTCTCACAGTGCTTGTTGCAGGTGCCTTGCTTGGGTGTGGAGGAAGAAGTGCTGTGTGCAGAGGAAATGGGTGCTGGTGGCTTCTCATGGCTGTTGCAGCGATGAACCAGGATGGGCTCTTTGGGGTGAGACTTGCTCTTCAAGAGGCGCTGAAGCAGCTGCTTATCTGACCTTTCCTTCCTGAAGTCGTCCTCAAAAATCTTGAGCTATGGGGAAGCAAATAAAAAGAGAACTGATGCAGGGATCTCAAGGCAGGTCTGTGCAACTGAGACATTAAGCCAGCTTTGAACATGGCCCAAACCCTATCCGGGCCCATCTGGGACTCATTCCTATCTCCTGCCCTGATTTCCTCTTCTCTATAAGGCCAGGGCTTTCTATAGAAGAGCAGGAGAAAAAGTTTCAGCTGTTCACCTATCTAGTCCTCAGCCTGGCAATTAGCTGCCTTTATAAATAGGAACACAGGATGGGAAGAGGCTAAGTGTCTGAGCCCAATACGTGACTAGTGTGAATCCTCAGACTTTGCAGAGCAAGTGTTCTGGGATGTTGAGGGTAGGGACCCTTGTGCCATCTACTTGGAGACCAGGAACCTATTGCAGGGGTGGAAATTAACTTGGTATGCCTGGAGATCAGGGAGTTTATACAAGCTGGGCATGACTGCCTGGAATGTGTCTTGCATTGCTTTCAAAAAGCAATGCTCTTTTAAATAGCTTGTGGCTGTTGGATGCTGGCCAGCTGTGTTTGACTGGGATCACAAGAGCGGGATGTTTTTTGAATTGCCAGTTCAATGACCTTCTCTTGGGACTGGGAAGTCGGGCACTGTTCTTCCCTGAACCTGTTGTTTGTGCTCACTGCTGTAAACTGAAGGCAGAATGTGCCACTGGTCTTCCTTAAACATGCTGCTGAGGTGTGGGGGTCAGGCTGTGCTGGCTTTGCAGAGCCTGTAGCAAAATATTTTGTCATTAAAATTGGATCTAATTTCTCAATTCTTTTAAAGAGCCTATTGCCGTAATGTCCAGCAGTTGGCTGTTGAAGCAGGTCAGAGTAGGGAGCTAATGGCTGTAACTCTGCAAACCCCAATCCTATGAAGAATCCAATGTCATAGTTGGGATACTTCACAAAGGATCCAGAAAGAACTCCCCTACATGCCCCCCTCAGTTCATGTGCTATGTAACTTGTACAGAGCACTTAGGCAGGTCTTTCCCTCTTTTTCAGAAGCATTGGGAATTGGTCAGTGCCAAAACTAGCTTGGGCTGTTTTGATCTAGCAAGGCAAACCTGCTCTCCTAGATCTGTTCTGTAGGGCTGTGCAAACATTTCACTGGCTGTTTCATTTTGACACTGTTTCATTTTGACACCACATTTTGAGGTTGAAGCAGCAAAATCAAAACAAAACAAAGGGCGTCGATACAGCCTCAAACAAAACGAGGCTAGTCGAAATGTTTAGACCATAACGTTGCGGATGGGAAGTCAGTCCAGCTGGGCTGACTTCCCATCCCCCCAGCGTTAGATGGGGCAGGGTGCAGGGAGTCAGCCCAGCTGGGTGACTCCCTGGCCCCAGCCTGATCTGGCGAAATGTCGAAGCAGCCTCACTGTTTTGACGAAGCAAAATGGAACAGCTGTTTCGAATCGAAATGAAATTTGAAACAATGCTGTTCCATTGAAACCTCAAAATTCAAGGCGAAATGGAACGGTACCATTCTGCACAGCCCTACTGTTCTGCACTGATTGGGAGACTCATGCACATCTTGTTCAGCTGTTCCATTCTTCTGCAGGTTGGTGGCATTGGCAGGGAGGCCATCCAGAGAGGGACCCACCTGCTCCTGCAGAAGTGCCATCTGCTGCCTCATCTCCTCCTCCTTCTTTCGCAGCTTCTCATTCTCTGCCTTGATGCGCTCCCGGTCTTTGTGTTCTGTCCTGTAATCTGCCTCATAAATTTCTGTCTGTGAAAGCAGGAAGAGGTGTCTATCAGGAGTCTGCCTGACCTTCCCTGGTAAGGAAGGCTGCAAAGCAATTCTCATGCAGGGTCAGGGCCCCCTTTTCCCCCTGGCAGTTCCATGTATAATGATACAGTGTTAGAGGAATGCTGCAGGGCTGCCCTGGGCTGGCGGCATATGGATCACCACTCGGCTCTTCCTGTGGGGCACTGAAGAGGCATGGAGTTCACGGCAAATGGACATTAGCCAGGCCCTTTCTTCCTCAGGTGTCAGCCACAGCAAATATCTAAGCATGATTCTCTCCTCTCCCCACTCCCCAGTCACTTTCCCCTGGAGCACCTGCACCTCAGGTGACCTGTACTGAGTTACCTGGCACTTCAGGGCTTCCAGCTGGTCCTTCAGGTCTGTCACCTCTTTTTCAGGGTCTGAGCTGCTATTAAAATGTGGGAAGTGCTGACACTTCCTGGGCTTGCAGCTGTCACTGCCTTGCACTTTTGGACCAGCTGCTTCATGTTTCCTTGGAGAATTCTCCTTCACATTCTTCTGAAGTGGGAACTGGAAATCTGGGAATTCCTCCCAGGGCATGGATGAAAACACATCTGCACCCTAAGGAAAGCAATTCTTGAAGGTCAGCTCTTAGCATCCTCCAGCAGCATCATCACTTCTCAAAAATGACTAGTATCTTAGAAAAGCTGGTCAATTTAACATTGGTCCTGTGGGTTGCTGTTTCCTTTCCCTGATACTGTGTACACTGCTAACTGCAGTTCCATGTCAAAGTAACAGTCCCATTTTGCTGTTAGCAGCCAGAGTTAGGGATTCTGTGTGGGAAATATCTGCTGTTGAACCTGTTGTTTGTAACCTGGATCTTTTTGGGTAGAGGAATGGTCCCACTGGCCACTGTAGCTGTTCCACAGCATCTCCCAGGCAACACTGCAGGAACCAGCTCACAACCTGCTGGAATGCAGCAGGACAGGCCAGTTCTGAGTGCCTGAACAGTGTATTAGTCGATGGAAGTCCTGAGTCATGCCTGTATTGTTGGCATGGGACTTGGGATAGAAGACTGGACCGTGCCTGAGGCAGCAGGTAGGAAGTGTAAAGACAAAACTAAGGAGTCATGGTACCCAAACTGCTCTCAAGGGAGTACTCTGCCACTGAAGAGACTACAGCAGATATCCTGGCTGTCTCATTACAGTAAAATTGGGTATCTTCTGCACCAGTTTATTTGGGGTAATTTTGAGTCATGATTACTGTAAGGAGGGTACTCAATTCACTCAAGTCTGAGTGGCTGATAGCAACAAGATAGGAGGAACAACAGTTCTAGGACTTTTGTCTTGATATGACAGCATGGTCCAGTGATTAAGCACTGGGCACTTAGGAAACATGGGTTGTTCCTGCCTCTGAGACAACCCATTATATGACATCAATCAAGCATCTTCCTGTTTAAGTATTAGCTTTTCTTCTTACCACCCTTTATTTATCTAGTCTGCTTCAGCTGTAAGATCCTAAGAGTAGAGGTGCTTGCTACACAACAGGAACCCTACATCATTCTGGGGCATTTAGATGTTGCCGTAATACAGGTAACAGTGTGGTGGCTATTGTGACTGTCACCCTGTTTTGAAACCTGTGCTTTCAGTATGGTTGCACTGAAATGATTCTCCAGCACTGTGCAACTGGCTGCTGGAGAGTGGGACTGACTTAAGCTGGATCAAGGCTCCAGTATAGGTTCCTATTAAGAACAAAGGACAGTGGAGTGCTTATTGGACAGCCCAAAGAGTACAATTGTAACCAAGCTGTGTCACTCTTCAAAGTCAACATCAACCAGGAAGACCTTGGGAGGTGCAGTGGAAAGAGGACTGAGTGCTGATTGCCTGGCAAGGTCATATGACCTAAGACCAAAATTTGGTTTCACTGAGACAGCAGTTGTTCTGCTGTTCTGTTCTATCCCCCGTGCTGCAGGTGGTGAGTTCTTTGTGTGCTGTCTAACCCTGCTCAGACAAGGTCCCATACCCTTCTAATGGCTTGTCTACACTTAAAGATGAATTAGGATTAAGGTGAGATGTAATCTAAAGTAGTGGTTTTCAACCTTTTTTTGCACCAGGACCCATTTGTAAACATTGACCAGTCCTGACCCCAGTGCCCCTTGCTCCCAGCCCACTGCCCCCAGCTCCCCAGTGTGTGGGGCATGGGTGGGGGTGCAAGCAGCCCTTTGCAGGCTGGAACTCTTGCCAGACTGCAAGGAAAAAGCCACAGTTTCCCACTTGTTTTATCCTTTAATGGGGAATCCATTTTTAAAGTTTGTTCACAACCCTTCCATAGGTTCTTGTGACCCATGTGTTAAGAATTGCTGATCTAAAGCATCCTAGTGATTCCCAAATAACTCCCTTGTACACACTATTTCCAGAGTATATGGGTACACATGGCTATTCTGGAACAGCTTTGCCTGAATAACTCTTCCAGAACAATTCCTGGTGTAGAAGGCTTTGCTGGAGTCTAAGATAGACACCCAAATTCAAAAAACCTGCTCCAGATCCACATTTAACATGTGCATCCTGAACTGCAGCAGTGGTCTTTGGGGAGTAGGTCTGTTTTGCTGCTGATACCTGACCATGGTAGCCAGCTCCCTATGCTTGCACAGCCTAGGACATTCTAAAACCCTTGTCTGCATCTGCACTAAGCTGCTGATGCTGTCTTTCATCCCAAATCAGCAGGCTGATGACCAGGATAGGTGCCTTTCCAAAACTCAGGAACTGTTCTGAAGATAACAGGGCTCCTCTCCCACCCCGAGCGACAACCGAGGTGTCTGTTTTCTGAGCAGCAACCAAGCTATGCTCTTGAAGCCCAATGAATCATAGCCCTCTGTTTGTAACACTATAGCCTTTGGATGCAAGCCAAAATCCTGTGCTCTAATGTAAGAGGGAGGAGGGTTTGTAACAGACTTACAGCTGAGGTCCTTTTCTCCCTGCTATGGTGTTGATTGCCTTCTAACTGCCTTACATACTCCTGTAAACGCTGGTTCTTCTTGAGCTCCTGGATCAGGGTTTGTTCGTAGTACTCCCTCTTGTTCTGAAACAGGCAGGCAGACAATCAGAAGAGGCATTTACTACCCAAACGGAACAGGCAGGGCCTGGATGATAAACTTGTCCATAGAACAGGATCCAGGAAATGAAAGCTTTTTCCACTTATTGAGCCTTATTGAGAAACACCATGGAGACCCAGCTCTAAAGGGTGAGCTGTAATGTGTCTGCAAGTGCTAAGCCTTGCAACTCTTTCTGTTGTTTCACCATGTCCTTTACCAGGAGCTAAATTGGTGGAAATATACAGTATAGTGGGGAGAGCATTGATCTGGGATTGAGGAGACCTGAATCCTGTTCCTGGCCCTGCCACCAACCTGCTGCGACCCCATGCAAGTTGCATCAACTACCTCAGCTTCCTCATCTGTGAAATGGGACTAATGGTACTTCCTTTTTTTTTTTTTTTTTTTTTTTTTTAAGTGTTTGTAGAGCTACAGGCCAGGGGTTTATATACAAATGATTTGTCACCATGACTCTAGCATGCCCTTTCTCTCGAGTGGCTTCCCCATACACCCCAAAGCCACTCAGTGTTCAAAGTGAGGAGAGGAGCTTTGGAAAATGATCTGGGCAGTAAGTATCCTTTCTCCTTCTAGCCCATCAGAATTTACCTCAGTTGTGAACTGCAACAGACTTGAACCAGGGGTTTCCACAGGTAAAAGACAAATGAACTTAATCTGTGTTGTCACCTACCAGATGAAGCTGCTCCTGCTACTTGGTGTGCTTCATTTCTACCTCCCAGTGGTGTATGCATGTGTGAAGTGGTGCAGCAATGCTGTGTTTCAGGGAAGCTGGGAGGATCCCCAGAGTGACTATTGCTAAAGAACTGAAAAACTGACCTTACAAGTGACACTTCCAGCCCAGTTAGCTGTGAGGTGACACTAAATCAGGCTCATCTTTCCTGTATGATCTATTGGTTCTGAGGTTAGAGCCACAAGTAAACTTGGGTTATTATCAAAACCTCTGGCCTGGCCCTCAGGCTCCTCCCTGCATGACCCCCCCCCCCCCTTCTCTCATGCTTAGAAAGTATTGGGTGGCTATTTTTTCACCTGTTCATGCTCCAACTTTATGGAGAACCTCTCTGTTTGCTGCTTGAGGGTGAGCACCTCCTGCTGCAGGGCCCTGATCTTCTGCTGCAGCCCCAGGGATGTGGTGTGGTAAATCTGGTCCCACTCTTGATTCAGCTTCATCAGCTGCAAGGAAGAGACAAGCCAGTGAGGCGCTGGTGGGAGGCTGGTGCCCAGGGGTGTAGTGGCTGTGCTTCCAGCCTCCTGTGAGAGGCTGCTTTTTGTTCCAGCCCAGCCCAAGGGAGGGATACGTTGCTGGGGATCTGGGATAGTCAGCCTCAGAGTTCTCAGCCCAGAGTTCTCTATGCCTAAAACCCTACCATGGCCAGAACTAGGGAACCACTCACTGTGATTGATTATAGGACTGTGCCACTTCAGTGGTCACATCTGCTCAAGAGGCATCATGTTCTCAGGGCTCAGTTGTGCACCTGTAGCGATCTTGTGGGCTGCTCTTCACGAAAGACTCTTGTCCATTAGCATGTGACTAAGTTGCACTAGCTACCACCACGTCAAACGGTATGGTAGAAGCTGTGGTTGTCATGCTAGGCAACTCTGGTTAGGCTCAGGTGGTGACCCAGCTGGCAGGTAGGACCACAGCCTGATCAGAGAAAGCATCTTTCCATACTGACCCTCTCCTGATTTTGCAAATGCTGCTTTAGCCTCCCTCCTTCAAGTACAGTGTACAACTGCTCCTCCACCCCCCAGGCACTAGCCTCTTAGCTCCTTGGATCACAAGTGAAGGGATAGATGCAATGCAATCAAATATGTGCATGGCAGGGGATGACATGGCAACCCAGCGCAGTCAGCACGATGGGGCAGGACTGTTCTGAGCCTGGTTGGGAAGGGATGAGAGTAAGCAGTGGGCCCTGTGCTGTGTGCCCTGCCCTTTTGCTACACAATGAGTTGAAGGGAGCTTGAACCTTAAGGGACAAGAGAATTCACCTGCTGGTGGCCTGGAGCTATGCAGGAGCAGGACAGGAAGGTGGAGAGTAGGGCCTGAGTGCTGATCTTTCTGGGCAGCAGTGGCGGAGATGGCAGGAATGGGGGTGCACATTCCTTTCCCACCCCTCTTCCCCTGGGGTGGAGGAACCACCTACATGCTGGGTGGGGAGAAATCCCCAGTACAGGCTTTGCTTACCTCCTTGTTGATGCGCCGCAGCTCTGTGTTCTTGTTGAGCAGCATCAGCTTCTCCTCATCAGCTGAGGTCACCGTCATGCTCTCTGAGATGTAGGTGACAACTTCCTCTGAGTCATTCCTGTCAGAGATGGCAGGCTCACTCAGCACTCCAGGAGCATTCTCCCTGCTCAGCCATCAGAAGAGAAGGAGTCAAGGACAGAGGAACACAAGGGCACAGATCCACTCTTAATGCCAAGCCACCTCATGCAGATGGACCTTATAACAAGAAAATTTATGCTTCTGTGAAGACCTATCCTTTAGCTACCCTCCTCATCCAGGCCTGGACATGCACTGTGCTCGCAATTAATGCCATATCCACTGGATGGCCTTAGCCTGTGGCCCCTTGCTCTATAGACAGCTACCCTAGGAGTGGCAGCTGAAGAGCACAGCTGGGACAGAACTGATGCTGAAAGAGATCTTGCTTTTACTTGGCAGTCAACATATCAGGCTATGACCCATTCATACCTAGCAGGCTGGAAGTAAAAGCCCTCTAAGGCTCCCACTTAATGCCAAGAGCCCAGCTGTCTTGCTGAGGAGAGCTCTGCGGATAAGCTGCCTAGATCTCACCCAGTTGGGGAAGTTCTTGGTAAGTGTATTTTCATACACCAGATTTGCATAAGCAACTTCATTGAAAGGGGGTTTGAAGGGGATTTTGGCTAGAAAAGTGCATATGCATGTGAAACCAAAAGCCTTTGAACCCTAAACAAGCTCCTAACAGCAGATCTGTGAGGGACCCAATCCTCTTGTCTCTTAGTGACCCCACTGAGCAGCTTGTCAAGCCAAGCAGACAGTATGGTACCAGAAAGTGTTATTCCTGAGACTTTTCACGAGTGGAGCTGAATGATCCCCAGAGAGAAAATACATGCTCCTTGGTATACAACATTTCTTCTCACCAATCTGCAAACTAGATGCAGCTTTGCGCTTCTGCCCTGCTTCTCAGCAGGGGCTGTAGCTGTGGTAAAGTCTAGTCTTACTGCAGCTTTCACCACCTGTACCACAGCCAAGCCTTTGCAATTGTGCTGTGAGGTGTCAGCATAAACAGCCAAATTCTGAGCAGACTTTGTTTTATGAAGTGACTGGAGCTTATTTTGTCAAACCATGGTACCTGATTTCAGCCACGATGACTACACCTCCAGGGTGGTGTTTGTGTGTTTACTGTATCTCAGCTTAGTTTCTTGTCCAGATTAATCCAAATCACAAACTTGCATCCCTGTCCACATCCCAATAGCCAAGTGAAATCCAGAAGCAAAATATCTAGCAATTCCCATGTTGCCTTTTTTTTTTCCTACCAAGTTGTTGTCCTATGTGCAGCTCCCAGACCAAAAGGCATGGGAATTCAGATGCCTTGCATTACGCCTGATCTTAGACCCAACACCCTTGGATCTGGGTTGCTTTCTACCATGCGGTTTTACAATGCTGAACAAAGCCAAACAGGCCAGAACAGCATCCACACACCCACGCAAGCATAGGGATTTCAAACCACAGTCATTTCATAGCTCTGTTAAATTACCAGACTTGCAAGTAACTAGCTAAAAAAAAAAAAAAGGAGGCTTTTCCTCAAGAGCATGTTGTCGGTTTTGGATTTGATCTACAATAGCTTCTACCAAAGGGCTTTAAACCTCTTTCTGAGCAGTTCGGTTGATGGAGCTGTGATCACTGCCGGCCTTATAGCCATGCTCTTCTTCTTCCCACTTTCTCCCCTCCCTCTTCTTTTCTTCCTACTTCACTGAGTTATCTTAGCTGCTTTTACTTTGGCTGAAACAAGAACTGCCTAGGACAGCAGCAGGCTCATGGGATTCAGACAGCCCCCTTGCATTCACTGGAAAGGGGAAGCAGAGTGAAGATAAAAAAGGGGCATTTGTATCTTGTGGAAACACTGAGAGGTTCTAATTCAGGTTCCGGAGCAGATCTACAGATCTCTGACACCAAGTCTGAAAGGAAAAGTGAGATGGTATTTTTATAGTTTGCTATCCCACAACTGATCTGATGTGAAAGAGACTGCTAAGTACCACCACAAAGCCAGGAATGCCAGCAGCTCACTGGTGGGGACTGGCTATTCTCTCACACCTCTCTCTCCATGCTCTTCGTCATTTGTTGCAGTAGGTTGAAACGGTCATTGGACCTTTGGGCTTTCTGGGTTGTGCTCACATCCTAGACCACGTTCCAGGCTTTGGAGCTCATTACTTGATTGGGTATCACCTAGGTGTTCATGGAGTAATGCCTTGTAACATTGTTTCAGTAATAAGTCTGGCCCACAAGACCCTAGGTCAAGCTGCAAAGGTACAGTTCTCCCAACAGTATCAAGCACAGACCCTCCTGTAAAGAGACTTTGTTGCCCAATAGCTAGCACAACCACTCTGTCATCACAGCCTGCCCCTTGGATCACTCTGAAGCAGGCAAACGGATGGGAGGACCCAGGGACATACGTATCACGTCCACACCTTAGGTGCTGCTAAGATGGTTTTTGCTGTCTCTGGTTTCCTAGCCAGGTGTTTTGCCAGGTCAGATGACCTCAGCCCAGGGAGAGGTTTTCCCCCGGTGACATCCACTGTCCAGACACGAATCTGTATCACACGCTTTCTGATATCCAGAGCTAGGAGAGTTGGGGAATTTCCAATGGCCCCAGCATACAAGAGCAACAGCCTACCAGAGCAAAGGGTCCAGAACACATCAGTGTTTCAGTTTATCTTGTGATCACCAATACAAGTTATCACTCTTGCATGCCACCCAAGAAGCCTCCACTGTTTCCTGTGCCTGGAGCACCACCCTTTATATTTGAGCCAGATTCAATGGAACTGAACAGCCCTTTGACTTGTTGCCTCATGCCTCATGGACAGAGCTACCCTGTGGGATATCCATCTCCCTCCCATTTGCAGCTGCCCTTTATACCAGCCCAGCCTTTCCAAAAAGCATATATTATCTTCACTGGAATAACACAAGAGTGTGGACAGCATCTCCCCTGGCAGTATGCAAACTAGAAAGTCTAAATTGATTCAGATGGACTTTCACTGAGTCGGTCCATTGACACAGTTACAACTATGCACAGCTCCTGTGTGTGAAAGTCACCTCACCTATCACTGCTTCCACTGACCTTTTGTGTTTGCTGTGAGGCTCCTTGGCTGACCAGCATGAGCTGAGTGTGGTACATCTGAGCCCCTCCATCCTTACGCTAGTTTGTTGAAGTCCCACCACTCAGCTGGTCAGGCAAAGTTTTCTCCTGGTTCCTTTGGTAGCGTTGGAGAACTTTGAAATGCTGTATAGGCTCTTTGAGGCTTCCTTCTGCCCTCTTTTCATTTCAGCTAAGACCCAAACAGCATTTACATCGCATCTTTGACAACTACAAATTTACCTGGTCTTTCATTTCTTTCCAGGGTCAATTTTGCAACTGGAAAGCAGCCAGCAGTCAGAGCTTGGGATTGGTCTACCAGCATATGGATGCCTGGATTTGGTAGCAAGGGGCTTGTCGTAACTTGGATCCTCTGGGCACACTGAGAGGCAGCACTGTAAAAGACCCCCTCTGCCCCTGCCAAAACAGTCTCCAGGATCACTAAATCCTTTGCAAGCAGGTACTTGGATAGCTCTGAAATATAAACCACATCTCCCCATGTCTTTGCACACTCCTGTGCCCCAGAGAAGACTGTTAGGGGGAGTCTCAGCCTCCCCTGCCCAAGACTGCCTCTGAGGCAGCAGTTTCCTCACAAGGCAAGCAGTGTTAAGGCAGGAAGTGATGATGTTGATGCAGGAAGTGTAGGCTCTGATGGCAGGAAATTCTGACATGAGACGAGCTTGAAAAACCCACCCTGCTCTTGGTTACCTGAGCGGTGGTGTGTTTCCCCCAGAGGGGTGCAGAACGCCCCCTCCCCCTGCGCACCTTCTCACTGCCTTTCCAGTAAGAGGCATTTAGAAGAGCTGTTGCTAAAGGCCGACTTGGCAAGTGGGTGGGAAAAGTCCACTGGGATGGAAAGGTCACTGGGTAAATGGACGAGCTGCTAAATGGACTGGTTCATTGGTTACCTGGATAGCTCACCCACAGCCCCCTTCTAGCTTCTACACTGATCTCACACTGGGGGAAGTCCCCAGCTAACTTCCTCATGCAGCCCTGTCTCTATGCGGGGGCACTCTAGACTCAGGACTGCCTTTTCATGACAGCTTGTTTCTTACAAAGTGTGTAGAAATGCAAGAGGGAGGAGGGAGTTCTACACTCTGTCCAGTTGCCAGATCAGCCCTTATAGCATATAGTTTGGGCAGCTCATGGTCTGCATGGAGGCCTCTGCCTGACAAGACTCTCACTTGGCAGGAATGATTGGTGGCATGCTCCATCATTAGGAGTTTCTCTGTATGCCAGGGCTTAGGCTGAAGTAGTGGTGTGGAGACATCTAGCCCAGCAAAGCACCTAGTGGAGATGCAGCGTTCCTTCGTAAGCAGCCCTGTCTTCCCCAGCATCTCTCCCAGTGAAAGAGATGTAGGTGGTCAGATTGCATCAATACTAAAGGTGTTCCAGTCTAGCTATGCCAGCTAGGGGTGGCAAATCTTCAGTGCAAACTATGCCCAGATCTCCAAGCTTCATGGGTGGGTGTTCAGTACTAGACTCTGATGTACTGACTGGGGTTGGGAGAGGAGCAAAGCACAGAGATGGCTGAGCACTTCTTGTTCAGTGCAATGAGTGCAGAGGCTGATACCATTCCCAAAGCAGTGGCTGCTCCCCTGCAGTGTGTGATACCAACAGAGAGAACGTGACAGAGCCGTCCTGAAGCCAAAGGACCTGAGATGTGAATTTGTTTTATCTGGTGGGTGGTGTGAGTTTCTCACCCTGATTGCTAATGTGATGTGCTTTCCCACGGCCTTTCACGGGTGGTGGGAGTGCCACGCATGTTCATTCTCATCATCTGTCAGTCTGTTGCTATAATGGGTCCATGGGATCCTGGGTTTACAAACGGGGTGGAAAGCATAGGCTATTCCAGATGGCCAGGAAACCCTAGTTCGGTTCCTCTCTTTTTATTCCCAGCAATAAACTGTAGGTGGGAGTTGGACCCAGGGTGGGAAAGGGTAAAGTGAAAAGTGCAGCCTGTTGGTTTTGAAAAAGATAAATCCTGGAGGAGCCTGGGAGATTGTTAGCCAAAGGGAAGACATGCAGAGAGAGGCACTGGGGGGCCAGAAAGGAAGCTGGATCTTTACATTCTGGTGTTTCCAGCCATCAAAGGCGGGGCAAGTGGTACACTTGCTTGTGGAAACATAGGGAGTGAAGTCCAAGTCCTGCCACTTTCAGTGGTAGTTTTGCTATTGACTTCAGTACATCCAGGATTCCACCAGGATTTTGAACTGAACTTCGCCATCCCTTCTTACCAGAGCTCAGAGGCTGAGGGGAGGTTCTAATTTCACCCAAACCAACTCACACTGCCTTGCTAATGGCCTCTCTATTACAATCCACAGAGGACAGCCTAATGGGGACTGTACTTCTGAACATGCTGTTACTCTAACAGGGATAGATTGGACAGACAGGGTTTTGCTTCAGATACTTGTTGGAGTAGGTGGCTCAGAAGTACACATATACTTTAAGCTCAGCACCCAAAGGGTTATAAAGCCAGTATGGGGAACCTCTTTTAACGATGTATTTCTCACCCAACTTGCTGCTTCCATATTTATACCATATTCTCCTCCTCTCCTCCAGCTGTGACATTGATAGTATCCATGGCATGAGAATCCCAGTGTTGAACCTAAGAAACTTCACACTGCTGGGAAACTTTACACCCTCATTAGCTCTGTATAGTTCCTGGATGATTCACTCCAAATACAGTGATATTTAAATGTTGATCTAGTCAAACCAGAACAAATTCCTATTTTAGACACACTTGGACCATTGGACTCCTTAGTTATAACAGTTTAGCTCAAGTCAAGAACTTACTGATGCAAAGGGAAACCACTTGCATTAGGGGTTTGCCCTAGTTTGTCTAGATAGGCTATTTTATGAGCACAGCCAAGGCCTTATATTTGATTTCCATTCCTAACCAAGTGTTACTCCTAGGGGTTTTGGAAATCAGTTCAGATGCTTAAAGGATTGGTATCCTGAGTCTATCTCTGCAGAGAGTAGCCAGTGTTCTAGCTGTGTGTAAGAAGATACAAGGCATTCAGCCTACATACAGTACAGCAGTGAAGTTTCTTAAGCTGGGTTCAAACTCAGATGTGGATAAGTGGGAAGAAAGGTTGGTTCTCATTGGTTAAAACATGTTGTTTTATAACTAAACACACTAAATTCTTCATGCTAGCCATGAAAATATACTGTATCTGTACACAATAAGTAATTATATAGCAAACAAAGTATTATCTGTAGTTAGTGACTGTAGTGATATTTTAATGTCACCTTGTCCTTCAAGATTTTAAAAGCAGTACAGCGCATCCTCTAATAACTCATTTTAACGAATATGTTGGAAGAGGAAAAGCAGCCTTCTTGCTCTTTCATTACCCAGTCAATTGCTTAATTTTGATGAACCAGGTAAATAGACTGAAATGGAGCAAATGAAGATATGTGGGGAGCCGAAGGAAAAGCAAGGGCAACATTGGACCCCTGCTAAACCAGGTGGGACAACTGACAACTGACACCCAGGAAAAAGCCAACCTATTAAATAGGTACTTTGCGTCAGTCTTTCATCAGTCCCATGGGACACCCGTGCCTGCTATGGGACAGGCAGGTCCAGGTGAGGGAGATCCCCTGCCCTCCATCAATGCTGGCCTCATGAAGGAACACCTGGAGAGGCTGGACACCTTCAAGTCAGCCGGCCCAGACAATCTGCACCCCAGGGTACTCAAGAAGCTGGTGAGCATCATAGCCCAGCCCCTGGCACAGATCTTCGAGAACTCCTGGTGCTCTAGTGAAGTGTGCGAAGACTGGAAGAAGGCCAATGTCATGCCTATCTTCAAGAAAGGGAGGAAAGTGGATCTGGCAAACTATATTCCTATCAGCCTGACCTCTATCCCGGGGAAGGTCTTAGAAAAGTTTATTAAAGAGGCCATCCTTAATGGACTGGCCAACGCCAACATCCTGAGGGATAGCCAGCACGGGTTTGTTGTGGGTAGGTCTTACTTGACCGATCTCATTTCCTTTTATGACCAGGTGACCTATCACCTGGACAAGGAAGAAGAGATTGATGTCATATATTGACTTCAAAAAAGCCTTCAATCT
>NW_017728924.1:11953032-11957155 GCF_001723895.1 Crocodylus porosus | reverse complement strand
GCAGCTGGAGTACTGCGTCCAGTTTTGGGCTCCACAATTCAGAAAGGATGTGGAGAAGCTTGAGAGAGTCCAGAGAAGAGCCACGCAAATGATCAGAGGTCAGGAAAACAGACCTTATGATGAGAGGCTGAGAGCCATGGGGATTTTTAGCCTGGATAAGCGCAGGCTCAGGGTGATCTGAGGGCCATCTAAAAGTTTATCAGGTGAGCACCAGTACCTGGGGGAATGTTTGTTCACTAGAGCACCCCAAGTGATTATGAGGTTGAACGGTCATAAACTACTGCAAGACTTTTCAGGCTGGACATAAGGAAGAATTTCTTTACTGTCCGAGCCCTCAAGGTCTGGAACAGCCTGTTATCAGAGGTGGTTCAAACACCTACATTGAACACCTTCAAGAGTAAATTGGATGCTTATCTTGCTGGGATCCTATGACCCCAGCTGACTTCCTGCCCTTTGGGTGGGTGGCTGGACTCGATTATCTTCCAGGGTCCCTTCCAGCCCTAAAGTCTATGAAATCTATGAAATATTTCCTCTAGGCCTGCAAAAGACACTCCTGAAGTCAAAACCCAGTGTCTCACTTTACTGAATTCTGGTGCTAAATGTTTATTCAGGGGCATATACCAGTTGTGATTTGACTTTCTTTAACATTTTATCTCTAAACACATACTGTTAGAATATTGTTTTATTTTAATGTGAATTAATTTAATAGATTACAGTAAATGTAGGGCTTTATGTTAAGTTTCCCGAACTTAATTTAATTGCAAACAAGTTACCTGTGTCTTGGTAAAATAATTTAATTTAAATCAGGTTTTTATCTATCTTTCTGATCACATTAACTGGCCAACTTAAACCCTTTTGAGCTACCACTGAATTTAAACTCATCTTAGACATAGGCTTGTTGTTTGATTGCCCTTGGACCAAATGTTCGAAAGTGCTTAGCAGCCTAGCTCCCAGTGACTATGATTAGCACTGTGGGTATTTAGCATTTGTTAAGACTGAGCCAAAGGTCTCTCAAGCAAGTCACCTGTACGCTAGCTTACTTGTGAAAATTTTGACTTAATTCTGTATATCCCCCAGAAGTTCTCAGTTTTCAGATGATGTACAGCATTTATCTTGTGTCAGTTCATTAAATATCAGCTACTCTTGTGATGTCCTGGGACCAGCCTAGTACTACTTACTCAAGTGAGTAACCATCCTTCATACAAACAGTTCCATTTATATAAATACAACTGCTGTGCATAAGTTTGCAGGGTCTGACCTGAAGTGTGGTGTGATAAACTGCATATGATCAGGAGGACATGACTAGTATTCAGGAGTTTCTGCCGTACCAGATTTAGAGGCATTTCATATTTTGAAGATGTGCAACATAGCACAGTATCGGTGCTAAGTGTTGCTACTACCATTGAGTTCAGGAACCATTAGTTTCAGCATGCATCAGCCTGGAACCAAGGAGTAGAAGGAACTAAAAAAAAAAATCGCTAGTTTCAGGTAAGCATGCACCTGTGTGAATGAATCCCTGTTGTGTTTAGAAGCAAGCGGGCCCAGAAACCAGAGCTGGGAAATTCCCATTGCCAGAGCCAGCAGTCTAATTGCAGTGATCTCATTGTAGCTGTGTAACTTGGAGTACTACCCGAAGCATTCAGGCTTAGCTTACGAGTAGCTAGCACTATATCTTTAACCATCTTCTGTAGGTTATCTACAACCCCTTTGACCATGGATCAATTGATCCAATTTGGGAACCGGACCCTTTATGTGGGCCAGTGATTCTGGTGCTAAATAAGCCCACTGAGTTTGGATTGGTTGTGAGGTTCGGTTCAGGCTGTAGGCAAGAGTCTTAAAAAATGACTTCCATGTCTACAGGATTCAGCCAAAACAGTGATGGTAAGAAATACTGGTGCCTATAATATGAAACATCAACAGGGATTTGCGTGGCAAGTTCTAGGATTATATGATATTACATGAGACCTGGATATGGTTGTAGGGTCTCTCACAATAACTCACATTGATTCTTTCTGCCAAACACAGAGGCTCACAAATGCCTTTTTTGCCCATGTAGACAAATCCCTTGTCATTCCTAAGGATCTCCTTACACTAGGATAAAAGGTTCTCTTTCAAAATGTGTGAGCTGTCAGTAACAGGGATCCAACCTGAAACCTGTGGGTGTAAAGCCATGGAGTGGTTTGGCTTGGTAGAGGTTGTTTTGTTTTGGAAGAGGGAGAGCATGGAGCAGGAGAACGTAAGAACTGCCGTTTACCGTACTGGGTCAGACCACAGGTTCAACTTGCCCAGTTAGCTGGGTCACACAGTGGCAGAGAGTGGATGCTGAAAAGGAGAATGAACTGGGCATGACCAGGTTTTTTCCACTGTTCCTCTCACTTGCAGCCTCCATTTAAGTGAGGAGTGAAAGAAGGCAGGAGGCTGAAAGATGTCTTGTATTTGGAGCAGACAGTGAGGAGGTTTTGACAGTCTTTTGTTCCTGTAGGAATTAACTTCCCAGCTTTAGACCACCCTCTGAGAGAGCTCACTCTTGCTCAGACACAACGGTCTCTGCAGCCTAGAGTCCTGACAATAGCAAAATAGATACAAATCCATGGTGACTTTATATGCTGAGGAAAATATGGCCATCTGCACAGTGTCACAGATTCAGAGAAGTTTAGGGCAGGAAGGGGCCTCATGAGATCATTGCGACCAGCCCATGTGTCCTGCCACAATAGCAACCTAGCTGAACAAGGCAAGGCCTGCAGAACTTGGGATGTGCCCACAGACAGACAGTCACTGGTCTGTATTTCACAGCATGGATATGTAAATCACTTGACTGCTGCTGCTATGCAAAACATGCTGGTGCAGTCATCCCAGATGCGTTTGGCTGATCGTTTTTTGTTTGAGTTCTGAATGAAGTCAGTAGCGGGCACAGTACAGGCCAGCAGGCTTATTTCAACAGCAGCACAAGGTGTGTCCAAAACTCCGTGGGCCAGATCTGCAACTGGTGCCAATTACAGTAGCTTCACTGAAACCAATGCAGCTACACCAGTTTCTAGGGGTGGAGAAATAGGCTGCATCCTACCTGGATAGTGAGGCAGAGTCTATTGTGAAGTGGTCTAAACTGCATCTTTGGGCTGGATGCCTCTTCCCAGCTCCACCACTGGTCTCTTGGGTGCCCTTGAGCAAGGCTCTTGACCCCCTGTGCCTCAGTTTCCTTATCTGTGAAATGGGGAGAAGGCTTTGTTCTGACAGTGCAAAATGCAGTTTTGGGGTGAGTGAAATCACTGCAATGAAAGCAGTAACCACATTTGGCTTCTTGGAAGACAAAAGGCTGGGGGGATTTCAGAGACGCTCAAACACTTCATTTCTGTGTTTTCAGAATGAAAGGCTCTGTTTCTGTTTGAAAGGGACCTACCTATTTTTCAGGAGGGACTGGGGGAAAGCATCCATCACAAGGACAAGCAAAATGTTTGTGATTATTAAAAATGGAATTACAGACAAAACTGAAAGTATCCTTATGTCCCTTTACAAATCCATGGTGTGTCCGCACGTTGACTACTGTTCACAGTTTTGGTCCCACACCTCAGAAAGGAGCTAGAGAAGGGCCAGAGAAGAGCGGCGGGGATGATGAGCTTCCATAGGAGACACTGAAGAGGTTGGGCCTGTTCAGTTTAGAAAGGAGAAGCCTGAGGGGGCATATAAGGAGTGTTTCCAAAGTACTAAACGCTGAAGAGTCAGTGGGGATGCATCATTTACTCTCTCTTGGGCTACAAGAATGAGGGGTCACACAATGAGTGGGGCAGGCCATCAGTTTAAAGCTGACACCAGGAGCACGGGGAGAGCTGCTGGTTCGGCTAGATTCAGAAAGGGATGGAGGAAATGCCTGGAGGAAAGGGGCACCAGTAGCTAGTGAGCCTGGGAGGGCAGGCTACAGCCCTGCACCTTAAATGCTGGAGGCTGCAGGAAGAGCAGAAAAGCCCCATGGCAGAAGCAGTTCCCTCTCCCAGACAGGCCTGTGCCCCTGGCCAAGCAAAGGGCAGCTCTGAGGCTGAAGCAGGTAGAGGCCCCGAAAGGAAAACGGGCCGTGTCCCTTCCCGAGCGGAGCTGAGGCGCGTCTCCGCTGCGGGAGCCGAGTCCGCGC
>NW_017728924.1:11928052-11952851 GCF_001723895.1 Crocodylus porosus | reverse complement strand
GGGGCGGGGCGCGGGGGTCGCCCACACCCAGACAGGACGTTTCACAACGGAAGAGCCGGAGCCGCTCTTGCCCCGGCTCCTGTCAGTCACAGCCGCCGCGGCGGGGAGCGAGCGCGCCCCAGCCCGGGTCTCTTCCGCTGCCCTCTCTCGCTGGCAGCCCCCGCCACTGGAGGTCGAGGAGGCTCTCGGTCACTGGCTGCGCCCCTCGCCCCCACGTGCAATAGCTACTGCTGCCCCTTTCTTCCAAGAATCAGCTAGAATTTAATGAGCCGTGAAGTCAAGTGACTCCCTCAGGCAGCCTGACTACAAATGCTGCTGCCACTGCCAGGCAGTTGGTTTTAAACTTTGGGTGGAGCAGGAATCAAAGGGAGGTGCAAGGGCACCAGTGCACCCCCTGGATCCGCCCCTGGCGTCGGGCGTGATCCGTCCACCTGAGAGCAGACTTGCCTTACAGGTGTGCAGGTCCACACACAATCTAGACACAGAAGCACACCGTCTGTGTCAGTGACTCTGAACTCAGGTCCCTGAAGATCTTTTGAAGGGTGTGCCAAGGTGTGAGGAGATTAGTGAGCTGTGAGGAGATAAGTAGATCCTGCAGCTCTGCGAGGGCATGAGCGCTGTAATGTAGAAGGCAGTTTTTAACTGGTTGCCACTCAATTCACAAAAGTTATAGAGAGCAGCCCTGAGTCCAGTGTAGGGCGCCTTAAATCCAAAAAGGTTGAGATCCACTGATTTATAAACTAGATCCACAAACACCCTTAGCTTATACCTCATGAAGAATGAGGCATACTCTTGATTGACACACATGCACCCACCCACCCACACACTTTCTGCAAATCCCTAGAACAAGCAATGACACAAGGAGTTTTGAGATGAGGTGAGCACCTGGAAATAACGTTCAGTTCCCAAGTAGGTCACAGGGAAGTCAACTGCACAGCAAAGTGGGATAGTGGGTTTCCAAGGATCATACATGAACTTATCTGCAGCATAGCAGCCAGAGAGGATCATGAAACCAGTCACACACAGGGCTCAGCCTGTTTGTATGAGAACCCTACTGCCCAGTGCTAGGGGTAGGTACTAGAAAGGGTTAAAAAAGGTTGAAAGCGGAGGGGGAGCTACAGCTATCTCACTGGGGAGAGCTCTTCTGATGCCCCCAGGGTTGGGGTTGGCGGGGGAGCTCTCTATGCCATATCCCTGTGTTAAGTTGTAAGGCTCCCTGCTTTCCCATTGTCATACTCGTCATCATCATCATCACCATTATCCTCATCACTGTACTCACCATTGTCCTCATTCTCTTCTTCCACAAGGACCTACAAAAGGACCACAGAGACTTGACCTGGCTAATAGTGTACCGCGCTCTCCCAGTGTGGACACACAGAGAGGAACAAGGGACTCGACCACCTCAGAGAAACCTGCCAAGATGATAGAGAGACCATTGACCACCTCCTATGGCTCTGTCCCTATGCCAAGGGAGTGTGGAAAAAAGTAAGCCGGCTCCTGGAAGAAGTGACAGGAGTCCGGCTGATGACAAGGGAGGCAGCACTATATGGGCACTGACTAAATAGCAGGTGCCCCAACAGCTCACTTCAACCAGTTTGTGTCCTGCGTCAGGAGCGCCCGGTGGCAATGAAGGAACCTACTGGTGTATAGACACAGAGCTCGAGGAAACAGACTGTGTCAAACTGTTTCTGAGTGAACTCCAATCCTACTACCAGAAAGTGGTGGGAGAGGATGAAGAAGAAGCAGCCAACTCCACTTGGCAAAGGGACTCTTGGCAAAGGCTATTCAAAGACACTCAGAGAGGTTGACCGGTCAGCAATAATGAAGACGACAGTAACACAACCGGACCTCGACACAGCAATGATGACAATAGTAGCGTCAGCAGTAGTGGAAGCAACAGTGAGAGTGAAAACAACCAAGACAGGGAACAAGCAGACAATGTAAACCCCAACAGCAGGATGAAAACTAAGAGACTGTGTTAGGGAAAGGACTGTGAACAGGTGTGTGGGGGCGTGGATGCATGCGGGTGACCATTATAATGGATGCGTGGGTTTTAAATGCGTTTTAAGCTTTGTATAAAAATGCTTACCTGGGATGCTATATCTCTATGTATATGAGAGAGAGAGACTTTTTTTTTTTTTTGGAAAAATAAATAAGGGGGCTCCCTGCTTCCCCATTGCTGTCACCACTGCTCCTCATGGCAGGGGCAGGGAGGCAGCCTTGTGGAGTCCTCCAATAAGCCCTCCCTTTTGTGAGCTACTGATGCTGATAAAGCTTCTCTTCACAGATTGCAGAACTGCTCAAAGAAAGAGAGTCCTGCTTCCATGGAGCAGAGACACGTGTCAGGCCAGAGGGCTCGAGGAAATGGTGCACAGAGGGTTTTCTCTGCCAGGATGTTGGTGCAAATCCCCAGTAATGCAGTGGCTGATGAGGGATTCCAGCAGCCCAAGAAGAGGACAACATTACACCCCCACAGTAACAGAAGGCTGAGACTACCCCTCAAGACACTGGGGACAGTAATAATTAATGACCCTCCTAAGCTCTGATCCTTTCCCTGTAGGTTACTTAGTAGGCCCTGTAGGCTCCTCAGTCCACATGCTTACCCAGTCTTCACAACAGCCACTGAGCCGAGCCTGTAATTTATTCACCCCTCTGATGTAGGGCTGGGTGATTGTTCCCAGGATGCAGTAGGGGCTGCAGTACAGACTGCGTGGTGCCCTGCTGCCTCAGGGAACCCTTGGTCCTGGGCTCAGGGTAGGTGTCCAGAGCCTAGACAGTGTATGAGGAGAGTTGGGTACCCAAGGAGGGGACTTTCAGGGAGCTGTGTAGGGAGCCAGGGGGAAAAAGGGCCAAGTCTCGGGCAACATACTTGTGCAAGGTTGCCTGTCTTGGGCTAATAGATACCTCCCTCCATGCAGGAGGAGCCAGCCAGAGAGAGAGAGAGAGAGAGACAGTTCCAAAATAGCCAGTGGCTAGTGCTCACAGGCATGGAAAACCTGGGTTCAGCTCACCCCCACCCTACCAGATTTGGAGCTGGAGCTTGAACCCACATCCCACAAGAGTGCTCTAGTCACTGGGTTATTGCTGGCTCCAGAGTGGCTCTTTCTGTTTCCCCAGATGGAGCTGCACTATGTTGTATGGACCATTATGTATGCCCTGGGCCAGAGAGAAAAGCCAGCAGTCAACACCCCACAGAGACAAAGCATAAATCCCTCCTCCAATGAATATTGAATAATTTATGCAAAAAAGAACAGCTCCACCAGGAAAACAAAGCACCACATCCCAGACTAGCCAGTATCCTATTGGTCAAGCCCCTTTGAGGATGTGAGTCTAAAGAATTTGCCTAAGGCCATGCAGGAAGTCTGTGGCAGAGATAATGGACCTCAGCTCTCCCACTTCCAAAGCCAGCCCTGAGCAGAGCACCACCCTGCTTCTTCAGGGCAGGGAGAGTCTCTCACTCACTATGTCACTAGATAGTACTGAGCACAGTAGAACCCCAATCTGGGGTTAAGTGATACAGGTCCTGAAGTTTTCAAGATCCCGTTGTACAAACATGTGGTTTGGATGGCTTAATCAGGGATGATCCTCCCTTGAGCAAGGGAGTCAAACTAGATGACCTTGAGGTACCTTCCAGCCCTACATTTCTGTGACTCATTCAGGTGTTGGCTCAGTGGTGTTGCTGCCAGGTGTTTCTGCCCTCAGTGGTGCTGCAGAGGTTGGCAGATCACCAGCTTCTGCTGTGAGAATATTCTCTTTTCTCCCTCCTCAGCCGCCCAGGCACAAGCATGAGGGTTTGCATCACTCAAGCAGCCCTGGCTGGGAATTTCCAGCCCGTCAGCCCCCAGCGCACCAGCCAATTGCTGAACAACAGTCTTGTCATGTTATTTCCTGGTGCCTGCTGCCCCGTGACAGCCTGTGATGGTAAATAATCTTGTGCCATGAAGGGGCTGGAGAATGACGCTGAGGGTCTAGGTCTCTGCAACCCACAGACCCTTGTTAGCAGGCAGAGTGGGGCAAGATCAAGGTTTATTATGCAACTTCTCTCCCCAAATACTCCCCCATGTACAGGCAGCCCATAAATAGATCAGCCTCACTTGTTCCTTTGTGTCAGCTGTGGGGAGGGTTATATCCCTCCCCCTGCCTTCTAGCCATGCAACAGAGGGAAGGATGGAAGTGCTGGAAGTGTCCTGGCTTTGGTTTTTCAGACATGCTTTGCACCTTGTGGAGGAACAGGACAAAAAACAATGAACATGTGTTTGGGCCCCACTTCTTAAAGGAGAAGACAACTGCTTTTTTGGAGCATGGGGGAAATCCAGACCCTGCCCCACGTGGGCCTAATTCTGAGTTATCCTACCCTTGTGTGGTTGGGAGCAGTTGTTTTGAGTCCGCCTCATGCTACCCAAGTGGTGGTGCAATTTAGGGTAGTGTCAATGCTGATCTAACTTCCCAATTTTCTCAAACAGGTTGAAACGAGCTGTTAGGAACCCCTGCTGTTTAGTCAGGTGTCCATACAGTGCTGCCTCCCTTGTCATCAGCCTGACTCCTGCCATCACTTGAAGGAGTCGGCTTACCTTTTTCCACACTCCCTTGGCATAGGGGCAGAGCCATAGGAGGTGGTTGATGGTCTCTCTATCATCTTGGCAGGTTTTCCTGGGATGGTTGGGTCAGTCCTTCGTCCCTCTCCGTCTCTCCACACCCCCATTGGGAGAGCGTGGTGTGCTATTAGCCAGGTGAAGTCTCTGTGGTCCTTTTGTAGGTCCTTGTGGAAAAAGAGAATGAAGACAATGGTGAGTACAGTGATGAGGATGATGATGATGACAAATACAACAATGACAAGTGAAAGCACTGGAATGGGGATGGGTGTGCAGGCTTGTGGGTGCATGGGTGTGCAGTGCAAACTTTGTAATGGGACTGAAATAATTTGCTGGCTTGCTAGAGGTACAGTTATATCTATACATAGATATAGATTGCAAACCCCTCCCCCACAAAACCCCCACCACCACCTCAGTTTTCCATGGTCCTCTATAAAAACTCTATATAGAGGAGAGAATAGTGGCAGCCACAGGGTCATGTTCTCTGCCCATGCTCCTTAGCCCCTTGCTGTCCCAAGACTTGGTGCTGCGTCTTTACGCATGCCCTGTGCTGGCTGGGCAAACTCCCGGGGTATGCTCAGGGAGCCATCTCTGCCTATTTTTCAGGTCTCCTTACACTGCCAGAGTGGCTGCTCCAAAGGGATGCCTCCTGACTGAGAATTGAGCTGTTCCCACCCATGACTCCATCTCCCTGGAGCTATCACCTCAGCTGCTGTTTAGAGCCCTGTTCCACATTTCATGGATCTGTCCCCTGCCCCTCCTCTAGCCTCCTTGGTTCTGATGTTGCCAATGAGGTTTTGCGAGGCTGTGTTACAGCAGCACCATTGACAGGATGTGCCCCTGATGTGAGCATGTCGTATGAATATGCAAGCAGACGTGATCTCAGTGCAGGCCATCCTAACATAGCAGCCAGAGCCTGGTTCTCAGAGGTGCTTATGAGTAGGTCCTTTACTTACAGCAGGCACTCTGCTCTGGATCCTCTTGGACACTACAGTTTTCCTTGTAACATGGTCTTCTCCTACCACCAGCCCTGGATGGGCCTTATCAAACCCTGCTTCCAAGAGGCAGTGGGGATTCTGGACTGCACTTAAGTGCATGGGAGGGGGGACTCCAAAGGAAATCCAGCTGTGCACTAAAAGCCACCCCACAGAACCTTCCAGTCGCATGCAAACAGGGAAGTGACTGTTCACCTTGAAGCCAAAAGGCAAGGTTCCTGGCATAGCAGAACTGGGCTCAGCTGCACCACACCAGAACAAATGGTTGCCAAGTTCCCCCCACAGCATGTGATGCAGTGTCAGGCTCTGCACAGCTGCATGTGGGCTCCTCTGGAACAGCCCCAGTGGAGAGTGCGTACAGGTCTTTGTTAACAAGCGGCAAGAAGCTAAAGGGTGATCGTTGCAAGGCAATGCTCTGAACTCAATGCCTTTTAGAAGATGGGTGACGTGAGAATAGGACATACTCCCTCGTTGGAGAGGATGTGCGAGTTCTCATTGTAGAATGAGAGATCAGCATGAATGCAGAAGAAAAAACACCTTTTTCTAGATCACCAAGACATCATCCAGCATACCGGGGTCTCCCTTGGGGCTTCCCCTTTCCAGTCTCATATGGGTGGATCACCATCTAGGAGAAAATCTTTACATGAAGGCATCATTTAGCCTCCAGCAGACCTCAGAGCAGCAAGTGCCATGGGTAATTTGTAACTGTCCAAAATTATTTCCTTTCAGGAGCGTTACATTTGTTTTGAGCTTTACTGATCACATCTGTATCACACAGGGCAGCCACACCACAGAGACTGTACGCTCCACCTCCCAGCTCACTCTGTATTAAACTAAGTGAAAACCATGGGGCAACAGCCAGAATCTTATTTTGGCTGTTCCCTAGTTCTCATCAGAAATGTTGGGAGGGCACTCGCAGTCCCAGGGCATTACTTTGTGCAAATCACTTAATCTGTCTTCTGCTTCACCTGTATTATTGGGATGCTCTTCCCCTACTTCATAGGGATACTGATAGATCTGTTAGCAACTGAGGTGCTCAGACACTACAGCGATGTGACCCTGTGAGCGGGTGGGGCCTAGGAGCGGCCGTGAACTCCCTAGCGCCCCTCTACCGTCACTTCAGGTGGTCCAAGCACCCTCGAATCTCGCCTGCCACGACTTTGCTGTTAAATGGGAGGCTGCCTTTATCCGCCCGGTGACTGGTAAGTGTGTCCTGCCCCTACTCCGTCTTATGTCCCCGCCTTAGGGCTATGCATGCCCTCTCTATCACCCCAGGCTCCTTACCCGTCTGTGGGCCTGACTCTCCGCCGCTGCCCCACTCCGGGGCCTGTGCCGCGCCTCTTGCTCCCGCTGCCCCGCTCCGGAGCCTGTGCCTTCTCTAGGCCGATACTGCCTGGCAAGCGCCCGGGGCTCCAACCCCCACCCGCCTGGCAAGCGCCCGGGGCTCCAACCCCCACCCGCCTGGCAAGCGCCCACTTTGCCCCCTCTGGGGCCTGGCCCTCTCTAGGGCGCCCGCTGCGCTTCCTGTGGCCATTGCCCAGCCTCTGGGCTCATATCGCGCTCTTGGGGCTCAGGTGGCTGCAGCCATGCCTGGGCCCCTTGACCCTTCTCTGGGTCTTTTGCCTTCTGGGCAAATACTGCACCTCTCTCTGGCACAACCCGTGCCTCTCCAGTGCAACTGTCATGCCCTGCTGGCACTGTGCCCTTACTGGGCACTAGGGACCCCCAAGCTGCTGGGGAGCTCCCCTGAGGTCTCCTTGCTCCCCTACAGCCTCACCTGGTCCTCCAGTGTAAACTATAACTGAGACTCAAGCCATCTGGCTGTAACAAACACCAAATCCCTGTACTCCAAACCATAAACTCCAAGCCCCCACCAGGGCTCTCAATCCTACCTCCTTTTAGGGTGTTCTTGTTCCCAGCATCATCGCAGCCAGCCAGCGCAACAACGGCAGCATCCACCAGCTCAGGCTGCTCAGCTCTGCCACAGAGCTCCCACTCCTGCAGCAGACAGAAGGAAACTGCTCTTCAGGCTCTGGCCTGGGCTGTTTATAAAGGCCCGGCCCTGCCCCCTTCTGGCCACCTGACCCACCTGGTTGCCCTAGCAACCCGCACCTGAGCTGCCCTGGTGATTGGCAGCTCTGACAATCAGCACCTGAGCTGCCCTGGTGACCGACAGCTCACCTTATCTCTCTCTTAGGCACGGAGCACCCCAGTGCCTCCGTGACAGACCCTCACAGAAACTTGGGTATGGACCAGCTGTGATCAGATTCCAGACTGGTACCACTAGGTCACAGTCAGTGCAGATAACATAGTAAATCCAGACCAGGCCCTGCCACTGAGAGCTGTCTAAAAGCACTGGTAACAGGAGCCTGGAGGAAGGCAGCAACTGGATGCTGCATGGGGATAGGGGACAAATTCAGCTGGATTATGTAAAACCAATATAATGAGATTTTAAAATATAGGTAATTTCCCTGCAGGTCACCACAGCAATTGCATTGGGCTCAGACAGAAAACTGCCTTTCTTGGAGTACAAGTAAATCTCTGCTGGGGATTCCCTAAGTGGGGGACTTTTCCTTCCCCCCATGCTCTGTTTTAGCACTGTCATCTTCTCCCACCACTTTCTGGTAGTAGGACTGGAGTTCGCTCAGAAACATTTTAACAGTCTGTTTCCTTGAGCTCAGTGTCTCTGTACAACAGGAGGTTCCTGCATTGCCATAGGGCACTTCTGACACAGGACACAGACTGGTTGAAGCAGGTTGTTGCAGACCCCTGATGTTTAGTCAGGTGTCCATACAGTGCCGCCTCCCATGTCATCAGCCGGACTCTGGTCACTTCTTCAAGGAGCTGGCTTACCTTATTCCACACTCCCTTGGTGTATGGGCAGAGCTATAGGAGGTGGGCAATGGTTTTGCTCTCATCTTGGCAGCTTTCCCCGGGAAGAGAGTTTCAGTTATTATAGGCCTGGTTCAATGAGCATCATTCAATGAGGCCTAGATGGAGATGGCTCTTTCGATGAAGCCATGGAGGACAATTTATTGAGCACCGTCTTGCTCGTGTTGGGTAGCATATTACTCCAGGCAGAGGCAGACTGCTTTCAGGCCTTAGCACACAGCTGCTTCCAGTAAGCTGGCCCCAGGACAGGCTACCATTTAACATAATGCAAGGTGGTAGCCTCAGGCCCTAAATAGCTGATAAAGGCTTGTCTGCTAGAAATATGTATGATTGAGTTATGATGACTGTGTTCCAGGTGACTATACCCTCTTCCCATTTTCATGAAGCATAGCTTTAACAAGGAGGACCAGAGGCAGCCCTGAGTAAATGGCTCTGCATATTATAGTCTCTGATAATGTTAAGACCTTCCTAGTAAAATAGCTTGATGTAAATATTGCTAAAGCAGAATATGCTGCTCTGCTATACGCACCTATTCCTGCCTGGTTTTTGACCCACTTAGACCTGACACGTTGCTTTTATCACTGTTTCCATCACTTCCTGGTTCATAGCTTTCAGGACCAGTAAAGACCAGAATGATCCACTAGATGCACAGCTCTCACTCTTTACTGGTTTATGGGGAACACTACAGAGAAAGTAACATGTGGTAGGCAACATCTGACTTCGCTCTGCCTGTCAACCTGGAAAAGATGCAGCCAACTCCACCTGGAAAAAGAACACTTGGCACAGGCTGTTCAAAGACACCCCTCAGAGGAGGAGTAGACAGGGATAGTGAAGAGGACAGTGACACAACTGGACCTGGAGCCAGTGATGATGACAGCAAGAATGGCACCAGCAGCAAAAGCAACAACAACAGTGACAGCGACAATGACAGTGCATGAACTGAGAATGTAAACCCAAAAATTGGGAATAGGACTAGGAGACTGAGATTAAATTAGGGAAAAGACTGCAGACAGGCGTGCAGGAGCATGGTCTGCAGGTGCGTCTATTGTAATGGGCACACGGGCTTTAAAAGTGGTGTAAGGTGTGTGCAGAAAAGCTTTTGCTGGATGATGTGTGTGTGTGTGTGTGTGTGTGTGTGTATACACACACACACACACCACCTATATGTTTGTATGTATGTATGTATATTCCCCCCCACAAAAAAAATCTGCCCCAAAATCAGTCTGAAAAGGGGAGAGGAAGCAGCCACACAGCAAATATAGATCATTGCTTGGTGAGCTGGCCCTTTAACAGAGTCGGTCTAGGCTTCACCTGTGCCTGGTCTAGCAGCTGTTCCGGTGATAAGACCAAGTTCCAGGAGTCAAATGATCAAACACGTGGGATACAGACTGTAAGGCAAGTCAGAAGTTGAGAGTGGGCCAAGTACAGCTTGCAGCAGAAGGAGGGTGTGTCTTCAGGAAGGACTGAGTGTTGATATTAATAAACCAGACCCAGAAGGGGAGGGTGAAGGCAAAAGCCCCAGCTTTGGGGCATGTATTTGACTGGGAGAGAAGAGAAACCAGCAGCAGTGGCCCAGCTCCAGACTGTGGAAATGACTGCTGCAGAAAGAGACAGCACCTTGCCAGGCTCTGACCCATGATAGTCAGCACTGGAGAGGAGGAGTTGCTGCACATCTATTGGCAGAACAACAGTATGGCATCCCCTGACAGGTGAGCTTTGACTTGGGTCCTCTCCTGCAATGGCTCATACCAGGGATGAGTTTGGGGCCTGAGCCAGGAAGGGCTCCCCCTGGCACTTAAGATCCAGGCTTGGAGACAATAACAAACTTTTATTTTTGTCTTTGAGGCCCAGTTACTACAGTGACACAGACTATTTGGGAAGTGGAGGCCATACACTGGCTCCTTCAGTCCGACAAGGACTCTAACCCAACTCCAGGGTCTGCACTATGGGTCCCACTCAGCACTTCCTCTGCTGCATCCTCTCAGCCAGAGAGGAAGCCATTTAACTCAGACCACTGCCCTCCAGGTGCAGGGAGAGGGGTGATATCGCTGAGCCTCTCCCTGCCCCCACAAGCCCTCCTTAGGGGTCTTAGGATCCCTAACTTAGTCTATTTGTTCACTTTCACATCTGTGACTGAGTGAGTGTTGGTGAACTCAGGGAGTCTCCCTGTTATCTCTACCTGAGCTCCTGCTGCCTTCCATCTCTGCATTTGTTGCTAGATGCCTGACCAAGCACTCTGTATTAATGGGTGTTGCTTCTTCTGCAAGAATCCTGATCCCAATCCCCACTGAAAGAACAAAGGAACCAGGAGTGAATCTTGAAGCAGCATGAGTGTGAGATGACAAAAATAGGCTTGTGGGGGCCTGGGTCAAGGAGATGCGATGTTTGACTCTGATGGCTTCTATGCAATGAAACTTCTGGTGGGATGAATCCCAGGTGGGTGCAATCACTGCTGGCTCTCCTTGTGTTCAGTTTGTCTCCTTTTTCTTTCTAGTGCTCATGCCTCTCCCCCCAGAGTGGTTTCCATTCTTACTGGCAAGCCTTATAGGGGTCTGCTGCCTTCCCTATTTCTTTTCTATCAATGGCATCTGTTACCAAGGAAACATCAGTCTCAGGATGCTGTTATGCAGGAAATACATCTTTGTCATGATTTCTGGCTAACTATTGGCCTCAGGAAAAGTTCTGGCTTTTGTCCTGGTCCCTTTGGAAATGGGGGCGCATGCCTGCATTCCTGTCACAAGATGACCCTTTTTTTAAAAAAAAAAATTTTTTGCAAAAAAAATGATTTCTATAGATATAAAAAACTCTCTCTCTCGCTCTCTCAATATTAGTTGTTACAGGTACAGTTATATATTTAACTGTACCGCTAACAATCTGTCATGTGACTGCTGTGGTTCACTTAACAGACCAAAAACACAGTTTTACAGTCAAACTGTTTTATTCCCATTACAAAATCTGCACTGCACATTTGCATTCCCGCATACCCATCGCCATTCCCTTGAAAACATCATAGTTACATAAAAGACTTCTTCAGATCCCTCCCCCCACCTCCTCCCCCTTCCAAACCTTCCTCCTGCTTGTCCAGTCCTTTCATCATACTTATCATAGTTGTCATCGTTGTCCTCACCATTGTCCCTCTCATTCTCTTCAGAGGGCTCACTGCTGAAAAATCTGTGCCAGTCCCCTCTCTTCCATATGAGGTCTGCCACCCCTTTCCCATTGTCCTCTTCTGTCTTTCTGTAGTACCAGTACCTTTCACTCAGCCCTGTTTTTAATACAGTCCTTGCCTGTGGGATCTGAGCAGGTACACTGCCAGCTTGGGAGGCAGTTTGGTCTGGTGGCCAGCTCCCCAGACTCCTGGCTTCCTTTTCCAGTTTTGCCATTGATTCACTGTGATTTAATTTGAACAGGCTGCTCCTCCTGATACCTCAGTGAGGTCATCAGTAGAACATTTTTGCTCCTTATTGTAGCATCTGAGCAAACAAAATCAGGACAGGTCTAGTATGTGATTGCCTGCAATAGCAGGGCACTGCACTTGGTAACCAGGAAGGATCCTTACAGTCCTAAGCTCCAGGACAGCCACATGCTCCTATACAAGTCGGCATACTTGGCTCAAGTGCAGGGTGAGTCGGGCTGATGGCTGGGAATCAGCAATATACCTTGTTGTAGGTATGTGCTACACCTGGTCTGTGTGAGCCCTGAAGCCGCAGTGCTGGAATCCAGCATCTGTTGTCTAAGCCAATGTATACGTGATAGGGCTCTCTGCCAGGCCTCTTGTGTCGGAGGCAGCTGGAGCCCTAGCCTTGCCCGCTGCCCTCTCTCTTGAACCTCTGCTGCTCTCTAGTGGCTATGAGCATTAACAGTGGAGAACCTGTGAATGGAGGTGCCTTGGGTACCAGAAAGAAAGTAGAAGCCAGTGGTGTTGGTGGGTGTGTATGGGACACTAGGAGACACTAGGAGCAGCTGATGTCTGCCAGACCCTGCTCACCCTCAACCCAGTCTTGTCAAAGTCTGGCATGGTTTGGAATATGCCCTCTTTTCTGCAGCTGACAGTGATAATGACCCTACTTTTAAAAGTTTTTATTTGTGAAGTATTTAGCTCACCATTTGCTATTTAGCTCAGCTATGTCTGCTTCTGTCTCAGAGGCCTGAGGAAGGATACTGTGATATCTGAAAACTTACCTGTGTCTACACCCACCAGACGCTTGGTCCAATAAAAGATTTCATAGATTTCATAAATTTCATAGACATTAGGGCTGGAAGGGACCTCGGGAGATCATCGAGATATCACCTGCAAGAACTCTGGCCTCCTTCACATCTCCTGGACCATCATGCAATAGCAGCATTTCAACCCTCCTTTCTGTGGACTTTGTGCATACTGTATATATCAGTACTTTGCCAATCAGATAGGTGCTTGGGTCTTGGGCTATGCTACATAGCCATGGTGGCACCTCCTATCTGAGGCATGGCTGGAGAAATTTAACTCAAGATGGAAGGTGCCTGACTTCTGAGAACCGAAAGCTATGGGACCCAATAGATCTTAGGTCCCCTACAGACTTCTGGAGACAGAAGTGGTTTAGCTGAACCTGTTTAATGCAGTGTAGTGGGCAAGCTACATACTCCTGAGTCAGGAGGTAGGCTATATTGGGTAACTGCATGACTCTCCCTGTGTGGATACAAAGCAGAGCAGTTGAATCCAGCTGTATGTGCATGAGCTCTCAGGACCAGCCGGCATTTCAGGGAGTCTTTGGGGAGACTGGGATATAGCCCCAAATTAGGAATCTAAAATTTGGGAGGGTTGGCTTTACTGGTCAGATCTTACCCCCTTGCTTTAACTCCTTTCAGGTCAATGGGAATATCTCCAGGAGCTATCTCACTAAAATTTCCACAGGGCCTTCTGTAGTCAAAGTATCCTAAAGCAGTAGTCTATACCTGCCCTCTCTAGGGTTGGGCAGTAGCTCCCTCCCTTTGTGATCTCTAGATCATGAAGGTCACAATGCCTACTTAATGCTGAGACTGCAGAGCCAGGAACTCGCAATACCCACTGTAATGTATCTGCAGCCTTCTCTTTCTGAGGAATACCTTCTGCTGGTTCACCACACTACACAATGCAAAGCAAACAGGCAATAAATTTTCCACCTGGGCACTTGGGGCCCATGTTTGCCACAGGTCACCCATGGAAGCCAGTCTGATGGGTCTCTCTCTTTGTCAGCTTCACTTAGCTGTTCATAGCTTACAGCTCATAGTTTTTTGACCATGAAAGGGCTGCTGGGGCAGGGAGAAGGATGGAGGGCCAAGAGTGAGTCCAGAGAAGAAGGCCAAGATGCACTGCAGACCTAAGGGAAGTTGGAAGCTAAGAAGGATTTAGGGAGGTGCAAGTGGGGTGTGTGTGTGTGTGTGTGTGTGTGTGTGCGCGCGCGCGCAATGGGGAACCTTGCCATGTGTTAGCTGTGCCCTGCAAATGAGGAGGTGAGGCATGGCCTTCTAAAGGAAGGGAATTAGAGCAGCATTTGGATTCTGGCTTAGGGGCCTGAGTTGCACTGAGGACAGGGGAAGGACTCTGCTCACAGGGCTAGAATGGGGGATCTGTCCTGGGGAAGCTCTGGGCCTATCAAACTCCCAGGCAGAGCCTCCATGTGCTTTCCACACCTGCCTACTGCTTGCCTGAGGGCTCTGCATGTGGCCCACAGCTTTGTTGCTTTCCAGCCCATCTCCCCCACCCCCCACATCCACCCACAGGAGCCTGCAGTGAGGTGGCAGTGCTGAATGTCTAACAGCACATCTGTTTCCATGGCAATGTTGGATACAATTGGAGCCTTCTGATTGGCTGTGAATGACATCACCTTAGTGCAGTATTTGGACCTCCGTATTTAGAGGGAGGGGCTCCCAATTTGTCACAACACACCCAGACTCTGCATGGCACAGCCTTTCCTTGGCACACGCTGATCTGCCCAGGCATTGGAGGCACCCATGGTTCTGGGAGCAGAGGGGGCATGGGGAGATGAGAGCAAATGCAGCATGGCAGGAGCAGCCTATGGGGACCTCTGTCCTTAACCCCACATAGAGCAGGGCAGGAGCTTGCAGCCTGGATCCGAATGGCCCTGTACCAGCATGTCTCTGTCCTATACTCAGGTTCTAGCAGCCCGACATTCATAGATTCATAGATGTTAGGGGCTGGAAGGGACCTCGCAGATCATTGGGTCCAGCTCCACCCCCAGGCAGGAAGATAACTGGGGTCAAATGACCCCAGCAAGATGACTGTCCAGTCTCCTCTTGAAAACCACCAGGATAGGTGACTGCACCACCTCTGGAGGGAGTTTATTCTACATTCTGGACACCCTGACTGTGAAGGAGTTTTTCCTGGTATTAAGCCTGAAGTGACCTTCCAGGAGTTTGTAGCCATTGGTCCTGGTCTTTCCCAGGGGTGCCCTAATGAACAGTTGTTCACCAAGCTCCTGATGCACTCCTCTGATATAGTGGTAAGCCTCTGTCACGTCCCCTCTCAACCTTCTCTTCTCTAGGCTAAAGAGGTCCCTCAGCCTTTCCTCGTATGGCTTGTCTTGCAAGTCCCTGATCATACAGATGGCTCTTTGCTGGACTCTCTCAAGTTTTTCCACGTCCTTATTGAAGTGGTGCGCCCAGAACTGGATGGAGTACTCCAACTGCGGTCTCACCAGTGCTGAATACAGCGGGAGTATCACTTCCTTAGTTTTACATGAGTGCATTGGTTAATGCATGCCAGTGTGTTATTTGCCCTGCTAACCACTGCATTGCACTGACGGCTCATATTCATGTGATGGTCAGTCATTACCCCTAGGTCCCTTTCGGCTGTGGTGCAAATCAAGCTGTCACCACTGAGCCTGTATGTATGTTGAGGGTTGTTTGCCCCCAGATGGAGCTCCTTGCACTTGGAAGTGTTAACCTTCATCTGGTTCCGGTCTGCCCAACTCTCGTGCCTGTCCAGGTCTGCCTTAACTGCACCCTATCTTCTGATGTGGCCACACTACCCCATAACTTGGTGTCGTTCGCAAACTTTGTCAGCGAGCTTGTTACTCCCCCATCCAAATCATTGATAAAGATGTTGAAAAGCACCGGTCCAAGCACGGACCCCTGAGGGACACCACTGGCCACTTCGTCCCAGGACAACACAGATCCATTCATGAGAACTCTCTGGGTCCTACCCTGTAGCCAGTTTCCCACTCACTGAACTGTTGAGCAGCTGAGCCCACAATCTTTCAGTTTTCCCACAAGGATATCATGGGATACTAGATCAAAGGCCTTTTGGAAGTCTAGGTATATAACATCTACCTCATCTCCCATGTCCAGGTGGTGAGAGACCTGGTCATAGAAGGAGACGAGCTTGGTAAGAAGAGACCTACCTGCGACAAAGCCGTGCTGGCTGTCATTCAGAATCTTACCTTCTGCAAGCATATTGCACATAGATGATTTAATAAGCTTTTCCAGGATTTTCCCTGGGATAGAGGTTAGGTTGATTGGCCTATAGTTGCCTGGGTCCTCCCTCTTTCCCTTCTTAAAAATGGGCACAATGTTTGCCCTCTTCCAGTCCTCAGGGATTTCCCCTGTGTGCTACGAATTCTGAAAGAGCTTTGCCAGGGGTTCTGCGATGACCTCAACCAGCTCCTTCAGCACTATCGGATGAAGTCCATCCAGTCCTGCTGACGTATGAATGTCTAGCTTTTCTAGTTGTTATTGCACCTGCTCAGCATCCACAGTGGGGATGCTGCTGTTCCTGGCATGTCCTCTATGAGCCTTGGGTGCCTGGACTGTTCCACTAACTACAGGGGTTCAGCCCTGACATGTACCCTTACTGCAGTAACCCATTGGGGTAGGGACAGGACAAATTAGACCCACCAATGTAATCCTCCACTCCAGAACCTCCCACCATGGGGTGGGGCAGCAGGTGAGGGGAAGGTATTAGGGGAGCTTCAGCAACCAGCCAGAAGGTCATGGTTACCTAGGTCATGGTTGCCCTTAGGCTGGCCAGACTAACAATCACAGATCCATTCCCCACATCCAGAAGGCAGGTTCCCCACAGGGGTGGTACATCAGATGAGCTAAGGTCTTTCCTTGGTTTCCATTACTTCATGCTCCCACCAGCTCTTAGGCATGGCAAGAAGGAACTGCATGTGATGTGGGGCAGGCGCTCAGCAGGGGTGAGTGAGGTAGCTAGCTCCCCTGAGAGCGGCTTTTCTTGTCTTCCTGTGAGCTGGCTGGACTTCCCACCTTGTGCCCCCCCTGCAGTTGGGGGTGCCCAGTGGGGTTCCCCAGAGCTCAAATTCTCACACAGAGGCTTTCCTGCTCGAGCCTCCTGTCCCTGCCAGCTGTGGCAGCCTCATGGGATCCCTTGGTCATGTCTGCACACTCCTGGGAGCAGACCATGTCTGTTGGACTCTGCTCCAGCCCACTGCGGACTGAGCAGCGCCTCTCGCATGGCAGCTGCTATTTCAGGACTTGCCCTGCTGACGAAGCTTCTTCAGAGATGAGCTGAAACCTCTGCATCCTGGGTCATACGTTCCTCTCGCCTTGTTTCTGCTCCTGCCATCCCTCCTTCTCACCCTAAAACCTCCTCACCTTCCATTCTGCCTCACCCGCCTCCCTCAACTCGGAGCGCAGCAGTCACTGCTTTTGCTTCCCCTGCGGTAAGTCAGGAGTGACACCGCTGAGATTGCAGGGGAGTAAAGGCAGTGGCTGGGAGGAGGATCGGCTGCCAGCACAGCCCCCTCAGAAAGGGCAGCACCTGTCCTGTACCCTCCCTTCTTCACTCAGGGTAGTCAGAGGTTCCTCCTTCTCTCTTTCACAGCTCCCTGCCCCTGCCCCTGCCCCAATCCCAGGCTGCCTGATCCTTAGTGAATAGAATGTCTAGCAGGGAGAAAAGAAGAGCAGGGAGTTTCCTTCCCCCATCCCTGCCCCACCCCGTCCTTCCTTAAACCCTGCAGCAAGCACAAAGTATCTCTCCCTGTTGCTGGGCATGATAGGCAGGGCTGGCAGGCCCTGGGATAGAGGCCAAGAGGCCAGTGCTGGGTTGTGGCACCGCCCCACCCTGAGTGGGTGTAGAAATATTGCAAGAAGCCATGTAGTGGTTAAGGGAGGGAATGGGGATAGGGCACTCAAGGTACCTTGCCCTCAGGCTGGGTGGTGCCTGTAGGGCAGGGCAGGAGACCCTCTCATGTAGGAAATGCCACCTCAGAACAGACCAATGGCTCAGCTCCTCTCCTTGTGGTGACAGGTTTCGCAACCCTGACCAGAGAGATGGTTCTGGATGGGCACTTGACTAAACAGTGTGGGGCTGCGACAGCTCACTTCAACCAATTCATCTCCTGCCTCAGGAACACCCGCCCAGCGAAACCTGCCAAGAAGAAGCAGAGACCATTGACCACCTCCCATGGCACTGCCCATATGCCAAGGGTGTGTGGAAAAAGGTAAGCCGGCTCCTTGAAAGAATGACAGGAGTCAGACTGATGACAAGGGAGGTGGAGATGTATGGACACCTGACTGAGCAGCAGAGGTCCCAGACAACATGTTTCCACCAGTGTGTGTCCTGTGTCAGGACTGTCCTGTGACAACACAGGAACCTCCTGTTATACAGGCACACCGAGCTCAAGGAAACAGACCGTGTTAAAATGTTTCTGAGCGAACTTCAGTCCTACCAACAGAAATTGATGAGTGAGAATAGAGAAGACTCAGTCAACTTCATCTGGAAAAGTGACACCTGGCACAGACTGTTCAAAGACTCCCCAGGACGGGAATCGGACAGGGAGAATGAGGAGGACAGAGATGCAACTGGACCTGGAGACAGCAAGAAGGACTATAACAGGATCAGCAGCAGCGGAGGTGACAGAGCCATCAACAGCAACAAAGACAGTGAATGAACTGAGAATGTAAACCTCAAATTGGGGTTTGGTCTAAAGGACTGCTATTGGGGTAGGTGAGGGTGGGTGCGCAGGGGAGTGGGTGTGTTTATGGTAACGGGAAGCATGGGTTTCTTAATGCAGTTTTTAAGGTGTGTGATGGGAAGTTTATGATAGAGGATGTATATATGTAACTCTCTCTCTCTCTCTCTCTCTCTACATACATATATATATATATATGTAGAGAGAGAGAGAGATTTTAATAAAAGAAAAACACCCTTTAAAATTGAACTGAGTGAAACAGGAAGACAGAAGAAGATGATAGGAAAGAGATGGCAGACCTCATATGGAAGACAAGGAACGGGCATAGACTTTCCAGAGGTGAGCCCTCTGAAGAAAACAATGAGGATGATGATGATGACAACAACAAATACAATGGTGAGTGAAAGGACTGGGCAAACAGGGTGGGGAGAGGGGAAGGGAGGGGATAGGGGTCTGAGCTAGTCCTTTGCATAATTGTGACAGTTTAAAGGTGAGGGCGAGCAGGAACATGGGAGAGTGGGTGTGCAGTGCAGTCTTTGTAATGGGACTAAGAATGGTGTAACTGTAAAAGTGTATTTTGGACTGTCAAGTGAACCACAGCAGTCACAAGACATGTTATTATAGGTGCAGTTACGTGAGGAGCTTTCAGACCACAGTACACAGCTTGGGTCTCCCTTCAGTGAACATCCCCCAAATTCCATCTGCCATGTCCCACGCATAGGGGAAACCCATGGCCGGATTCTCAGAAAAGTACAGCAACCTTAGGCAGGCAAGGTTCTTCGGGTAAATGTGATATCTTTTATTAGACCAATTGGTCTAATTTGCATCTGCCCAAAGAACCTTGCTTACCTATGTCCTTAGACCAACACAGCTACAACCAAGAACCCTGCAGCCATCTTTGGTTCACCCGAAGTCAGGAGTTTGGCTGGGATGTCTCAAAGACACATCTGTCGGCTTCATGGGGATGCTGCTGCTGGGACACTGCCACTGCTGACCTAGCAGGATCAGCTGGTCTGCCTACTTCAGTAGGTTAAAGAAGAGCAAGGAGGGGCCCATGACATGCTTGTCCTGCTAACCTAGCTGGGTCACTTGGCCAAGGCAGCTGAGCTAAGGCCAGGGCTTGGACTGTGGAGAGAAGCTGGGAAGAAAACAAGGGTTTCATACTCCAGACCTGTTTGATGATCAGTCTGCACACATCATGGACTGTCCTTATTACAGCTGCATGAGGGATTCAGAAGAAAGCCTGAGTTCCAGAGGTCACCCTGTGCTCACAGGATCTTCACCCTGGAGAGGTCTCCAGCCTGGTTTCTCTGCTGCAGGAGCTGGGCCCTCAGGTTCCCAAGGCTGGTGATGGATCATGACCAGAGTCAGAATGACTGGACCCCCAGTAGGCTAGAAGAGGGGCAGTGAGTAACCAAAGCGATACTGCAACCAGCTCATGCTTGAAGCATAGGAACAGGAGGACTGTGGAGAAAGCACCATGGGGAAGTTGTGGAAAGTTCTTTTTGGGAAGTTTTGAGGAAAAGGCTGAAGGGACATCTGTCTGGGGCCGGGGGGGGGGAAGGGGTTCAGGGAATAGGCAACCCTACATCCATGCAGGGCTTGGTTACCCTTGAAGGCCCTTCAAACCAATGGCTCTATTTGGCTACATGTTTCTCTACTTCTTTGAATCAAATTTTCCATATTCTCAGCCGAATTAGCCAAAACAAATTCTAAATATAAGTCAGCCCAGAACCATAAGTGGACCTATACCTGGCAAACATCCTCCACCCCCATTTGGGGTTTCAGATGTTTCCAAAACCTTTGGCAGGCATCCTACTTGCAGGCCCAAGCCCAGAGACTTGGGGTTTGGATGCCTCCAAGTTTTGCTTGCCATAAGGCCCCAGAAGTAAGCCAGGGAGGAGTTTCCCATTTCCATAAAGTGGGCTTAAAGCCAAGACCTTGCCACTCTGGCAGCTAAATGAGAGGTTTACTATACATTACCTTGGCAGGTACCTTGCCCATGTCAGGAGAGCAGTCTTCCTTGATGCGACTAGGAAGATCGCTTCCATAGTCATGGTGTTTCCCTTGCCAGGTAAGCATAGACTATGCTTGATCTTAGCCTGCAGGAGGCCGATAAGTGATTGTTTCATGTTGAAACATGGGCTGTATGTTTCACTATTATACACCAATGGGACGTGTGGGAAAGGTTTCCCCAGACTCTGCGCCAGATGGTTTTTGAGGGTCCAGCTCCTCCCAGTAGGCCTCTCAGCATCAATGGGCAAGACTGTATGTAGCACTGCATGCTGAACCCCTCTAAAAACCCAAGCTTCTGCTTGTTGTCCCCATCCTTCCTTGACCTCCTGGAGCTGAGACAACGGTGTGGGGGAGGGATTCTCAGAAACCTGCGCCCAAGAAAAGGAGCCATTTGATGAGCTGGCAACATGATACTCCATGGGAAGAGAAGTCTGTATGCTCTGGGCAGGGAATACTTTAAATAGAACATCCTGACAAACCATATTCCCTCTCACTGTGATCTCAATGGACCCAGTCACTCTTTGCAAGCTTGTGGTATAGTTAATGCTATTGTCCTGTCTGGATTCCCATTTCTGGACCTGCAATTCCTCCATCAGTTTTACCCTGAGAGTTTGATTCTTGACTTCCACCCCTGCAAGCCACTGCATAGAGTTGCTGTGCTGCTACCTTCCACCCCAGAAGTGGCTGCAGTTTAGAGATGCATGCCTTATGTCTATATGCACAGGGGCATGTGGAAGGGAAGATCTCTTGGCCTGCTGCTTCTCTTCTCTGTTGTCCTGGGATGTGGAGCTTCCAGCAGGGCAGATTTGGGAGGAGTGCCCCAGCAGTAGGGTCTTATGCTGCTAAATGCGTTGTGGGCTTTCATAGCATATGCTCCCCTTCAAAAATAATTCATATTGCAGCAAAGGACTCATCCTGACAGCTCTGAAATGGGAGATTTTCAATACAGGAAACCCTCACTATTCATGGGTTTGGCATTGGCCATTTCAAATACTCATGAATGCTGAACCTGCTTCTTAAACACACTTAAAGGAGCTCCTCAGGAGCTCTGCGCTTGCCGCCGCTGGGCTGCCGCTACCGCACTACTGCAGTTGTCAGAGCAGCCATGCCCCTGCCCCAGCCGCCAGGGGCATTGCGTTCATGAACGCAGTGCCTTATTTGTGGATTTCACCATTCGCAGGGGATATAAAAACGTATCCCCTGCGAATGGCAACGGTCTCCTGTATATCCACAGAACTTGGACAATGCTGTTTGACAACAGTGTCCTCCTACTGCTTCACCCATGTTCTTCCTCCCTCAGTCTCCATTGGCCATTCAGTCCTTGGTCTCCCAGGCAACAAGAGAGCACTTTGTCCCGGTGGTTTTGCTAGGGAGACTCCTTTTAAAAAATTATTAATTTATTTAAATTTTCCATATTCCAAGCCAAATTAGCCAAATCAAATGCCAAATCCATAAGTCAGTCCAGAACCATAAGTGTCCCTCCACCCCCATCTGGGGCTTCAGAAGTTTTCAAAACCTTTGGCGGGCATCCTACTTGCAGGCCCAAGCCCGGAGGCTTGGGTTTCAGGTATCTTGACTTTTGCTTGCCCTCAGCAGAAGCAAGCTTGGGAGGAGTTTCCCATTTCCACAAAGTGGGCATAAATCCAAGGTTAACTATGCATTACCTACATGGGTACTATCCCATGACAGCAGTGTGGTCTTCCCTGCGTGCAACTAGGAAGCCACTGTGGTGATCATCACGGTATTTCCCCTAGGTAAGCATAGGACTGCACTTGATCTGAGCCTGCAAGAGGCCAAGAAGCTTCTATCTCAATAGAAACTGGACATCCAAATTGTTCTGTGTAAACTCCAAGCTAGTAACAGTAAGTCAAATCTTTTGGCCCCACTCACTATGGCCCAGGGAATTCTTTCAACTAATAGCCCCCAGGCTAATGATGACACATTCCCTGATTAATTAAGGGATATTTCTCTTGACAGCACCGAATTAAGTAAACTTATGGTCTCCAATTTAGTGAGTCCATAAGATGCAAACCTACCAGGCCTTCCCCGTATCTCCTGGCCAATGATTACAAATCTTAATATGAAAGGGCTTGTTGGAGAGATGCCTAGGTCAAGTTCTCTAGCCTTTGTCAGGCAGAAGGTCGGGAGAGATGATGATCCCTTCAGGCTGAAAATCTACAGATTTAAGATCTTGCTGTTGCAGGAGTGGATTAAAACTCTGCCTCAATGTCATGGGTACATACAAGACATGGTGGAGCCCGCCCACAGCAAAGCTGGCTGAGCTCAGGGCCTGACCCAGGGGAGTCAGCCCTGCTTTGTCCAGCTGCAGTGTCCTCATCTGCAAACGCCAACTGAGCCAGGGCCTGAGGCTGGGTTCACACAGGCTTGTTACATGTTTTGAGTTCATTGGAGGGTGAAAACGGAAGTGAAACCGACCATACAGCCCCGTCTGGCTTCTCGCTCCCAGCTGAGCCAGATGGAGAGAGTCAACTCAAGGCAAGAGCAATGAAAGGGAACAAGATGGGCTCAAAGTGCATTGGCTTGGTAATAATGATACCCAGCCCTAACAGGGCAGGTGCCTGCCACAGCATGCTCCACAAACAGCACCCAGGCTGGCAGCAAGGCAGGACCTGGGCAGCCCTGACAGTGCTGTAGAAGCATCTATTCCCTCTGCAAACTGCCGTAGTACAGGACCTGAGCAAGCACAATGAAAAGGAGCCAGGGCGTTCACTTGCCCAGCCAATGTCCTGAGTCCAGCTTGCTTCTCTCTGATTGAAGGTGCTGGAAATGTCCCTTGTAATGAATGCAATGTAGCACATGGGGACAATGGTAGCTCTCCCCTCCCACACCCAGGTGCACCAGATTTTTGCTGCTGCCGCCTCCCCTGCCAGCCACACAGGCTGAAGAAACTAGAAGGGCTTCCTGGGGTGGGGCCAACCACCCTTTCCCAGCCCCTCCCTTGGGAGCCAGCAGCTGCACTGTTAGCACCCACTCAGGATACACCAGCAAGGAGGAGTGAGAAAGCTCCCTCTTCATCCAGCAGGGATTTGGGACCTCAGTGGGTCCGAGGCAGCTTAGCTACCCACACACCACCAGGAACCCAGACATCAGTGGTATGAGGGGGAACTCAGCCCAGTCCTCTCACTTAGACATTAGGGTGCTGGGCACAGCCAAGGGTCCCCCATCACAGTGGGATAGGGGAAGAACCTAGTAGCATGGGGGCTCTGGACCCTTAGGTGCATCTTGTTTGCCTCCTTGTCATGGAAAAGAAGGGCAGGAGACATGGGCTCTCATACTACCTCCTGTGGGCAGAGACCTCCTTGACTGTCTGCCCAGCACCCTGGGAATGGGAGCAGCCTTTACAGGCTTGCAGAGAATCCCGTAGAATAGGGAGAGCAGATGTACCAGGAGGCACAAGGAGCCCCTCTCCCAGGATTGACTACCATCACCAGAGCCTCCATGGACACGTCCAGCTAGCGCCTCCCAGTGTTCAAGTGCAGTTCCCCCCATGCCTGGCACATGGGCATTGCCTGTGTTTTTAGCCCTATGGCATACAGCCCTGGTGCAATAGGAGGGTACTACCTGCAGAGCCCGGGGTGACTCAGCTAATGGCTTTAGTCCTTTCCAGGCAGCTCTTATCCACCCCATCCTGAGAAGCAGGGAGTATGGACTAATGGCTAAAGCAGGGCCAGGGACTCTGGTGCCCTGGGTTCTGTTCCTGCCCCTGCCATAGATACACTGTGATGCCCAGCAAGTCCCTTTCCTTGCCTGTGCCTTGGTTCCCAAGGCTGTAAAATGGGGCTGACAGGTCCTGGCTCCCTGGTGATGGGGATGTTGTGAGGTCAAGCTCCAGCAACAGCCCTGGGCAGCTGCAGCCTGGTGCTGAGGGTGGCGGGGATTCAAGGCAGGCCCCCTGCTCCCAGCTACAGGGGCGGTTCTGTGGCATGAGAGCAGTCATGCCCTCCTCCTTGACTCACATGCCAGCTGCACCCATGCTGGGGGAGGCTGGCTCCTGGCCCAGGGGAAAGTTTTGGAGGCTGCTGGCAGCTGCCCTGCTGGGTGCCAGGAGCCTGGGAGAGAGGTGGCGCCTGGTGGTACTGGCCCAACACCCTGGAGGACCGGTGGGAGGCTCCTTCCCCTGCGGGCTGCCTCTGAATTAGGGTTTCGCTGGAAACCCCCCCGAGAGCTGAGTCTTTCCCGCCCAAAGGGGCTGCGAGAAGCTGCCCCTGCGCTCCCGCGGCGTGGCCCGGGGAAGCAGCGCTGTGGGAGCGGGCGGGCAAGGTGCGAGTTGCGGCGGGAGAAGCCGCCGGAGCTCGCGGGTCCTCCCTGGAGTTTGCAGGCAGCAGCCCCCGCCCCGCCCCGCCCACGCCCACGCCCGGGGCCAGGTGCTGCC
>NW_017728924.1:11920604-11927376 GCF_001723895.1 Crocodylus porosus | reverse complement strand
GCGGGTTGGCATCGGTGTGGTCAAGGGGGATGCAGCATCTGCCCCCTTCAGCCTGCGCCGGCCGCTGGTTGGCAGGCTGGGCCGCTGCCCCCTCCCGGCTGGGGAGGCTTCTTGCCCTCGTGTGGGAGATGTGCCTCTCCCCTCGCCTCAGGTGGGTTTCAAGGCAGGTGGGGACAGGTGTATCTGAATCCTTCTTCTGGCTGGAGGATGCTGGCAGATGGCACTTTCAAAGACTTGCTGCCCCATCTGTCAGCACAAGAAGGATGCTTTCTTGCTCGCAGTCTGGGCGACTTCACTGTTCCCCTTCGTTCTGATGCTCTGGGCCTCTGAGTGATCTCTGTGTTAATCCTTTCCACATGGCATAGCTCTTGAGCTGGTGTCAGCAGTGGTTCAGACCTCTCCACTAGAAATGTGCTGTAGTGGCTTGTCTGTGAGGCAGGACTCTGCAAGCTTTTGTTTCCAGTGCTGCCACTGGCTTGCCACATGGCCCTGGCACGTCACTTATCCTTCTTGTGTCTTAGCTGTCACATAAAGTGGGGAGAATGGTTTCCCCGATTAGGAGGTTGCTGGGGAACCTTAATGAGCATATGTGTTGCAGGCACTGATGAAATGTTAGTTTTATGGCTAAGGTCTTGGGGCTCTTCTGTAATCTGACTGGGGAGGAAGCTTGTACACAGGTGACTTGAAGAGCCTGGTGAATGGGAGGCCTCCCTCCTTGGATGCATAGGACAGCTTTCACTGTGTGTCTGTTCTTAACCCTGTTGCCTGAGCATATAGCACCCTGCTTGGATGTCGGGTGCTGGCACAGCCTTTTCCTTTTCATATGCTGGCACTGGCATGATTGTTGGTGTCCACCCTGGCTCTTACAGTGACTGCTTTAAATGTAGAACCTACCGATGCCCCTGTAGACAACCTTGGCACTTGCTGCAGCTCAGGCTTCATGACTTGGTGGGTTTTCATGGCTTGGAGTTGAGAACCCATTTCTTTGGCCCATTATGCCAAGTGCATTAGATTATTTGCAGTGGTTCCCTAGTAGTAATCTCATTAAGGGGTTCCCAAAGCCCCATTTCAGCAAGGTAGCAAGAGGCATTTACAAGGCAATCCTAACCTGAGCTTTCCAAGGTAAGTTTCATGGCTGCCATTTTATGAATGAGAAAACAGAGAAAGGTTCAAGTGGTCCGAGGCATCACATCGCACTGAGACTTGGGACAACATGGGCTGTTCCCATCTTTGCCACTGACTCCCTGTGTGGTCTTGGGCACCTCACTCTCTCCTTTGGCCCCCGGTCCATGATGATGATAAAACTGCAGGATTGTTGAGGATAATCTGTAAATATTTGTGAGGCACCTTGATATTGGAAGGATAAGGGCTGTGTACATGAGTAGAGGCACGGAGCAATTGTGCAAGGTGACAAAGGGAGCCAGGGACAGGGATGAAAACAGAACCCAGGAGTCCTGAGTCTGAAGTCATCTAGTCTTTCTGACTGGTGGCAGTAGTACGAGTAGGAACCAGAGGCAATGTTTGGTCTGATCTGTCCTGTATCAATGGCAAGCTTAAAACATGTTGGTTTTCTGCTACTAAGCTTCACCACCATGTGACCTGTGTGGTGGTATCTGATGTGATCAGCTGGTCCATTTGCACCTGTCTCCCTCCTTGCACCATTTCCATGCATCTCCAAAGGCCTTCCAGTTTAGGGCTGTCGCTTTTGAAGGAGCGACTCTTACCTTGTTAGGTTTAGAATAGGTATTACCCAGACTAACCTTCAGTAACACACAAGGAGCTGACCACATTTCCTGGGTTGACTGGACTAGGTACATTTTTATTCACAGTTAGTACATGGTACATCATTTTGTGTATTATTTTGCTTTTTGTTTAATTAAAAGGTGATTTGCCAGAGGGAATAACAAACAAATATTGACCTTGTGTCATCTTTCTCAAGGGTCCTTGATGGAGAAAGTCAGTCATGGGTCCTGCTGATTTTATGCTTCCCTTTAGAAATGTAAAACTTGGTTTTACTGGTGAACTCATGAGGTCTTGGAAGATGGAGATCATTCTAATTAAACACATGGCAGATACGTTTCATATGGACTTTTTTCCCCACAAAGTTAATTAGGCACAGAAGCTAGTAACAAACCTTAAAGTGGTAAAATATCTACCAGCCCCATTCTTCAGCTTTCATAATCTTCTGAATGTCATGATTTTTTTGGTCACCATCCACAGATGAATCTATTCTGGGAAGGAGTATTTGGTGATATGGCAACAAGAAGGCAGGTGGCTGGTGTATACAAGTGCTCTTACTGCTTCTAATGACAGTGGAGCTATACCAGGATGAACTTCAGTAGTGTCACTGCAAAACTTCCTGGGCATTTCCTAGTGTCATGGTGTACCTTGATGACCTGTTGCTTAACTCTGCCTCTCTTCCCACACTTGCTTCTGCCAGTCTGGCCAGGTGTCTTAATCATTCCCCTCTTTCTTTTGTACTTCCATATGCTTCATTTTGGTTGCTTGTGTCACTATGACTATCCAGCATTCCTCCAGATGACCCTGGGTCCCCCATCTTTCTCCCAGATATCTGGTTCCCTTGGCTGTCTTGCACTCCCAGATTCCTTCTCTCCAGAGATGCATTACTTGGACTTAGCTTTCAGCTGAATTGACCCTGTCTTGATCTATTACTTACAATAATCAAGTGTCTTGTTTAACCAAATCCCTTGCATAAGAATTCAGTTGTAATTCTCTCTGAATAGCAATGGCTAGGAGATCGGAACTGATGCTTTTAAGTTGGCATCTGTAGCACTTTCCAATGCTTTAAGTAGCCACAGGGGTGTAGATTGTAGCCGTGTTGGTCACTCTCTAGGCTCTTCTTAAAATAAGTTCCCATTTATTTTTATTGAGGAATAGCTTAAAATTAGGATCTGTTTTAACAATGTTAGTACTCAGGAGAGGGCTTCACCCCTGGAGTTCATCTGAATCTGTCCAGATTGCAGGGCACACCCAGTGGAGACTGGCTAATGCATGAAACATTGGGCTGGGACTCTGGGGACATGGGTTCTATTTCCAGCTCTCCCAGCAACCTGCTGGGTGATGTATAAAAAAATAAAGAATTTCCCCTCCTGTATTTATTTCCTTTCCTAAGTCTGCGTGTTACACAAAATGTCCTCTGGGGCATAGATTGTTTCTCCCATTGTCAGTGCATGCAGTGCCAACCACAAAGCAGTCCTGATTTGGATTCTCCTGTAATTCAGATAATATTGCTTCATTTAACAGTTTTCTGATCCTTCATCCAGTGCCAGGAATGGAGGGATTAATACATCATTTAATTGGAATCAGGCAGATTACAGGTACCCTTGTGTTTCACAGGTGATTTGCAAATATTTTTCTTTTAAAATATATTTAATGCTCTTTATTCATCTCTTTTAATAAAAATATATCTAGATTCTCCTGCGTTGTTTTCCTTGCTAGAGGACATATGGAGGATCACCCCCATTATAATGCCTCTTGTAAGTTGTTGATAGCTAATGGGGAAACTGAGTGTCTTGGAGTTTTAACAGGATCTGCCAAGTGTGTGTTAGTTATTAGAGTTAAAGGGTGGTGGGAAAAGCTGGATTGTTCCAATGTAACCCTTGCAGTCTGCCCTACTCCATCACAGAGGCTGCTGGGTGCTACATGCCACACTTCAGTTAGGTCCATGCTGCCAGGGCCTGCACTGTGAATCTTTCACCAGCTGGAAGCCAGGAAACATGGAAGACCCCCATGCCCAAGAAGCTGTTTTTGGCAAGTGCAAAGATATCCAGCAGCCCACATTAGCTGGAGGGGATCTTTCCTGAATTAGCACTTTCAAGACTCAGCTTCTAGTTTAAAGGCTTTTAAGATCAGAATTGCTGGAAGTAGATTGCTATCAGCCTTGGACCAGTGGGAGTAGGATGTTTGGCTGGAGCAATGACTATGTCTTCTCCCTGGACTTGGGCTGGAGGTGTTGCCCTAATGCTGCATGGTAAGTCTTCTGATGTTTGCCTTCTGGGACCTACCCAGCCACCCTGGGTTGCCTTGGCAACTGGGTTCCTGAGTGGGCATTTTGATCCCTTTGGAGTCATGGCTGACTGGCTGTGTACCGAGCACTACAGAACGTAGCTATGTCATCCTCAGCATTTCCCATATATAGCATACAGGAATTGCTTTGTACCTGACTGTGCTGCACCCTCCTCTGGGGCCAGCCTGCTACCTCAAGGCCATGGAGATGTGCACGTTGCAAACATGTAAATATTAGAGCAGCCTGATAACCTGTGGAGCTGAGAAGGGGAAAAGTCGTTTTGCAGCTGCTAATTTGGAGTGTGCTGGTTCTGTCTATTCAGCATGTCCTGAATAGATAGAACTTCCCTCATGTGCTTGGTGTTCAAGCCTTGGGAAAATCGAGGAACTTGTGGTTGTAGGGAGTCTGTGCACGTGAGACCTCATCCATGGATCCCTTGGAGCTTGGCTGCTGGGGCATCATGTACTGACATAGCTGCATCAGTCTGAAACCCCAGTGAAAACACAGGACCTTGATGGAGAAAGAGGGTAGCTTGCATGAGTTTGCAGCCCTGTACTGCAGCTTACGCTAGAAGCAGCGGCCTCGCATGGCCCTTCCCAGCCCGGGGGTGTTCAAGCTGCATAAACAGCTGCTTGTCTCTAGCCTGGTGATGTGCTGGCTGGCATGCTGTACTTGCCAGTGCCTGGCAGTCTAGTGGCTAGCAGCATTTGAGGACAACTGTCTGAGATCCAGCGACGTTCAGACCTTGTTGCTCTTTCCCTCCTGTCTACTCATCAGGCTCCCCACCAGACCCTCCATTAGTGATGCTTCTGTTCACCTGTTGAAGTGGCCCCAGCTGGGCTCCTTACTCCTCTGCTGCCCACCTTCCCTTCCTGATCATGTCCTCATTAGAGTAGCCCTGGCATGAGTTCATGACCCTGGGATCCCTTGCTGGCATGCAGGGTGGTGCAGTACATGCCGTCCTGGGAAATCCGATCTCTGCTTTAAGTCTGGTGCCCCACTTGCTCGGGGTTTCTTGCTTGCTCACTCTTTTAAGGAAGTTAAATAGAATTAGTCTCAGCCCCTCAACAAAAGATTGCATTGTTGGGACTTACCAGGGCCAGTGGGAAAGCAGCACCTTCGCTTTGCTGGCTGTCACCTAATGGGGAAAGGGTGGCTTTGTGGCTGGGTTTTCTCTTTGCTATGATTCTTTTCCTCCTCTCTTTGCTGCCCCTGCTCCTTCACTGGGAACTCCCTGCCCCTTCCAGCTATTGCAAGCTAGCAAATGTTCCTGTTTTTCTTGCTGAATACAGCTGGGTTTCCTGACCCCTTTGCACGGCTGTTGGGTTGTATGGTCACTGGCCAGGTGTTTGCTGCAGCCCGAGCAGAAGGCACATGTGTTATTTTTAGTGTCACACCAAAATAATGGCGAATGGGATAGTAAATAAATGCATGAATCCAGCATGACCCTGGGCAGGTCCTGTAAGCTTTTCTGATCTGCCATTCCCCGTTTTGTGCTTGCATTGTTGCACTGCTTTCTCCCAGCCTCTGCCTGGTCTGCTCATTGCTGTATTATATGATTTGAATAGATAAACTGGAGTTAGGTGGATTTGGGGATGTGTGTGATCCAGACCCATCCTGTGCCAGCAGCTGCAAAGCTCCTTAGGCCAGTGATTGTCAACCGGGAGTACGCATACTTCTTGGGGTACTTAAAAAGGTCCCGGGGGATATGCAAACCTAATGTGGCCAATAAATGCCACATGCATGTGCAGGGCGGGACACTGGACTGAGCTGCGCAGGGGGCAGCTCCCGCTGCTCTGTGCACCCTGGGAGGGCACGGGGAGTACATGCTTCCCAGATCTATATGCAGGACAGGGTAGGCTGCCACCTGGCTGTTCCTGGCAGGGGGATGGGCCGAGTTGCACTTGGGGTGGGTGGCAGTGGCACTGGGAGCAGGCCTATGGGAGGGGCTGCAGCCACCCCAGAGCTTGCTGTAGCACCTGTATAGCCCCCTCCCAGCACTGCTGCTGCCTGCCCCGAGTGCTGCCCAGTCTCCTGCCAGAAACAGCCCAGCCTGCCCTGCCCCATGTGCAGATCTGGGGGCACATGCCCCCCCCCCGCCCCCGTGCCCTCTTGGGGTACGTGCAGCAGCAGGAGCCTCCCCTCCCTTCCCTGCGCCCCCTGGACCAGCTGATCGAAGCCGTGATCGAGGCCCCTGGTAAGGGATGGGGTGGGACTAGAGTGGATGCTGTGGTGAGGGATGGAGTAGGGCTGGGGCAGGCGGATGGCGCCACGAGCAGCACATGTGGGGGAGGCGGCTCCTGCTGCTGCGTTAACCCCAGGAAGGTATGGAGGGGGCATGTGTTCCTGGATCTGCGTGGGGCAGAGTGGGCTGCAGCTGCAGGCTAGGGCTGGGGTGGTGCTAGGCTCTTCCCGGCAGGGGGCTGGGCCAGGTTGCACTCGGGGCGGGCGGCAGCGCTGGGATGGGGTTATGGGGGAGGGGGCCTGCAGCCACGCCAGAATCTGCTGTAGCCCCCTCAACCCCCTCAACCCCCTCTCCCAGTGCTGCTGCTGCCCTCCCCGAGTGCAGCCTGACCCAGTCCCTGCCAGGAAGAGCCTGGTGCTGGCCCCAGCCTGCAGCAGCAGCCTGCCCTGCCCCTCCCCGTGCACACCCGTGCCCTCCCAGGATGTGTGTAGCTGCAGGTGCTGCCCCCAGCATGGCTCAGTCCTGCGCCCCGCCCCGGCTGTGCAGCTCCAGCCCCAGCC
>NW_017728924.1:11895440-11920504 GCF_001723895.1 Crocodylus porosus | reverse complement strand
CCGGCAGGGGGCTGGGCCAGGTTGCACTCGGGGCAGGTGGTGGCAGCGCTGGGAGGGGAACGGGGCGGGGGCCTGCAGCCACGCTCGAGCACAACCCAGTCCCTGCCAGGAAGAGCCTGGTGCTGGCCCCAGCCTGCAGCAGCAGCCTGCCCTGCCCCTCCCCGTGCACAGATCCGGGGGTGCACACACCCCGTGCCCTCCCAGGATGTGTGTAGCTGCAGGTGCTGCCCCCAGCATGGCTCAGTCCTGCGCCCCGCCCCGGCTGTGCAGCTCCAGCCCCAGCCCCAGCCCCAGCCCCACTGCTGGGCCAGCCTGCCCTGCCCTGCCCTGCTCCGCCCAGCACGCAGATCTGGGGGCACACACTCCCCATGGTCTCCCAGGGTGCATGCACTGGTGAGAGCCGCCCCCCTCTCCCCATGCCCCCCAGACCAGCTGCGGCTCTGCCTTGTCCCGCCCTGGCTGAGCAGCCCAAGGCCCACTCCCGCTCCCTCCCTCACCGTGGGGACCTTGATCTGCCTCCCCCGCCCCTTAAAACAAGAAAAAAATATAAAGGCGTATATGAGTTGCAACTCTGAGTGAGAAAGGGTACACTTATTAAAAAAGGCTGAAAACCCCTGCCTTAGGCCACATACATTTTAGCCTGAGAAGATCCTCAGGCACCTTGACTTAGGCTTCTGCACATGCCCAGAAGTACCCCAGTCTGGGCCCTTTGGTGCTGTATTGCCACGTGGGCCCCTTTTGTGCTCTAGATAAGAGCCAAGGACATGCCAGACTCCACTTAAGAGGCCTAATCCATTAGGACTGCCAAGAGCCCATGTTATTCACACCAACAATATTGAGTTCAGCAAGACCACTGTCCTTGGAAAAGCATGACAGGAGCAGGAAGAGGAGCTGATACTGGTGCCCATATTTCACGTAACAGCCCAATGGCTAGACCCCTTGCCTAGGAAGTGGGAAACCTGGGTTTTGTGCCCCCTCATCCTGAGGAGATTCAAACCCACCATGCTAAGGGAGTGCTCCAGCTGCCGGCCTGTAGTATAGTGAGGAGGGCAGAGCACCCTCTAGCCCATGTGGTGAAGCTGTCACTGGGTACCCACAAATGCAGGAGTCCTGGGGCCTGAAGGAAAGCCAGCAAGAGGGCACCCGACTGGTTCAGAGATGGGGGTGTTCCTCTGGGGGGCCTGTCCTGGATTCTGCTGTCTGCCAGCACAGCTTATGCATTTATATTTGATAGTCACTGGTTTGAAAGCAGAAATAAACCTAGCAGCAAGGACAGAAGCCTTCCAGCTTGGTCAGGCTTGTCACAGCCCCCTGATTCTTGCACCGTTGGCTTCCAGTTTGGCTTCAAAACCAGGGGTACAGGGTACCTCACTGAGACTAGTCCAGAGGCATATGGTTAGGGCAGTCTTCTAAGGAAGTGAGAGTGGAAATCCCCTTAGGCTAAGGCAGGCTTAAAGTTTGGGTCTCCCACTTATGGCCATCCTATGAAACAGGGTGAATACCAACTGTTGGGCGCCTCCCATATGTACAGCACCCACTTGGGGCCTCTGTGCACAGTGGGAGCAAGGCTGAAGCCAGGGAAGTGTGACCGCTTGAAGGCAAGTTGGATTTGAGGCCTGAAGGAACTGGTGAATCCTGCTGAAAAATGGACAGTGTCCATTATACGTGATGAGTGTCTGTTGTAGTCCCAGAGATCAGAACGGGCTTGGGAACTGCTGTTATAGAACCAACCCCCTTCGCTTCATGCTTAACAGGGTTGTGGTTTGTTTTCCTTTTGGAGGAGGTGTGGGGAGCCGGGAACCCTGGACTAAAACGGTTCTGACTTTCCCAAACTGAAATAGAAACCATAATTTGCTCTATGCCTCTGTTTTTTCCTCCCCATGCCTTGTCTGCATGTCACCATGTGATTGCTAACCCTTCTGGAGCCTAGTTAGCAAGGACCTCATTGTTCAGACCACTTGTGTGTAGTTGCTGTGAACAAGCTGAATATGAATTCAGAGGTCCCTGGATAGCCTCTGCCCCATGTTCAAGGCTTGGGTGTTTTTTTTCCCCCAACTGAGTGGTCCCTGTTTCCTTTCAAGCTACTTATGAGAACGCTCAGAAAAAGCCTAGCGTCAACCATAGGATTGGCTTATAGTGTGGGTTTTTACCTCTTCCTGTCATCTGTTGAAACTCATGGGACTTGGTCACTGTGCAGCAATGCGGCTATGTCACTGGCCATGTACTCTGTGTACTGAGGGATGAGGGAGAAAGCAGTGAATTGGTTTGTATAAAGTCACCTTCGCTCTCTCTTTTTCCATCTTCCCTCCCCACTTCAAAGCAGAGTGAGCCCAGTGTGAACCTGAGGCACAGAGTAAAATGCCCCAAGGGAGCTTCTTCAATAGCAAGCTGTGCCCTGGCTCACCCCCAGATTGTGAAATATGTCCTAATATCAGTGCCCCAAGGTACGTGAGGAAACAGGTGAATGAAGGGAGGAGACCTCTCCAAGGCTGCATAAGGCATCCCTGGCAGAACCAGGCTGCTTAACTCCTGCCACGCTAGGCTGCTGACTCCAGATGAGTGACTCTGTTGTCTGGAGTTCAGCTAAGCTGGGAAATACTTCCATTCCATGTGAGAGCAGGACTTGTGGCCTCATAAGAAGCAGGGAAGAAGCATTGCTCTTTAAAGAAGTCAGTTTGGTTCCCCTTCAAATCAAGAACTGCCATGGCCATCAAGAGCATGAGTCGTCAGTGTGACGAAGTCATCAGCAAAGTTAACTGCACTTTATCATGCATCAGCAGATACATGGCAAACAGAACCAAAGAGGTGATACTTCCCCTCTATTGGGCGCTGGTCAGACCGCAGTTGGAGTACTGCGCCCAGTTTTGGGCACCACACTTCAAGAGGGACGTGGATAACTTGGAGAGGGTCCAGAGAGGGGCCACTCATATGGTTAAGGTCTTGCAGGCCTGAGGAGAGACTAGGGCACTTGGACCTCTTCAGCCTCCGCAAGAGAAGGTTGAGAGACGACCTTGTGGCTGCCTATAAATTCATCATGGGGGTGCAGAAGGGAATTGGTGAGCCTCTACTCACCAAGGCACCCCTGGGAGTTGCAAGACATAATGGCCATGAGCTAGCAGAGAGCAGATTTAGACTGGACAGTAGGAAGAACTTCTTCACAGTTAGAGTGGCCAAAATCTGGAATGGGTTCCCAAGGGAGGTGGTGCTCTCCCCTACCCTGGGGGTCTTCACGAGGAGGTTGGATACGTATCTGGCTGGGGTCATCTGAACCCAGCACTTTCCTATCTATGCAGGGGTTCGAACTCGATCTATTGAAGTCCCTTCTGACCCTAACATCTATGAGTGGCTGGTGGATAACGAACTGGGGTTTATTTATTCCACTCTGTCACTGGTGGCCTATGTAGCCTTGGTCAAGTCGCTTTCCCTTTCTGTGTCTCCTCCCCTGCTTGTTCCCTTCAAACCGTAAGCTATTTGGAGTGGTAACTGCTGTGTGTGCAGTACTCCTGGCTCCAATTTGGTAGTTCCTGGGCATAGCGGTAGTATTCAGTCAGTGATTGATGTCCCAACTCCTTGATACCTCTTTGAGATGAATCCAGCCTCTGGGGTGCATCCTCTGACCCAGGAATTGTGCACCTGTGTGTGTTGGGCATGGCTGCCCCCTACACCCTTCTCAGTTGCTTGCTGCCTCTGGCAAAGCTGTTTTCTAAGCATGTACGCTCTCTGACATTGAGAACTTACAGCTCCGTCTGGGGCTCGCAGATATCCTTGGCATCCCTGCTTGGACCTCCCCCCTCTCTGCATTGCTGTGTTCTTGACTCACGTCACTGTTGCTGCCCTTTGCAACAGAAGTGCTTTACGTGGCAGGAGGTTTGGTAGGGGATAAGGAGGCACTTCCTGCATGACCAGTAGGTGGTGCTAGAGCTCCAAGTGCCACCCTGGGGTGGTGTCAGGCTTGGGGCTGTGGCAGTGGGGCTCTATCTCAGGGATGGTCAATTATTTTGGGCAGAGGGCTGCTTACTGAGTTTTGCCAAGCCATTGATGGCTGTGTGACAGGCAGCCAGGGGCAGATGATGAATATCAATTTTCTAAAAATTTTAGGGGCTCCATAGGCCGGACAGAATGGCCTGGCGGGACACATTTTGCCCATCCCTGCTCTAGCTAGATGTGGGTAGTACCGTTGTCTGGTATTAAGGACCTGAACCTCTCAACAGAACTGGGCCCAAAACAAAACCCTTGTGTTTGGAGGGAGGTGCTGACTTGAGATCCCAGCTGAGAAGTTTGGGTCTTTTCCAGAATAGAGCTGAGTTGAGCTGGGAGTCTGGGGATCTTCAAGCCTGTGTGGCCTGGCCAATTGGCAATGGGTGACAGAGCCCCTCGTGTTGATGTTACCCCAGTTTTATTTCCAGCTGAGCTCTGGTAGTTGCTATTGATGGGCATTGGTAGAAGGAATTGGCAGAGTCGGTCCAGTTTGCAGTGGAAGGATGCCTGCCTCAGCAGAGGAGCTCGATTGGTTTCTTGCCTACGGGCACCAGTCCTACCCTCTGGGCTGTACCTGCTTTGGGCTTGGTCTCCCAGGCTGTTCGTTGGGAACCCCTCCTCTATCGGGCTGTGTTTGCTCTCAAAGAGGCTGTTCTCAGCCTTCATGCTTCAGGGCATATGCTGCTCCCAAGCTGGCTCAGGAAGGGGTTTTAAATGTAGGCAGGTTGGGGGCTGCTGCTGTTTCTTTCTGGTATATCGGGTGCAGGCTTTTGTTGGGGACAGGATGCTGTATTAGATGGGGCAACTGCTTCTGTCCTGTTGCTCCAAGATTTAAGGAGTAGGTTCTCAAGGACTTCATTGTTAGGCACCTATAGGAGAACAAGGTGATCTGAAACAGCGTGAATTTGCCAAGAGCAAGTCATGCCTGACCAACCTGATTTCCTTCTAGGATAGTGACAGGATCTGTGGATGTTGTATACCTTGACTTTTAACAAGGCCTTTGATACTATTTCTTATGACATTCTTATTAGCAAGCTAAGGAAATACAGACCACATGAAAGTACTGTAAGGTGGGTACAAAACTGGCTGGATTATTGTACTTGGTGAGTAGCCCTCAGTGGCTCTATGTCTGCTTGGGAGAAGGCATCAAGTGGGGTTCCCCAGAGGCTGAACAATACTAGATCCAGGGCAGACATCTTCACTAATGATTTGGATGTTGGGACTGAGTACATGCTTAGCAAATTTGTGGATGATGCCAAGTTAGGCGGAATAGCAGACAGTCAGGAGTATGTGGCTGGGAGCCAGAATGACCTGGATGGACTGGAAAAACGGTCCAGGGTCAATCAGATGAGATTCAGCAAGGACAAGTACAAAGTCCTGCGCTTGGTACAGAATAACCACATGCACAAATACGGGCTAGGGAATGACTGGGTAGGCTGCAGTACTGCAGAGAAGGGCTTGGGGGTTATAGTGAACCATAAGCTGAATATGAGCCAATAGTGTGCTCTTGTTGCAGAGAAAACAAAGAGCATACTGGGTTGTATTAGCAAAGGCGTTGCTTGCAAATCAATGGAAGTGATTAGGATTATTCTGCTCTGTTCAGCACTGGTGAGGCATCACATGCAGTACTGTGTCCAGTTTTGGGCCCCACATTTCAAGAAGGATGTGGGTTGTTTGGAAAGAGTCCAGCACAGGCCAACAAAAATGATTAGGGGCCTGAGAGACTAGACTTATAAGGAAAGGTTGAAAGAACTAGGTTTAGCTTAGAGAAGAGACCAAGGGGAGATTTAATAACAGTCTTCAAATACCTGAAGGGCAATTATTTAGAGTATGGAGATTGGCTTTTCTCAGTGACCATGGGGGATAGGACTAGGAGCAATGGCCTCAAGCTGCAGCAGGGTAAACTGAGGTTAGAGATTAGGAGGAACTTTCTTATTGAGAGTTGTCAGGCATTGACAGGCTATCTAGAGAAGTTTTGCAATCTCTGTCTGGAAACTTTCAAAAGCAGGTTAAATAGACACTTGGGAGGGATGGTTTAGTCAGGGATGATCCTGCCTTGAGCAGGTGGCTGGACTAGATTACTTTATGAGCTTCTATCCAGCCTTATTTTCCTATGACTTGAGGCCTGTGTACATGCTGGGGCTGCTGCCACCATAGCTGTGCTGGGACAGCTGTGCCAGCGAGCCCCCCTGCTGGAAACACGCTGTGTGGCGGGAGGAGGGCTTTTTTTGGCAGAGGTGCCCTTGTGTCTGCCTAGCTGTGTCTCCGGGCAGGAGGGGCCAGGATCTCTTCAGATCCTGAGCTGACCCAGCTGCACCTGCAGAACCATGGCGTGCAGACCTGCCTGTGGTGTCTTTCTCTCCAGCTGAGAACGGTGGTTGCTTTCTCTCCCCCCAGCAATCTGCATTGCTATTGCTGCTGTGGCTGCTTCCCCCTCAGTCTCTGGCCCTGTGTAGTAGGTGGGAGGCGGAGGGAGGTAGGCTTCATTGCAGCCTCCTTCACTGGTTTTTCAGGGTGAGGCTCTTGGGCCTGTGTCAGGCAGGCGCTGTGTGAGCTGCTGCTTATCCTGCCTGTCCTGGGCCTGCGCCCTGCTGTGCTACTTTCCCCACCCCCTCCACAGCTGTCAGCCCTGGGCCTTGGCAGCTCCTGCCCCCTCCCTACCCCAGCTGTCTCTTTTTGGGCCAGATCAATCTCTGAGCTCAGAGAAAAAAATCAAATTCTCTGCAGCTTGGGAGCCAAGTTAAACAGGCCCCAGGAGGCACCTGCCAGGGGCCCTACTTCCTCCCTGTCCTTCTGGCCAGGGATTAGTGGGGCTGGGCTGTTGCTGGGACCCAGCCAGCTCTGCAGCGGTGTGTTAGCCTGCTAACCACACCCAGCTGTGTGTGGCTGGTGCCCGCCTGGGGCTGGGACACCAGTGTTGCAAAAGAGGCTCCAGGTTCATGAGGTGGAGCAGCTGACAGGTCAGAGGATTAGGCTGAACAAACACAAAATCCAGCCCCTGCTTCCCTTCCCCGCTCCTCCACTCCCCCCAGCACTGCAGCCAGCTCACTGCAAACACCCTGCAGGGTTGTGCCTCCCAGTGACAGCAGAGCTGGCTTGGGGCATCACTGGCAACCTGGCTCCACCCCCATCCGCACCCCCACCCCCACCCCTGAGCTCTGGGAATGGGTGAGCAGTCTGTGGCCTGGTTTCTATTTCTTCTGGCCTTTAGCAGGAATCGTGCCTTGCTGCAGGCCTTCTGGAGCTGTGGTTCTTGGCCCTGGCATCAAGATATTTGGAGGCTTTGCCAAGTGTATTTGGGCCAGTGCCCCCTGCATGCTAAGAATCCTGCTGTAGCCTGTGGCTCCACTGTCCAGTGTAGCACTGAAGAGACCTCGAGTCTAACTCAATCCACATCAGATCTGTTCTGTTCACAGGTAACGAGTCCTTTCTCTAGCTGCCAGCCCTGCCCGCCTCTTCTGGGACTGGGGAGTCCTGTGAATTTGGTCTGAACACAGCAGAGGATTGTGGTGAGGGTCTGAGGACGTACCCATAGTGGTGCTCTCCACAGGTACGTGCAGAACAGTCCTCTCCACAGGGCAAGCAGCACATGAGCCATCCAGCTTCCTTAAATGACTTGCCCAGAGTCACATGCACTGGCTAACCTTTTAACCAGCTCTGGCTGTAACAGCAAGGATGCCCAGGCAACTTGAGGTTCATTCAGGAGCCTGGGATGGACCTGACTCAAAACCCAAGCTTCCTGGTCTTCCCTGCTATTTTAAATCTAGTTTGCTAACACTGCTCAGCCATGCCTCTCTTGACAAATCCTGTCACCTGGCACACTGGACCCCTGCTTTGAACTGGTGCCATAGGAGCCTTTTCTAATACAAGCAGTAAAAGCTGTACAACTGGTAGTCTAGGTGCTTACACTGGGCTAGCATGGGGCTGGTCCAGCCTGGGTTTGGAAGGCATGAGTTTAACATGGGCTAAATCTTAGAAAAGGCTAGGAAAGGTTTTGTATATTGCTCATCTGTTTGCAGCATCCTCCCAAGTCTGGTGGTCGTACCAGCAGAGCTGACTGGCTCTCTCACTATCCTTTTGTAATCTCAGGTGCCCATCACCTAGATGCAGTGTGATTTTTTCCAGCAGCTTCTTCCAGGAGCATATTCCCTGGCTTTGCTTTTGAATCCAGCCCGGCCCTGCCCTGTTTCCCTTCAGCTTCTCCTTCTCCTCTTATCTCTGCCCTAGATCACCTCTAATTTCCATATGAATCTGGGACACTGTGCTGCTATCTTGTCTCTTAAAGCCATCCCAGCTCAGCTGATAATGCCTTTTAATTGTTGCTCCCCACTGTTACACTTGTCAGCAATCACCTTCCCTGGGTGCCCAGGCTCTGGCTCCAAGAGCTCACCTCTAGACTGCACAACCCAGGACGGATGTCCTATACTGTCCTGGGAGCTGAGCAGCTGAGGACTCACCTCTCTGTGCCTGCTTCCCCACTTCAGGTTGGAAGCCAATGCTCTTAGGACTTTTTTCCCTTTCCTCTGAGCTACCCGTCTCTGCCCTCCTGGCACAGCTGTGGCTGGTGCTGGAAGCCTGGGCCTGAACAGCAGCACAGGGGCGTGCTGGGCATGTGGTAGAGCCTTCCAATGATCCTCTTACCATTGCATGGTCCCTGCTTTGCTGGCTGTTCCCTGCTGTCTTTCGCTGGCTTTCCCACTCCATGTTCTGCTCTCCCGTTATACCCACTTGCTCTCTACCTACAAGCATCTATCACAGGCCATGCTCTTTGGTGATGTGATGTGATTGACTCAACTCAGTCCAGACCTCCTTTGTAATATCCAAAGTCCAAAGGGGCACCTGGCCTCCTTGTTTCCTGGCCTTCTTGGTATTTCTCACTTCACTGATACTGACATGGTCCATTTCCTCAACGTCAGCATGAACTGGGCAGGGATATTCCAAGGAGTGTCTGGGCATCCTTCCTGGGATGGGAGTGGCTCCCTGTCCATATCCTGGAGGTTTTATCCTTATCTTTTTTTTATATCCCTAGAGTCCCTTCATCTTGCTTTCCTGTCTTCTCCTCCTCTCTGCGTGTGGGGTTTCTGTCTTCTTCGGGGCTCAGAAGTGGCTTCTGACCCAGATCTTTGAATATGGCTGTGTCAAGGTTTCACTTCCTCTGAGGGCTGAGGAAGTCCTTGCGAAGGCACCCTGTCTTGTGTGTGCGAGGAGGTGGAAGGTGTGGCAGTGGAAGTGAGAGAACCTTGTGCTCTGCAGGCATCTGCCATGGTGGGTGTGGAGATGGGTGGTCTTTCCTTCTGCTCATCAGCTTGTTCGTTGCCCAAGACCCCATAACAGAACTTTCCTGGTGCCTTTTGGATGCAACTGGCTAGCACTCTACATCCACAGCCAAACCTTATTTGAGGTCATTACAGCAAATCTATCCTGTTGTGACCAGTTCTTGCATTCCTGCAGGGGGGTTTCAGATCTCCCTGGGCACCCCTAATTTTTCCTCATCCTGATGCACAGCAACGGCATGGCATTTAGCTTGATTCTGTCCTGGGAGGAGGATGGGCTAAGTTGTCCCTCCAGTGGAGTCGGCTTTAATTTTGCCTTGGTTTTGCCCTCCTTTTGGTTCAGCACAAGCCCTATGCTGACTGTGGCCATGCAGCCAGAAGCTTGTCACTCCTACCATCTCGTAGATTGGGGGGTTGGTGGGGGGCATGGGGGCTGTGGTGCGAGTGGATCCTGGTGGTGTCTCTTAGGAACCAAACTGCTCTCTTCTCCTGCCCACTAGCCTCAGGAACACCTGGAGAGTGGTTTTAACCCTGGTGAGTTTAGGGACAGAAGCTGGCTTTGGTTCTTCTGTGTGCTTTCCAGGTCAGTGCTGGAGAAATGACAATACTGGATCCCATTTGGAGCTTTGTTGTGGAAAATGGATGTGTTGCTACAGGGGAGTGGCTGTTAGAGAGGATAATGCTTATGGGTGTGTCTGCATGAGGCCTTTACTGTGGAGCTGCCTCACTAGCTCCTCAGCAAACATCTCATCTTCTGCACCTGCAGTGCTATTAGGATGGAGTAAACTAATTAACTCCTGGCCAGGTTGTAAATACAAGTTCTGTCCTGCAGCTGCAAGGAGAGTTTTATTCTGTAGCAATGCATGTGAAGAGGCTGACAGGGCTGGCTGGGGCACAAGGGTGCTTCAGTGTGGGAACTTCCTGCCAGCTAGCCCTGCACTGGAGTACCCTTGTGCCCCAGCCAGCCCCTCCACAGCATGTTGAGCTGGGTCCTGAGCCTGCCAACTGTGGCTGCTCTGGCCTGGCTCTATGTGCTGTGGTCCTGGGAGCATGTTCAGACATGGTGCCCAGGAGCAATAAACTCCAGAGTGATTATTAATTTATTGTGTCATAAGTAATTGCACATGTAGATGCACCCAGTGGGCAGGGAGGCAGGATCATATAGGCTGGATAAGCTACCTGCAGAGAGTTTCTGATTTGAGTGTGGGGTTGGCGGGGCCTAGGAGCTGGGAAATCTGTTTCCAGTAGTCATGGGCTTAGCAGGAACTTGAGGAAATTAAGGCATGGAGCTTAAGATGGTCCCCCAATGATTGCAAGGGGTATGTAATGATTTGTAGTGGCCTATAATTAATTCCTCTAATAGTAGGACATGCTATTGTCATTTCCCTGACCCTCCTGCTGTCAAAGCAGGTGACTTTTTTCTTTTTTTTGTATGACCCATCTCCATGAACCACTGAGAAAGTTACCTGAGTTCTGGCAAGCAGTACCGGAAGGGTGACTGTGGATAAAGACTTTGCTGCCCCATGCTTGAGGGATGATGCAGGGTATAGGATGTGTAAAGTGCTTTGTACCTCTTGTGGGTTATGGTACGTAGGGGCATGGGGTGAGGCGGCTGCTCATGCTCAGAGGCAGATCCAGGAGGGGTGCAGTGGTGCTGTTGCACCCCTCTTTGATTGTTGCTTCCCCCAGACTTTAGCTAAAAACCTTAAATTTGGTGTGGTAGTATTAACTTAGGTGTAGAAATGACTGACTGAAGTATCGGAGGCATTGGCAAGCCACTCAGGAAGGCTAGTTTTGGTTTATGAATCTGAGTAAGAAGTATACATTTAACTTTGTTGATTGCAGGACTAATGACATAATATCTTTTGACTATATTTTGCCTAGTTTGGTGTGTTTTTTATCATTTTAGATATAATCTAGCAAATGAATGCACATTCTGATAGTTATATTTGTTTTTGCTTTGATATTACATGTAGTAAAGCTTCCAGTTTCTCTTTAATTGGAGACAGTTGTGTTATATGATGACGTGGCATGTCATCTGCACCTCCCTTTTCAAAATCCTAGATCCATCCATGCCCATGCTGTCCTTGGGGTGTGTGCGTGTGTTCCTTCCTAGCTGTTTTAAGGAGTGGGGAGAGGGCTGCAAGGACTAAGAAGGGGCTTCTTGGCTGGATCCCCAGGAGGACTTGGATAATGCATCCCTTTCTCTTGCATCAGACATTTTGCTTCTGGTGAAATCCACAGCCCTGAGTTTGGCTCCATGCAGCACCCGATGATAGTGTAGATGGCAATATGGTACAGCATTTGCTTGTATTTGCTTGACCAGTTTTAGTAAGAGAAGAGGCAAAGGGAATAAGCAGGTAAGAGAATGTTGAGGTGAAGAAGATGGGTTAAAAGAAGTAGACTATGGGTTGCTCAGAATATGTTTAGTTGTTTTATGCCAGTTATATCTTGTCCTAACTAGATCCAGCTTAAACAGGAACTACAAATAAACCTATGAATATTAACTAGAGTAGAACCTATTAGGAACATTGTTTAAAAAATGGCCTTATTTAGGAAGCTTTCTGTTTATTGAGCCAGGCAGTAGAGTATAAAAATCTGGGTTCACCTTGCAATATTTGCTCTTCAGCCTTGAACTGTGTTTTTTGCTGAATTATCCATCTGAAATGACCCAATATAAGTGCTCTTTTTAAAATATAATGTAACACCTAGATGAGAACTCTTTATACCTAACAGGCTGACCACCTGTTAGAGGATTTTTAAAGACTTTAGGACTCAGATAATTTAAAATTTAATTGATCTCAAATGTTAACCTGATTGTAAAATGTGCATTCATTTAGAGAATAAAAGATTTTAATCATTGGCTTGACATGCTTTCCCTGTTCTGTTTGATCATTTATGTCTTGTCTGAATTTTTATTGTGTTTTTGTGAGTATTTAATTTTGGTGGGACTGGCTCTTCAAATTCTTCTTGGCTCCCAGAATACCTCTGGGGGTCAGCAACAGTTAGGCAACTGAGATTTGAAATCCACAGAAAAACAAGATTCTTCAGGGTAGGTGTATGTTAGTGAGAGTCCACAGAGGAGTGTGTTAGCCTGGAGTGAAGGTGGTGCTGCGCGTAGATGGCTTAGAGGGTTTGTTCTCATAGATTTCATAGACATTAGGGCTGGAAGGGACCTTGGAAGATCATTGAGTCCAGCCCCCTGCCCAAAGGGCAAGAAGTCAGCTGGGGTCATAGGATCCCAGCAAGATAAGCATCCAATTTGCTCTTGAAGGGTGTTCAATGTAGGTGCTTGAACCACCTCTAATGGCAGACTGTTCCAGACCTTGGGGGCTCGGACAATAAAGAAATTCTCCCTTATGTCCAGCCTGAAACAGTCTTGTAGTAGTTTATGACCATTTGACCTCGTCATCCCCTGGGACACTGGTGAACAAATGTTCCCCTAGGTACTGGTGCTCACCCGATAAACTTATAGGCAGCCATCAGATCAGCCCTGAGCCTTTTCCAGGCTAAAGAGTCCCATGGCTCTCAGCCTGTCATTGCAAGGTCTGTTTTCCTGACCTCTGATCATCTGCGTGGCTCTTCCCTGGACTCTCTCAAGCTTCTCCACATCCTTTTTGAATTGTGGAGCCCAAAACTGGATGCAGTATTCCAGCTGCGGCCTCACCAAGGCCGAGTACAAGGGGAGAATGACGTCCCTGGATTTACTTGAGAAGCATCTATGGATGCAAGCTAGCATTTTGGTCGCTTTACTAACTGCAGCATCACATTGCAGGCTTATGTTCATCTTGCGGTCAATGATGACCCCCAAGTCTCTTTCTTCCGTAGTGCTAGCCAGCGTAGCACTGCCGAGCCTATAAGGATGCTGCAGGTTTTTCTTCCCCAGGTGGAGAACCTTGCAGTTTTTGGTGTTAAACACCATCAGGTTCTCATCTGCCCTTTTGCTGAGCCTGTCCAGGTCGGCCTGGATCGCCCGCCTGTCTTCTGGTGTGGATGCTTTGCCCCAAAGTTTGGTGTCATCGGTGAACTTGGCCAGTCCACTTCTGACTCCAATGTTCACAGCTTTAATTAAGATGTTGAACAATATGGGTCCAAGGACAGAGCCTTGGGGGCCCCCACTGGTCACAGGGCACCATGACAATTGACTTCTGTCAGCCACCACCCTCTGGGTCCGACCATGGAGCCAATTTCCCAGCCAGCAGATTGCGGTGCACCCAAGACCACAATTGGCCAGTTTTGCCAAGAGGTGATCATGGGATACCAGATCAAAGGCTTTTTTGACGTCAAGATATGACATCAATCTTTTCTCCCTTGTCCAGGTGATAGGTCACCTGGTCGTAAAAGTTTTTAATAAACTTTTCTAAGATCTATCCCAGGACAGAGGTCAAGCTAATGGGCCTATAGTTAGCCGGATCCACTTTCCTCCCTTTCTTGAAGATTGGCACCACGTTGGCCTTCTTCCAGTCTTTGGGCACTTCACCAGAGCGCCACAAGTTCTCAAAGATCGGTGCCAGGTGCTGAGCTATGATGCTCACCAGCTCCTTTAGTACCCTGGGGTGTAGATTGTCAGGACCACCTGACTTGAAAGTATCCAGCCTCTCAAGGTGTTCCTTCATGAGGTCAGCATTGATGGAGGGCAGGGGATCTCCCTCACTCGGATCTGCCTGTCCCGTAGTGGGCATGGGTGTCCCATGGGACTGATGAAAGGCCAACACAAAGTACCCATGTAATAGGTTAGCTTTTTCCTGGGCATCAGTTGTCCCATCTGGTTTAGCAGGGGTCCAGTGTTGCCCTTGCTTTTCCTCCGACTCAAGGCTCATCTTTTCTTCCCTTTCCCTTTTTTCACCGTATTTGTTCCAGAGGTGGCTGAATTTCACTAATACTCATGTGTCCAAAGGGCGCACTGTCCTTTTTGGTGTATTTATTCAGTGTGAAATTTAATAAACAATGACATGGATCATTCATTGGCAGCCATGGGAAAGTCAGGCCTAGTTCAAGGATATAAACTGTGTGCGCCTGCCAGGGAATCTAGGTGGCTACAGAAGGTGTTGTGATGAGCACCTCAAGGTGGGGGGGAAGCTCCTGGCTGACAACTTACTGGCTGAAGCCTTGGTCAAGACAAGTCCAGGGCATCAGTTTCCTCTTACGACCTTAGACTTTGGGGAGATATGAAATTTTCTCTGCACCCTTGGTAGGTCAGTTGGGGCATTAACAGAGCGCTGGTCCAATGGCAGACATAGACTCCATGCCAGGGGGTGTTTCTTAGCATCCTCTCCTTATTACACGGGAACTGCCCTGTGTGTGCACAAGGATCCTTCCACATGGCATCTTTCTGTCATGCCTGATGCTCCTCATACCTGTGGAGGTGACTGGTGGGATGCCAGACGGCCTTACTGCTGACGAATGCTGACAGAGGTTGTAGGGTCCCTGCTTTGTCCAGGTGGCTGTCTAGTCCTTGGTTCCTTCAATGATTAATGTCAGACAAAGAAGCATTCGTTTACTCGTCTCTTGATTTCTGAAGCGCTCTTCTGTGATCTAAGCACTGGGACCAAGATGAACCCATGTTGGGGAACTAACCAACAAAATAACAATTAACTGGTGTCAGTTAAGGTCTGTCTCCTTGGTCCCTGGATATCTCTGCCTAATGATCTGCTTCTGTACTTCCTTAGGGGTATGTCTAAGGCATCTATCCCTAAGTTACCAATGATGCTGCTTAAGAAGCATGAATAGTATCTTAAACAGCTCTCTGCAGTTCTGGGATTCTGCTGCTCCATCCTTCCCCACCCCTCTCATCTTGGTTCTTGTCACCCCAACTCCTACTCCTTTTTCCCTCCCCTGCCCCTTCTTACCTTTCTTCCCCCCATACAGGGTGTTCATGCTCGTGCCAGTGGGAATGCAGTTAGCATCCCAGGCTCTGTGGCTGGGTAGCATCCCAGTTTTGCTGAGGATGGCAGCTGAGGGGGCAGCTGAGATGTGCTGGGATTGTACAGGTTGGTAGCGGGGCTGGAATTAGAACCCAGGAGTCCTGGCTTCTGCGTCCTTGACCCTCCGAGTTGCCCTTTCTTGCTTTGTAAATTCTGTTCTTCCTCCATATGCACTGGAGGGGACGGGGTGGGGAGAGGAAGCTGAGGGGACCCAGTGGTTGGATCAGGGGGAGCAGAAATCGGTCCAGTCTTCTCTTGAGCAGTCATTTTACTTTCTGTGTCCAGCTCCTGTGTGTGTTTGGCAGGAGAGGGGCTCTTGTACTGGCCCCTGCTTGCTCAGCCCCCAGAGCCTGGCTGCGTGCACTGGGAGCAGAAGCTGCCCCCTCTCCAGCCCTGTGGCCAGCCAGCTGCCAGGACGCTTGGTGGCTGAAGGCATTGCTCATTCGAAGTTCCAGTGAGCTTTGCTGGCCAAAATGCTGCCACCCCTGGGCCCCACTACAGAGTCTAAGTGGGGAGGGGGCTGTGTGGGAAGGGAGATTTCACCCATCACTGAACTAAGCAAGCTCCTGCCTCTTCTCTCCTTGCATTGCAGCTTTAGCTGGCTCTGCCCTTTCCCTGCCCTGCCTGCTTTGTCTTGCTCAGCAGTGCTCTCTCCCCTTCCTTTTTTGGGTGTTCCAGGATCTCCTCAGGCCTCCTGCCTGAAGTCCTCTGCCTTGTGGCAGGCTCCTCCCTGTGTCCTGCTGGGCTGGGCTGGGCTGGGCTGGGTGGCTTGGCTTCTTCCAGCCATTTCACTGCCCAGAAAACGAGCACTCTTCCTCTGGGGCAGCCTGCCCCTGCTGGTTGCTGAGAGCCAGCTCCATGCCAAAAAGGGCAACTGCCTTGCTACAACATCCCATTCTCTTTCGCTTTGCCCTTTACCCAGGAGGGGCTTGTCCCAGGTGCGTGTGGCATGGCCCCAAGGGTGACAGCAGACTATTCCTTTCTGCCCATCTCCCTCTGGCCGTCCCAGCTTGTGCTTCTGCAGCATCCTGTGCCTTGGCAGGTGGGCCCTGTCCTCCTCTGTGGGATTCCCATCCACAGCATGGCAGCCACTGCCTTCTTAGTAGGTTGCCACGATGCACCACCCTTGCCTTGAGGGGAGGGGACTGGGGCACAGGGACACTTGAACACAGCATGCAGTGTCTCAGTGAGTCCTGAGTAGGCTGAGATAACCCTCTTCCAACCTCTTGTGCTTCCCCCAGGCTGTGTGTGGTTTCTGAGGGGTAAGAACTGAATGACCTGCTGAAGAATCCCTTCCTCCCCACTCCTGCCCAAGAAGGAAGGACCTGCAGGCTCTCTATCTAGGTTCCCTTTATTGAGCCAAATTTGGCTCTCCTCTGCATGAAAAATATCCTGTTTGTCTGGTCTGCAGTTACAACTAGGACTCAGCCCATGTCCATTCCTCTGGGTAGCCTGTCCACATCAGCGCTGACAAAGCTGCTTTTGCCCCATGCCCCAATGTGTTCTGGAGCTGCAGAAATTCCTGTTGGATCCTGTGTGTGAACTGCAAATGGAGCATGAAGCTGCAATAAGTGGCATGGTGTGGCACTCACCTCCTGGCCTTCAGGGCTGCTGGGGGCATAAGTCAAGCACCCCTGCTCTGCCAGCCTCTTGGCACCACTTGATAGATTGCCGCTGTGCAGAGCCAACCTCACGGTGCTTGCCAACCTGCCTTGCCTTTCTCTGGGGGAAGCTGCTCTTGTTGGGAGCTTGTTTATCTGTCCCCTTCAGTGATCATGCCAGTTGTGTGGGCTTTTTGTTGCCTATGCTGAGATCTCTTCCCACCTCTCTGTGTTTCAAGGGACACTGAATAATACAGGGCTGTCTGTTGCTGCTAGTGGCTTTGGCTGGCGTCAGAGCCATGAAAAGCTCTGGATCCTGAATGTCAGGACCTTGTAAATCATCTGTTTCTTCTGGCATTTGACTGGGTTCAGGTGACACAGTTTGTATTGTAGTAATGCCTTGGAGACCCCGCCGTGCTAGGTGCTGTAGGGACACAGGAGGGTAGTGCAGGAGGCCGAGTCCTGCCTGATCCCATTTCACTGCATCACCGCAGGTGAGCTTGCAGGCACCTTGGGATCAGAGCGAACTTCTCCTGTGACCCCAGTGCAAACTGGGATTAAACCTTACAACCCCGCCTCCACACCGGACTAACCTGATCTGAAGCATGTGGGATTCTCTGCCTTTAAGAGTGGGGTAGTTTCCCATGGAGCGGGAGGCAGGCTCTTGTGACAGGCCTGGAAGGTCACAGCTGTAAGCAGGCGATGGGGGGGCCCCGGGGAGGACTCCGACTGCAGCATCTCTGCGACTGCCTGTCTGAGGCCAGCCACCTCCCTGCCTGTGCTGGGTGGGGCTGCGCCCCACTGGGATGCAGGCTCTTGGGCTGGACTTGTAAGCAGAACAGGTCCCACTCTTAAAGCAGCAGGCATGGCTGCTGGCGGCCCTCTGAAACATGTGGTGTCTGCAGAGATGTCTGCTGCTGGGCCTTTAAAACCCTCTTCCTGTGCCGGGGGATCCCTGCCACTTGGAAGTTCATCAATACTTGAGTTTCTGTGGTGCCTCTGTGTGAACAGGGCTGAGGCTGGGGCCTTACCCTTCTGCACTGACCCCATCCTGTGCTGAGAGTGGAGGGGGGAATCCTCTTGCCTCTCCCTACGACTGAAGGTCCAGCCATTGTGTGTCTCTTCCTGACATTTTCTGCTCTTCATAAATCTCTCTGGACCTGTGATCTGCTTCAGCTTAGCAGACATCAAATGCTGGATGCTTCAAGGGCCATTGCATGGAGAAAGCAGTGAACACAGGAAAGATCTGTATGTTTTAGGGGCTGCTCATTACCACAGTGAGGCTGGTCGTGCCTCTAAAAGGGAACAGAGGTCATTGCCAGCAGCCTCCACTCAGGGGTCTTCGTTATAGGACAGATTTCCCCAGAGCTCCCCCTCTTGTTGGGGGGAGATTGCCCCATTGTACAAGGGAAACTGAGGCATAGAGAAGCAATGTGACTCTCCCAAAGCCACCTAGGAAGTCAGCTGCCAAGTTGAGCAATGAAACGAGACAGCCTGACCCTCTGTTCTTCTCTGCCAGCACCTCTGGGTCACCCCCTTCCCCATAGTCTCCTGAATCTCTGGCCCTTTGGCAGTTGCTTAAAAGGTTTCCTTTGCTCATGGGCTTTCTCCTGCAACGTGTTTACCCCACTCTCCCCAGGACTCTGGGAAGAGCTGAGTGGAGAATCTTTTGGCAACTGCTTATTTGTATTTTTGTTCTCCTTGATAGCATTTTCTAAAACCATTATCCAATTAGCAGCTGTGCTGAGTTGCACTGAAAACTTCTCTTCTCCTTCAGCTTGCTGTATGTCCCACTGCAGACCAGGTCAAGGCATACCCCTCCCACTCCAGCCAGGCTAGGTGAATGGTTTACAGTGAGATATGCAGGAAGCTGGGATGTTTCCCCCTGGTGCTGAAGGCTGCAAACAGTGTTCCTGAGGTCCCGGAGTCAAGTCTTATAGGGTAGGGCAGTTGGCCAGGTAGAGGGAAGGGTGGTCTGGGTTAGGGCATCTGAGTTCTTGGCCTAGCTGAGAGCAGGGATCTGCCTCCCAAACCTGTAGAGTGCTCTCTTTTCCACCTTTACTTCCCCTACTTGGTTTGTCTTCTGCATATATGCTACCAGATGCTTTTTGCAAAGTACAAGGGGAGCCTTTAGAAATATCAGCTCAAAATAAATTTTGAATCTACTCTGCTTCTGGAAGCCACATGTATGCAGTGAGCTGTCTTGATGTCTTGCTGTCCCCTGCACAGCTCTGCTGGTGCACCTCCATCCTTCCCAGCTTAACTCTGCCCACAACCCTGGCCAGCTCTGCTGTTCTAGTGCCCCACTGCAACTCTGCCTTGACCCACAGCATGCCTGCAGTTGCTACCACAGCTGCCCTATAGAGGCCAGCAGATCATTTTCAGGCATGAATATTTCAGGATGGTGGGGTGATAAGTTTGTAGGCCTGGCTGCTAAGCAGCAGAGGGGTGGGAGTAGGGGGAGGTTTGCAGTGGGATGTGTGACTTCCACATGATGCTGCCCTCCTGTCTCTAGTTATGATCTGTTAGTTTGATCTAACCTGCCATGAAGAGAAGGGAGCTTGGGTACCTGCCTGCCTCCCTTCTGAATGTGGCTGGTGCCTGCTTGAAAGTGTTTTATGGCTAGTTTTCATGCACTGCTGCTAGCAGATGGGATCCCCATTAAAGATCTTTGTTTCTCAGAGACTTGTCATTCCGCAGGTTGGTCAGTATAATGTGTGCGTCCAAGGCTGTGTGCTGGCGCAGTAGGGACCTGTGTGGGACCAGCAGGAGGCTGAGCAGAGGGGAAATTTATCTCTGGGCAAGCTCCCAGTGTGCTAGGTCTGATGATCAGAACAGAGGACTGGGATTGGAATGATCCCTCCCTGCTGTAGGAGACAGCACTGCTCTAGGCTTAGATCACCAGGTTACTAGCAGGCTCTAATGGACTTGTTCAAGGTCATAGCACCTTGCCCTGCTCTGTCTCAGTTCCCCTGCCTTCACTGGGGTATTCTGAGGTGACCCCATGATGGCCCAGGTGCCTGCAGATGGGCCTTGTCTGGCACGTTTCTGGGTGTGGCAGGTGGCCAGACAGCGTGGGGCTCTGCAGGTGGGTGTTATAGAAGTTGGCGTGTCTCGGACTACGTTCCTCCTTGACCTGCTGCATTGTGAAGACAAGATGGCTGCAGGTACCTCATGTAGCAAGGCTGGTGATCCAGTGCAGTGCTGAAGGAACATGTTTGTGCATGCAGAGCTGGGCATAATTGGCAGGATTGAGACAGGCAGCCTGTAATAGGGAAGATGAGATGGCTTTGCCCGACAGGCAGAGGAAGGGAGTTATAAGATGATGGATCCTGTCTGCGTGTGCGCTCATGCACACAGGCATGCACATACTTGTGCCTGTAGAGTTGCCAGCTCTCCTGTACCTGGCTTTGCCCAGGGAGAAGTAGATGGCCCTTCCCCAGCCATCCTCCCTGGCTTCCTGCTGTGCCCACCCTGACATCTGAAAGCCCCAGGTCTGTACAGGCCTGTGGTTCCCTGGGGAACCTCCTCAGCATGCATAATGAGCAGGAGCAGGTGCTTCTTGGAGCCTTGGGCCCTGGCAGACAGAGCTGCTGAGCCTGGGAACACAGTGGTGGGGAGCCTGCTGGCACGGGGGTGGAGCACAAGGTGGCTTGTTCCTTTTTATCTATAGAGTTCTCACTGGAAGGCTGCATCTTACAAATTCCCTCAGCCCCGTGTGCCAGTCTGACCCCCACAGCTGGAGATGGCTGGTCTGCAGACATCTGCAGCCTCTTAGATCAGTCTCCTGGCCCTGCCTTGGGATCTGCAGTCCCACTGTGGGGCACTGGGCTGGTTCCCTAGGTCTGCAGTACTGTGACTCCTTCCCTTGCCCATGGTCACCTGCCTGCTCTGCTCAGTGGTCTCTTGGGGACTGGGATGCCCAGGGGTGAACTGGGAGGTGATGCTGTTGCTTGAAGCTCTGTTTTTTAAGGCTGAGAGAATGAACACAATAGGGGCCCATGCACTGAGCAGAGGCAATGGATCTGCACTGCTAGTCACTGGAGGCCCTGCCATCAACCCCACAGAAAGCCAGTATGTTGAGTGTTCTTGGAGCCAGTTGTGTTAGACTTTCCCTGATGGGCTGGGTTTATGAACCTCTGTGGAGCATCAGTTCTTTATATCCTTGTTTGAACTGGGTTAAAGACCTGCACTGGCAAGGTAAATGGGGCTTTGCATCAGTATAGCTGCTTTAATGGCTGTAATAGTAGAATTACCCCAGTATAACTACCTTTCATCCACTGTCCCTTGCTTGGCTTCATGCTAACTGTCCTCACTGTGCTCCATGGTAAATGGGACTGTGGAAAAATAAGATGACTTGTTGACCGGAGGCAGGGCTGAGTCATCATCTAGAACTGTGCTCCCATAGAGCTGAGCTGGAGAAGGCTCCGCTGCATGGCGGGGTCTGGCTGCAGTCTTGGGGTTTGGAGTTGTTGCTGCACTAGGATACCTGGCCTTTGCACTGTATGCCCAGCTTGGGCCTCCATGCTTCACTGCAGCCATGCCGGGGCGGGGGGGAGGCGGGAGCTGCTGGAGTGTTGACCTTTGCTTGGTGCAGTGTTGGCACCCAGGCAGCAGCGCTGGGCAAGGTGCATGTATTTTTGCTTTTCTTCCTTAACCCTTTCTGGGCAGCTACATTGGTGGTTAAGGGACAGAGGAGCAGGAAGGACACTTGGCGTTAGGTGTGGGCCTGTTCTGGGGTGAGCTGGATGGCAGCTATACCAGGCTTTGCGTTTGTCCCAAAACAGAACTGCACCTCGGGCTCAAGGCCTGGCTTCAGCTGTGCTAGTTGCACTGCAGTGCTGCTCTGAGATGGGGCTGTGGCTGCGGCTGCTGATTCCCACAAGGCAGTGTGCACTCTTCCTCTCCTAGAGGGTTTCCCACTGGGTTTTCCTCTTGGTTTCACTTCCTTTCCTGTCCACATGTGACCAGAGAGCTCAGGGTCGGTCTGTCAGACACTTTTCCAGAAACAGATTGTAACTCTGGCTACAATGGCACAGCTCTGAGCATTTCACTGAGTTCTGACCACCAGGCAGGGTGCCTGCCTGGCTAGATTAATGCAACCTCACATATGGTCATGTTGGTGAGATTCTTGCCCCCGTGAGCTAGTGCAGTTCAGGTACCTGGGGATTAAGGCAGCAGCCCAGAGTAGATAGGCTGCACAGAAGGAAGGGTGCTGGAGTGATTAAGGCTGTCCAGAAATAGAGCTTTTCGGGGTGATGGAGAGAAGGGGCCTGAGCTCCATCTGCCAAGAGCTCTCTTGGAAGGTAGAGGTCCTGGAAGGTGGTCCTGGAGACACCTGCAGGGTTGTAGTGGTGGCTCCATAAATGCATGGGTGCAATCCACTGCAGGGCACATTGCCTCTGCTCTTCTCCAGATGCCTGGGATAAGACTTGGTAGTCCCTACTACTTCCCAGCTGCCCACAGCATGTGTTGCAGCAGTCCACAAGGATCCTAGGGGACTGTATGGCTCAAAATGTTCCTGCCCCTACAGAACCCATTGGCCTTCTGGGACCTGGTCTAGGAACTGGATCAGAGCTCAGGCATCGCACATTATGGGATGCATTTTTTCTTGGTAGAAGGTTCATGTCCTGAAATAATCCTGGGCCACCTAGGGATCGAGTAGGGGGACAGTGGGGAAGGAGTGAGGGGCATTGACAGAGCCAAGGGGAGAGTCCAGGACTAGGAGGGTGGGGCTGTAGTTCAGGAGTAAGAGGCATTAGCAGAGCTTGGGGTGGGGGGAAACTAGCCAAGCCCTGACCTGCCCTGCCTGTCCCTGCCATGCCATGCCAAGCTAGGCTCTGCTTAGCCTCTCTTCCAAGACCATCTAGTTCACCCAGTTCTAAAATAAAGACAGCTTCAAGCACCTTAGCTGCCCTGGAGCCTGCCCAGTTCTCCTTGCAGGAATTATTGACCTGTGTGTCGGGGTGGGAAGCAGTCTGACCTTCTCAGTGCTGAGCTTTAACCCTTGTAGCCCATGTGTGCATGAGTATGCGTGTGTGTGTGTGTACATGCATGCTCAGCCTGCTGTCTTTGTGGACAGAGGGGGAGAGAGTCCGTGTAGCAGGTCCGGTGCTGTTGGAGGGATTTTTCCATGAGAGCAAAGCAGAGGTTGACAGAGAAGGTGTCTGAACCAGGCTTCTGAGGGAAGGAGGAAGAGGGATCCCCAAGTTCATAGCCCTAACGCTGCTTAGTACCCAGAGATAGCTGGCATGGAGCTAGAGCCTGGGCATTTCATGTGGCCCATGTAGCTGTTGGGAGCTCCCTGCTGTGGCCGCCACTCCCCCTCCTGAGACCCAATGGGGCTCTTTGTCCTCAACCTGCACCTCCCACTGATGGCATCTGGGCCGTGAGACTCTGTTCTCCCTTTAAACTTCTGTTGTCCTGGCCATGTCTTCTCCCCTGCACCCACCCCAGTTACACACATGGCCCTTGTCGCCCACGCATGTGGGAGGTGCTGTTCTCTGTATATCAGTTGTATTCACCCAGCTTTGCCGGGGTGGGAAGCTTCATAGTAACATAGCTGTGAAGGTCTCTCCCCCTGGTGCAGGGTGGGGGTGCTTGGACAGAGGTCCTAGCTTCTGTGCTGTGCCAATGGCAGGGCCTGGGTGTGGTGGGGAGAGCTAGGCACTGGCACCCTCAATCCCAGGGTCAGCTCTGGGGGAAGCATTTAGCTCAAGGATTAGAACCGGTGTCAGGGCCCCTGACCTTATTGCTGGCTGAGAACGGGGGTGGTCTAGTGGGTAGAGTCAGGTGACATGGGGTCTTGTCTGTTTTGTAGGAGGGTGCATCTGCCTGGGCTTCTATGCCCCCTGCTCTGTCACTGACTGTGGTGCAACCTCAGACAATCGTATGCCTCTGTTTCCCCATCTGTAGCAAAGGGATGATGACTTGGAGGCTGGGAGCTGTCTACTGCACAGCCTAGCCCTGCATGAGTGAGGCATGTAAAGGGTGGGAGCAGACCAGGGAGCAGCTGGCAGCCTGTAACAGGCACGCCCTCCCCCTTCCCACTGTCCCTACACACCCACCCCACCCCCCTCAGGCACTTAGAGCTGCCAACTGTGTGACCTCAAGCCATAGAGACACAGTGACAAATGCCTCCCTGTTGTGGTCGGACACCCCCTGTTCTGCCCTAGTGATAGTCTTACCCTGCTGAGGTACCACAGGGGCATATGGCACTTGTCCAGGAGAGAACTTGGATGCTTTGGCCTCTGACTTGCTGGTGACCTGGAAAAGCCCCAGTGAGTGCTGTATTCTGCTGTAAAGCGCCGATTGCTCTCAGAGCCTTGGTATCTAGGGGCCACCAGGGTGACCTGCACCCTCTCTAAACTGGCCCACAGCCTGGAAACTGATCGAGGTGCAGGGCCTCTGGGATATCTGAAGAGCCAGAGAAGTCACCCTCCTGGTGGTGTTGCCAGTGTTGGGGGAGAAAAAGATCAGGATTGAGCCAGTGGCTCCCGCCACGCCTGGGTCACAGGGTCAGGCGAGGGTTTAACTCCTCGTGCTTGGTAGGGACATTCTTCTGATCCGTTAGAGGTTGAGGGGTCTCCTGTGGGGGCAGTAAGTGTCCCAGTCTGGCTAATGAAGAGTAGGCACTGGGGGTGGGGGAAGCTGCTCTGTTGGAAGAGATCCAACCAGGGAGAATAGACACAGGATCTCGCGGATACCCCAGGCATCTGCGGTGGAGACAATGGGTGTCATGTCTTGTGGTAGCAGCATCACAGGCCTGTGCTGTGTGGTTTCACCCGTCTCTTCTCCTCCCCACCCCCACCCCCAAGCCAGGGGTATGCCAGCTAGTAAATAAGGTTGCAGCACAGCTCAGTAGGCAAGTCCCTGCTACTTTGCTGGATAAGCTAATGCCCCCTCCTCTCCTCCCTCCATTCTCCTGTGGAAGGGCAAGGGGAGAAGGGATCTGGCTGGGTAGAGCCTGTCCTTGCTTGGTGAAAAGTTCTGGAACAGAAACTTTCCTTGCTGCTTAACATGACAGCTAACTTATTTAACAGTTTCTTTGCCTACATTTTCCTGAGAAGGGACTGGATCAGCCCCCACACAGGGACCCCTTCAGACCACAGGGGAGGCGCACCTAGGCCAAGGGTCAGTGAGGATCTAGCCAGGGAACTTTGGGAGGGACTGGATGTATTTAAATCAGCTGGTCCGGATGATCTCCACCCCAGAGTACTGAGGGAATTAGTCATTGCGGGACCCCTGGCGTGGCTTTACGAGCACTCGTGGTGCTCTGGTGTGGTGCC
>NW_017728924.1:11887011-11894055 GCF_001723895.1 Crocodylus porosus | reverse complement strand
TCTTCAAAAGGAGGCTGGATGAACACCTTGCTGGGGTCGTTGACCCCAGTACTTTTTCCTGCCCGTGGCAGGGGGTCAGACTTGATGATCTGCTCAGGTCCCTTCTGACCCTACTGACTATGAAACTCTGACATTTCTCCCTTTTGTGCTGGAGCTGCCAGTGTTGAACAAACCTATTGTTTCTGGCGTTTGCAGCTCCCCCTGGTGGCGCAAACCCTGCATGTGCAGCAGGTGTAAGTGGCTTATTGGAAGAGAAGAGATGGGAAGCAAAGTGAAGCTGCAAAGGATTCTGGGGAGGGTAGAGGTTTCTTCTTCCAGCAATGTTTAACAAAGACTTGACAGATCAGGGTGTCTGTCTTGCCCTTTTCTCTTTAGCAACCTCAGGAATGTCAGCCTCCCTGGTCTCTGGTTTTGCTGTTGGATTTGTTGAGAAAGTCCATTAGGATGTCACTTGCATGCTTTTTACCTGTTCATTGATTGAAAAGCAGAGGTGTCAATTTTTATTTTTAACAAATGCTTCCTTTCTCCACTCGGCTCATTAGCTGTTGGATTTAAATAGATGTCTGCGCAGTTAGGGACTGTGCAGTTAACAACCTCCGCTTTGCTGCTCAGCAGCTCAGGTTGTTGTGAATCTTATGAGATTTCTTCGTTAAATCTCCACCCACTGCTGTGATTTACAGGGGCCAAAATTTTAAATAAAACATTGCCTTTCTTCAAAAAGAAGCAGAAGGCAAGTTCCCTCTAAAATGCCTCATCTAAACCCTGTTGCTGGGTTTTTGGTTGAAGCCCTGTTGGTCTAAGGACATAGGCAGGCAAGGTTTTTTGAGTAGATGTGATCTCTTTTATTAGACCAACTGAGTAGTTGGAAAAAAGTTACCAAGTTTTTGGGCGCAATCACCCTGATGGTTTGAGACTCCAAGGAAAGATCATCAGAGACTCCCTATGCCTGAAGAAGAATGACTGCACCTGAAAGCTTGCTAAGAACTTTATCCAACTACTCAGTTGGTCTAATGAAAGAGATCGCATTTACTCAAAGAACCTTGCCTGCTCATTTAAACCTGGAGCTTTCTTCTGATCCTTGACAGGTCTGTCTTTCATATGGTTTGCATTGTAGTTCCCTGTGCCTCTCTTTCTTGACTGCAGGCACACATTTGAGGGCTGTGGTTCTGCAAGCAGCCTTGTGCCATGTGTGACCCTGTTGCAAGGCCCAGCATGCAGAGACAGGGCTGGCCTGGCAAGTGGCTCGATGTGTTTTTCCACTGCTGGCAGCCTCCTCTGCAGGGTTATGGAAAGGTTGAAAGCTTGGTGTGTCCCCAGGGCGGGGCTGCTCCACACCCCACACTTAACTCTTGCTTGAGTTAGCTGCATGTGCCTCTACTTGCATGCCTGCTCCCCTCCCTTGGAAGGGCTTCAGCTCTCCTGGGGCAGTGGTACAGAGAGGCTCTAGCATGTAAGGAGAGGGAAGCTGGGTTGTGAGGGGTTGGGGGTTAGGTGATCAAAGACAGGATGGGGATCTGGGTTTCTGGATTCTACTCCTGGTGCTGGTTATGACTTTCTCCATGCCTCAGTTTCCCCTCTGTGTAGATGGACACAGCAGTGCTTTCTACTTCAGAGGGGTTTGGAGGGCTGAATCAATGTCCATGCAGCCCTTTGAGGTGCTGGATAGGAAGGGGAAAGACTGGGCATTATTACAGTGGAATTGGCTGGGGCCTCCCCTGCACTCATGAGCACTCTGATATCTGGGCTCTATATGTCTGTTAGCACAGTATTGTGCTACTGATAAAGGCCTGGAAGGCAATGTCTAAACAAGTGGTTCTTTTTAAACTGGAGGCACCCCTTGATAGACTCAAGAGTTCCTCTCAGAAAATGCCAGTTCTCAGCTTTTGCTCATTTTTTGACTACAGCCAAATAATAGAATGATTCTGTTTCAAAGAACTTTTTTCAGAACAGGTCAGTGTTTTTGACACCATGGATTCCTACTGAAAGCTCTGGGTATACCTTGTGAATCACATTTGTATACCATACAGTGTTAACATTGTGTGACACCCTTGCAACCGTACCCTATGGCACCCTAGTTAAGAATTGCTGGTCTAAACTGAAATCTTCACAGTTGAAGGGATGGCTCTGTCTTATACCCCGCTGAGTGGGTAATGCTGGATTGTATTGTATGATTCCCAGTCTGTTAACATGCATGACCTCTGCCAGGATAGGGTTAAGTGCATTCTGATTCCTCCTGCCTACCCATACCCTGGGTTATGGGGGAGAGTGCATCTGCGGTATAGGCTGAGTAGTCTTGTTAGAGGGCCCTATGGAGCAAAGTCTGGAGAGTAAGCTCAAGCTGTGCTTTACTTTGGTGGTGCTTTTTTGACAACAAAGGCAGGACCCAGGCTAGGGACAGTATGGACCCAGGGCATTGTGTAGACCTTGAGAGCAGGCTGGGAGGTTGCTTGTGCATGGCATGGTAGTGGGTGAGATCTCACTGAAAGTGGAGGGGTGGGAGGGGTTTGGGAATGGGGCCCATACTGCCCTAGGGGCCAGGGTTTTGGGGGAATGCTGTCATGTGAATCATGCATTGCTCCTGGTGCCTCTTCTACCACAGAGGCTGAGTGGCTCAGCTTACTTTAAGCTGAGTTGCCCAGTTAACCAGGATTGCCACTGCCTGCTTCCTCACACATAGCACAAGGCAGGCAGAGGGCAGTCTGCGCTTCAGGACACTTGCCTCTTCTCCATACACTTCTTCCCCTCTGGACCTTCTTATTCCAAACAGCAGCAGCCCAGGGGTCCGTGTCGCCATAGGCCATGTTGCCTTCATCCTCTTAGTGAGGATTCAATGAGGCAATCCCTGCCCAGCTGCACTGAGAGGAGACCTAGAGCTGTAGGGACCTCTGGGTGTGTCCCAAAGGGGTGGATGAGCACATGTGTGAGATACCTGCACTTAAAGGCCTAAGGTATAAAGGGAAATGACAGGAGTTTCAAGTTAAATCACACAGCACCCAGTAATCTGCTGGGCAAGGCTGGTGCTGTTGCAGTGGGCGGTGGCTGGGTGGAGTGGCCTGTAAGCAGATGGGTTCAGCCAGTGCTGCCTTAACACCAACACCCAGCCCTGCCTCCAGGCTCCTTCTGCCTGCCTGCCTGAGAGCCTGCAGGAGCAGCTATAAAAAGAATGTAGTTAAAATGACACTGTTAAGAGCAAAATCAGAGAGGAGGATTCAGGCAAGTCCAGTGCTCACCGCCTCTGGCAGACCCTGCAGTACTGGCTGGGGCACAGAGCAGGGTTTGCTGTGGGGTCCTGGATCTCAGGGGATTGATGATTTCTTGCTCAGATGGCTTCTTGAAGGCTCAGGGCAAGCATGGTAGCTTCTTAACCTGGCAGGGGAAATACCACGTATCTGTCCAAGAAGGCAGTTTTCCTCAACTGCATCGCAGGAGAACTGCTCTTCTGGCATGGTTCAGTACCTGCGGAGGTGCAGCGGCTTCAAGCCCAGTTTAAGGAAATGGGAGTCTCCTCCCTTGCTTGCTCTGAGGGTCTTATGGCTAAGGGAAAGCAAAACTCGGGGGCTTCTGAACCCCAAGCGTCTGGGCTTGGGTCTGCAAGTAGGATGCCCGCCAAAGGTTTTGGGAACATCTGAAGCCCCAGGTGCACATGGAGAATAGGAGAATATTTGCCAGTAGTAGAGCCACTTATGGTTCTGGACTCTTGGATTTGCAATTAGTTTTGGCTAATTTGGCCTCGTATACAAATTATATTAAAAAAAGAAAAAAGATGATTTCTGGAATGGGACCAGAAATCCTCCCTTATCGGCCTCTTGAAGGCTCAGATCAAGCTTAGTCTATCTGACTTACCTAGGGTAAGTCTTATGCTTACCTAGGGTAAATGCTGTGATCACCACAGTGGCTTCCTAGCTGTACCCAGGGAAGACCGTTCTGTAGGGTGGCCACCATAGAGGACAGTCTGGTTGTCTTCTGACCTCTATTCACCAGATACCTTTTACGTCCTCTATTTTTCTCTTCAAGAGAAGAATAGAGGACATAAACGCGATGGGTTTCATATCAATAGAGGACAGAGGAGCAGAAAACTGAAATGTCCTCTGTGATGGCCACCCTACCACTCCGCTGGCATGGGATAGTACCCATGTAGGCACTGCATAGTTAACCTTGACTTTATGCCCACTTCATGGAAATGGGAGACTCCTCCCTAGCTTGCTCCTGGGGCCTTATGGCTAAGGGCAAATGAAACTTGGGGGCATCTGAACCCCAAGCCTCCAGGCTTGGGCTTGCAAGTAGGATGCCCACCAAAGCATTTGGGAACATCTGAAGCCACAGGTTGGGATGGAGGGTCACTTATGGTTCTGGACTAACTCACGGATTTAGAATTGATTTGGCCAATTTGGCTTGGAATATGAAAAATTAAAAAAAATAAATAAATTCTGGAATGGGACTAGAAATCATAATTTCTCAGCCTCTTGAAGGCTCAGATCAAGCATAGTCTGTGCTTACCTGGCAAGTGAAACACTGTGACTACAGAGGCGGTCTTCCTAGCTGCACCGGGGAGGACTGCTGTCCTGGTACGGGAATAGTACTTGCCAAGGTAATGTATAGTAAACCTCCCACTTAGCTGCTGGAGTGAGAAGGTCTTGGCTTTAAGCCCACTTTATGGAACTAGAAAACTCCTCCCTGGCTTGCCCCTGGGGCCTTACAGCTGAGGACAAGCAAAACTCAGGGGCATCCAAACCCCAAGCCTTGGGGCCTGCAAATAGGATGCTTGCCAAAGGTTTTGAAAACGTCTGAAGCCCCAGATGGGGGTGGAGGATGTTTGCCGGTAGTAGGGCCACTCATGGTTCTGGACTGACTCTCAGATTTGGAATTTGTTTTGGCTAATTTGGCTTGGGCTACAGAAAATTAAAAAAAAAAGATTATTTCTGGAATGGGACCTGTTGAGGGGGCATTTAGATAATATGGACATGCCAAACTGAATGATCCAGGATTTGTCCAGCTCTAATTTTTAGTGTTTCCTACTGTAATTGTCCCTCAGTGCCGCAAGATGTTACTGCTCTGTAGGTGGCTGTTGTGGATTATGGGGAGCACCTCCTTGCTGCATCCCTGTATTAAGACCCCCATAGTAAGTACTCTCCTTCCTTCACTGCCAGTGAGGGGCAGGGCTATGCTAGCTGGCAGTCTGGAGCACCCTGCCCACGTGGCGTGATTGCTGTCTCTCCTCTTTTGATGTGTATGAGACAGGCCATCAGGAAAGCAAGGCAGCACCCAACCAAAGGTCTGTTTCCCTTTGTCCCCCTGAGACTTGGCCTGCCTCTGCCGCTGGATGCATTCCCTGTGGCAGGTGCTTGTCCTTGAGGAATTTTTAGTCTTTCCCAGAGTGTGGGGAAGTGGTTAGTGGCAGGGTCCCAGAGGGAAAGAGGCTTAGAGCACTGAGAAGAATAAGACCTGGTGGTGAGGCAAGGTGGGCAGGCCTGACAGGTTGATCCATAGCGGAGTAATGCGTGGTTGTCTTCTATGACGAGGTGACTGGCTCTGTGGATGCAGGGAGACCGGTGGATGTGGTGCAACTTGATTTTTAGCAAGGCTTTTGATATGGTTTTCTACAACATTTTCGCAGGCAAGCTAAGGAAGTATGGGCTGGATGAATGGATTGTAAAGTGGCGAGAGAACTGGCTGGAGCATTGGGCTCAGGAGTAGTAATCAGTGGTTTGATGTCTAGTTGCCAGCCTAGTGTCAAGTGGAGTGCCCCAGGAGTCAGTCCTGGGGCCGGTTTTGTTCGATGTGTTAATCAACCATCTGGAAGATAGCACAGAGAGCACTCTCAGCAAGTTTGCAGATGACACCAAGCCGGGGGGGGAGTAGTAGATACGCTGGAGGGTAGGGGTAGGATTTAGAGGTGATGCAGATAAATTGCAGGGTTGGGTCAAAAGGAATCTCATGAAGTTCAACAAGGACAAGTGCAAAGTCCTGCAATTAGCATGGACCAGTCTCATGCACCAGCTCAGCAGCAAAGGACCTGGGGGTTACAGTGGACAATAAGCTGAATATGAGACGGCAGTGTGCCCTTGTTGCCAAGAAGGCTAACAGCATACTGGGCTGCATTGGTACATGTGTTGCTGTAGGTCAAGGGTCAAGGGAAGTGATTATTCCCCTCTATTCAGCACTGGTGAGGCCACATCTAGAGTACTGTGTTCAGTTTTGGGCCACCACTACAGAAAGGATATGGTTGGCAAAACTGTGGTGGCAAAACTGGCAGGGCTGGAGGAGCAGGGGCTGTGGGTGGAGGGTGAGGGGCACCAGCAAGGCTTGGGGAGGGGGAAGGGGATTGAGAGAAATGAGCAGGTCCAGGGGGAAAATGGGGAGGTATGTTCTGACTGTACCCCCCCCCCCCGAAGTGTGGATACTCAGAACCATGGTTGGCAAGGAAAACCTGTACTCAATGCCTTTTTCACTTCAGTCTTCACAGGCAAGTTTAGCTCCCAGGTTACTGAACCAGGCAGCACAGTTTCGGAAGAGGGCGGGCAGCCCTCAGTGGTGAAAGAACAGGTTAGGGACTATTTAGTAAAGCCAAACATATACCAGTCCCTGGGGCCAGATACAATGTATCTGAGGGTCCTGAAGGAGTTGACTGATGTGATTGCAGAGCCACTGGCCTTTATTTTTGAAAACTCATGATGATGGGGGAGTTCCTGGACAATTGGAAGAGAGCCAGTATAGTGCCCATCTTGAAGAAAGGGAAGAAGGAGGATTCAGGGAACTACAGACCAGTCAGCATCACTTCAGTCTCCTATAGCATTGCTGCAAGCAAGCTAAGAAGGAAATATGGGTTGGATGAATGGATTGTAAGGTGGATAGAAAACTGGCTGGATCGTCAGGCTCTGTGAGTAGTGATCAATAGCTCGGTGTCTGTTTGGCAGCTGGTATCAAGTGGAGTGCCCCAGGGGTCAGTCCTGGGGCCTGTTTTGTTCATTATCTTTATTAACAGTCTGGAAGATGGGGTATATTACACCCTCAAAAAGTTCACAGTTGACACCAAGCTTGTGGGGG
>NW_017728924.1:11885161-11886856 GCF_001723895.1 Crocodylus porosus | reverse complement strand
AAGCTGAATATGAGCCAGCAGTGTGCCCTTGTTGCCAAGAAGGCTAATGGCATACTAGACTGTATTAGAAGGAGCATTGCCACAAGATTGAGAGAAGTGATTATTCCCCTCTATTCTGCACAGGTGAGGCCACATCTACAGTACTGTGTCCAGTTTTGGGCTCCCTGCTACAGAAAGGATGTGGACAGGTTGGAGAGAGTCCAGCAGAGAGCAACAGACTTGGTTAGGAGGCTGGGCCATGTGATTTCTGAGGAGAGGCTGAGGCAACTGGGTTTATTTAGTCTGCAGAAGAGAAGACTGAAAGGGGGATTTGATAATAGCCTTCAACTACCTGAGGGGTGATTCCAAAGAGGGTGGAGCTAGGCTGTTGTCAGTGGTGGCAGGTGACAGAACAAGGAGCAGTGGTCTCAAGTTGCAGCAAGAGAAGTTTAGGTTAGAAATTAGGAACAACTTTCTCACTAGGAGGGTGGTGAAGCACTGACACAGGTTCCTAAAGAGGGGACAGAATCTTTATCCAAGGAGGTTTTTAAGGCCCCGCTTGACAAAGCCTTGGCTGGGATGATCTTGTTGGGGATGGTCCTGCTTTGAGCAGGAGGCTGGACTAGATGACCTCCTGAGGTCCCTTCCAACCTTATTTTTTATGATTCCCTACAGCCAAGCCAGTCAAACAGCTGCAAGGTATAGCACCCTAACCTGTCTTTGTATTCCAGGGGCAGGCAATTATTTTGGCTGGAGGGCCACTTAACGTGTTTTGGTTAAAACCATTCCCCTCTGCCCCACTCGCTGCTTCTACCAGCCCCTTCTTTTGCCATAGTGTACACACTGTGTAAGAGCCCAACTGCAGAGCAGCATTGCCCCTTAGTCCTTAGATGCTGTTGCCCTGTAACCCTCAAAGTGGTGTTGCTCTTTGTGCAAGAACCTTGGCTTAAAAGTCTGTGTAAATGAGTATGTAAATTTAGGTGCATCTCACAGGCTTTTGGCAAGGTGCCAGCCCAACCCTCAGTACTTCAGTGTGTGTGCCATGGGGCCAAAGAAACAAGTGGTTAAAGGGACGCTTTGTGCAGTGTCCATTTCCACACTGCTATGGAGCTCTGAGCTTTGCTTGGTTACAGAGTTCCTACATGGGCACAGGTGATGATCTTGGAAGGGAGGAGGGTATGAGAGTGATGGGTGCATGTTATTCTGCATGTGCAGGGGGGTTAGAACTGTTCTATGGCCTGCATTGCAGTCTGCTGAATTGTATCCAGTTGAAACAGCAGGAAGGGTTTAGCATTGTTCTTCATTTCCTCTACGGATCTGTTGTGCAGAGTTGCTGTGAGTTATTAAATAGCTACCCCAGAGATAGCTGCATTTCTGTGCTGGGTGAACAGATTCCTTCCCATTAGGAGTTTCCAAATTTGTGTGGTCTATGTGGCTTATTCAGCTAGTTAAAATCTTTTAAAGTTTCTAGGCTTTGTAGTTGCAAAGAAGCATTCCACATGTGTGAAATAAAGCATAGAATCATGCAGCAATGTCTGCAGGCAGCCCTAGATTTTAGGAGGGCAAACTTCAACGAGCTAAGGAGGATAGTTGGAGAAGCACTGAGGTCCCGGGGGGAGGGGAGCCAGGTGTCCAAGGAGAGTGGTTGCTCCTTAAGGAGACGATCCTCCAAGCCCAAAGGAAGGTAATCCCAACGAGGATCAAAGGGAGCAGGAG
>NW_017728924.1:11869482-11885061 GCF_001723895.1 Crocodylus porosus | reverse complement strand
TTGAACCTGTTCAGCCTCCAAAAGAGAAGGCTGAGGGGGATCTTGTGGCCTGTTATAAACTAGTCAGGGGGGATCAGCAAGCATTGGGGAAGTCGCTGTTTCCCCGAGCACCGCCAGGAGTGACCAGGAATAACGGTCACAAGCTGGCAGAGGGCAGATTTAGGTTAGATGTCAGGAGGCGCTACTTCACAGTCAGGGCGGCTAGGGTCTGGAACCAGCTTCCAATGGAAGTGGTGCAGGCTCCTACCCTGGGGGTGTTTAAGAGGAGGTTAGATGAACATCTTGCTGGGGTCATTTGATCCCAGTACTCTTTCCTGCCATGGCAGGGGGTTGGACTAGATGATCTGCTCAGGTCCCTTCCGACCCTACAAACTATGAAACTATGAAGAAGCAACCTAGACACAAGAGTTCCTCTGCATGCACTGCCTTATTTAGGATGCTAGCTTTGGAGTCCAGTGATGCACCTCTAGTACTATCATTAATTATTTAAATATGGGTGCATTTTAGCAATGGTGGGAATAGGTGCTGGGAATGTGAAAGAAGAGAAGGTGAGAATTGGGAGTTGCTCCCAGGAAGGTTAATGCAGTAGGAAGAAGAGGGGTTGAAAGATGGGGAAAGAAGAAAAAGAAAGAGGATGGGGAAAGAAGAGAAAGTAAAGAGCAGTGCTTGCAATGGGGAACAGGATCTTACTGAGTGGTGCTGACTGAACAGATCATAAAATGGTTTGATTACTACGTAGGTCTGTTCTCTCAATGTCTGAGCAGACTTCTTGCAGATATGAGCCATTGCATGGGGGTGTCTGTCTGGGGAAAGTGACCAGAAGAGAGATCCTGGAACAAAACTTTCCAGAATAGTTTTCTGTGTGGACAGTGCATGCTCCAGAGTTCAAGTCATTTGATTTGGAAAGAACTACTCTGCTTTGGAAAGATGTTTGTTTTTCTGGTATTAACTGTCTTTTAACTGGGAATAATGTTTAAGTAGGAAGCTGTTCTGGGGTTGGAACAACTTACTTTGGAATAGCTACTCGAGTCCATTTCTCTCTGTAGGCTAGTTCTTTCAGACTGATGTATTCAACACTATGAATGTCTGCCAGTAGAGGCAAGCAACGAGGGTGGTGCCAACCAAGCTGTGTTGATCCTAAAGTGGACAAAGCTGGATGATTTTAAACAGGTTGTACTTTTAATACATGCTGAAGGTGTGTTTAAAAGCACATGGTATTATATGTAAGTTTTAGACTCTTTGCACATAGTAGCTTGTACCTTCTAAATCAATACTTAGACCATGCCTTGGTGCTAACAGCCCTGAATTATGTGCCCCGGCACACAACTCAAAGCTTCAATGGGGCTCATTCAACAAAATGTGCGTGGGGACCTTGCTTTTCTTGGTGGGCTTCAAGAAGCCAAGGGCTGGCCATTTGTTTTTTCAGTTATTTGATGTCTAGGGTAAGTGCATCCCACATGTAAGCTTAGTAACATTGGTAGATGCAAATTCCCATTGGAAATATCTCTGACTTCTTTGTTCTTAAAAAAATTCAATACCTACTTCCTAAGCAGTCTCCCTAGGCAAGGTATGGTAACTTCGGTGCCACAGTGCATGGGAACAAATGGAACTAGCTAGCGTATTTTCATTGTCCTGGCCTGGAAAAGCAAGAAGTAAACAGTTTACACAGTGGCCTGGAAAATGGACTTCTTGGCTGCTATAAGCTAGAGGGGTGGTAACACCAGACATAAGGATTTTGTTTTGAAAGACAAAAGTACAGTACCAAATTTTGCTCTACACAAACACACAAAGCTAGAGTCGCTGAGAGCAGACTTTGACCTCTGCTCTTTAACTCTCTTGAAACAGACGGAGTCTGGAGGTCCATAGTTTTTATACCATGCGTGGTAGGGTATTATGGTCTAAGCAACTGTCAGCTCTAAACTGGTGTTCATGCCAGTGGAGCAACACTGATTTTACTGCTGCTGAGGATCTGGCTCTATATGGTCTGGTTCGGCAGTGGTGAGAGTGGCTGTTGACATGACTGGCTGCTTGCCCCCCTTTTAAAGGGCAGATAGAGAATGCCTGTGGCACGCATCCCTTGGCAGGAGGCAGAGGAGGGGTTTTGCTTGGGGTGGAGGGAGAAGCTGCACTGGTAGGAAATTCCTGCAGGAGGTGTGGACGTGTTGGAGGCAGGGTGTGTCTGCTCTCAGCAGCACACAGCCCTGCTCTCATTAAATCTGTGAGGGCTGCCCAGATATCTGCAGCTCCCAGCTGTGCCCGGGAATAGAGTGAGGCCTGATAGAGCCAGGCGGGGAGTCAGATGGCTGCTTTCCCACGGCCCAGTCCCCCACACCAGAATAGCGCGTGGCTGCCACCGCCCTCCCCTTCACGCAGGGAGGCTTTGACTCTGGGGCGAGGGAGGGGACCTTGCTACAGGCTTCAGAGTGGCTCTGCTGCCCCATTCCCCAGAGGGGAGGGGGAAGGGAGGGAGGAAGCAGGGGAGCAGCTGTGTGGAGCAGGCGGGGCCGTTACAGCCCAACAATCCGATTACTAGACTGGATCCAATTAATTCCTAGCCATTTAGAGACGTTTGTGCAGTGCTCTCTCTCTAATCCAGTTAGATTTCTCCGGTTATGGGAGGTGTTCGGCCTCCACTAAATCCATGGACATTCTAGGCTAATCGAGGTGCAAGGTGGGCTCCTTCTGTTGTAGTTATCTCTTCACCCGTGTCTGGGGCCTGGCTGCTTGCTCCCTGCTTGCCTCCCTACCCATGGCCCTGAGCATCCTCTGCTCCACCCCGTGTATTCCAGGTACCCACTATCCCCACCCTCTGTACCTGCACCCTGCCCTAGTTTAGTGGTTCCCTATGCATCCTGAGTCTAGTCTCTTGCCATGAGACGTCTCCACTCCTTTCCTGAGGATTGGGGTTGCTTGTTTTCCAGGGAGTGAATTTTCTACCCTCTTGGCTTGATCTCATTTCATGTTGGTCACTTGTAGCAGTTTTTGACCACCTTGGGGAGACCAGGGGAGAGGGCCTGCTCCAGGCAGGAAGCCAGGAACAAACAGGCATGTTTGGCTGCAGGGGCCCAGCAGCAGGGGTGGGTGTATGCAGCCGTGGTGGGAGTGTGAATGCTGTAGGTTTGATCTGGCTTATCCAGTTCACCCAGCTGCTATCCCCCACCTGGGGCCTATACTAAAGGGGCAGGGCTACACAGGGACCATTCTGGCAATGGGGTCGGTTTGTGGGATGTACATCACAAAGTTAGTCATGGTGAAGAGGTCCCACTTGCTGTGTCCAAAGCAGCCTGAAATTGGGGGTGGGGTGGGGACATTTGGCCCCTTCCTGCTAGGAGTCCTAACTGTAAGAACAACACCCCAGTGCTTGGTCCTTGAGTGGTGAAGCAAAGGTCTTATCTCTTTTAGGGCCAGGCATGGCATTTCACAATAGTGTGCAGGGTTGCTGCTGTTTGTTTGTCCCTCTGCTGGTGTCAACCCAGGCTGTGCTGCTGGAGGAAGATGTGCTTGCTATAGCCATGGCCATTCCTATCATTGATCTAGGAGGACTAGCAGGGATAGAAACCAAAGTATGCCAAGAGAATCCATCAAGGGAGTACAGAATAGCATGGGGATGTGGGGTTCTGTGTTGGTCCACACACAGGTTGGAAAGACATTTGGAGGCCCCGTCTGTCATCCTGCACTGCTGCTTCCAGGGCTGTGACCTCATTCCTTTCACTTTATTTTTCCTTAGAAAACTAGGGCTGGGAGGGAGCTCAAAGGGCCATTTAGTCCTCAAAGAAGGATTGTCCCTGTCTAAGCCAGCCTGGGTAAGTAGCTCTGGCAGTAGGAAGCAGAACCCAGGCTGCAGGCTACCACCAGGAGCTGCCACCGAACCAGCTCTGCAGAAGCCTTTATGGACAGATGAGTTGGGCAGGGCTCAGCAGGGCAGAGGCACTGGGGGTGGGCATCTGGTTGTAGGGTGCAGGGTTGGTGGTGGCTGACTTGAGGTAGCTGATGAAAGCTGGGACTGAACCTTTAAAAAGCAACACAGATGACCAGTAACGTGGGGAGGGGAGAGGCTGTGACTATAGCTGAATCCAGAGAAAATACCATTTTTGTTTTGCTGTTGTTGTAACCACTTAGTGCCTGGCCATTCCCTGCTCTGCCTGCGTCAGGACAGTTCTCTAACCCAGAAGCAGAGTCAGGGGAAGTTCAACCGGATTTCGTCCCCAAATGGAAATGCAGCATGTTAGGCTCCTGGGAGTCCTCCATGGTGCCCACCGCACCGAGGAAACTGTCATTGGCACTTCAATGGCTTGGCACTCGGGCAGCGAGAGCATCTGGCCCCAGCATAGCCCTCTGGCAATGGTGTATTCCACCTCGGGGCGGGGGACAGAGCCAAGAAGTAGTGAGGGTGTGATATCTACCCACAGGCTTTATTTATGGAGACCTGGTTGAAACCTCTGCTGGGCTCAGCAGGGGGTGTGGACTATGGGGGTCTCCAGCAGGTCCCCTCTCCCCTGAAAATATGGAAAGAAATGCTGCCAGTGAGCAACACTATGTGCTGAGAGCTTTCCCCTCAGACTTGCCAGCTGCCACAGGCTGGACTCTTCTCTTAATTGCTTGGGAAAGGCTGAACTCTCCGTACAGGAGGAACAAAGGAGTTGCCCATACATATTGTGTGAGGGCCTGGTTCTTCTGCTGGCGATTCTGGGCTAAATTGGGGGGTTCCCTTGTGTGGTTACCCTTGATTTATACCAGTGTACAATCCCATGAGATCTTGGGCCTCCATACAAGACAGCGGTAGGAAATGGCTCTGTGCATTAATCCTTGGAGGGTTGATTTGTACAGCTCCTCTTCTCCCTCATGCCTCTCCATACCATCCTGCCTCCCGCTGCTTAACTTGTTCTCATCTTTCTGGACAAAAGCCTGGAATCTGCCCAGCCCTTCCTCCCAATTATTATGTTCCCCTTTGGAGACCCCCGAGCCTTTCAGTTCCTGGTTACCAGGCCCCTCCTAGAGCCCCCTGGATGAAAGTCAGGGCTGCCCTGCCTTCCAGCCCTGAGGAAAATGCTGTCTGATGCTGCAATGTGGGATTTTCAGCTGTGTAGAGCTGGGTTCCTGGGAGTTGTGCATCACTTTTTTCCAGCTGAAAGACCTCCAGGGGAGGGACTATCTGTAGCAACCAGAAAGAAGTGGTTTTGAGGAGAGGGTGTGTTGAGGCATAGTCAGCACTTCAGTGTTCTGGAGACAGATCCTCGATCTTCACCTCAGAGCCTCGCTGATGGTAGAACCAGCCCCTTTCCGCCGACAGTCCCACCACTTCCCCCGGAAGGATGATGCATGTCTTCTGCTGGCTACTGCAGCCCCCTTCAGCAGTGGATGCTTTGCCAGAAGTGCACCGGTGACTAAAACCATGTGGAGCTGCCAGAAGTACATGGGCACATGTGCCTTGATGGTGGCTGCTCTCTGTTGCAAGAATTGCTGCTGGCAGAAGTAGAAGGGTGTCAACAAGGCCTTGAATCCTCCCTTCCCTGGGAAAGAGTTTCTGGGAAGGGCAGGAGAATCTGTGATCGTGGGAACGGCTGTGGTCTGGATGAAAATAAGAATGGCTTTGCCTCCAGAATATGAACCCAGGCGGGAGGGGAAGGGGCATTGCTGTTCCAATGGGAGGAAGCTAACAACCCTTCCTGACGCTGGTTCTGTGGTCATGGGATGCTGTATGCCACAGTGTGATACAGCTGTAAAGGCCTGAAGGGTGTTTCCTCTTCCACAAGGCTTGGTTTAACAGGGCAAGGGCAGTGCAGTATCTACTCTGAAGCCTGGAAATGAGAGGAATTTGGGGGAAATGCGAGGAATTTGGGGTTTATCCACGGGGCAAAATTTTCCAGGTATGACAGTTCTGCTGAGGAACATGTCAGTCAGAGCTGAGTGAGATGCTCTAATATCAGAGAGCCTTTACTTCAGTAGCAAAAAGGGCTATTATCTGGTTTAGTTTGTTGTTTCCATAGTGACATGTTAAATCGGGAAAAGGCACTCCGATACCAGAGTACAAATTCCCCTCTGGGGAGTCATACTGGTTTAAGTGTGCCAGGACTGTTCAGTGGGCATAAATCCCCCATCTGAGCAAATCTTTGTGTTAAAAGGTTGTTACTTTAGTTGTCCTGGCAATGAAAATGCTACAGTCCTCCAAGTGTGGATATAGGTAGATTTGATATTCAGCTGTTTTATAAAACTGTTGTTGTTCCTGGAGTGGAAAGGAGCTAGGGCAATATCCCATTTCATCAGTATAACTACAGCCATACTAGGGCACTTGCTTCTGGGGCTACAGTAGGAAGACTTTGCCATTCTAGCTGTACTGAGATATTAGTGGCACAATGCTCCCTGTGCTGACAAGGTTTATACTGGTAAAAGTGCAGGTTAGCCAGTATAACCACATCTACATTAAGCACTTTGGTTGGCAAAACAATGTTGGTAATAAATCCTATTTCACATGACCCTGACACTTTGGCTGGGGGAAGCTTGCAGTGTGTGTCCGAGGTCCCCTCCTCCCAGAGTTGTATTGGGTTACAACTTTGAAGTGTAGGTAGGTCAAAACAAGCCAATTTTCAAAATATATTGACCATCCAGTCACTTCCCCATATGTCCATTGAAGATCCTCTAACTTGAGCATTTGCTTATTCAGCAGCTGAACTTTAGTCTTCTGGTTCTACAAATTTTGGCTTGTGTCTTTCTCGGAACAAAAACCTGGAATAGGCAAAACTTGTAGAAAATTACCCAATGCGCTAAAAGCTTGAGGAAATTGCTTAAGTTCACAAGATCTGTGAAGCTTTTGCAACTAGGAGCCAGAACCTTAACTCTGACCCCATGCTTTCCCCCTCATAAGATTTTACAGTGCCTGCAAGCAAGGAAGAAACATGTCAATTACGCTGAGGCTATAGTTAAGGGGAATGGGGTTTGTGCCGGGCATGGCCCCACCATCCAGAGTGGACAGGAGCTCCTTTGTTGTTCAGACAGGTAATGGTGACCAGAGGTATTAGAAAATCTCTGCAGTTTACCTTCCTGTGCCATTTCCTTGCTGGTAAGCGCTTGTGGGGGTGGGTTTTGTAATTAAGCAACCTAGACTATTTTTCAGAGAAGGTTTTGTTTGTTGGGAGTTCTAGGAAAGAGGAAGAAAACTCAAGCCATGGTCTACGCTCGTAAGTGTAGCCAGAATATCTGTGTTGTTTAGGAAGGTGAAAAATTCACTGCTCTGACTGACGTAACTGTGCTGGCAAAACCCTAGTGGTGATGCTGTTATACTGGCAAACCTGAGAGAGCATACTTCCTTCTAAATGATACTTGCTGAAGTGGCATTTCAGTAGAGTCCTAGGAAAGTTGGATTGGAGGGGGCCACCAGAAGACATCCGGTCCAGTCCCCACAACTGGATTCTGGGCCCCCAGAACATAATGCTGGGAAGGCATTTCTGCTTAGCAGAACTGACATATGACATATTTTTCTTGAACACTAACTGGGATTTCAGGAGCCTCTTTTAAGTTAGCTAAAATGCAGAGAGCTGCCCCCTATCCTCTCTTTTCCATAAACAGGGAGGAAAGGTATGTTTGAGCTTTGGGTGGGGAGGGGGTAGCATTGGCCCTTGAGCAGTTTCTTAGGAGAAGCCCTTCATGATTCTCCACATGGGGAGAAGCAAATTGTGGTGAAGTCCCTCTGGAGACAGAGGGCTGTTTCAAAGGTCAGATGGTAGTGTGATACCGGTACTATGGTTAGATCTTATTCCAGTAAGAGTTGCTTTCTGGAAACCCTCAGGGATTTGCCTCTTCTAAGCAGAATAGTAGGTTTCATAGTTTCTAGGGTCAGAAGGGACCTGAGCAGATCATCGAGTCCGACCCCCTGCCATGGGCAGGAAAAAGTACTGGGGTCAAACGACCCCAGCAAGGTGTTCATCTAGCCTCCTCTTCAAGACCTCCAGGGTAGGAGCCAACACCACTTCTCTTGGAAGTTGGTTCCAGATCCTAGCCGCCCTGACCGCGAAGTAGCGCTTCCTGATATCTAGCCTAAATCTACCCTCTGCCAGCTTGTGACTGTTATTCCTGGTCACTCCTGGTGGTGCTCGGGGGAACAGGGACTCCCCCAGTGCCTGCTGGTCCCCTCTGACTAGTAGGTGTTGAGAAGGATCTCTGTGCATAACCCCTGTGTGCAAGATTGAACAAGCTTCCACATGAGCAGATCCACTGATTAGCGGTGGGACCACGTGGACTCTTGCACACAGGGTTAATCACCCTACCACACTTAGAAGGACCATTCCTATTGGACAAGTAGTGACTAGGGTACACAGGGAAGTCTTTGGATTAAAGGCTTCTGGCAGGGTAGGTTACACTTACACACTTGGAAGTCTAAGCAGTCTGGTTGGCTGAGGCAGAATCATGGGACTGCAAATAGTTTGCCATTGTTCCCTTCCTAAATTGATTGATAAACCTTTAAGTTATTGAATGGAAGTAGAGGGATGGGGACAATTCATGAAGGTGATGGATATACCTCGGCATGGGGCAGTCGTCATTTGGGTTGTGGAGACTGTGGTGCTGTGCCACAGGAGTAGAGGAGGCAGCACTAGGTAGCCTCATGCCATACTGAAGGAGGGGTTACCCATGCTCTGCTGCAGGAGTGTGCCACTTAGCTGAGCTCTGTGCATGCAGGGTTGGGGGGATGGTGGGGACTGGACTGGAGATGCTTCTGAATACAAGGGCACATGCAGCTGTTGGGCTGTGCCCTGTGTGTGGGGTGAGGGTGGGGTTGGCAGCCAGTTCCTGTGGGCTTTTTCTTTCCGTTGGGTACAGGATGCTGCTCTGAAGTAGGTGGGAGTGGCTAGCAGGGGTGGGTGGGCAGCGAGGTCCAGCTTGTGGCTGAAAACTGCTCAGGAGGCTGTGTCTTGGTCTTGGAGCTAGAAGGGGTTGGAAAACAGGGAGCTAAGGGAGGAAACCCAAGGAGTCTTTTGGGTTACGTGTGTAGGCTAGCCTTCCTGTGGGGGAGTGTGTGCATATGTGTGCATGCATGCACATGTGCACAGGGCTTGTGCTGGGGTCATCCCGGTGGCATGGCCAAAGTTTAGTTCTGCTGTCTCTTCACTTCCTGGTGCAGCAGTGGGCTCTTTTGTGACTAGCTGGATGGGAAGCTCTAGTTGCTTGGCACAAACAGTGAATTAAGTGGAATGTTTACAGGGCAGCCCTGAGGTGGTGGGGAGGGAGCTGGCAGAGGGCAGAGAACTCGGGAACTGTGGTTAAACTGGTGCCCTTGGTTTGTGGTGCTGCATGTCTGGGACAGTGCTGGGGAGTGGGGTGTGTTGTGCCGTGGCTTTGGCACAGCCAGGGCTCTGCCTTTCTCACTAAGGGCAGGTTAGCTGGAGGGTGGGGAGCCATGGGAGCGTGCGGTTCTTGAGACCCCTGCAGCAGGGGTGGGTGGGGGAGGCACGCATGCTTGGAGAGGGCCTATCACCCTCTTGGAAAGCTGTGTAAAACTAATTAATGCAGCCTCGAGGCTGAGTTCTCCACAAAGGCCCTTGGCCCTGCTGCTGGGACGTATGGATGCTGTAGGCTTCCCTCATTAACTTGCCAGAGCCTCTTGCATCTAGTCCCCATGGCCTGCACACAAAGTGAGCCCAGCATGAAACTAACAAGCCTCCCTCAAAGGAAGAAAGCACTTTCATCCTTTGGAGCTCCCTGGCGGGGCAGGAGGGCTGGGCCCTGCAGGGCACTCATTGGCTGGGGCCCCAGTGCTGCAGGAAGGTGGGGCTGCAGGCTGTGGGTGTGTCTGCTGGGGGGGGGGGGGGGGGGCCCAGGAATTGTCCACTGATCTCGGGCGAAGGTGAGGGTGGGAACTAGTGTTGCTGGGGCCCCCTTCCCAGCTGACCTTGGCTGCTGAGGGAAGGAGGCCCCTGGGCTGCAGAGGAACTGGAATGTGCCAGGAGCTGAGCAGACTTTGTACAGCGAGTGCGGCTGCTGCCTTGGATGTGGAAGGGACCTGCAAGGGCAGAGCTGAGCAGTCGCACATAAGCCTCCTCTGTGCCAGATGCCTGGGTGGGGGAGGGAGGGGGGTTCACTCCAGCACTGTAGCCCCAGTGCACTGAGGCCCCTTACAGCTGCTCTGCTGAGATTCACTCTGAGCGGCGTAGATGGCATTGTGCTAAAAGAATCAAAGCCCTGTGTGTGCCCCAGCAGGTAGCTGCAATAGTTGGAAGCTTCTCTGTAGGTCTTGCGCAGACACTACCAGGACTTCATGGAGAGAGGAGACGGCACCCTGGGAGCCCCTGTCACTGATGGAATTAAAGCCTTTTGCAAAGCTAAGCTCAGTTATCATCATCCTGTTTGACAGGCGGGAAACTGAGGCACATAGGAGATGCCTGGATTGGGGCTTGGTCCTCCTCGAGTCCCAGGTCCCTACTCTAACCAGCTTGTCATTCTGACTCTTTAGCCAAAGATTGTGGGAGGCCTGGGGAGCTCAGAGAAGAGATGTCATCTTTTGCATGTGCATTGGTAGGAGCCGTTTCCTTGGGGGAGGGAGGGAAGGTGTTTGCCATTGATTACCATAATTTTTATCTCTGCACATTACCTGAAGTTTAGTTATGCAGATTTATTTAAAATGTGCCTGTGCATGGCCCACACAGAGCATATCTAAACATGTTCATTAGTGTAACTGGAAACAGAGCTCCTGATTCCCCAGGACTGGGGTAGTGGGGAGGTTAGGATGGAGGGAGGGTGCCAGCTGAACTCTGTGTGGTGCTCAGCACTAGCTTAGTAGGGGACTTCAGATCTAGGGTCTGGGATGGGGTGCATCCAGTGGCAGGGAGGAATTAGGAAAGGACTCAGTCTGAACGAGCAAGCAAATCAGATGCTTTCTGAGTGTAAGCAAAAATAGCAGGCAGCTACCCCTCCCAGTCAGAGCTTGCTGCACTGGGAGCCTCTGGGGAAGGGGGGTGGGGGTAGGGATGCCTCTTTGGTGGCATGGTGAGTTGGATAGCATCCCTGGCTGAGTGTGAGACATCTCTGTGCTTAGGGCAGGATGCATCCACCCAACTGTCAGCCCCACTGTTGGAGAGTGGGTTAATTTAGCAGAGGGATTTTTTTTTTTTTTTTTTTATTCTTCCTTTTTTCAGCTCTGGGCACCTCTGGGTGGATGCAAGGCTCTTGCAGGAGCCTCTTAGGAGCAGTTGAGTTCACCGAGCCCGGCTCCTGGAACACCAAGATGGAGACTGCCTTCTCTATGCAGAAGTGGCCTGGTGGGCAGCCTGGGCAGCTGTCATTGCAGCACTTCTGAAGCAGAGCTGTAGCACAGGCCAAAGATTTCACCCTGTGATTGTCGAAGATTTCACCCTGTGATTGTCCCTTGGTGCCATGCAAACTGGGCAGTGTTGTTTCTTTGTCTTGGTGTGACCTGGCCTCAGTCCCATTCATTGTGCTTGAGGGAGGGAGCATGAACAAGATCTACTTCGGGTTGCCTGTGAGATGAGGCAGTCTCCCTCCTCTGGGAGGGTGTGGTGGGGAGGGGTGGGAAGGGATAATATTGATGATATGCCTGGAGCTGCCAACATGCCCACACCCGTTTTCAAGGCAGGGTGTGCACATACCCATTGGGGGTGGAGGGACAGCAGACGGACAAGATTACCCATTCTGGGGACTAGAGAAATTGGCAGCATGCACTTTGGGTGGAGTGCTTGCAGGCAGAGGTGCTCTTGATCTGTCTGGAAATGCACTACTCAAGGGGTTCCCCTTCTGTAAGGGCCAGATTCACCTCATGTGGATCCATAGACTCTAATACCTCACACCAGGATTGAATTTGGGACCATTATACATTTGTTTTAATTCAGGGGAAATGCCAGGGCTTGGTTAGCAAGATTTAGCTACTCTAACATGAAACATTACCTGATCAATGAAAGTTGCAGAGAATTCAGAAAGACCACAACAGGTCAGAAAGATTTTAACACTGGATTCCTATTTGAAATCCTTGGGTTTATCTTGTTAGGTATGCAAACACGAGTCACAGCTCTAACATTGTATGGCAAGGGGTGACAATAGTTCTGAACTGTGTCTGGGGAGAGGCCAGGGTGATGGTGCCTGGAAATGCAGCATTGCTGGCATGGAGGCAGTTGGCTTGCCACACATCCCTGAGATGTTCTCATTCATTGCATGGTTACCTGTCACACTTTGTGGGGTGCCATGATCTTCTCAATAGATGCAGCAAAAGATGCTGCCATTGTCAGGAAGGTCTGTCATGTCAGAAAGCTTCTCCTGAGGGGTACAGTTATCGTTACTACCATTTCCATGAGAGTGACACCAGTGTTGTCCAAGAAGAGGTGGTTTAATGGCTTGAGAAATGGCAGTTTTTCTGCCAGGGCTGTTGCTGTTACTACTACTATTATTATTATTATTAATAATAATAATACTATTTTTCTAGCGTAATGGGATGATAGAACGAAGCAGTGACCTCTCAGTGGGAACTGAAGCTCAGTGAGATCTCGGTACCTCCTGAGACCACTAAATGCTACTCTCCAGACGGATGGCCCTGGCTATTACCCAGAAGAAGCATACAGACGTGTGTTTGTTTGGCTTCTGTGCTGGATGTAGTTGCCCAGCTGACAGAATAACCAAGGACAGGAGCTCTCTCCATGCCCCAGAGTGCCCCTGCTTCTCATGGTAGCAGCTCTTTTGTGGTGCGTTTCATTTCCCCTTATAATCAGACACGGATCCCAAACAGACCTTCCAATTCTAACACCTACCCCCTGCCTTTTCCACCAGCCTTTCCATACCTAGTGGCCCAGCCCTGGATCAGGAAAGCCCCAAAGGGTTGAATGCAGATCTGGCTTTGTAACTCGAACAGATCTGGCCTCGTGATGCAATTTTTTTTCCTTACCCCGTGAGGCCGGAAAGCCAGCTGGGAGTGGGCGCCACGGCCCGGCCCAGCCCAGCCCAGCCCGGCCCGGCCCGGGCCGGCCGCGCCCGGTTCGGTGGGAGGCTGCTGCCGGGGCCGCCGCGCCAGCCTCGGTGACGTCGGTGCCTCCTGTGAATAGTGGTGCCTGAGGAACACAGGCTTGTCTCTATTCTGCCTCCCCCACCCCCATCCTCTCCTCCCCCTGCTCCCCAAGCCTCCTCTCCCAGCTGGAGCTCCAGAGGGTTTTGTTTGTTCAGCTTGGGAGCGCAGAGGGTGGAGTCCTGTCAGTGAGGCCTTTCATTCCCCTCCCCTGCCCACCGCCCCAGAGCCGGGGGCAGGGCTCCGCCCTAGCCAGCCTGTTCATTCAGCTCCAGCAGGAGAAATAGCCCTGTCAGCAGCAGCCAGGGCCCAGAGCACAGGGTGTCTGTCTCCACACCTCTCAGCTGCTCTCTATTAGGCCATGCTTGGCTTAACCCTTGCTTACCACCCCTTCTGCCTCTCTCAGATGGGACTTGGGTGCAGAGGGGAGAAAGATGCTGCCTTTGAAACTCGGGTGGCGAGGGGTTAAAGCAGCCCAGCGGGTGTGGAAGCCTGGGGGTGGAGGCTGAGCAGTGTGTGGGTGTGTGGGACGGGGTGAGGGCTTGAGAGTATGTGTGGGATGGAGGGGTTTGCAAGTGCAGGGTGGGTGTGCTCTGTGGAGATGCAGTTTGGTTGAGGCTGAAGCGTGGGGCTGTGTGAGGTGCAGTGGATGTCTGGGAGGTCTGTAAGGGGAGGTGCAGATTTGTGTTATCCTTGTGCTGTGTGTCCAAACGAGGGACTGGGACCTCACTGTGTTTGGTGCTGTACCTAGAGCACGGTGTGAGGATACAAGGTGTTTTTTTTGTTGCAGCACCAAACTCAGGATCTATAATCAGCTCTAAATGTAGCTCCCATTCATGTAAGCTAGTGCTGAGTGTCCTGGGTATTGGCTCCCCTGCCATCTGCCCAAGAAGATCCTTGCTTTTTTGTAACTGGGTTGACTGTTTCCTGCTGGAGACGGGACCCCCTGGCAGAATGAGAATAATGTGCTGGCATGTCTTAGTATGGTGCCAGTGGTGCTTTCTGAGCCCAGTTTCAGGTGCTGCCCAAATGGCAACTTGACTGTGGCTGGGAGGTAAAAACGCAACTCTGGTTTCATTGTATGTTCAGGTCAGACGGATGTTGCAACTGAGATTCTGTACTTGTTCAGGACCTGTCCGTGCTGCATCTCCTGTGCCTTAGGTGTTTTCAGCTGATTCAGGTGGGATGGCAGTGAGCTTTGGATGGTTGGTTGGTAACTCTCTCCCCATCACAACAGGCCATGAGCCCAAATTGTTGCCATGAATTATCTGCTCCACTAGATGTGGAAGTGTTGGGCGAGGGTAAGACTTTGGTCCTCTAGTCGTTACGTGTGGGAGAAGTGGATTTTATGGGGTGATCTTGTAAAGAATAGAGACACTGAAGCGGCATTCTGCACCCCTGGATAGCCCCGTTTCCTTGTATAGACTTCTGGCAGAGCATTTGGGCAGTGCTGGAACTGCCTTTAACCAGTTGGAGCTTGCATTGCCCTGGGTGCTGTTAGGCATTTGCCACTTGGTACGTTTGGAGAGTCTGTGATGATGGGGGCATTAAGTCCCTGGCCCACTTTCTGGCTTCCCGGAGCATGCACATGTGCTTCCCAATGTCCAGACTACCTCTATGCTTCTGTTCACACTGGAGCTGCAGTAACCTGGGCATGGTGTTGTGGTCTTGGAATGCTCTAAGACTTGGTTTGTGGCATACTGTGTGGAAACCTTTCTTCCTCCAGGGCCTCTGAACATGAGTGTTCTTTGCACCCCGGGCAGGTTTAGCTGAGACACTTCTGGATCTGCGTGCTCCTTGCTTCTTTCTGCTCCAGCCAGTGACAATCCAGGAATCCAGCACAAGTGGATGAGTTGTTCCTGCTTGTGACTGCATTGGTATTGCAGCAGGATGCAGTTGGAGGGTGTGAGAGGTGGTGGAAGGCAGTTTCTTTATGCTGGATGGCAAGGCCATGGAGAGGGAACAATAGTTGGGTGTGTGTTCCCCAAATGTAGATTGGTACTTCTGGTGTAGGACATCTTGCATGTAGTTGTAGGGGCGTATTGTTCTGGGATGATCAGAACTTCCACACAAGGAAGGGCATGGTCTGGAACCCCATGAGAGAGTTTACCTTGACTTCCCTGTGCCAGGAGACACAAATGGAGGCATGTTGCTGTCAGCTGTGGGTTGGCTATCACAGACAAAGGTCCGTGGGCAGCCAGTTGGACATTACGTGAACCTGGTGCTGAGACTGTGAACATTTGTGAGATAAAAATGTCTGTGGTGGACATGGTCCTTGTGTCTGACATCCCAGGTACCTTTGAGAGAATGGCTCCAGCACATTTCAGGAAGCCTCTTGATAATGCTTTGGTGTCTGTGGTTTGGTCACAGTAAAAAGCATGTGAAGATACATGTTTAACGATTTCTTTGCCTCCGTCTTCCTAAGTAGGGACCAGAACAGCCACCTCCCTGCTGGGGCCCCCCTCGGGCCCTGGGGGAGGCACACCTGGGCCACGGGTTAGCGAGGATTTAGTTAGGGAGCTTCTGGAGGGGTTGGACATATTCAAGTCAGCCGACCCGGATGATCTCCACCCTAGAGTTCTAAA
>NW_017728924.1:11735419-11868287 GCF_001723895.1 Crocodylus porosus | reverse complement strand
ATTTGACCCCAGTATTCTTTCCTGCCATGGCAGGGGGTCGGACTAGATGATCTGCTCAGGTCCCTTCCGACCCTACAAACTATGAAACTATACTAGCTCAAAGGCCATTAGTCAGTGTTCTCTGGTCTTGCCAATCAGAGACAGGTCAGTTAGCACCAAGATTGGTGCAGAGTCAGGGTATCAGGATCTCTTGGGGTGCATGGGGTCAGAACCTTTTGGGGTATGTAGGGATCTTATTCCTTCCTAACAATATGGTTATCAATGTGGGGTCTATTGTTAATGTCAGGGATGTTGCTTATCCTCAACTTCTGTGGCTCAGGAAACCATATCCCAACATCAGCCCCCCTTGAAGGAGAGAGCTTAATTAAACACACCCCCACCTGAAGATGCAACACAGCAGGGAAACCTGCATGTGGCAGGCTGAAAGCAGGACGCTGCTGTCCACAAAGTCTTTGGGCTATCTGCATAGGTAACATCATTCTCGAGTTCTGCGTGTCACAGCCCAGCACAATCATCCGCAATGTGAGGGTGTAAGTATTTGCCAGGAGCAGGCCCAAGGCACTGCCTGGTAGAGGCAACCATTGATTGAGCAAGGGAAATGGGAATACAGGTGCACAAACCCCCTTGTATCACTAGGAGATGCATGTAAGGATATACAAAACAATATAGCACACTGGTACTTTCTTCTTGGCCTGGAGGTAGACAGTCTTCATGTAATGGACTTTTTGCATTTGAACAGCTGTTGGCTTCATTGTCTTCTTCTGCCTTTTCAATTTTTTTTTTTTGTATGCGCAGGTTTAGATGGATTGTTCCAGCCTCCATATATTCCCTGTGGTTACACTAAAGGGTAAGCAGAACCCTATGTCATCTGGCCAGCTATGAGCATGGTGGGATAGTGTCATCTAGGGACTTTTGGCAGTGGTGTTCTGGAGTAGGCTGGTAGGAATGAAGGGTTAAATGCTGAACAGGTGTACATAAACTGGCAGGTAACTACTGGCATGTAGGTGGTGTATGGGATGTCAGTTGGCAGAGGGGCCGGAAAATATAGGTTTGGGGAACCGTGGGATGGCACTGTGGAGGACTGTCAAAACCTGAGCCCTGCTTCTTGGGTTCTAGCTACATTACAAGTGGGCATATCCAAAGAGATCCCACCGATGTACTTCAAAAGGAGAACTTGCTCTGATCTGTACGCCCAGATGGTGAACACGAGGCTGGGTTGAAAGCTCCCATAACTACAGGCAGGCGAGGCTTTGTAGGAGGGCTGCTGGGAGTTTTGGCTGAAATCTGGCTAGAAGCCTGTACTTTAGACAGACCCTTTTGTCTGAGCAGCAGGCTGGAATGTGCTGGAAGATGAAGGGTTAAAACAAGAAACAGCTTTTCTCTCTGTGCAAGAGACTCCCATTCTTTGTCAGGCTGCTGTAGTTTGGGTGGAGCAGGGAACCATCCCTCCCTCTCTCTCCCTTACTCAGGGCTTTTGGGGAGAGTGGACAGGAGCAAAGTCCCTTTTCACTGCCACCCTTGAACCCCTCAGCCCCCATGAGGGGGAGAAGTGATAGATGTGTTTTAAATAGTTTGCCTTGGGGTCTTACCTAGGACCTGGCTTACTGGGAGGGTGTGCAAGGGTGCGTATCTGGAACGACTCCGTGTGTGTGTGTGTGTGTGTGTGTGTGTGTGTGTGTGTGTGTGTGTGTGTGTGTGTGGCTGCCAGAGGTGGGATGTGGGGTCATCTCATGAGAATACAAGTGCAAACCCCGTAGGGATCTCCTGCCTGGGCAGCCAGCCTGGGGATGGGAGGCCACATCCATCCTCAATGGGTCTTGGGGCAGAGGCCCTTGAGATCATTTCTGCTGACCCTGTGATCCCTAAAGGGCCCCTCACCCACAGTAAAGCAGGCACCAGACCAGTGTCCCTTACTGGGAGCCCTTGTCAACTCCCATTGCTGCCCCCCAGTCTGCTTGTCTCCTGCCCGCTCTGCGGGGAGCACACCCTGACCTCCCTGTCGTTGCGTGCTCTTGGTTGCCATGGCGAGCATTGTCTCTAAATATTGCAACCAGTTGTCAGGCTCAGATCTGCTGCGTTTTCCCCTCCCCCTTTCTCCCCACCTTTCTCCCCTGCCGGTTCCTCCCTTCCAGTGCACAGGAAGCTCACAGCCCTGAATGACCCATTTAGCTGCAGCTTGTGCGCCAAGGGACAGAGGCCAGAGCAAGGAGCCAGGCGCTACTCTGGAGGCCACGCTACCTGGGGATGAGCGAGCTGGCATGCTTCCGTGGCAGGGGAGGGGAGGAGGAAGGCGGAGGCGGCGGCTGCGGGCTTGGCTTGGCATTCAGCCCCTCCCTTCCCCTCCCCTCCTCTCTCCCTCTCTGCAGCTTGTCCCTTTTAAGGAGCTCCACCCAGGGTCAGGCCAGGGTGGAGCTGTCAGACTATTCACACCTCACAGCTCCAGGCTGGCGGGCTGGAACAGCCAGCAGCAGCAGCAGGCAGCTCTTTATTCAGAGGACTGGGGGCAGCCAGTAGATTTCTGGCTGTTGCTGGGTAGCCGCCTGCCGTGCCCTTTTCTGGAGAGTGGGGGAGGCCAAGGGGCCCCAAGTCACTGGGCTTGGTCTGGGCAGCTCCCAACGCAAATATCTGCTTGCAATAAGCTGCTGCCATCGGCCACATCTTTCTTCTTTCTAACCCTCCTTCTTCGTTCATCCTTTCATGGAGAGGCGTGTCGGGTAGGCACTTTGCTGAGCGGCTTGTGCAACCTGGGACTCTTGCCAGCTCTGGGTTGAGTTTCCAGGCGGCTGGGCCAGAGGAGGTGAGAGGTACCGGGGGATCCTGCTGACCGCCACCAGGCAGAGCCACGGGGTGTATTGTCCTGTGGTGGAGGGGACTCCGGCTGGACCCGTTGGTCACTGGACCAGAAGCATCGTCTGGCCCTCGTGTGCAGTGAGGGGGCAGTTGTGTAGAACCGGGCTCGGGAGTATGATCCTCCCCGTGGAAGGCATAAGCACAGTGCACTTGAGGAGGAGCCCCCAGCACGCTGCGTGGGCGGTAAGTGACATGGAGCTAGGGCGGGCAATCCTGGAGAAGGGGGCACTGAGACAGGTTGAGAAGTTGGCATAATGCTGCCTGCCCAGGTGTCATCCTGCATGGTAGAGGTCACCTGCTGCTTCCTGGCAGTTGGGAGACCTTGGGTGTTCCTGGGAGGTGAGGGGGCAGTATCGCTCCCCATCTCATTGCAGCCCTGGCTGGGGGGAAATGCTCTGATCCCTGTTTGGCCTCCAGCCCCGCACCTCCATGTGTACATGCCTCAAGCGGGGACGTGTTTCCCATTTCCCCCACCCCTACCTTTAGTCAGAGGGGTGGAGGAAGGGAAGTACACTGGACCTAGCTATGGGACCTGGGTTGGGGATAAGGGGGAGCTTTGCTTTGCTCAACGCTGTGAATCTGTCCCTTTTGGGGGCAGGGGGGAGAGGGAGAGCGCGCGAGAGCGAGTGTGTGCGCGCATGCCCCTCCTCCAAAGCTGGTCCATGGAAACCTAAGGTGGAAGCTTCTGCAGGAAGCATGGTGCACTGCCTCTTTAAGGGGAGGTTGAGGCAGGGCATCAGGGACCTTTCAGGAGCGGATGGGAGTGCTCAGTGGTGTGCGCTGTGCCTTTAAGGAAGGGTGGAGGAAAGTGCACTGCCACCTCCCTGGCTCTCTGCAAGTCTGATGCCCCTAGAAGACACCAGGTGGCAGCAGCAGCAGGAGGCTGAGCAGGGAGCAGCTGCACAGAACAGGGGTGCTGAGAGGGCTGTGGTTAATCCTGGATTGCAGTAAACCCCCTGGGAGTTCACATCCCATCCACCTTGGGTGTTGTGGGGTGATTGGTAGAGATTGGAGTGCACTGCATGGCCTGGATTGACATTGACATTAATAATTTTGTGGAACTCAGTTGTATTAAGGCCTTCTCTGCTCTAAGACAGTGTCCACTTTGCCAATTGGATCTCCACTGGCACCCTGGCATTGGGGCAGGGCTGTGGAGGGGTGTGATCCATGCGTGATACTGCTGCACTGGCAGAGGCAACATCTGCAGACCCCATCAGCCCAACAGACCTCCTCAGAGCATTTGTTGGGGTGGTGACACTGGGGCATAGCCCAGTGCTGCTGGTATAGGTGCATCTGTACCAGACGTGCTTTCCCAGTGCCCCATCACCAGTACAGTGCTTCTGATGTGGACTTTAGCCTCAGCAGAGCTCAGTGGGTCTCCTCAGGGCTGGGCCATGCTGCTGCAGCCCCTTTGTTTCTCTTTCTTCCCTGCCTTCCTCCTTGCCCGCCCCTCTTGTCTTTGCAAATCTTTTCCCCCACTTAGCTTACTTCCCTTCAGTAACTCCAAGTTCCTACCCTGCCAGGGCTCCACCTCTGCCTCCTTTGCTGTCCCATCCCTATAATGATCAGTAATGAAATAGCAAATGGTGATGGTTAAGTCTCATCACTGGGCTGTGGAACTGATCCAATGGGATTGCAGGAGCAGCAGGGGAATGTAGCCTTCTCCATCATTTGGTTTTGGTTCTTTGCAGACTCAGGCAGGCAGGCAGGCATTACTGTACCCTACGGTTGCATTGGGAAGGTGTGCTCTCCAACTGAGAGAGAGTCGTGGATGAAAGCTTGGATCCAGCATACTTTGATTGTTGTACAAAAATACATTGTGTAGGTAAAATCTTGCTGTTTAACAGCCGTGGTGTAATTGATGACCTCCCTGCTGCTGATCTCCTTGGGAAGAAGGAGAAACAGGAAAGATCTTTCTGTTGAATGATGGGGGAAGGGAGCAGAGTTAGGTTTAGATAAGATATTAGGAAAAACTTTCTCACTAAGAGGGTAGTAAAAAAACGGAACAGGTTACTCAGAGAGGTGCGGTCTCCATCCTTGGAGGCTTTTAAGACCTCGGTAGACAAACTTTGGCTGGGATGATCTAGTTGGGGATGGTCCTGCTTGAGCAGGGGATTGGAATAGATGACCTCCCGAGATCCCTTTCAAGCCTCATTTTTTTATTTCCAGGTCAAGACTAAGATGCTGTGGCTGGTGTGCCTGTGGTTATATAGAGCAGTGTTTCTCAATGTTTTAAGTAGCAAGTACTTCCTAACTTCTGAAAATGTTAATAAGTACCCCAATATTCAATTTTCCAGACTAATGTGTGCCATATGTTGGAAGAAGGGCTTTGTATATAAGGCTGTGATGTGACAGATGTCTGATCTGGTGTGGGTAGGGGTGCACAACTCGAGTATGTACCTGGGCTAGAGGTGATGTTGGCCAAAGTTAGGAGGGCTGAACCCAGTGCATGCCAGATTGTTACTGGGGAATTTAAAGGGCTGTGCAATGTGTGGTGCACCAATTTTTTTGCCATAGTTTTGAGAGGCGGAAAGGATGAGAGAAGAAAAGAGGGCGAGTGAAAGAGTGTGTTGGGGCACGTGCATACCCCCTGCCTGTCTTGTGTATCCCTAAGGGTACACGTACCATAGGTTGAGAAACTGTGATGTAGAGGAATCACTCTAGCACTCTTGCTGTGCTCCCTTCCCCCAGCACTGAGGCTGCCTTGCTGTTCCTGTGCCCTTCCACTTTGTTTGTTTGTTTGCTTGTTTGTTTTTATGTCTCAGGACAAATTAGTCAAATCAGTTCTGAATTCTGTCAACTGAGAAGAGCTCAGTCATTCAAGTCTGTGTGGCACTACCATTGCAAGTATCTTCTCTCCCAGATTCTTCAGCTTGGGGCTTCACATACTCCCAAATCCATGGCAGGCATCCTACCTGCAGGCCCCAACCCTAGAGGCCTTGGGAGTTCAGATGCCCCCTAATCTTGCTTGGCCTTCGCCAAAAGGCCAAAGGAGCAAGGTAGGGAGAAATCCCCCATCTCCATAAAAATAAAGTGTGTAGCCAAGGATCCTTCTGTTGGGGGACTATAACAGACTCTCATAGAGGGGCCTGCCCTCAGCGCATTGGTCAAGTCTCCACCTTTAACTACACAATGCCATTCAAGGTGATCTTGGCCCACAAGAGGCTGAGATTCTACGTGTGAGCCCCTGTGAGCCAACAGGGACTACACATCATGTGAGCCAAAAGGCTGAGAAGTAATGGGAACCTACCAGAGGGATAGATCAGTGCAGCCTGTCTGAATAAGATCACCATGTGGACAGAGCCTGAGTGCTGGCTCTGGTCAAGAAACTCACTCCCCAGACCACACACATCATCTGTCCTTCGTATACTATAATGCCAAAGATCTTCTGTTTTGTGGACACCTCTTGACCCGATCTCTTCCAGTCTGGATCCTCCCCTCCCCCATCTCCCCTGGCTTCTCCGGCAGTTCCAGGGAAAAGCCAAGACAGCCCAAAGAGAAGTGTGAATATAAACTTGCCTTCTGTCATGAACTCGGCTATTGGGTTACCTTCTTCCCCCTCTCCATTTTCTCCCTCCATTGCTGGTTACCCCTTCTCTGCAGGCTTGCAGTTTTGCGTTCCATAATAACCAAATTTCACCCTCCTGCCTGTGACCACTAACTACTGCTTTAATCCCTCCTGCTTTTCACAGTGTGGGGCTAGTCCCCTGTGGAGGTGCTTCGTTCACCATTTTTGGCATCTTTTCCAAACTGGATCATAGCTGATTTAAAGACAACCAGACTAAGAAAGACATGAGCCAGCAGGACCTTGGGACCTGGGGCAGCTGCTCCAAGAATCACTGGAAACGCAAATGACTTGGATGCAAGTTAACCACGGGGAAGATTCAGGCCTTAATTTGCACCTCAGTGCTGCCATTTAGTTCAGAGTTTCTCGATCTGTGGGTCACAGCCCAAAAGTGGGTTGCAAGAATATATGAAAGGGTTGTGAACAAACTTTAAAAATGGATTCTCCTTTAAAGGAGAAAAATGAGGGCAGCTGGCTTTTTGATTGCAGGCTGGCAGGGTCCCAATCTTCAAGGGGTGCTTGGGGCTCCCCATAGCTCCCCCCCCACGCCCCCCTTCTCCATATGCTGGTGGATTGGGGCTTGGGGGCACTGGCTATCAATGTTTACAAATGGGTTCTGGTACAGAAAAGGTTGAGAACTACTGATTTAGATGATCATCCACTGGCACTCAGTTAAAACTCCATTGGGGCAGAAGGAAATAGTTCACAATTCAGCCACCCCGGCTGTCTGCAGACTCAATCAGTTTATTGAATTCAACCTAATTGATTTAAACTAGATGTAAACCAATTTGAAGTGTACCCCCATTAGGATTTTGTACTAGACTTAAACTGATTTAAATTTCACTAGTTTACAACTTGATTCAGCCTCTGATGAAAACTGTGGAGAGATGTTGTGGCCAATTTGAATGCAAAGCTACAAATCCTTTGGCTTTCCCAAATAATCCTCATGCTGAGACTTTCATTCCAAGCCTCCTAACCACCTATTCTATCATTTAACAATAGGGGCCAGCTTTTTTGGCAAACACATCATAAGGTAAGTCCTGCCTTCTTCCTGAGTGCTACTCCAGTCCTGTTCCGCTGACCAATTTGCTGCTTTTCTTTCTGTTTCTTGTTGTATTTGGTGCCATGTTCCCTGCTCCCTCACTTATCTTTCATGTGCCACTCAGACTGCCCATGCCACTTGTGGTATACATGCTGCAGGTTGGCCACCCCTAGAAGATCCTTGTTAGTTTTATTTGATACGTTGTGCGCGTGCACGTTCTAGAGACTGAGCACTGAGGCCATGTGTGCTCTTCTGTGGCTCTTTTGGGGCCATTGCAGGCAGCAAGGAACCCGCTGCAGAGCCCTGCCTGGGACTCCCAGGGCAACAGAGGAATGCAGCTTCTATTTTTGGTGTTTTCCTGTGTCTGTGGGGGAGAGCAGAGAGGTGCTACCAAAGCCGCCTGGAGAGGCAATTCTGTTCCATGTGCCTCATCTCTTCCTTTAGGAGCAAAGCATGTTGAAGTGGATGCAAGTGGGAGGGCACTGGTTTTCTCTTGCTGTCCATGGGCCCCCTCCTCTGTCCCAGAGGAAGGAGCAAGAACAAGCTGCTCAGAAGCTCCCAGCTGGGCTTGGCTTGGATATCCTGGCCTTTGGGATGTTATAAATACACTGCAAGGGTTTTGGGACCTGGATTTCAAACTGGTGGTGCAGCTTGTTGCAGAATTGGCTCAACCATGGTGTGATGCTTGTGAGCTGTTGAGTAGTGCTCCATTCCCATAAGACATAGTGATGTGTGTGTGTTGGTGGGGGAGAGGGTGCTGAAGGAATCGGGTAGCTAGTCTACCCAGTGGTGTGGTGACTACATTGTAAAGGTGACCACTGAGTCTTTGGCTTGTAGTTCAGGGGCTTTCCCACTGTGTTTGCCCCAAGGGAATTATTCAGCCCCATACTGAGCTCTTGAGCTCTGAGTTGATCCCTTTCCTTGCATTTCCATCTCTGCCGCTCCCTCTGACAGGAGAGTGCTCATAGTCTTTCCTGTTTTGAAGCCACTTTTGAGTGCAGTTTGGCTCCCATGACCTTTAATCCCTGGGCTTTGGGAGACTTCCCTTCTGTGCATCTTCCCTGCGTTCTGTGGAACCCTAAGTGACCATCAGCCCCTCAGTGACATTGTTTATGCTAGTGCAGGGTTGAGGCTGCACTGGGCTGAGAGTGCTACCAGATCCTGAAGCCCCCTCACCCAAAGGACTCATCTAGTGTATTGGCTTGATCTGTGCTAAGCTTTTGTGCCCCAGATTTCTCACCATTGCTAGCTCCTGGCTTAGCTCCCCCAGACATAGTGATGGTGACAGCCCCAGTGTAGCGGAGGCATCAGTACTTTCCTGGTGCTGATAACACTGTGAGATCTGTATGTGTGGCTGCTGCATATAACAACTGGAACAACCACCTGCTTCATCCTGCAAAGATATCCGGTCCTGTCATGGTGTCATTTGGAAGTGCAAGGAGTCAGTGCATCAGCAAGTGCAGCTTGGACCCTGGAAGAAGGGGAGTGGTCCTTCCTGCTGAGAAAACTCCTGCTTGCTTGAACACAGGGTTGTCATCCCTTTGCTTCAAGCTTTCTCAGGGCTCCAGGAAAAGCAGCTCTGCCCTTCAGCTGGGTTAGGGGGACAGTGGTTGTTCATTTGCAGTCGTGATCCCTCACTGTAAGCAGCTCACTCTGCACGCACACACACCCTCCCCTCCTGCTCATTGGAGCTCCCTGTTCCTAGTCCCTAGGGAAGGGGTGGGCAATTATTTTGGACAGAGGGCCACTTACTGAGTTTTGGCAAGCCATCGAGGGCTGCATGACAGGCAGCCCAGGGCAGATTAATATTAATTGTCTAAATTTTTTGCGGGCCAGACAGAATGGCCTGGTGGGCTGCATCCGGCCCCTGGGCCGTATTTTGCCCACCCCTGCCCTAGGGCCTGAGATGGATTTGTAGACATCGACTTATTGCATGTAGAGTCCATCAAAAGGAGCCTGCTGAGTTGTGTTTTGGGGCTTGAGGTTAGGGAAGAGGTTCCAAGTCCTTCACTTCTGATTCTGAGGTAGCTGAATTTGTTTGGTAACAGAAGGATGACTATTGCCATAGGATTTCTTAGTGCCATCTGGAATGCATACTATGTGTTTTGGCTGCTTGGCATGTTGCAGTGGCAATGGAGATAAATGTTCCCACCACTGAGGCCCCTACTACTTGAGCTCAAGATGGGTGGGATTTTCCTTTGTGGTTAGCAGTGTAGGGCCTGTGGTTCATGGTTGGGCGGTTCTGATCACTTCTAGTAGTAGGTAGTGATGTGCACCCCCACACTAACCAGCTTGTTACAAGATACTCATTGCACAATAGCTCTAATTCTAGATACCAGCTGACTTGGGTCAGTGACCAGGAGAGAAACCCATTAACTTGGGTCCATCCATGGAAGGGAAACATTTGGAGTTCTGCCCTGGGGAAGCCTTCTGTGGTGACAGATTGCTGTAAGGAACCGGCAGTTATTTCCCTGGAGCTCAGGCCAATCTCCTGCCCATCCCTTTCCTGTTGTGCTGAGCCAAGCAAAGGTGACCTGTGGGGTATGAGTTGGTCCTTGCTGCTGCTGCTGAAGCCCGATGTGGACATTCTCTGTCCCAGGCTGCTATCAGCTAGCTGTGCATGTTCTGCTGGTCAGGGCTAGTATCTAGGCACTAACAAGGAGCATTAGCTTGATTCTCATCTGCATGCCAATTAATCCCTGAGAGGTGGTGGTGGTCAATGCAGTAGGGGAAGGTTAGAAGGCTAAATTGATCTGCCAGACCACATACCTGTTGTGGCAGGAGGGGAAAGGGTGCTCGGTTCACCTACTGTTGCTATTAATAGTCAAACTGCCTTTACGCCAATGGTAGCCCTCAGTGATGTGTATGTTTGATTATATTTTTAAAGGACGCTGTCAGAATTTTAAAGACTTTTTCTTAAAGGGTTTTGATTGGCTCTTCGCTTTGCTTCCTTGCTTTGCCCCACCCCTAACCCACATGACTAATGTGGGGGGGCAGAGAAGGAAACTTCCTCTGGGTCATATTATCCCACCACTGTCTCCTGCAGGGCCCTTGCATCTTCAGTGAAGTGGGGGAACAGAGCACAGACTCATTGGGCTCACTGCTTTGTGTTGCTTGTGTCTCTGCCAACATGTTAGCTGATCTGTAATGACCTGGCTTTACATAGGGATTTTTGTTTAATTGCTGAGGTCACCAGCTTGAGTTACATCCATCGCTCACCTCTGAACAGGGCTATTTAGATTTAGTCCCCCACATACCATGGGCATCCCTTGAGAGCCTGTGCAAGTCTGAGCCCCTTAGTCTCTCATGAGTCATCTATGAGATGGTGATTGTTGGAGAGCCCTGCTTCACCCAGGAGTTTTGAGCTTTGCAGTTGCATTAAAAATAATGAGGTCTTCTGCTAGAGGCCATAAAAATTCCTTAGTTGGGGGACTCTGGCTCCTCAGCCTGGGCTCAGTCTTGAGCCTTATTATTATGATTTTTAAAAATTTTTCGTGTTCCAGGTCGAATTAGTCAAATCGGTTTCAAATCCTATCTACTGAGCAGAACTCAGTTGTTCAAATCCATGTGGTACTACCACTAGCGAGAATTCTCCATCCCAGACTCTTCAGGTCAAGGTTTCGGATATTCTCAAATCCATTGGCAGACATCCTACTTGCCATGCCCAAGTTCGGAGGTCTTGCAGTTCAGATGCATCTGACAATTACTTGCCCTTAGCCAACAAGCTAAAAGAGCAAGCTGGGTAGGAGTCCTCCACTTCCATAAAGTTCGGTGTGTAGCTGAGATCCTCCCACTGGGAGGCTATAATACAAAGGTTCCCAACCCCTGGGCCGTGAAGGGTTGGCTGTTGGTCCGCAGGAGGGTTGGCTGCCAGATCAGAAGTCCGGAAGTGACCAGCAGTGTAAAAAAGGGTTGACTGTTGTTCCGCAGTATGCTGGTCACTTCTGGTTTGCAGTATGCTGGTGCACAGTCACGTCTGGTACGTGGTCTAAAAAGGTTGGGAACCACTACTATAGTTAACTCTCATAAGGTATCCTGTCCGCAGTGCATGGGACAAGTCAACATCCATTACAATACCATTCTAAAGTGATCTTGGCCCCAGGAAACAGGCCAGTGCAGTGACTGCACTTGATCTTAATAGACATTACACGTAAACCAGTTTAAGTGATCAGAAACTGGTTTAAACCTGTAACAGAACAGATGTTCAGTGCTCATAAACCAGTTTGAAAATGGCTGAAACCAGTTTGAGGTAAACCTGGTTAAATGTAGTATCAGACTTAACTGATTTGGGTCAAACCGGTTTATGCAGCGTCTGTCCCAGACCCAAGAGTCCTGAGCCTTGGCACAAGCATAAACAGGTCCCTGAATGACTTGGAAGAGAAGCTGGTCGTGTGAGTCCTTCTGCCCAGTCTGCAGGCCCCGGAGGTTCTGGTGGTTCAGACATTCAGCTTATCTAGGGCTTCTCCAGACTTAGTTGCTGCCCATTGCTGATGCCAAGGAGAACTGATCCACATTGGCCACGCGTTGCCCCTGCTAGCTACTTGATTCCAACCTTGGACCCCAACATTTGTTCCTCAGCTTGTGTGGATGATGCCCTGAGCCTCTCAGGGTGGAGATTGCAGAGCTGTATGGAACAGCTGGTTTGGCTCTGTGCAGAGCAGCATGGGCAGGAAGGAGTTAATGGGGGGGAGGAGTGGGGGGGATTGCTTCCTTGTCCGAGCTGGAGCAGGGTGTGATTTGAAGCCCTGACCGTCAGGGCTGATTTTTGTCAGCAGCACCTGCACCCATGAAAGGGGGAGTTGGGCCTGTGGGATTGTTGGGAGAGGCCAGGGAGGGGGCAATGGCCCTGCTGAGCACTGGCTGGGAGATGAAAGCTGGGGTAGGGGGAGGGGATCAGAGAGAAATCTGGGCTCCATGTGGTCCCAGGCAGCTGGATGCTGAAACAGATGGGAGGGATTGGCTGGGAGTGGCCATAAATCTGGCAGGGCTGGGATGGGGAGGGGCTGGGGTGGGGATCTGGCAGCCTGTTGAGCAGGGAAGGCTCAGCCTCCCGTGTCAAGCCTGGCTGTACCCATAGTGGGGTGCCTGGCCCTTGGCTGTGGGTTGCATCACCTTGAACCGCAGCGGTGGAGAGAGGCCCATGGAGCGTGGCAAGCCCGGCCTGGCTCTCACCCCAGCAGAGCAGCCTGCCTTCAGTCTGCACACGGCCAGTGCCTGCCAGAAGGCGGGGGAGGAGGAAACAAGGAGCCAGGCAGCTCTGGGCTGGATCTCCGAGTGGGTGGCTCCGCTCAGGGGAGTGACAGACGTGGGCTGGGCCTGCCTCAGCTGCTAAGGGAAGGATTTGTTTTGTCACTGAAAGCTGGCTGTGCAGACCTTGGTCCTGTCCAGGCAGTGCTCTAGAAATGCCTGGGATATTGCACCCATCCAGAGTGTGGGCCAGCATGGCTGGGCGCTGCAGCGCTTGGCACAGGCCCTGGGCATGCAGAGGCATCAGTTGCAGGGATGGGGAGGGAGGGCCATGCGCCTGACTTATTTGAGGGTGGGGTCACAGCTGGGTCAGGGCACAAGCCACACAGATTTGATGAGCCGCCTCCTTCCACCCTCCGGGTATGCAGTCTGAGGGAGCAGCTGGGAGTTGGGCCTCTCTCCTTGGTGTGCCCTCCCCCAGCTCCTTGCAGCCCTTGCTACTGGGGGAGTGGCTAGACGGTCTCCTGTACCTCCCCACCCCCAACCTGGGCTTCTGCCACCAGCGCTTCTGGGCCCTGTGCCAGGTCATGCCAGCTGCTGCTGCCACTGACCCCCCTGCCGTGTGCCTGTGGGAGGCAGGGCAGAGCCCAGGGTAAAACTGACATAATTTGGCGCTCCCAGTTCAGCTTCCCACGTTGCCTGCCCTAGGACAGCAGCACCTAGTGGCTGCCCTACCACAACCCAGGCACCTGGTACAGGTCCCCTTAGTGTCTGAAAGGCTGATGCTGCACCCGCCTGCCCTGGCCATTCTCCCTCCCATGAAACCCTTGAATAGCTGGAGTTGTTCAGAGCGTCCATCTGCCAGTGGCTTTCTTGGCTTTGAAGCCTCATCCTCTGGTCCTGCTGAGGTTCTGTCTTGTAGGCAGTGATGATCAAATGCCTTGTTTGGAATATCACCCTGAGGGACAGATGCTGGTCCCCATGGATCCAGCCTCTTGGGCTTGCAAGACAGGGCTGGAGATGCAGAGATGAAAGAGGGCTGAGTTCTGGCCTGCCAGATTTCTGGGGCTCAGGCCCAAATGCTGCTTGAATGCATGGGCAGGCCCTTCAGATGCTGGACCTGCTCTATGGTATCTTGCCAGCTAGTCAAAAGATATGCCAACCCTCCCACTTGCCTGTGGCACCCTGGTCTGTACAGGGTCTGGTTTGGGAGCAGTTGGACAAATACACTCAGGGCAGGGTTTCTGAGCCTGGCTCTCTCATCCACTGAGATATTACAGAGGTGCTATTCCCACCCACGTGCTCTCAGGGGAAGCATTGGCTTATGGGCTCCTACATTTGTCCTCCAACTTGCTGCCCTCAGCTGTGGGTCTAGGCCAGGGGAGGGCAAAATGTGGCCTGCAGGGCCCCTAAAAAATTTAGAAAATAAATATTTTTCTGCCACTGGCTGCCTGTTATGCAGCCCTTGATGGCTTGCCAAAACTCAGTAAGTGGCCCTCCTCCTGAAATAATTGCCCGCCCTTGGTCTAGGCAGAGCAGGGCACAGATTCTGCCTAGTTCTCATGGCAGCGCACAGGCATGTCCCCCAAGCTGTAGGGCTGGGGAAGTGGGGGGAGGCTTTTGTTCACTTGAGCTTTCCACATCCCACCCCCTACCTACTCCCCATTTAACATCCAGGGGCTTGGCTTGCAGGAGCTGGGTATTGCGATTCCTCCCTCCCAAGCCCTTCAGAGCTCCAGGCCTGTGTGAAGCTGAGGAGTGGCTTGGGAATGGCTTTTGCCTCTGACACAATCTTCCCTCTTTCTCCTTGCTCTCAGTACAGGCTGACACGTCCTACCAAAGCCTGGGGGCAGGCTTTGGGTAATTAAATAGCTGGAGGGGAGGGAGGGAGGGAGGGGATGGTTCTTTAGGTGTGAAGTGCATTGCGTAGGGGCCTGGATTGGCATTGAATTTGCTGGCAGGTCTTTTGAATTGAGGGGAAGCTGTGAATGAGGCATCCAGGACCCACCATGGTTTGGGGTGGAGGGAGGGGGCACAAGGATGCAGGTGAGGACTCTTGGGGTGGGAGCAGAGCTGCGTGTGTGGAGGGAGCCCAGCCCTACTATAGCAAGGGGCAGCGTAGGTTAGGAACAAGCTGTATTCGGATACCTTTTGTACTCCTTTCAACAGCACCTGAATCCTGTGCAAGGAGAGCTTGTCCCCTTTGCTACTGAATGCCTGTGCCCTTGGTTGCAGGCAGCTGGGCAGGGGAGTGGTGGCCAAGGCTCTTTTGGATGGAAATGCTAAGCTGGTGACAAACTTTACAATGCTTACTTGGGGCCTCCCTCCTCCACAGTGTACACAACTCTGGCAGTGATAGTAAAGCCCCCTTCTCCCTCCCCGCACTGTGATGCAGAGGGCAGCTCTGTCTTCAGGGCCCTTCACGCCGTAGCCTCTATGCTGCCAACAGCTTTTGGGGCTGGGCCAGGGGGGAGAAGAGGTTAGTGACAATCACTTTGTTCCCAGATTTTACCCCACAGCACTATGGCAGAAAATTGCAGTGCGTCTTGCAAGCCCAGCCCCGGTGAATCCCTCTTCCCCAACACTGAGCCATGCACATCTAATAGACAGTCTCAGTCTCTGTCCTAGTGTTTTCCCTTTCCAAGTTTCACTGATTTCCTCTCAGAGCTTGGACTCTCCCAAAGGGCTGGGTCCAAGGAGCTGCCACTGCTGGAAAAGCTGGCCAACATGAGAGACTCATAGTTGGTAGGGTCGGAAGGGACCTAAGCAGATCATCTCATCTGTTAATTGGGATAGTGTTGTCCCAGATGCATCTGGGGGTCATGGCTGTCATCTGCCAAGCTAGAAATGGCACCTCCCCTGCCTCTGACCTGGGAGCAGACTTCACATTGGAAATCTAAGGGGGAGAGGTGTGAGTGCGTCTCTCCTCAGAGTGTCTGATCTGGAAGGAGAAGGCTGGCTGTGTAGTTGGGGCTCAGACCAGGAGCTGGAAGGCCTGGATTCAACTCCCATTTTTGCCTCGGAAAGCCTGGGGACAAGTTGTCACCTCTGTGCCTCCCTGCATGTGAGTGGAGGGAAGGGAGGTGTTTGTGCCTGCCAGAGGTGTGGGAAGGGGTTAGTTACTGCATGAGTGTTTATAAAGAGCATTCTCCACCAAGGGAAGGTGCTGGAGAAATGCAGGTGTTACTTAGGATTACTGTAATGTTGCTCAGAAGCACCAGGTTTTCTCTGAGGTTCCCAGGGTCTTGCTGCCCTGTTTTTTAACCAGGCTATGAAGGGACAAATCAAGCCCCTGTGCCTATGTGGCACCAGCTCCCATATTGCTATCCTTCCTATGCCCAAAGTGATGAGTGGAACTTGTGTCTGGCTCCTGGGACCCTGTCACCCATAGGCAGGCAGCAGCTCTCTTTATGACCTTCGGCTCTGTTGCCCACCGGTGTCAGGTTGACGCTTCCCACTGGGCCCAAGCCCGTGCTATGTTAACAAATGCTCCTGTCAGAAGAGTGTCTTACTCAGCAGATCTGCTCCCCATGTGCTTCCCAGCCAGATCCCCATACATAAACAAGCTGTGACTTTTGTGCTGCTCCCTGCACTTCCCTTCAGGCTTCCCATCAGGCTTCCCAAGCAGATCTACATGGCTGGGGAGGGGCTTGCTTGGTTTGGGAATCAGAAAATCCACCTCAAAGTTCTCCCCATCATACACCAGCAGTGAGAGCCTGGGCTGTCCTGGGAGAGCTGAGCTAGCGGTGTGATAGAGTTGAGGCAGACCAGTGCAGTCTGCTGTCAGGGCTTTGCAGGGAGAGCAGGAATAGTAGCTTGTTTGTGCAGAGAGGAGAAACAGATCTGCTTTTCTGGCCATGAGTACCCACAGAATCTACCACCTCACCAGTTGGTCTCCAGCGAGGTTAAATCTTGCAGAGATTATGTCCTAATCCCAAAGGCTCATGGTTTGAGGTTGCTGGGAGCAGTTATCCCAGCATCACTCAGGATCAGATGCAGAGAACTGTTGGCAGAGGGTTTCGAAACCATCTTTCCATGTCCTCACGTTTAAAAGCCCTCCACATTCAGACAGCTGACTTGTCAGGATCAGCACCTGGGTTTCCGGTTCCTGATTAACAGGGACCCTGGTTTTCTCTGATTAAAAAAAAAAAAATCCCCAATTTTCAGATTAAAAAAGTAACTCAAAACCCAATTTTTTCTGTGATTAAAATGAAACACCACTCTATCTGTCTGTCTATCTATCTATCTATTTATCTTAGTAGTGTTTCATTTTAATCATAGGAAAATGCGGATTTTGGGTCACTTTCTTTTATCTGAAAATTGGAGATTTTTTTTTTTTTTTTATTGGAGAAATCCAGGATCCCAGCTGATTACAGACTTCCCAGTGGCAGGGTGGCTTCATAGTCTAATGATTGGGTTTAAGCTTCTTGGGTTCCGTAGAAACGCAGACTCTGATGCTGGCAGGCTCCAGTTAGCTCCAGCAGTCTTTATGTGGATATAAATGGAGTTCCCTGCAGTATTGCTGGGCTGGGTGTGTCTTTTAAATGAGAATTTTGTAACCTAAATCCTTGCTCTGCTTGGGTGTGAAGCTTGCTGCTGCACTTTCCTTGCTTACCGGGTTTGCTGTAATCCCCTGAGTTTAATGTTTCCATTCTCAATCTCCCTGCCTTTTGCTGTGTTCACCATGGCTGCCATCTTCTTCCCCAGAAGTGGCCGCCTCTTCAGTAGGTGTAATGGGGTCCTTTGGGATGCCCTGTATAAAAGGAGAATTAAAGGAGGTTCTTGTTCTAGGGCAGAGAGGGGAGTGGGGCCACTTCAGTTCCCTGAAGCAGGTTTGGCTGGAGATTTGAGCTGTTCTGGAGGTTGTGGGGGGTGCTGTGGGACTACAGCTCTGGTGAGCATGCCCAGCACACTATTTTCAGAGCTGCAGTTCCTCCCACAATATGTTGTCTCCTCTGTGATATCCAAAACAAGTAGCCAGGCACACTAGGGACTTGGCCCATCCAGGAGCTTTTGGCTGCAGGTGTAACTAACCCACCCACCTTCTTTTGCAGAACTCAGATAAGTAGCATTTGCCCTCCGTATCTGACAGTATCTTCCAGATTCCCCCCTGGCCTTGAAAGCCCCAGTAGCAAGGAGCTTTGACTGCAAACTTCCCAGCTTATCTGTGTGGCTCCTCCTGCAGGCCCATGGTCCTGATACCCCAGTTCAAAAATGGGCCTGATCCCAGGGTCTCTCCCTTTCCAACCCCTGCACTAGGTAAGATTTCCTTCCAACTCATATCTCTTGGGTGACTCCCTTGTCCCATTGTCCAGTTTATGAATGCAGATGTGAATCTTGATTGGCCAATAGCTGGGTGCTGTGAGAGGACTGTACTATTGGATCAACGGTGGTGAAGAGTTTCTCTTCATTAAAACGTTGCAAAGAACGTTTGTCATAATTGGAATTAATATATTATGCTCAAGCCTGACTTGTTTCACGCTGCCTGTTTGGGGGTGGGGGTGGGACTCTTCTCTCTCCTGACCATGAGGCACTAGGGAGTCCCTTCAAAGATGCACCAGGATTCATAGTTTCATAGATTGTAAGGCCGGAAGGGACCTCAGAAGATTATCAGGTCCAGCCCCCTGCACCAAGTAGGAAAGATAACTGGGATCAGGTGACCCCAGCAAGGTGACCGTCCAGTCTCCTCTTGAAGATTTCCAGGGTAGGCGATTGCACCACCTCAGCTTATTCCACAGGCTGGACACCCTGGGTGTGAAGAAGTTTTTCCTAAAGTTGAGCCTGAAATGGTTTTTTAGGAGTTTGTGACCATTGCTCCTTGTTTTCCCTAAGGGTGCCCTGGTGAACAGTTGTTCACCAAGCCCTTGTTGTACGCCTCTGATGTAGCGGTAAGCTGCTACCAAGTCCCCTCTCATCCTTCTCTTTTTTCAGGCTGAAGAGTCCAGGATCCCTCAGCCTTTCCTTGTATGGCTTGCTGTGGAAGTCTCTGATCATATGGATGGCCCTTCTCTGGACTCTCTTGAGCTTTTCCATGTCTTTGTTGAAGTGCGGTGCCCAGAACTGGACGCAGTACCCCAACTGTGGTCTCATCAATGCCGAGTAGAGCGGAAGAATCACTTCCTTGGTTTTGCTGGAGATGCATTGATTCATGCATGCCAGAGTATTGTTTGCCCTGCTGGCTACACCACCACACTGCTGGCTCATGTTCAAACCGGTCAATTATTACCCCCAGGTCTCTTTCATTCATAGTGCTTGTCAGATTGGTGTTGCCAAGCCTGTAGGTGTGCAGAGGATTGTTTGTCCCCAGGTGAAGCATTTTACATTTCTTGATGTTAAACTTCATCTGGTTCCGATCTGCCCAACTTGCCAGCCTGCCTAGCTCTGCCTGTATCTGCAGCCTATCTTCAAGCATGACCACGCTTTCCCATAATTTGGTGTCATCCACGAATGCGGCCAGTGAGGTATTCACCCCCACATGCAAATCATTGATGAAGATGTTAAAAAGCCTGGGCCAAGCACCGACACCTGAGGGTCGGTGCTTGCAAAGACTGGCCACTTCTTGCAAAGACGACACAGATCCGTTCAGTAGAATTCTCTGGGCCCTACCCCACAGCCAGCTGCCTACCCACCTGACTGTCTCACAGCTAAGCCCACAATCTTCCAGTTTCCTCATGAGGACATCGTGGGATACCAGATCAAAAGCTTTTTGGAAGTCAAGGTATACAATGTCAACCTCTTCTCTCTTATCCAGGTGGTGAGTTACCTGATTGTAAAAGGAGATGAGGTTGGTAAGACAAGACCTGCCCACTATGAAGCCATGCTGGCTGTCATTCAGAATCTTACCTTATGCAAGCCTATTGCATATAGACTCCTTGATGAATTTTTCCAGGATTTTCCATGGGATAGAAGTTAGGCTAATTGGCCTATAGTTACCTTGGTCCTCCCTCCTCCCCTTCTTGAGGATGGATACAAAACATTGGCCCTCTTCCAGTTGTCAGGGACCTCTCTGGAGCGCCATAAGTTTTGGAAGAGCTTCACTCGCGGTTCTGCTATGACTTTGCCCAGCTTCTTCGGTACTTTTGGATGAAGTTCATCTGGTCCTTCTGACTTGTATGTCTGGTTTTTTTTTAATTGATCACACACCAGTTTTACAGCAGCAGTAGGAAGGCAGTTATTTAAACCTTGCTCATTCTGTACCCTAGCTGGAGTGATTTTCCCCTTGGCCAGGTGAAATACGGAAGCAAAGTAGTCATTCAGGAGTTTGGTTTTCTCCTGAGTATTAGTAACCAGCTGTCCTTAGTTGTTGAACAGTGCTCCCACGCTCCCATGTGTTTTCCTCCTGATCCCTACGTACCTAAAGAAGGACTTCTTGTCCTTGATCCTGGTTGCTAATTTTAGTTCAGTTGCTGCCTTAGCCCTTCTAATCTGTTCCCTACAAGTGCAGGCCATTATTGTATTGTCCTCCATGGGGCATGCCGCAAGGCTCCGTTGTTTGTACACCTCTTTCTTCTTTCTTAAGAGGACCATGATTTCCCTGTTTTGCCTGCCAAGAAGGCTTCCTTGCCCTCTTGTGACCTTTCCTTTGCATGGGAATGGACTTCCTTTGTGCTTCAAGGATCGTGTCCTTAAGGAACGACCACTCTTCATGTATACCTTTTGCCTTCAGTCCCTAGTCCCACAGCACCTCTCCTACTAGTGACCTGAGCTTGTAGAAATTTGCATTTTTGAAGTCCAAAGCTTCAGTCCTGCTATCTAGTTTGTCTGCCTTGTGACGGACAGTGAACGTGATGGTTTCATGGTTGCTGTCGCCTGGGTTGCCCTCTATGTTTAAGTTGGTCACCAGGTCATCTCCTTTGTCTAGGACCAAGTCTAGAAGAGCATTACCTCTGGTTGGCCCCTGTACCTCCTGAGCCAAAGAAACCTCTTCAGTGCAGGTCAGAAAGGAATGTGATCAATCCAACTTGGCTGGAGAGGGCTTGTTATGGGTGGAGGACTTTACATTATCTTCCTGTGGGTTGACCCACTGAGGAAATAATATAGAGAGCTGGGCCTCTGGCTCTGTCCTTATAATGTGTGGCACATAAGAGCTCATGCAGAGGGGGAGGCTTGGTCTAAGCACAGGGTGGGGAGGCAGGACTCCAAGGTTCTGCGTCAGTTTTGCCAGCAATTTGATCTGTGACCACAGGTTTTCATCTCTTTGCACTGCATTTCTCTAATCTCTGGGGGCGAGGAGTGGTATCTGCCACTGCATTTGCTTCTGCAGAGCCAAAAGCCCATGAAAGGACCTAGAGAGTCAGGTGCTGGAGGGCTGCAGGGGTTGCTGCAATGTGGAAAAGATTGCGTGCAGCCCTGCTGTCTCCTGTGATCAGAGATAAGCAGTTGGTTCCAGCTCAGTCTCCTGTCCTCCTGCCTCTGGCCTCAAGTGCTTGTCAGTGACTAACCCAGTGTTATACTAGAAAGACTTCTCATTAGCCCAGGGACCCATAGGATGTGTGAAGGGTTTGGGCTTGCCAAGCTGGGCAGTGGGTTTTAGTGCATAGGGCATGGTGGGAATCTGGACATCCAAATTCTGCTGCTGGGTGGTTTAGGGCAAGATACTTCTCCTTTCCATGCCTCAGTTTCCCATCTGCGAGGAGGGGTCTCCTGCCTCCCCCTGCCCCTGTCTCTTCAGTGTCCCCCAGTGAAGGAGGCTGTCCCTTATAGTTGATGCCTTTGCTTTGCAGGCCACGGGCTCAATTCAGAGTAAGGTGCTGCCCAAGATGAGCTCCTCGTCGCTGCTGGAGGAGAACTCCTTGGAGCCACCAGTGCTGCTGACAGACATCAAGACTGAACCCCCTGAAGAGCTCCTGGCCAGTGACTGCAACCAGCCCCAGGCTGAGCCTGTGGACCTGTCGCTCAACAAGTCCAAGGGGTCGCTGCAGTCCTCTTCCCAGGTGTCTTCCTCTATCAGGTCCTCACCCATGTTGGTGACACCACCCATCCAGACGCCAGTGGTCTCTATGTCGTCCACGGGCCTGTCATCCACGGGCCTGTCGTCCACAGGCCTGTCGTCCACGGGCCTGTCGTCCACCTCGGCCATCCCTGCTGTGCTGTCCCCGGGCTCCATCCTGGCATCCACGCAGGGTAGCGGCGGGCAGCAGATCCTCCACGTCATCCACACCATTCCCTCTGTCAACCTGCCCAGCAAGATGGGCAACCTGCAGACCATCCCTGTGGTGGTGCAGTCCCTGCCCGTGGTCTATACCACCATGCCTACAGATGGGGTCACTGCTGCCATCACTGTGCCACTCATTGGGGGTGACGGCAAGAACGCTGGGTCTGGTAAGGCCTGTTTTCCATCAGGGCCTGGGAATAGCAGGGGAGGCTGTGGCTTCAGGGTGGGGACATCAGCAGAGTTTTGTATGGGCAGGATGGTTGGAATGAGGATTAGTTGGGGATTGCAAATCAGGATTTTGCGGGCATATAAACAAAGCTGCTGGAGAGCAGGTGGGGAGAGGGTTCTCAGGGCTGGAGGGGGCCAGACTGACTGAAAGCTGAAAGCCTAGAGGTAGGACCTTCCTGGGCAGGGCTAAGGCATGTCAACAGGAACCTGGTGAGGAGGGAAGCTTGGCCTTCTGCTGACCCAGTTCCATGGCCGAGAGGCCTTTTGATCTGCCAGGCTCTTCATCTGGTACCTCTCACCAGGGCCAGCAGCATCATGAGACCAGCCAAGCCCAGGCTCCATAAACGTCCTGTTGGCTCAGCTCCCAGTGTGTGACGGAGCCTGTCCAGTCCCATGAAGCCTGTCTCATCTGGCTGGGTGTGGGAGGAAGCCTGGCGTGCTGGTACTGCTGCTGTAGGCGGGCACCATGTGCCTCCCAGTAGGCAAAACCCCTGCCCTGCCTTTGCCAGAGAAACGCCGCTCTTGCTTGTGGGTCTTCTGACACCTAGTGTTGCCTTGTGACGGCTGTGGACCCATCCCCTTGTTCTTGATGGGTTCTGAGTTCACACCAGGGACCCACCCATGAATTACAGCTGGTCCCTGGATGCAGCCAGATGGGGCTGGGCAGCTAATTGCATATTCCAGCCTGGTTGTGGCAGGAGCACAGGCCTCTCAGCTCCTGCCCTGTAAATGCCAGCTGTGCTTGGAGCAGACGGGTGTTGCTGGGGCCCAGGGCTGGCCCCCCTTTGCCCAGTATCCTGCATGCCTGTGCGGGGCCAGGCTGGGAGGGCTATGCCTTGAATGCTGCTTGCAGCAGGCTGAGCCATGAGCTCGTGCTGAGGGGTCACCTACTCTGTTTCCAAGGCCCCTGCAATTTCCCTGGTCTGTTCCAAGCTTTCACATCAGAGGTTTCCTGCTTCTTTGACCCTGTCATTCCTTGCCCTCCTGCCCTCTTCCCAGCTCTGCTCCCTGTCCCCCTCCCCCATTCTGCAGTCCAAACCCCCTTCCTGTGTGTGCACAGGAGTCTACCCCTGCAAAGCTGCAGCCCCAGCTGCTGAACGGGGTTCTCAGCTGCAGACTCCCAGCTGGCATAAGGAGGGGCCTGGGGGCATGGGACTGGGCTGGGAAGGACCTGCTTTCCTCCCTGCTCTCCTGTGGCAGCTGTTGGGAGAAGTTGCTGCCAGGAAGGGCAGGGGTGGGGCTCAATGCCTGTCTGGGGAGTGTGGCAGGGAGGGAGGGCTGGGCGTGCTCCCCAAGAGCACAGAGCCAGGCTTGCAGCTTAGCCTGCAGACAGAGCCTCTGACTGGGAACCTGGGGCAGCCTGACTGGGATGCCGTGGAGTGTCCAGCTGGCCCCTGTGAACTCAGGTGTCCAGAAGGGGGGTGATGGAGGGAGAGGGGCTGGCTTCCTTTCAGGGGGAGGGGGGACACTGAGGTGGGCACTTGGGGTTTTGGGGGGGGGCGGTTCTCAGTGGGGTGCAGGAGAGAGGGCTCAGATCCTGGAGCAGTGAGGCACAGCTCTATGCCCCCCAACATGCATCCCCTCATAGAGACCTGCCCTTTTGTGGGGGGGGTCTGGTCAGTGTGGCTGGGCACAGGGCTGAGGCATTGGCCTGTGGGTTCACGAGCCCCCATGATCCACCCTGTGCCACCCATCCCCTTCTGGCCCTCACGCTGCGCCCTTTGTCAGGGTGCCTGAGCTCGGGCGCCAGCGCCAGACTGGTCTGTCTCCCACACTGCCTGGAGCTGCATGCCAGGGCGGAGGCTCCCTGCCCTGGTGGCTATGTGAGGGGAGGGGCTGGGGCCTGAGTGCTGGGGAGCCAGGCTGGCTCTGCGGTCGAGTGGCTGTGCGTCAGGAGGGGAGGAGGCTGGCTGTCTGCCCTCCATCCCACTGGGAGCGGGTGGGGGGAGCTGGCAGGCTGCCGCCCCCCCCAGCGGGGTGGGGTCCTGACCTCCCCTGCCAGGCCCCCCTCCGGCTCCAAGGCTGCTCTGGTTCCAGTTAGACCGGCTCCCCCCGCCCCACCCGCCGCAGGCTTCCTGCCTCCCATCCTGCGAGCCGAGAACTCCCAGGCGCTTCCTGCCAGAGGCCCTGGCTGGTTCCCTGCTGGCTGGGGTCACATGTGGAAGTCGGGGCTGGAGAGAGGAGGGGGGCATCCTGGTAGGGGAGGGTGCACAGCTGAGATGAACCAGGGCTCTGCAGAAGAGGGAGGAGCCTCCCTGACCTGGCAGCACCATGGGCCACAGGCTGGGGTGGGGGAAGGAGGAGGGTGGGGTCAGATCCTTGGCCTGAGCCATGTGGGTGCGGCTTGTGTCTGGGTCTGAGCTCTGGGGCCCAGCCCTGTCCAGGCTGCCAGATCTCCTGCGTGCCATCTGCTCTGCCAGCTGATGAGCTGAACCAGGCATTGTGCTTAGGTCATGATCAGGTCCCTGTGTGGGGGAGACCAGCAGTCCTCCAGCCTACCTACAGCTCTGAGCCCTGTTCTGGGCCCATGCTGTTCCCTCTTTCCCTTGTGCATGACCATGCCAGCACCCAAGCTGCACAGACCTGCACCCTGGTTTCCATGGGCTCTGAGCTGCTGGAGCCCACTCCCACTGGGCAGAGCAGCCAGCTCTTCTGACCTTGGATGGGCTGCTGCAGTGCTGGCAGGCAGAAAAACAGGGCCCAGGTTGGAGGGTGGCCTGCTTATGGCCCCTGCCCTGTCAGCATGGCGGGAGGAGGAAGCAGGACAGGACAGTTGCACCCCTTAACTACCCCCAACAGCAACATGGCTTCTACCCATGCAGCTGGCCAAAGGGCTGGAGAAGGCAGGTTTCCAGCTTCTGTTTTGTCCATGTTACTGGCAGCTGTTAGGGGAGTGATGGGCCATGGGGCTGTGATGTGTCTCCCTGCCCGTCATGCCCATAATGGCAGCAGGAACCTGCTAGGAGTCTGGGCCACATGTGGTTCTGCAGTTAGATGCTGCCTTGTGGCATCCCCTGCCCCTCCCCCTGCAGCCCTGGGTCACGCTAGAGCTGTGTGGTTTGAGGGGTGAATGGGGAGAGAGTGCCCGAGGATGGGGGGAGTTGGTGGGGGGTGGGGGTGGCACTGGGACCGGTGTGGGAAGGGGGTGTCCAGAGGTGGGGGGGTGGGATCTGGCAACTGTACACCCTGTGGAGGGAGGGGGCCCTGTGGGTGCTGGACTGGGGAAGGATGCTATGTTGTGGCTGTGCTCCCTTGCATCCTGCCCTGTTTTCAAGGGCTTTCTGTTTCCTCCCTCAGTGAAAATCGACCCCAGTTCCATGTACCCCATGGAAATGAACAGCGACAGTGAAGACAGCGGCACAGAGGAAAGTAGTTCAGCTCCCTTCCAGGACCTACAGCGAGAGTGAGTGGCAGCAGTTTTTTCACTGTGGCTGAGGCAGGCTTGCCCCTGGGTGGATGGTGTAGGTGGCAGAGGAGTCCTGCAAAGGGGTTGGAGGACCAAAGCTGCCTATGGAGCCGGTGACCACTCTGCCAGGACCCTGCAGTGGCCAAACCCATTGCCAAACTGTACAGTTGTCACGGCACTTGGATCTCATTATCCCAAGGCAGGCCAATCCATGGTTACACTATGTGTTGGGGGGTAGTCTGGTTTCTCTTTCCCATCACATTTAATTGGCTGTCCAGGGTGCTTGGGCTGGTGTCATCAGAGAGCAGGGCTCTGGGTGGGGTGGGGCAGGCCAGCTCTGGCAACTGGAGAAGGTATTCTCTGCTTTTCCTGGGTGAGATCTAATATGCCATGGGGGAGGGGTTGTCTGCCTGTCTGAGAGCAGGGTGGGATCTGGCATAGGGTGATAGTCCTGTATTCCCCTGGTAGGTCAGCAGTGGCCCGGATGCAGCGAGCAGAATCCCCAGACCTGAAGAAGAGGCGAATTCACCAATGTGACTTTGAGGGCTGCAATAAGGTCTACACAAAAAGCTCCCACCTCAAAGCACACAGGAGGATACACACAGGTATGGCAGGGTGGGGAGGCAGCCTCTGCCACATGGCTGCCAGCCCAGTCCAGCTCAGCCAAGGCAGTGGAGTCCTGGACCCCCTCCCTACATGGATTGGGGTGGAATCTCCATGCAAAGGGAGCGAGGAGCTGTCACAGCCCAGCCCCTGCTGTCTGTTGAAGTGGACCAGCTGCAGACCTAGGACACCCTTTCTCTCCATTGTACCGTAGAGCCTGAGGAGCTGAGACTCTCAGATATTCCTGTAAGACCAGGGATGACCATCTGGCACTTTACCAGTGTTTCAGATCCTTTGTACTGTGCGCGCCACCCAAGCCTGGCTGTAAGCTCTTCTCTCCAGGTGTGGCTGGCTGAGTGCAGGAGTTTCAGGGCTCAGCATGGATTCAACCAAGAGGATCCAGATCTGGGAGTTCCCTGCTGGTTTGAGATATGTGCAGGGTGAAGAGGGGGGAAAGCTATTTAACTTTAGAGAAATTGCAGCTTCTGGCCTCAGTGGTTAAGTGGTGCCCACAACCATCCTGCTCACTGTGCTTTTAAGATGCCAGGACTGCATTTTGGGCGTGGAGTCTTTGCTCCTTTTGTTTGCATGTGTAGTTCTGACGTGAACCACTAGGTTGCAGGCTTCTCCCAGCCAGACACAGCCCTCTATTGTCTGTGGAGGTCCTTGGTATTTGCCTGGGAAGTTGTTATATCCCTGGGGCTTAGGAACCCTTTGTGATCCATAGGGATGAGGAGAGGGGCTGTCTGTCCTTCCCAGGTGGCAGCTGGGCTGGCATAGGAGTGAGCAGGTAGAGTGTAGACACCTGGCTTATCTATTGCAAGTTGAGCTGTGTTATGTTGCAGGGGTCTTGGGGCTCTGGTACTAGGGCTGAGCTGGTACGGTAAGGGGCATTGCTGGAACATAATCCTGGAAGGGCATTTATCCTGGGTAGCTCAGAGGAGGGGTTTGCTGATCAGGCCTTCTGTCTTCCCACTCCTCCACCCCAGACGGTAGTCTGTTGTGTTTTGTAGGAGAGTTTTGTCAGCATGTATAGGCCTGCTAGTGTAATGTTGCCCCTTCCCCAGCTGCTGCACCCAGCCCTGCCTGGTAAGGTCATATTGCAGGGCTTCATACAGGAGCTGCCTCTGGCTGGGTGGAAATAGTTAAACAGGAGGTGTTCAGCCCTCCAGCCTCCTTTTCTCCTTGTACAGATCTTGACCTTTAGGGCATTCTGTCCGTTGCAGCTGATTGCAAGCTGGGGGCAGTAGATTCCCTCTTCCTGAATTATCTGTGCAGGAGGATCATAGCCTGAGTGGGGTTTTACTGGTTAACTGAGGACCAAATTGGGCCCACTGTATCTCTGTCCAGAATGTGTGTGGGTGGAAGATGCGCTGAGCTGCAGGGAACAGTGTTTCATTAACTTAGCTGACCACTAGATGGCCTCATTACTGCACACAGTGTGGCTGAAGCAGCCAATACATGAGAGGCAGGACTCAAAAAGAAGCAGGCCAGCTGGCCAGGCAGCTGTCACCCAGGCTGAGGCAGAGCTTGGGCCTTTCCATCTGGCTGAGAGACTTGCCTTACCTTTGCCCCACCTCCATGAGGCAGTGCAGTACTATTATCCCCATTTATGCAAGCAGAAACTAAGGCTCAGTGAGACCAAATGACTTGCCTAATGAAGTCCTACAGGAAGTCTGTAGCAGGGGATTCGGCTTGGGTCTCTGTCAGTCCAGGCCAGCACCAGCCTCCCCCACGATCTTCTAATGAGCTGGTCACAGATCAAGTCCATAACCTCAGAGAAAGTCTAAATGTGAGTGCAGGACTCCTGGGATCAACAGACTGCTCAGTTAAGGTCCCCCAAAGACAGACTGAATCTAAACTACATCAGCAGAAGCCAGGGAGCGCAGCAGTCCTGTACTGGCCAAGGGAGGCCTTTTTCCTCGGGCTGTGATGAGGATGTAGAGCCCTAGTGCTGCAACTCAAACTGCCCTCCCCTCTGGTCTGGCAGCCTAGGTGCTCTGCCCTAGGAATTTGGGGGGAGGGGGTATATAGTGTTTCATTTAAATCATGGAAAAATGTGTATTTGGGGTTACTTTTTTCTAGCTGAAAATTAGGGGTTTTTTTAAATCGGAGAAAACCAGGATCTCTGCTGATCACACAACCACAGACTCCCCCCTTTCCCGTTTTTTCATTGCTATTATATATTCAAACCATGCAACATTCTGTCTGCAAAATGTGTTTTGAACTTCCTAGTGAGCTTGGAAGCCCATCCTTGGCACTGCTTCTTTTTCATATTTCCCTGCTTGAAAGCTCCTTTTGTCTCCTGGCCTCCCAGCTGGAGGGGAGAAATAAGTTTCTACAACTGCCTAAAATAATCTAGAAAATGTTTCATTTCCATAAATAAGGGCATCTTTCTGCGCCCCCATCTCCCTTCGTGCCAGGGGAGAGGAGCAGCATCTGCTTTTCTGGGATGCTTCTGTGGCCAGCAGACTTTTAACTCCAGTGTCCTGTGTCTCCCACCTCCACCCTGCCAGTCTAAGGGTTCTCATTGAGCATCCTAGCAACCTAGCCCCTCACTTCCCACGCCAGTAACCTAGCAACCATTCCTCCCTCCTAGCAGCCCCTCCAGTATCCCAGCAACTCCTGCATCCCCCAGCCTAGCAGTGGCTTCTGCCGCACACGTCAGCAACAACAGCTGCCCTTTGCAAAGGTAACTGTCTCCTTGTACCTGCGGGGCACCTAGTGATTTATAGAACTTCCTTGCATTTCCACAGCTTCTGTGAGTTCAGACTCAGGCTGGACAAGCTGAAGCAAGGGGAACACCTTGTGGGCTGGTGTTTCCATGGCTTCCATGGCAGTTGCCTGCTGTTCAAAACACTTTTATGTGTTTTTGTTACATTCTCTTAACTTGAATGACTAATTAACGTTTTGGGGATAGGAACTTTTTGGTAAAGGTTAAACAGGCCTTCTGCTGAGGCCTGGCATGGCCACACTAAGCATCCTTTGTGCCTCCTCGAGGGCCTGTAACAAAGCCTGGGAAGATGCTGTGTCTGTATTTTCCTTCGGCAAGGCCCAGCACAGTGGGATGCTGATCTTGGTCTGTAGGCTCTACCAGAACATAAAATGCCAATGCCAGATCTTGATGCTACCATAATACCCTGTATGAGAAATGGTAGGTCATGGTGTAGTACCTACAACCCTTAACCCTGGCCAGGCATTTTTTCTTACTAGGTATATTACAGTAGCATCCAGAGCAGGGGTGACAAAGTTCCGGCCTGCCGAGCTGTTTCATTCGGCTCACAGAGTTGGAAATTTGCCAGCTGGACAAGAGGTGGCAGCAGTAGTTGGTACAGTTTCTGAAGTTGTGGCAGTGAATGCTGCTGCCTTTCATTTTATCGCCAAATTCCAGCCCCACAGGTAGGATCCAGAGTGCAGAGAGCTGTGTTTTTTGGCCTGTGGAACTGGAAACTTGGTGGCAGAAAGAGTCACAGCAACTAATGCTAGTGCTGCCAAATTTCTGGTTCTGCAGGCCAGATGATGCCAATCCATGCTAGGGATCCAGTCCACGGACTGGCCCTATGCGACTCATTCAACCTGTGGGGACAGCTGAGTTTGACACCCCTGATCTAAGGATACCTGAAGGCAATAGCTGGTCTAGGGTTAGGGGCTATATGTTCAGCCATAATGCACCTAATAAGCAGTGATGCCTGGTCTTGATTAAAGCCTGTGGATATTGCACCCACTAAGTGTGTAATACTACCTGATTTTAATGATGGCCAGTTCTTGCTAGCGTAATAGAATGAATAAAGTTAATGCTAATAGTGGTGTGTGCCCAAGCACTGAGCCCTCCTTTGTCCCTTGCAGGAGAGAAGCCTTACAAATGTACCTGGGAAGGCTGCACCTGGAAGTTCGCCCGCTCCGACGAGCTCACCCGGCACTTCCGCAAGCACACGGGTATCAAGCCCTTCCGCTGCTCAGACTGTGACCGCAGCTTCTCGCGCTCAGACCACCTGGCCCTGCACCGCCGGCGGCACATTATGATGTGAGCGGGCACCCACCCTCCACTCGCTCCAGCTCCACCAGCCACAGTGGAAAGACTGCACCATGGGAGGCATTGTCTCCAAGCAGATTCGGCCCGGTGGTGGGTTGGATGCCAATGTGGCACCTGTGGCTGCCCATGTCTCAGAGACCAGGACTCCTCCTTCCACATGCACCAGGGACTCAACAAGACTCTGGAGAGACTGCCTTCCTCTCTCCCTCCTCTCCCCCATCCTGGGCCTGTCCCTCCCCCAGTTCTCTGTATGTTTTGCACACTGCCTCCTCCCTGCCTCTGGGGTCAGGAGCTGCAGTTGTGGGCAGGTATCTGTGTGCACACTCAGTCTTGTGTTTGTCCTGTGCCTCCTGAGACCAGCGGGGCCTCAGCCATTCATATGAGCTGCCTGGCTGGATTCACTGTTTAGCCCAAGGCTGATGCAGGGCAGTGAGGGTGTGTGTGTGTGTGTGTGTGTGTGTGTGCGCGCGCGCGCACGTGCATTGGGGGGGAAAAGAGGGGCCTCTGCCTCACGGTAGAAGCAGGGTGTCTTCAATCAGTGGGCTGATGGACTCCACCTTGACACTGCTGCCCTTCCTGCTCCCTGGTACAGTAGCTCGTGGACTCTGAGCCACTGTTGTGTGGCCGGCATGAGAGCATCTGCCTAGCACTGGGCATCAGCAAAGAGGCACGCTCCAACAGGAAAAGGACCCCGCAGGCAATGAAGGAGCTGAAGTGGATTGCAGGGCCTCTGAAAGAGGGGAGTGGTGGGGAGGAAAGGGCCTGAGGAACAAATCAAAGGGAAAACTTTGCGGAACATGGAACTGTGACTATTTGAGGGGTGGGTGGGGGAGGGGGATTTTGCATTCTGCCTGGATCGCGGGGCAAGGAATAGGACAGTAGGAACATTTTAACTTAAACAGGAGCTTGGACATGTGCTGCAGTCAACCCTTCTCTTGCTCATCTGGCCTATGGAGGGCTGAGCTGGCTCCCCTTCCCCAGTGGACTTTCTGGGTCTGTATCGGGTCTTTTTGGACATGATCTCTGGGTGGGGGTAGGGTAGGGCCTGGAGATGCCCACATCTGCATGGTTGACTGGTTAATGTTATAGACCTGCTTTTCCCCTGCCATGCTGTGGGGAGCTGAGGCTATCTGGCTTCCCACAGCTGTTTTTACCCCTGCATCTTTTCCTTTAGCTGAAGTGAGCTCAGTAGCTGCAGGATGTGACAAATACAGGCTGCCTTCTCCTAGCCCAGGGCTATTCAGCTTTTGAGCATCCAGGGGCTGCATACTCCCAGGGCTTTACACCACACGGTATAGCTGTGCCCCATCCCTCATGTTGTGCTATGCTACATGGGCATTTCATCACCCTGTAGCCCTGCAGACTCCCTAGGACCACACTGTCCTAGGGAGAACCTGGAGGAGGATCTTAAAGATGCCTTTCCCTTTTTCCCTGCCCCACCCCAGGCCCAGGAGCCTGGGCTAGGGGTCAGGGAGTGTTGGTGGGGGGGAGACACTAAGTGATCACCTTACAGGCTACATGCTAGTTGGGCAGCCCTGCCATAGGCAGCAGATGGGGAGAGAGGGGAAAGGGCAAGGCCTAGGAGGGGAAGAGACTTCAGGATCTGAATCAGGTAAAGGTGGGGGCTGTGTTCCATCCACAGCAGAATGGCATTAGCAGACATGGGTCAGATAGTGCACGTGCTCTGAGATGGGCCTGTGGTCCCTGGGATGCTTGGTGATTGCCCGTTCCCCAGTGCCAGGGCAGCCAGAACTGGGCTGAGTTGTGTGGGAGGGCTCAGCCAGTTCTGGGGATGGGCTTTATCTCACAGTCCAGTGACATACAACCCTGGTCTTTGAACCCTTTGCATCCTGGGTCCCTGTCAAGCCCCCAGTGGCCATGAGGGGGCTCATCCGCTCTTGTGACTGGCTAGTAGAATTTCACTGGGCCCTTCCTCCTGCTTCACAAACACTGTCACTCAAGGAGAGCCCAGAGCCTCCTGCCCAAGGCCTTGGCTTCATACAGCCTGGGCCTGGGCTGTGGCAGAAGAGGCAGCTGCATTTGGCTGCCAGCAGGCAGGGTGACACATTGCCCCTTCACCCAAGGTCCTAAGCAAGACACAGACCACGAGGGTCTGCTCACTCCAAAGCCCGAGGTTGCCTGCCAGGCTTACTACTTTAGGGTGAGTTTCCAAGGAGGCTGGTGTCCTCCTTATCCAGTTATAATGGGCAGGTAATTGACAGCTTCATGGAAAAGTTAAACCACTCAGCAGTGCTAGCTGGTCTCCCTGCTGAACCATGGCCCCAGGCTAACTTGGATTCCTTCCATTCTCCCACCTGCCCCCACACCCCTTTTAATCTGAAGGCAACTCCATCAGATTAGAGTTGCCAACCATATTTGGTGTTTTCTTTTTCCTTTAAAGCCCCAGCTCCCAGAGTTGTAATTATGGGACAATCTCAGCTTTCATCACAAGACAGTGTCCAGCCCTTGACATGGACAACACAGTCCCTGAAGCCTCCCAAGTCCACAGAACAAATAAGGAGCACCTCAGCATTTGCCATCTTAATAAAATCATGAGCTTCGTACAAGTAATCTCATGATTTTTTTGGTGAGGGAGAGGAGAGCTGTGATTTTTGGAGTGTTTGGAGTCCACAATTCTGCATTTGGGCCAGGGAAAGCCTGCAAGACCAATGCGTTTTGATTTTCTTTTAATGTTGAAACCTGCTGTTTCTGGAGCATCAGTGTAAAAACACACGTGCCTCTGACAAAACACAAGGAAGAAAGCAAAGGGGGCCCAGACATCACATGGAACTATGAACCCCCTTGGACAGATCAGGCGGGCATGGGGTGTTGTGGGTTGTTTTTTGTTTTGTTTCGTTTTTGGGGGGGGTTGTTTTTTAAACCATGAAATTTTAAAATCTTGATCTGTGATATTTGTACAAACCTATTTGACGTTTTTCTACATGGGAATAATATTGAAAGTAGACAAATTTTCTGCGTGTATCTTACTTTGAAAAAAAGGTTTATTTTTCTTTGTTGGGGAAGGCAAAAGGCTGCTGTCACAATGTAGTGAGAACAAAGCTGTCTGGGTTCCCACCATAATGATCACTCTAAAAGGGAGATGCTGATTATGCTTTATTCTCTGAAATGTCAGGTTTCTACTCTCTCCAAAATAAGCTTTTACTACAGAGCAATAGAGCTATTTCTAAGGGCAGTTGCAAATGGAATTCTAGTACAAATATTTTAAATTAACAGGTTTAAAATTCCTAACTTTGAAATTTGGGGGTTTGTTTTTTATTTTTTCCAAACCAGTAAAATCTTGGGAACAGTTGCAATTCAAGCAGTGCAGCTCTGGGAACCCACAAATGTAACATGCAACAAATGGAACCAAGACTGACCTGGATTGTCAGTGTTGAGATGGAAGGAAATGTGGGTGCCAGACGGTCTCTGATGATATGGGAGAGATTGGAATGGGTCCCATGGCCTCAGATTCCTTGATCAGAAATTGAATTAGTAACTCGTAGTGTATTTATTAATAGAGCTGGGGAGGGGGGAGCATTTTGTGTGTGTGTGGGGGGGTGAAAATTATTTCTTTTGGCAGGATTTTAAATTATCTCATTTTCCACTATACCTCTTCCCTCTTCCCCCAATTCCATTTTTTAAAGGTTGCTTTTTTTCTCTTTAAATTTTAGGTTGACTTGGGGGTAAAAGAGGCAAAAGAAAGGTGAAAAAACATGGAGAATGGTATATCTGGATTACAAACGATATCAAGAACAACCCATTTTTGGAAATGCTTTTGACTTTTTTTTGGGGGAGGGGGAAGAGGGGAGAGAATGTTGGTGGGATGCAAAAAATGGTGACCACCTCTAAAAAGCATCAATTTGAAGTCTGTTCCTAGTCTTACAAGGTTACACAGTATGCTCCTCTTCAGCTGCTAACCATTTGTCTATAGAAGCACAACTGGGACTTAATGCTATGCCTATCCTGGTTACAGACATAATCAGAAGCCTGTTCAAAATAGGACCCTCAGGCTGGCCTTAGCTCCTGATGCAGATGCTTGGATTAGATCCTCAGCCAATGTAAATAGTCATCAAAGTCCTTGAGTCCCTGCTAGTTTTATACCAGCTGACAATCTGCTCCTAGTGCTTAAACATGCTTTTTCAGCCTGTTGTCCTGTCCTTGCCTGTTTATGAAGAGGTGAGGCAAAGGAGCTGAGATGCCTTTGTTTGATGACGTGGATATTTTCTTGGTCTGTAATGGGAAGTAGTAAGTAGGTTTGTCAAGGTGACTGGTCCCTTTGGCCTCTCCACTTTCAGATGTTCAGCTTGAGAAAGTGATAGATAGAGCAGCTGGATGTGCTGGGAGCAGGTTCTCCTTTCTTCACTGAATCTGTGCCCCTGGAATGTGGCTCAAATTGAGACCCTGCCCCACAGGTCACTGAAAGCCTTGGCCCTCACTTCCAACAACTTTCAGCTAAGATTATGCTTCCTAGCAGTGTCAAACAAATACAGTCACATATGCAGCAAGGGCAGGCAGGTGAGAGCCTGAGATGGGACAAATTAGGGCCTAGATGTATCATAGTCCAATGAGGGCCTTAATCTGTGTGTCCACTGAGATTAGCAGTCCAAGAGAACGATATGGAAGATATGCTGCTAAATCTTCAGGTTATCAGACGTGGCACTGAGTGCTTGGCTGAATGGGTGATTAGTAGACACCCTTTGCCCTGGGTCCTCTGATAGTGTTGTCTGCCCCCAGGATACACAGCCAGGAAGAATCACCTAGGGAGGGCAAACTTCCTCCATGCACCTCAGTGGGGTGTTGACTGAAACCTACTGGTGAAAGTTGTCAACATCAGTTGAAAGCATTGCTGTTTAGCAGGAGTTACACTAGGATCATGGATGCAGCCTGAATATTTCCATACTGAACTCTTCCCCTCACTTGCCATCTAACTCTATCCCCACCATGGAAGCTGAGGCAGGATGGTCTGTCATAGCCCAAACATGATAGTGGCTTGAACAGGGAATAGCTTGATCCTTTTTAGGACAGGTTGTTGTTTTCACTCTTTCACTTGGTAAAATAGCACTCTCTAGTGGTCAGAGCAAAGAACCCAAGTCCAGGACTCCTGGGGCCCTTTGAGCTCTTCCATGGACTTCCTATGTGACCTTGGGCAAGTCACTTCCCCGTCATTGTGTACCTCAGTTTCCCCATCTGTCAAATGAGGGATAACAATACTTAACCTACCTCACAGGAGTGTTGTGAGGCTTCATTCAACAGTGCTTGCAAAATATTTTGAGATCCTTGGATGAAAGGTGCTATGAAGTGCAAAGTATTATTATTATTTTATTAATATTGAGTAACTTATAACGAAGTGCAAGTGTGGTAGGTCTGGGCTGCATGTGATGTGAGGTCTGTGCTGATGGATGCTCAGTGCAAGTGGTGGGTGATGCCCTTTGTGACTCTCACTTCCCTAGCTCTACACCAGGCCAGCTGCCTGGGATCTGGAGCTTTCCCACCACCTTAGATTCTGCCTGGCAACCTCTGATCCTGGAAGCTTCAAACCTGGTTCCTCAAGCCCAACTCAACGCAGTCTGCTAGAGCTGCTCTTGCAGGCAGTGGGGTGGGACTGGGTGGCCCCTGCTACGTAAGGCTCTGGGCTACATGACACCTTTACATGAGTGCACCTATCCCACAGGTAGCAGCATCTAGTAGGCTGCTATGACAGTGTTTCACCACGAGGTGGCAGGAGAGCCAGTAATAAATAGCCTCCTTTGCCTTGGGAAGGGCTACCTTGGGATAAACTATAAACCAAACCCCTGCCCCAGTGTAACATACATGGTTATAGTTTCACCCGAGTTCTTCCGAGGTAGCTTTGGCCTGGATTTGAGTGAGCAGTGCTGGCGTGGACTGTACATCATAGGTCTGCTCCTCTTTCACAGTGCAGAGTGATTGCACCAGTGGACACCTGTGGCTCATGCATGCCCAAGTCTAGCCTGTTGCTGTTCTCTGCCACGGACCCATCTGCCCTAGTTGTTGGCCCATGGTCAACTCCCAAATTTTGCTCCCTGACTTCTCAGACTCTCTTGGTGTTGCTTTTCCCTTTATGTTCTGTGTCAGGACTCCCTGTTCCCCTTCCACACATCGGGGTGTTAATCAGAGTTAGTGTCACCTACCATGGAGGGGAGCCTGTTCTCATCTTGCCAGTGTAGCTATTTCAGCTGCCTCTTGAGGGTTGTTCTTTCCCTGCAGGCTGTAGGTTTTGCATTAGCTGCTCTCTCTTGCTTCATCCTTCCTGCTGCTCTTCCTTCTCTCCTGAACTGGTTAACCTGGTGGTGTGTTGTATCAAGCAAGGCCTCATCATTCAAACAATATGGCAGAGAGGTTCCAAGCCAAGCCATATCTGTATAGAGTGGCCAGTTGGAAAAGCAGCACTATGCAGTAGGTTTTAATCTCCGCCATGCTGCTCCCTGTCCCCAAATTCTGTTTGGTCTGGGCAGGCACTCACAGTCACTTGACTAAATGCCCAGGTCAGTTTGGCATTGCTCTCCACCAGCCCCGGTCAGGGCATGTGGCTAGGATGGGCCGTCTGTGGCGACCCCGCGTACTGAGTGATCTTACCCAGTTTGATTGTACTTTTTTTTTTTTAATTAATAAAATGGTATTTTAAACTTCGGAACACAGCTTTATTGGTGCTTTTCATGGCTTCCTGGCCCTGCTCCATCTTAAGCTGCCAAGATCTGCTTGAATCCAAGCACTGGGATCTTCTAACTTTGAGGGTAAACTGATCACATGTGCATTGCCCATGGACCCTGGCAGCATGGGCTAAAGTCCCCATGGTCTGCTTCTGGCATGCCACCAGGACGCAGCAGGGAGGTGTAGTGATCCAGACTCCTGCCTAGGGCATTGGAGGGGACATGAGTACTTTGTCCAACTGAAATTCAGGATTCTGAAATGGTTCAGTGAAATGCTTAGCGCTGAGCATTTCCCTCCCAGTACTGACTCTGGGAGCATTGCTTGAGCAAGGTCCTCTAGGATTTGCTCTCCAGAAGATGATTCAGACCAAGGACAGCTGAGCTGGTGCTCACTTCCCCCTGCACCAGTTATTAGCCATCACCACACCTGACCCAGCACCATTATTTTTCCCTTACCCCTCTGCTTCAGCTACAAGAGTCTGGAAGTGGTTCAGCGGAGATGGCATTCCTCACCCCCTAAGAGACATCATGGTGGAGAAGAGTTATGCTCCCTAGCTGTCCATCTCAGTTTTCTGCTCTGGCTGCTATGGGTACTGTTACTGGAGCCAAATGCAGAACTTGCAGCTCTCCACAGCACCTGTTAACAGGCACTGCTTGGTCTTCCTTATCATGTCACACTAGGTCTTGTGCACACTGCGTGCTTGCTTGTAGGGCCTGGAGAGGTTTCTTTGTTAGTGTCACTATGGCTAGGATGTCTTCCTGCACCAGTTAGAGGTATGGCTGGAGGCCGACTTGTCCCCTCCCATTGTCCACCATCCTGATCCCAGCACAGCTCTGTCCTGCAGTGGTGTGGGAGCCTTCTGGTTGGGTTAGCACCAAGACCTTGAAAGAGTCTCTCATGTTGATCCTACTGGTGCAGTTTCACCAGCAGCTGCAGAGCCTGGAGCATGAGCACAGACAGCAGTGGCCCAACCTATTCCTGTGCATGGGGAAATGGGCTCAGACAAGGCCTTAGTCTCTGTGAACACTGCAGGCTGCTATTTTGGGACATGGTTAGTATATCCCACCTGTGCTCTGTAATAGTCCAGTACTGTAATGGGGACAAAGGATGGTGCTGGGACTGTGTGTAAGAGATGAGATCAGGCTTTCTTACCTTCTCTCCAATGAACTATGTCCTAAAGGTTGTGAACTCAGCAGGACCTCTGAGGTCCCATTTGGGTGGAATTCAGAAGCTAGAAGGGGGACTGAGCTCCAGTCTTTCTGCCAGTGATACCGATCAAGTATCAGCCAAATGGTTCAGATTGAGACTCCACAGACATGAGCTTCTTGGGGGGCCTTGCAGGCTGGGGCTCCATCTGCAGGAGGTTTCCACACATTCTCAAACTGGACCAGTCATTTCTGTCTTGGGGTCAGCTTGAGTCTTGTGGGACCCAACTCGGAAGGTGCAGAGTACCCACCATTCCCAATGACTTCAGCTTCCGTTCCCAAAGCCGAAAACCAGGCTGAAGGGGGCACCCAACCATTTTGCTCACAGCTGTATTGGTTTGTGATGTGGCTGCCTACAGAGCAAGGCACTGGCCTCCATGACCCAGAAGCTCCTTTCCAGTGCTGGGCTGCCATACCTATTCTGACTCGAATCAGGGCATTGTGATGGTTGTCTGCATGGGGGTGGATCTTGCAGTATGTGCCCAAGGGATCCTCGCAGATTATGGTGTAAGGTTCTCTGCCCTGTGAGGCAGGGGGTTGCCTGTGCTTGGTTGCTCTTGCAGGGAAGTTGCCTGACCTTGTGTCTTCAGAGCAGATGTTTTGTTTGCATTTCACAGCAACAGACCTAGTATCCCAGGTGAGGACCCCTGAGTCATGGCTGGGCCTGGGCACTGAGTAAAACTGCTGGACTGGAAAGTGAAGGGGCTGAGACTGGAGACAGGCCAGGAATGAGGCACAAGCCAAATAGTCTGGATTCCGGAGAAGCCCTTCAACACCCTTAGAGATAAGCATAAGGGTAAATGGTTATTCCCAGGGCAGTACAGAAACACAGCACTTTATCTATGGCTGCCACGGGGGTGCATAGCACAGGGCAGTGCTGGCTGTGCAGATCCTTCCTGCCAGCTCTCCTAAAAGGGTGCTGCAGGAGCCAGACGGAAAGGAGACTCCCACCACTGGCTCCTGAGTGGGTTTGGAAATCTGTCTATACAGAGCGCTTGAAAATAATGCCCCCACACCCAATGCTTAACTGAAAGCAAACCAGAATGAATGCTGGCATGCAGGCACCTGTTAAAGAGGTTTCATTTTGAAAGTGGGCTGCCTTCTCTGCATGAAACATGAGGGTTTACTGTCTCTTTACTAGCACAGCATGGCCAGCTGCTCATATTTTTTCCCAGTGGCCTGATTCATTTGTGGGGCTGCATGTGCAGCTATGCTTTACAAGACTTACACAAATCTGGGGAAATGGGGACGTTGCTGGTAGGGAGGGTAATAAAACATTTATGGGCCTGGGTTTGGGAATACCACACTGCTCAGGGCTGATGAACTCTGTTCTCCCTCAGCCAGACTCTGTGAAACTAAGAACTGAGCAGACAGTTTCTGGCAACCCAGCAAGACGCTGGATTTTACCTTTCGCTTCACAGGATGCTCACCAGCACAGAGCCATTTGCTCAGCTGTGTCTGTTAATCCAATGTTTGCCATAGTAGCTTTTGCTCTGCAGCTTGTATTGAATGAGTATTCAGTGCTTCAAAGCCTTTTTGGGTGGGCATGCCGTTCACAGGACAAGTTTTCTTTCCTGTTTGAGAGGAGGCAAGGCAGGGGGCACCTTTAAAACTAATTGGTTCAGAGAGGGTTGAGCTTTCTACAAGCCTCAATCTTTGTCAGGTGCATCTGATGAAGTAGGTAATCACCTATGAAAGTTCATGCCTCTCTGAACCAGTTGGTCTCTAAGGATGCCTGTAGGGAGTGCTGGGAGGCTGCTCCAAGGAGCTGTAATTGCAGTGCTAATTAGCATGCTCCAGCCAACCTCTGCATCTCGTATATCAGCACCTCTGTGTTCCAAAATGGCGGTGGGGGCGCTTTAGCTTTAACTAAATCCTATCCAACAAGCTTTAGTTAAAGCACTCCCACTGCCATTTTGAAGTGTGGGGACGCTGATATGTGCTTTTAATTAAAGCACTCCCCTCTTCTCCCCTCCCCGCCGACCATGTGTAAAAACACCCTAAGTCGGCACTCTGCCTTGCCTTCTGCCTGACTTCAAACTAACACAGCCAACCAGCTCTCATTACCTGTTTGGATGAAGATGAACAATAGGGTTAGTTTGCCTACTGTGAATACTCACAGTTGTGAATTTGAAATTTGCTTACTCTGAATATTCACCAATATTTGCATAACATTTGCTATATTCTCAGACACTGTAGCCAGAAAGGTCATCTGCTGGAAGAGTTGTGTCAAACCTTCCAAGCTTAGATGACATGCGGCCAACTGAAGTCACGCTGATTTCTGCAGAATGCAAACTCTCAGTGTAAAGAAAGCCATTTCCCTTCAAAGAAAGCTTTCTAAACCAAAGTAGAGTAGAACCAAAGCAGTAGCTCGGTATGGCTTCTACCTCCATTCATAAACTGTCAAGATGTATAGACATCCTGAAATGGGACCTCCAAAGAAGAGAATGTCATCTTCCCTCCTGTTGGCGTGCCAGTTCATAGGTTTAGTTGTGACATTTTAAGCACTAGGTTTCCAATTCTTTGAGTGACTGCATGTCCCTAAAATTGTATAATTAGTCCCAGGGTGTGTGCAAATGGAGGAACTGGTAAGGTTCAATCAATGTAAAGGGCACCCTGCCTTTGACACGTGCTAATTAGCATGTGTCAGAGCACTCAATTTATTGACTCTGCTGGAGTGTGCTAATTAGCATGCTCCAGCAGCCTCAGCATCACGTGTATTCAGTGTCTCCACATTTCAAAATGGCAGCAGGGGCACTTTAGCTAAAGCTCATTCAACAAGCTTTAGTCAAAGTGCCCCCACCAACATTTTGAAGCACTGGATGCTGAATAAACAAGACTCTGTGGGTGCTTTAGAGAGGCTCCCGAGAGCTACTCTAAGTAAAGCACCCCTCCTCTTCACCCTGGAGCACATGTAAAGACACTCAAACTACCTGCATAACCTTTGTCCAATGCTGAATTCAATGGTAATTTTACTAACCACAAGTGCAGATGCTCCATCTAAGGGCATGTGTGCACTACTACAGCAAAGAGCATGACTTCCAGAGCAAAGCCATCCCCAACATGGCCAGCTCAGGGACTGCTGATCTCGTAGAGTTGAGTACAGCGACTGCCTGAGTGTCTGTCTGGGAACCCGGACAGGTTGTACAGAAAGCAGTGAAACCTGAGATGCCATGACTACACAGAGGTATAGCTCCAAGCTGCCATCACCCCACAGCTTGCAATGTGGATGTATTGTATATGGATCTCTTAGCTGCTGATTGGGCTCTGCTGAGTGGTGCAAGTATCACAGCTTCATTATTTGTCCTTATAGGAGAATCCAGGCTTCTCCCTCCATTCATAAACTGTCATTTCACTTTCTCCACTCGGCATGATGTCATCTCTGGTTCCTGTTGGCTGCTTCTGAAGCCCAGCTGGCCAAGCCCCAGAGCTGTAGGGAAAAGGCTTTGGGTGGGTACCAATAGATCCCCATGGACTCTGGGGTGACTCTCCAGCCCACGGGAAGGCAGTCACTGAGCTGTAAAAGTAGGCAGTTCCCAGCTCCAGAGAGGACAACGGCCTCCTCAGAGATTTCGAGGGTGAACCAAATGGGTCAGATCCACCAGGCAGACTGAATCAACTCCTTTCCCTTTAGGCAGATCTCCACCCCACTTTGGAGTCAGGTCTTCTGCAAACAGGCTCTTTATGTCCCGTGTCGCTACTGCTGAGGTTGTGGAACTGGATGGTCCTGGCTCAAACATCGCAGATACTCTCATGCCTTCCAGTTAAGTTCACTGGCTACTTCAAGAGTCCCTGATAACACCCCAGACGCCAGAAACTCTGTCTCCAGGCTCCATGTTTCTGACTGTGGCCAACTGTTTGGCATTTCTCCAAGTCTCTCCTTCTCATTCAGTATCTCAAAGCACTTTATGACCCATTAAGGTCTATAAGATCTAGGAGCCATTCATTCGTGTCCTTCAACTACTGACTCCATTCTCGGAGGTGGGAAGTTTTTGGTTCTCTCTCTGGTACAGCACCCAACCCAGAGAGGATGTATGCCTAAGTACTATGGTAGTGCAAGTCATAAATAACAATATTCACATATGCCCAGCTTTTGTGGTGGTTGAATGAAGGGCTCAGGATACTTCAGGGAGAGGCCTGAGACCTTTGGTTTGATTGCATTTTCAGCATTCTGATTTTTCTCCTCCTGAGGAAAATCCTTGAAACGTAGTTTTAAAAGATTTTCTGAAAAATTCCACTGTAGTATGTGTGGAAATCCAGCTTTTGCACCCACTTACGTTCTGAGAACAGGAGAAGGCACAGGACAAATTCAAAACTTTTATAATGTACCCTGAGAACAAAGCTATTTTGTTTTTGGAAAAAAAGAAATCCAAATTGTTTTATTTCTAAATGAAAAATAACATTGCCTGAGCAAAAGAAAATATTTAAGCCAATGTCCACATTGGTTGACAAGGCTTTTTCTGTGGGGATTTTTTTTATTGAGATATTTATCCCTCTTTATACAGACATTCTTATAATGCTGATAATAGAATCGTCAAAAAGGTTGGAAGAGACCTCGGGAAGTCATCTAGTCTAATCCCCTGGTCAAAGCAGGACCATTCCCAACTAGATCATCCCAGCCAAAGCTTTGTCTCGCTGGGTCTTAAAAACTTGCAAGGATGGAGATTCCTCCACCTCTCTGGGCAACTTGGTCCAGTATTTTACTATCTTCATTGTGAAAGAGTTTTTCCTAATATCTAAGCCAAACTTCTGCTGCAACTTGAGACCATTGTTCCTTGTTCTGCCACCTGCCACCACTGAGAACAGTCCAGCTCCGTCCTCTTTGGAACCACCCTGCAGGTAGTTGAAGGCTGCTATTAAACCTCCCATCAGCCTTCTCTTCTGCAGACTAAATAAGCCCGGCTCCCTCAGCCTCACTTCATAAGTCATGTGCCCCAGCCCCTGAACCATTTTTTTTGCCCTCTGCTGGACTCTTTCCAATTTGTTTACACTCTTTCTATTGGTGGGGGGGGGGGACACAAAACTGGACACAGTATTCCAGATGTAGCCTCACCAGGTGCCAACAGATGGTAAGAATCACTTCCTTCAGTCTGCTGGTAACCTTTCTACCACTGCAGCCCAGCGTGTCATTAGTCTTCTTGGCAACAATAGCACGCTGCCGGCTCATATTCAGCTTATTGTCCAGTGTAACCCCCAGGTCCTTTTCTGCAGAGCTGCTGCCCAGCCAGTCAGCCCCCAACCTGTACTGGCACGTGGGACTGGTCCATCCTAAGTGCCGGAGTTTGCACTTGGCCTTACTGAACCTCACAAAATTTCTTTTGGTCCGCTCTTCAATTTTCAAGGTCTCTCTGATTCCTAGTCCTACCCTGCAGCATCTCTATTACTCCCTCCAGCTTGGTGTCATCTGCAAACTTGCTGAGGGTGTACTCTGTGCCATCTTCCAGGTCGTTGATGAAGATATTGAACAAAATTGGCCCCGGGACTGACCCCCGGAGCACTCCACTTGATGCTGGCTGCCAACTAGACATTGAGCCATTGATTACTACCCTTTGAGACCAACAATTCAGCCAGGTTTCTAACCAGCTTTTTCTCCTGTGCTTGACACTACCTAGAAGCAAAGAGCTCTGGTCATTGCCTTTGCCAGGAAACCTGCTTTGATCATTTCCTATGCAGTTGCTGTGTTTTCCAGCTGAAGGGGGAAGGGTCATCCTGGAATCCCACCCCCAGGCTTCAGTGGCTGATAAACCTGGCTGGCTCTCCACCTAGTCATTAGCCTGGGTAATTTGTATCACCTCACAAATGGCCTCCTCCTGTTCTACTTTTAATGACATAAATGGCTGCAGTTAAACATAAAAATAAAGAGCAATCAGGCAAAACAGCATCGTAAAACCCAGCTGACAATGTAAGGTGCTGTACAGCTTGCCTTCCAGGGGGACATGGTGCCAGTGGGGGAAACTTGTAGTTGGATTGTTGCTAAAGAGGACTTACTCTGTCTTTTTAGCATGTGGGGGCGGCTGCTGTGTGATATGTATCAGGCACTGAAAACCTCAGGGTGCAGCCATTCCTTTTGGCTCAGGCAGGGCCCAATTCAACCAGGTATTTAAGTACATGACTAATTTTTAATACATGAATAGACCCATCCACTTCAGTAGAGCCATTCATGTCTGCAGTGTCTGGCTTCTTATTGAATCCAGGCCACAGGTCTGGCTCTGAGCCCTGTGATCCTGCAATTGTGGGGAACTGTAGCAATGAGGAGCATCAGGGTGACGAGAAGCAGGCAGAAGGCCTAAGACCATAAACTATGCACATAGCAAATCCCCTCCTGTTCTCCCAGAAGTCCATCGCCTCCAAGGATACGAGCGGCCACTTCAAGGAGCTTTAGGCCTTGTTGGCCCAAAAAGGGATGGAAAAGGAGTTTTTAGATCACAGGTCCCAGCTCCCACCCTTCTGTTCTTCAAATCTAGGGATAAAACATGAGGAACTCAGCAAATCTTGGTTAAATTCACCAGGATTATTGATTATATGATCCTCCCTATGGCTGTTAGAGAGGAATGCCTTACATTCATTACTGCTCTGGGACTGAAGACTGAGTGCGGCTGGCACTGACTTACGATGGCTTAGCAGCTCTTAGGGCTGCATGGGACTTGAACAAAAAGTTACCGCATCCCCTTGCCAATTGCTCAAGCCACCCAGTAATGTCTATTAAGACTTTTCTCTGAATATGTGACTTGCAGCTTGCCAGTAAATGATTGGAGTGCTCCTTACTAGTTAATGAATGAGCACACTTGTAAAATACCTGCCCCGGCCCCTCCCACAGTCTATGGGTACTGTGGAAATGTTATAAATATATCAGTTGTACTTGATAAGTCTTCCCCACCCACCACAGACAAGAGAGTCTGAGGAGATAGCTGAGCTGTGCTGAGAGTACTTTATGTCCAGGAAGAAGCAAAAGCAGCCTGCTTAAATTTAAAGTGATGCCTGTATTGCTTCCACCACACTTTTAGGTATTTACAAGTCTCAAGTGCCAGGCACCCGGATGTCTGTTGTGACCCTGGAAGACCTCCTCTTGTTGACTGATGACATTGACAGGGAGGCTGGGAGCTTTGTGCACCTGAAGCAGCTAGATGGCAGCAGATTAGGGCACATGCGAATTGCCCTTAAGGTGTGTCATCTCCGAGCCTGCAAGACAAATGGGTTGAACAACCTGTCCCAGGGCCCCAGGGCTAGTTTCTCCCAAACCTCATCAGTGTTTTGCTTCTAGCACCAAGTTGAAGGTTTCCAGAGCAGCCCCTCCCCTGACCCTTCCGCTGAAGAACGTTTCAGGCTTCTTTGTCTTTGTCTTTTCATTCCCTTTCTGAGTTTGACGAAACTTAACACTGTGTATGCTGTTGTCAGGGAAACGGGTAAATAGTTGGCTGGCTGGCTAGGAAGGAAACAGGGCTTGTAACAGATGCTTCTGTTCTCCAGAAAAATCAATGCGACATCCAGGGGCAATGCGTAGGAGGTGCACACGGGTGCACGTGCACCCCCTGAGTGTGGCGGTGCTCCCCCTAAAAAAGGGCACCGTTGACACTATGGGCAGCACCTGCAGGTGGTTGCCACTCACCACCCTCTCCCCCCCGCCCCGCTGACAGCGCTGGCAACGCTGGCCACTGTCAATGCTGCTGGGGGCATCTGCAGGTAGTCGCTGACCTCTGGGCAGTGCTTGCCACCCTCCCCACAATCGCCAGCACCGCTGGGGGCATCTGCGGGAGCTCCCGCGTACCACCGCTGCGCTCCCGCCCCCACCGTGCTCCCATGGCCACTGAGCCGCCCCAGCCACCAGGGCAAGCATTGTTCATGGTGACATCAGTGAACCAGCACAGCTCCAAACTAAGCAGGCCAAGGGATTCTTTCTGCTTTTACAAATGAGTGTAAATTTGTAGAAAGGAGATGCCACAACAGCCAAGATACAATGAAACTACCCTGAGTTTTTACCTTTATACCTTTTACCTCAAAAGATGGTCATATGGTTGAGATAATGAACTGGACTAAAGATTTCATAGATTTCATAGACATCAGGGCTGGAAGGGACCTCGGGAGATCATTGAGTCCAGCCCCCTGCTCAAAGGGCAGGAAGTCAGCTGGGGTCATAGGAGACTGGGGTCATAGGAGCTGGGGTCAAAGAGACTGATATATGGTTCCTGCCTTGCCGCCAGCTGTCTGATCTTGGACAAATCATTCAGGGCCAGATCCTGGTCCAGCTGTTAGGCATTGTGGCAGGGCACTGTGTGTGCCTGCCACTTTAAGGCCCTGGAGCTGACAGCCTTCAGATGCCTAATGAGGGCAGCCATTTTAGGCTCAAGGCTGCCTGTATAAACAAGGTAGTTTGGCTGCTAGAGGGTAGGTAATAGCATGGTCTGGTTAGAGGTAAGGGAGGAGCTGTAGGGAACAGTGGGAAGCTCCTGGGTATGACTTGAAACTGCACTCTGCTGGAAGTGGGTGGCCTGGTGGGGCTCCCAGTGGTGTGGGAGCCCCCAGGAACTGCCAGGCTGGTGATCACCCCAGTGAAAGGTGGGTTAGAGTGCTGTAACCCCTAGCTCCCACCTTTGGGTGGGTTGCGTTCCACTGGAGGTAGTTGTGGGGGTGCAAGCCCTGAGGAGGAGAGTTGGAGGCCAGGTGCGGCTGAGGCTGCCTGAGTCCTGCAGGGGTTTGAGACCCTGAGGGGGAGAGTTGGGGCCAGGCATGGCTACGGCCACCTGAGCCCCACCAGAGGAGGGAAGCCCTGAGACCCCAAGTAGAGGGGGTGTGATGAACAGTGAGATGCCCCAGTTTGAAGGGGGAAGTGTGAGAAGCCCCCAGTGTGAGGGGTGGGGGGCAGCATGAGAACTGAGGGGGCAGCAATGAGAAGCCCCAGTGTGAGGGGCAGAGATGTGGAGCCCTGTGAGGGAAGAACAAGGGCTCAGCCAGAGAAAGCGAGAGCTGAGTCCTGACCCCAGTAAGTCCTCCAATGTGGGGAGGCAGAGTTTTGGTCAAATATAACATCTGAGCCCCAGTTTGAGGGGGCAGCGTAGGAAGCCACAGTGAAGGAAGAATGGGGGCTCAGCCGGAGACAGGGAGAGCTGAGTCCTGATGCCGATAAGTTCTCCACCACTGGGAGGCAGAGTGTGAGTCAGATATAACACTGGTAGTAGCACCACGACCTGCTGCCTGGCGGGGAGTGAGAGTCCCTTGTGAGACCCTGAGGCACCAGTCATGGTGTGGGGAGCTGGGGTACCTCACATCTGTGAAGGAGGACCCAGAGAGGGGGACCGCAGGAAAAGAGTTTGGGTCATACCTCGAGGCCTGCTAGAGCTTCACCTGACTGGCCGAGGTGGGAACCAGGCCCAGGAGGGTCAGAAGGGCAAGGAGGTCCACTGAGAGGGATGCCCAGGGGCCTGGGGTCCCAACTGACTTGGGGGTGGGCTGGGACTAGAGGAGCCAAAGGTCCCAGTGAGGGGACCATACCAGAAAGGGAACTGGTGGCAGGGAGATGGCCTAGTATGACGGTGGCAGTGTCTGCCTGAAGGGAGGAACTCGGGTGGGGTCCTACAGTAGGATTCTGGGGCCCATCGTGTGGGACTGGTGTGTACGAAAACATCATGAGGTTATCTGTGAGGTTTGGGCTGTAGTGTAGGGGAGGAATGGAGCTGCAGATAGCGCCCCCTAAGAGTGGGGCAGAAAATGGGCAGCCTCCTGCTTATTACCAACTAATTAATCAATTAAGATCAAGTCATGGCAGGTGAGAAGGTGGGCAGCTGGCCCAGAAACAGGTGGGTGGACTACATGGAGATCTGCCCTGGTAGGCCCCCTGTTACAGGCATCAACAGTGGTACTTAGGCATCCAACTGTGACTTAATTCAATCCTGCTGAAAACCCTGAGAAGATGGTAGGCGGTTCCTCTCCTCCTCCTCTTTGCTGCTTAGTGGGTGCATCTACACGAGATGCTTTACTACACAGTACAGCTAATTACTGTGCAGTAAGCATTTGCATTCACATGTGCAGATGTTTACTGTACAGTAATTGGCTCTAATCTTGAGTAAATTTACTATCTGCAAATGCAAGTAGCAAATTCACTTGTGATTAGTAATGGCAAGTAGTGCACATGTAGATACCTGACAAGAAGAAAATGTGCTTCCAGTCAGCCCCTTAGCAGGAGGTGGGAGATTGCTCCCTGTCCCTGGGAGCTGTCTGCTGCTGGGACAGGTTCCACCACTGGAGCCTGGGCAGGGACTATATTGCCTTGCCCTGGCAGCAAGAAGGTCCCAGTCCCTGCTCCATGATCATGGGTCCAGGGCTGGGAGATACTTATTTCTCAGCGACAGCGTCGCAGTTGCAGGACTGGTGCTGGGAGATACTTTTCTCTGAGCACCAGCCCCATGAAAAGCCACAGCTTTTCTGTCTGATTCCATGCGTGCAGGCATAATGTCTGTTAACCATTCACAGAAAGGTTATTATATGGGGCTGACTGACCTAGGATGTCTAGATCTGTATATCTCTTGTGCCACTTCTGTTAGGCTGAGTGCTGTCTACTTCCACTGTTATGTATCCCTGGAGAGGGTCTCTATAAACCAACATGCCCACAAAGTTAGAGCTCTAGGGAAGGGTAGGTTTAAAATACCCAACTGGTCCTGGGAAGCCTGGGGCATTCTCCTTCACTGTCCTTGCCACCTTGGTGTTCTTCAGTGTTTGGGTCAAGGTCTTGTAAGGAGTTCAGTATCCTTCTTCATTCAGTGCTCCCCTGTATGTGGCTTCTCTTCTGAACCATAGCGATGGTGGAAAAACCCTTTAAAGCTTTCTGACCCCTTTGTCAACTGACCCCTGGGCAGTCGCATCAAGCACAGTCCCTTTTGGAAGATTTCCCTTGTTACCAGCCCAACAACATTCCCAGTTCTTTTGGGCAGTAGTTAGCATCATCTCCAACAACCTCATCAAGCTTTAGCAACTCTGTCAGTGCTGTATTGTCACACCTTAGAATTAGAGTCTATCAGGAAGGCTAAGGTATAAGGGAGCAATCTCCCACCTCCTGCTAAGGGGCTGACTGGAAGGTATAAGAGAAAGCAGACAATCCCACCTTCAAAACAGAGTCTGCAGTCTTCCAGGTGTATAGCGTCCCCAAGAGCTGTACATGGATCTCCCAGAATCATCACAGCAGTTGCATTCATTGCAGTCACTGCCCAGATCCTGAAGAGCCAATCTTTCACCTTCTGTTGGCTTGCAATGGGTTTGAAAGCAGGAACTACCTGAATATTGCTTAGTCCATTTCATTTTACTCTGTGCTTGAACTATGCATATTGAATCATAATGTGCTATGACCATCCCAGGAGTAATGAAGATCATGAGAGCCCACTAGTTGGACATATGTGTTCCCACACTCTACATAAGGTCACTGGAAAGCTCAGAGATCATTAATTGTATTTGCAGTATTCTTGACAAGTCCAACCAGAACTGGTTTCTACAAGCCTGGCTTTAAATGTATGCTCAGTTCAGTCTACATTTTATTGTTTAAAAATAAATGAGGATTGACAAGCTGGGTGGAATTATTGATATTTTTCCTTCCAAGGTTCTTCCCTTACATACACTGTATGATGAAAAACCATAAGGTGGTTTTAGTTAACAATGTTTAGTTGACAGCAGCAGAGGCTTACCCAAGGAAACTCAATTTGTTCCTTCTTCACAGGCTTCTATCCACCAACATTTTTCTCCCGGCTGCAGAAGCAGGATGAGGTTTGTACTGCACTGCTGAGTCTGCATTCAGTACATGTATATGGCCCATGCCCATATGCTTGTCAGTGGGGTGAACAGGGTTGTGAGGGGACGGAGGAGCTTAATATGCAAAATTTAGCACCCTCCCTATTGACAACTCTCACCATTTTCTCACAAGTCAGGCAGCTCCTGCCAGGCCTGGAACCCACCTGGCAATGATGTGAGAAACTCCAATCCCCTTGGGTGTCCACCCTGTTTGGAGGAAGGTACCCTCTGATTGGCTGCCTGCCCACTTCCTGGAGAAAAGCAACCAATCGGGGCTGCTGCAAGAGACAGGTGGAGCTCTCTTGCTTTTCCTCCACAGCTCATACTGTTTTCCCAAGACACTGGAGAAGGAGGCAATAGAAAGAGCCCAGCACATGGGGGAGGTCTTCCCCCTTCCTTGCCAACTCACTGCTACACCTGGGGAGGGGCAAAGGACTGCAGCTCTTTTCCCCAAGCCTGAAAAAGAAGATGGTGCTGCAATATTCTCCAACATACCTACTCTCGGTGGAGCAGAAGTGAGGCTGGGGTGGGGAGCAGATTCATTCTAGGGTTCATATTGGTAGCAATAAACCAGACTGAAACACACAGCAGACTAACATCAGCTCATGATTTTTTTGTCTTGTTTCATAGTTCTGGTCTTGTTTCATAGTTCTGGGGCTTGGGTTTAGAAAGCTGTCCATAGTGGCCACACTGCCCTCTTTTCTCTTCCCCCCCTTTCCTGGAGATAGTGTTTTTCTCTTTCTTTGCTGTGGTCCTCAATTGAATGATATAAACGTTGCTGTGGCAGACAGCACGTTTCATATGCCCGGGAACACTATTAGCAGAGGTGAGGGCACATTTGTTAGGGAACCATTCCACAGGGTCTGATTTTATGTTGTTATAATATTTTTTTCCAGAGATCAGCTGATGGAAAAGCCCAGGCCTTAGTCATGTCTGGGAACCTGTCCTCTGTAGCTCAAGCTGTAGGTACCGAGGTCCCAGGTCTGGCTGTTTTAGGACAGTGATAGACAGGTCAGCCAAAGTTGTGACAAAAGCAGTGATGTATTTTGGCGGAAAGCGGTTCCAGGTGATGAGCAACTGGAGTATGGCCCACTTCTTCCTCTTCTCATGCTTCTATAGGAAAAATATATACTTTTTTTTTTGCAATTTCTCAGTTGGTCTAAAAAAGGTATCATCTCTGGACCAAGAGTTCTAGATCTTTGCACTTCTTTTTGACTCAGACCATTTTGTTACACGTGCTTGTGCTCCCTTACTGTACTTCGCAAGGTCTTACATTGTACATGTGCCTTCAAGCACCAGGCATTGCAGTAGGTGTTGCATACTCTGAGGCTCTGTGCTGCAGTCACAGGTGATTGAACCGATGGTATAGCCCCATTTCTTCATTCATTCTTTGGAGGCCATAGCAGAATCATTCACATCATGACCTGTGTGAGGTAATACTTGGTAATACCTGTGAATTCTGTTAACACTCCAAACCATGATTTTGGCCCTACAAATTGACCAATTATAACCGATTATAATGCCTTGTGACCACAGTAGACATGTGCTCTCCTTAGAGCCAGTATTAACAGTACTGTCTGCAAACCTTGAAGGGTTTTCAATGATGAAAAAAGAACTGATTGTAAATCTATGGCCCACTTAGTCACCACTAGTTGAGAGCCTGAGGGTAGAAGGATCCCTGACAACTGACATCTTGGGGAGGGGGAAAGTTGCTGAAGTTGTGCTAGTAGTAGAAGGGAAGGAGCAGGACTTGGCTGCAATGAATAAAGTAGGGGTCTTTTTGCAGGATGGAGGCAGAGAGAGTATCTATTTTTTCTGCATACTCAAATCCAACGCTGTCCTTATTCATAATCATTACCTTTCATCAGAGGAATGACAGCTGACCAGGAGGGGAAGCTTGTGAGTACAGGAGAGAGAAGTTCAATGGAAGCTCAACTGAGGCAGCAGAATTTATTTCCATAATGGAGAAGAATGATCTCTGTATTCAGAACTAAATGCAAACCTTAGCTTTCCCTCCATGTATACACACCCATGTATACAACACAGACTTGCACACACAATGTATGTAACATGTACACACACGATCACAAATAACAAGCACATACATGTGACATCCTCCCAGTGGTGACATGCAGGGGGTGCATGGGGATGCACATAGACCCCCTGACAGCCAGTGTTTCCAGGCAGGGGGGCCAGATGAAAGCACTGGTGGCCCCCCTTGAGAGCACCAGCTGGGGAGTGGGGGCACCAGGAGAAGTGGTCATCCTGTGGCCGATTCTGCCAACCTGGAAGTGCCAGCAGCATGCCACTGCCAGTTGTGGGTTGGCAGGATTGGCTGCAGGGGAGGGTCCCCCCACCAGGTCTGCGGGATCAGCTGCAGGGGGACATTTGCCCCTGGTCACTGACTGTCCACTGTGGGGTGGGGGGGCAGTTGCCAATTCAGGAGGCACCAGTCACTCATGCATCCTCCATTACCCAAGCAAACTAGAAACTTATCACATGGTTGAGCAATTTCTCTTGAAGGCTGGAAAGGCAGAATAGGCCACAGGGTGACCACTTCTCCTGGTGCCCCCACTCCCCAGCTGGTGTTCTCAGGGGGGGCACCAGTGCTTTCCTCTGGCCCCCCTGCCTGGAAACACTGGCTGCCAGGGGGTCTATGTGCACCCCCATGCACCCCCTGCATGTCACCACTGGGAGGATGTCACATGTATGTGCTTGTTATTTGTGATCATGTGTGTATACATGTTACATACATTGTGTGTGCAAGTCTGTGTGTTGTATACATGGGTGTGTATACATGGAGGGAAAGCTAAGGTTTGCATTTAGTTCTGAATACAGAGATCATTCTTCTCCATTATGGAAATAAATTCTGCTGCCTCAGTTGAGCTTCCATTGAACCTCTCTCTCCTGTACTCACAAGCTTCCCCTCCTGGTCAGCTGTCATTCCTCTGATGAAAGGTAATGATTATGAATAAGGACAGTGTTGGATTTGAGTACGCAGAAAAAATAGATACTCTCTCTGCCTCCATCCTGCAAAAAGACCCCTACTTTATTCATTGCAGCCAAGTCCTGCTCCTTCCCTTCTACTATGATGACTGGTATTTTTAAAAGCTTCAGAGATGCTTACGTATTACAGTAATGGGGCTAGATTAGATCTGCTACATAGAGGCCCTGTTCCTGGAAGATGTTTTCGTGGTATTCACTGTTGCAGCAGTGACACATTAGGTTATGACCTGGGTGCCCCCGTGCCAGGGCATGAAAGGTCACTGGCAAGCTGCATAAGAAGTGAAAGACACCAGTAAGATTTTGTTCCATCACACTTGCTTTTATTTTTACCTCAGTTGTGGATTCCCTTTGGGTCCACCTGACCATTACTGGAACAGCCTGTCTCATGCTTCCTTCTGGGTGGCATAGTCTGTTTGCGTCATTCAGTGCCAGAAACAGGGGTTACCAAGAGAGAACAACAGCATGAAACTGGATGACTGGATTTTTTTTTACATATGTATTTTAAAAAGGAAGGGGGGAGGGGTCAGAGAGTAGGAAATTCTTTAGTCTCAGTTCAGCAGGGTTCTCCCTGTCACCACAGCACTCGGAAGGGGCAAAGGTGACTGAAACACCTTCACAGAAAGTGCAGCCGAAAAGGATGGTGATGCAGGCTCCAGGTAGCCTCACAAGGTTGGTGGAGCATGCACTTTCTGCTTCCCGGTGCTCTCAGTAGATTGAATTAGCACCACTCACCTCAGGGGTCATGCCAATAAAATTATTGGTGGTGAATGCAAAGGAATGCTAACGCAATTAACCTGACATCAAACAAAGCCAAACAGAGCTTCCCACTGGCGCACTGCTCTTTGCTCCCCCCACAGTCAGGTACAGCTGCTCAGCTCTGTAGAAAGGGGGTGGGGATGCGCCTACAAGGCAAGGCCTGATGTAATGCAGAAAGGCGGCCTATCATATCACATGCAGCAAGGAGGCCGGTTCAACAACAACCCCACTGGAAAAAAAAAGAGGGAACAAGAACAGCCGCAGGGCTCTTCTGTGTTGTGTCAAGTTATGTTGTTCCATTAAAGGCTGGTGCTGTCTTGTAGCTGCACACTTGTCACTGAGCCACCCCACCATGGAAGAGCCCATCTGGTTTCCCCGTATTAAATGACCCCAGCACATGCTTTGCCTTGTGGTTCTTGCCGTTACTGAGCGGCAACTAGTGGGCTAATCTTGGTCCAGCCTGAAACTCCATGGCATCCTAACCATGCAGTTTACAGGGATCTGGGGGTAAGGAGTCAGTATGGCTTCTTGCCCCATTCTGGGATGCTGGACCCCGTTATTCAGGTTGGCAGGTGAGGAGTCTGCATCTAGGTCCCTGCCCCTGTACAAGGTATTCTCTCTACAATCTTAAACTAATCTTAAAATCTTAAGGCACAGCTGAGAAAAGGGAGGAATTCCCCTCCTCCTCACCCCCCTTTTCAGGCTGCCCAAAGTAATTTGAGGACTGGTTTGGTACCTTGGTACCAGTGCCTATGGCAGCACTGAGATGGTTACATAGGGAAGATGCTGGCCTGGCATCTACTGACCTAGGGAAGTGGTTCTCATGGTTTTGGCCCTGTGGGCCAATTGAATGGCACAGGACCACCCTGCAGGCCAGATTGGGCCCTGTGTGCCTGATCTAGCATGTATGGCCACAGCCTGTGAGGCTCCCCGCAGATCCATGGCGAGCCCTGCCAACTGGATGACGTAACACCAGGGGCCTGAAATGGCCTGTGGGCTGGGGGTTGAGCACCCCCTACCTAGGGCAAATAATCTAATTTTATGAAGGTACTACTATGGCACACCTCGCCCTGACCTGAGAGCTGCTTGGTTCCAGCTACAACTGAATGCTGGTTCTTGGTCAGAAGCTTACAGGTGGAGGAGTTTTCTACCACTGTCTACTGATTTGTTGAGAAATAAGCCAAACTCATTTGCACAGATGGCTTTCACTGTGCCAAGGCAGGCTGTGTGCAAATTTTGGTTAAATTTAATTAAATATTGGGTGTAGAGGTAATAACGTGTTGTTATCCTTATTATATGACACCAAGGCACCATAGCTGCACTTAATATGACCTAGATTGATTGATTGATTGATTGATTGTAAGGCTGGAAGGGACCTCTGAAGATCATTGGGTCCAGCCCCCCTGCACCAAGCAGGAAATACAACTGAGGTCAGGTGACGCCAGCATAGTGACCGTCCAGTCTTCTGCTGAAGATTTGCAGGGTAGGCGATTGCACCACCTCTGGAGGGAGCTTATTCCACAGTCTGGACACCCTAGTTGTAAAGTAGTTTTTCTTAATGTTGGGCCTGAAGCGGTCTCCCAGGAGTTTGTGGCCATTACTCCTGGTGTGGTGGACTTACAGGTGCAACCTGGCATGTCTCAGGCTTGGAAAATCTTCTTTGTGATTGGTAGAGCCCACCAATTGGGTAACTGTTGGGAGGGGCTTTGCACTGCTCCTGCTCTGGGCGAGAAAGAAAAAGAGATAAAGCCTTGCACCTGGCTCGAGACTGCACTCCGCTGGTGCAGGGCAACTCCAGGGGCAGAGCCTCTGCAGAGAATAAAAGGAGCTGTGTGCTCAGCATGCGGAAGGCATATCGAGGGATGAAGAGAAGAGTGAAGCTGAGGAGAGCTGCTTAGCAGGGTGAAGCAGTGGCCTAGAAGAGCCCCTGAAGACTTCCCTCAGTGGTGGGAAGTGGCAGACGGCTCCAGCAGCCTGGCTGTCAGCGTGCAGCACAGCGCATGGCAGCCAGACCCTGGGAGCTGCATGAGGTGGCTCAGGCCAGAGCCACAGTACACAGGCCAGTGTGCAAAGCAGGACCCTGGGAGCTGCTCACAGCAGCTCAGGTCTCCAACCCCTGGCACAAGGCTGAGAACATGGTGCAGGAGGCGCTGCATGGAGGGTGAGAGACCCTGAGAGCTGCTTAAGATGACTGGGCCAGCAGTTCGGTGCAGATGACACTGCACAGGAGGTCCAGGAGTGGACTGAGCCCCGGCGCTGCATGAGGCGGCCCGGGCCTCCAACCCTTTAGCAGAAGGCAGAGCCTTGGGTGCACGTGAGGGTGCCTGGTGCCCTGCGCTGTCTAGTGGGCCAGAAGGAGCAGAGGCAGCTGGGTCTCAGCAGGAGGGGCACTAGCTTGCCAGCCAGGAGACACAGACCACCCACCCGGGACCCTGGAAAGGGATTCCCACAGGGGAGGGGAAAGCTTTTTTTTTTTTTTTTTTCTGTTTTTTTGCACCGGTCCTGGAAGCACTGTAATACCAGGTCAATGCATGGAGTGGATGGAGCACAAGCTGCCCCAGGTGGTGAGGCTGCAGGGGAAGCCCAAGTGAGGGAAGGCTCCCTGGGTCTAAAGTCTTCCCTCTGGGCCTCTCCCTGAAGGTCATAGTGGAACCTGGAGAGCACTGAGGATTTCGCCTCTCACCGGTTGCTGGAGTGCAGCCAATGCCCCAGTGGGCCACTTGAGGGATTTAGGGGAAGGGGCTTAAGAGGTTAAAGCTAACCTGATGTTGATGTGCCTTATATTTTGAGGTGAGTAACTTATATGTTGTAATACTGTGCCTTATATTTTGTGTACTTCTATATTTGGGTATTGGTAGTTTAATAGAGTTTATAACCTTGCCTGGGGAATCTGCTGGGACCCCTTGCTATTACTTACCTGTGTTTATCTGTCACTTACCTGAAACCCCGGTAGTGGTGACCCATTGTAGAGAATAGGGTTTATAGTTATATGAATATATGAATATATACTGTTATACAAATGTATCTGTACATATGATTATATTTATGAATATTTTTTATCCATTTATGTAAATAATAATCCATTTGTATGTATACAGTTAAGTTCCAGATTGTTCTGGCCTGGCTTCTTTGCAACAGAGGGAAACTGAGTAGTGTGCAGTTTCACGCACAGCACCCCACCAGCTAACAATCCCCTACAGTTGAAGAAGGGAGTACATATCCATGTACACCCGGGCTACACTAGTTTTCCCCAAGGGTGCCCTAGTGAACAGTTGTTTGCTAAGCCCTTGATGTACGCCTCTGATGTAGCGGTGAGCCGCTACCAAGTCCCTTCTCAGCATTCTTTTTTTTCAGGCTGAAGTCACAGATCCCTCAGCCTTTCCTCGTATGGCTTGCTGCACAAGTCTCTAATCATACAGGTGTCCCTTCTCTCGACTCTCTCAAGTTTTACTACGTCCTTGTTAAAGTGCAGTGCCCAGAACTGGACACAGTACTCCAGTTGTGGTCTCACCAATGCCGAGTAGAGTGGGAGAATCACTTCCTTGGCTTTCCTGGAGATGCATTGATTGATGCATGCCACAGTGTTGTTAGCCCTGCTGGCTACAGCATTGCACTGCTGGCTCATGTTCAAACTGGTTAATTATTACCCCCAGGTCTCCTTCATTCATAGTGCTGGTCAGGTTGGCGTTGCCAAGCCTGTAGGTGTATTGTGGGGGTTGTTTGTCCCCAGATGGATCACTTTACATTTCTCAACGCTGACCTTCATCTGGTTCTGATCTGCCCAACTTGCCAGCCTGCCTGGCTCTGCCTGTGTCTGCAGCCTATCTTCAAGTATGACCATGCTTCTCCATAACCTGGTGTTGTACGTGAACTGGGCCAATGAGCTGTTCACCCCCACATCCAAATCACTGATGAAGGTGTTGAATAGCACTGACCCCATTGGGACACCACTGGCCACTTTCTGCCAAGATGACACAGGTCCGTTTATTAGAAATCTCTGGGTCCTACCTCACAGCCAGCTTCCTACGCACATGACTGTCTCAGTTAAGCTCACAGTCTTCCAATTTTCTCAGGAGAACATTGTGGGATACCAGATCAAAAGCTTTTTGGAAGTCATATAATGTCAACCTCCTCTCAATTATCCAGGTAGAAAGTTACCTGATTGTAAAAGGAGTAAGACAAGGCCGCTATGAAGCCATGCTGGCTGTCATTCAGAATCCTACCTTCTGCAATCCTATTGCACATAGACTCCTTGATAAATTTTTCCAGGATTTTCCCTGGGATAGAAATTAGGTTAATTGGCTTATAGTTACCTGGCTCTTCTCTCCTCCCCTTCTTGAAGATGGGCACAACATTGGCCCCTTCCAGTCCTTGGGGACCTCCCCAGAGCACCACAAGTTTTGGAAGAGATTTGCCATGGGTTCTGTGATTTCTTTGGCCAGCTCCTTCAGCACTCTTGGGTGAAGTTCATTTGGTCCCACAGACTTATATATGTCCAGTTTCTTTAATTGAAAACACGCCAGTTCTGCTGTCCTGAGTTGTTGAGCAATGGCCCCACACTCATTCATTTTCCTCCTGTTCTCTATGTACCTGAAGAAGGACTTCTTGTTGTTCTTGATTCCCATTGCTTATTTTAGTTCAGTCATCACCTTAGCTTTTCGAATCTGATCCCTACAAGTGCAGGCCATTGCTATATAGTCCTCTTTGGGGGCTTCCCTTAGCTGCCATTGCCTCTTTCTTCTTAAGAGGACCATGATTTCCCTGTTTAGCCAAGAGGGCTTCGCAGCCCTTTTACTACATTTCCTCTGCATCCTTTGTGTTTCAAGGATCGTGTCCTTTAGGAATGACCACTCTTCATGTGCTCCTTTCGCCTTCGGTCCCATGTCCTTCAGAACATTCCCTACTAGTGACCTGAGCTTGTTGAAGTTTGCATTTTTTGAAGTCCAAGACTTCAAGCCTGCTATCCAATTTGTCTGCCTTGTGATGGACTTTGAACGTACTGGTTTCATGTTCTCTATTATCCTGGCTGCACTCTGTTGGCTTCTTTGGCCAGGACCAAGTCTAAAAGAGTGTTACCTCTGGTTGGCCCGTGCACCTCTGGAGTCAGAAAAAGCTCTTTGATGCAGGTCAGGAAGGAATGTGACCAATTTGACTTGGTTGGCTGTTCCTCCCAAAAGATGTATGGATAATTGAAGTTACCCATGACGACTGTGTCCTGTGCCTGCACAGCCTCTGTTAGTTCTTGGGTGAACTCTAGATCAAGTTTCTTGCCCTGGTTTCATGGTCTGTAGCATTCACCTATAGTTAGTTCTCTCTTGCCACGCCACGCCCCTCCCTCCCCACCCCCACTTTGACCCAGAGGGTTTCAAGCCATTCATCTTTGAGGCCAATGTTGGCCCAGGGAAAGAGCAGACCTCACGGGCTAGGGGGTCCAGATGGCAGATGGGTCTCAGTGCCCCGCAGGATGGAGTGCCCCCCACCCCCCCGCACCTCCTCCTGGGGGTAGCAGCATGTTGCTTACCTTTCTCCTCCTCCAGTGTCACCATCGGAGCCTCCTCATGTGGGGAGGGGAGTGTACCTGTTGTGCAGGGCCAGGGGAGGAGCAGGCACGGCCCTGCATTTCCTGGAGTGTGTGGTGACCGTCTTCCAGGTAGCTCCAGGTGGGTCTTTGTGGACAGCCTCCTTCCTGGCCATCATCTCTGTCTCTATCTCTTCTTTCTTCTCCTGGAGAAGGGCCTGGCAGTAGCCATCGATGAAGTCTTCATGGCCCCTGATGTTGCGTAGGTGGTGTAACTCCTTCTTGAGCTCCTGTACCCAGCTGTCCAGAGACTCCATTGGGGAGCACACCTCACAAGTGGGGTTGCCCCCCTACCCAGCTGCCAGGAGCCGTGCCAGGCAACCCCCACAGTCTGGGGCCAGGGGCTCCATTTGGGTTGGGAGTAGGGCCATGGGCTCTGTCTGGGAGGAGATCTTGGTGACACCTGCAGCCATGATGGGTCACAGCCATGGTTGGGAGCAAGTTTACATCCCTACCTGGTCCCAGCAGCTCCTCTTCAGGCCTCTAGCCTCAGGCTCCTTGCCTGGACCAGCCCTCTGGGCGCCTCTTGCACACCCTTCACATGAACTCTTGCACAAACTGCTTTGCCCAAGTACAGCTGCGCCTGTTTGCATACTCTGTTCATGGGGCTCCTTGGGGTGCTGACCTAAGAAGGGATCTGGTGGGGGAGTTCCCCTCCCAGGCTCTGCTCAGCTGGCACATCCCGCCCGGCACAGCCCCACATGCACGCGCTCATGCATGCACCCACAGAAACACTCTCTCATGCAGCACCCTCTAAGTGCCCCCTGCATTCACACACCCTCACCTGGCACTGGTACACTTACCTCCTGGCTCTACCTGCGGGGTCTGTGGAGTCCAGGTCCAGGTCTTCAGCTCCTGGGGGCACAACGGGCATTAACCCATGCGTCTCCTCTGGGAGCAGGCCCAACTGAGTGAGGAGTTCACTGTAACCAGCTTTCCTCTTATATGTTGCTGGGTAGTGGATAGGCAATTACTTTGAATAGTGGTGTGGCTTCCTCAAGTAGCTGGATTTTTTAGGCAATGTATGGCAGTATTGAAATCGTTATTTTTGGGTTACATGGTGATGCATCATGGAGAGGAACGTGGTAGAGGAAGTGAAGTGCTCCATCTTTGGTAGAAATGGAACTGCAGAAGTTTAGTAAAGAGCCTGTAGACCCCCAGATCTAGAAGGTCTGCTGCAGGTAGAAGCACAGCGAGAGACGATGGTGCAGAGATGACATTGTGAACTAAACGGTGGAAGTGATGCATCTCCTCATGGAAACCCTTCTCCCTAGAGACTGGAGATGAATCTACCTGAGCACATTCCCAGGGCCTAGGACTTCACTGCCTCTTGAGAGAACACATTTGAGTGGGGGGCACCGGAAGGGAAAACAGGGGCACTCTCAAGAGGACAAGTCGCCAACAAATGTCCACCTTGGAACATGGGGAAACTGAGGCAAAGGATTACTGCCCCAATTACTGCAGGGGTGGGCATTTTATTATTATTCATAACCCCCCCCGTTAATTTAGTATTGTTCTGTTCTTTCAATTCATGTTGCATTCCTTTTCCCTTTCATAACACTTTCCTTGTTTTATTAAAGACTCCGCTCCTGAAGAGGGAAATATTGCCTTGGAGGGCACTCAGAAGTGTTTCACTGGCTCAGGTTTCTGAGAGGGAGCTAAAGTTAGAAGTGTTTTAACACAAACCCTTCAATATTTGAGCCTGGCTCTGGTGCTGTCAAAAGTCACTGAGCAGAAGAGCTATATGGTAGAAAGATAGAACAAAATCCTAATGGTTTGAATTGTCCTCAGTAATAATGAGTTTATGTTACTCTGGCTACAGGTGAGGTAAAGCATTGGCTAGATGCTCCCTGGCTTATGAGCCCCTGGTCCAAACCGCATTTAATTATATCTGAATCTCAGCTCCCATTTAAAATTAAATAAAAACCACCACCTTTTGGTGTTAGGGAAAGGTTTAAAAATACAACCCAGCTGTGCAGGACAGAGACATCAGCCTGAGTCTGTAGGCGATCACTCCGAGAAGGGTGAATAGCCTATACATATCAGTGGCCACCTGCCATTTCAAATAGAGATGAGGTGATGGCAAAAGCTCCTTTGCTTTGGTGTGGACAGGGCCTGTGTGCCAGCTGGTCTTGCACTGTCAAAGATAACCTCTGTGGTGTTTTACCTCTCAGGGAAAGAGGTATAAATTACCATGATTTAGTCTTCCCTTTATTATGGGGTTAGGCGCATGCACATGGCAGGACCTTAGGGCAGCTGACTTGCAGGACCTCCCTACCGCCTTTTGCGCCTTGGGAAGTTATTTATGATTAAGATCAAGATGAACACTTGATCTCTTCTAGCAAAGCTCATTTTCCACAGGCAGGTTTGCCTCCTACACTACCAAGGGCTAAAAATAACTAAGACAAGGGGCTGCCCCAACTGGAAGAAACGGTGCCAAAATGCCTGTGCATCTATCTGCAGAAAATCTGATTAAGAAAACCTGTTTTGTAGAGAGAGGTTTTTTAATCCAAGCAGGTTATGATCTGAGCATGTCATGTTCTTTGCTTCATGAAGTTCTAAGATGCCATATTTACGACTTGATAAATGAGATTTGGCAAACGGTGTGAAATAGGAGCAGGGTTAATATTGTCTAGAGTCAAACCCGGTGATTATGAGCTATAAAAGATTGAAAGCAGGATGGGCCAGTTCTTCAGATACTGTAGTTGTTTGTGCAATAAGAGCACGGTTGATTATGGCTGAGACCTGTTTTGATTATGGGTATGTACACAAACAGTGTTGAGGTCTGAACAGAATTATGGCCTAGACCTAGTAAAGAACTTCAGTACATGCTTATTTTAAGCAGGTGAGTAGTCTTCTTCCTTAATCATGTGTTTAAGTGTTTGGCTGGATCTGGGCCAGTTTGAACAATGGATGCTGATTTGAATGGGTGTATTTTATATAGCTATCACTCAGAGCAAATCTCTACATACCCTGCACACTATCCCTTGACTGCATATATAGTTAACACCCCCTGGGCAGTACTGAGTTTGTTGGGTTATATCCTCTATGTTAGAAATATTTTACATATCTATCGATTAAAAAAAACCCCAAAAACCTATGAACTCCTCTGTCACTCTGCTAGAAGTAACCCACTGTTCTTCTGCTGTGACACACATCCGATGTCAGATCTGCACAATATATCACTGTCCTTTCCTTTCTTTGCTTTTCTAACATTAAAATGTGACTCCTAGCTGGGCTGACATACCACCGTTCTGGTTCAGGGCAAGTAAACAAGAAGTAAAGAGAAAGCTACTTAAATTAGAGGGATCGCTTTAAACAGATAGATCCACAGGAAATATTAGTATGAACTGTATTGTTAGTTTCTAGAAACCCCAACTCAGTTCTATGTGTTGTGCAGGCATAGTAAAAGATATCACAACCTGCTCAGTGTTTACAGTCTAAAATAAGCCAGGCAAAACATGGGAATGGGGCCACTCCCCAACGGTGCCTCTCCCCTAGGCACTACTTATAGGAAGGCTCCCTCTTTGCTAATCTATTACACCTTTCTGGTAGGGAAGAATTGCTCCCTACTGCACATGTAACAGTGCATTGCTCAGTTCACTTCTAAAAATCAGTGTAATGGGCATTCCCTTACTTCCTACGTGAGGCTATACCTAATGCCTTAAAATAGATATGTGCCTTTCTGTTTAGGAATGATACTCCAGTCTCCTGGGTGACGGACTGTGGAATATTTTCCATTATACTAGTCTGGACCAGCACTAGTGGGATAAGATCAAGTTGTGTCACGTGGAAAAGGACCAAATCATTGTGGAATTGGAGATTTTAGGATGGTAAGAGGCTGTCATTGCCCCTTGAACATTGCAGATAGATGGTGGGAGGCCCAGCAAAAACTTGGGGTGCTCCCTTGCAACAAGAAGTTGTGGCCTCAGTGCAGAAACCATGCTGAGAAAGTCTCCGGCCCTGATGATGTGAGGGGCAGAGAGAAGAGTTTAAAGATCCCTTCTGGCTTAAAAACCTATGGAGAACGGGTCTCTTCTTGGGGTCTCAGAGGTGAGCTGGGTTGCAAGCTGCCCCGGTTGGGGGAGCTGGTAGAAACAGAGTCATCTGAGGGCAGAGTGCTGTTGAGGTTAGCAAGTCCAATCATGCCCCAAACACCATCCAAACCAGTTCCCTCTGCTCTTGGGAGGCATTTTTTCTTGCTTAAAAAAATAAATAGAAGAAAAGCAAAAAGGCAGGTATTTGATTGCCCATTCATCATTCACACTGACATGGGAAGGCTTGGCAGCCAATAGATACTGCACGCTTCAGGGAGGGGACTATCGGGCATTTTAGCAGTGTCTGGTTTGTTCCTGAAGCCTTTGAATATTGGTATAAAGGAACAAGTGGTGCAGTGGCTTGGGGAAAGGGGGGTGCTGCTACACAAACATTTCACCCCTTGTCTGGATGTCTGTGGTGGAGAGTTGCAATTTGGAAGACGGAAAGGATCCTGAACCCAGGGGTCTTTCCCCAGTGGTGGGGTGACTCATGTGTGACTGACTTCCCCAAGGCTCCTTCTGGGCAGCTCTCTAGCAGTAGCGTAACTAAAAAAGGGCCAGTGGGACACCCACCATGGTTGCTGACAGAGGGGGCACAATAATGGCAGCTGCTACTACTGCTGTCCCAGCGGCAGCGGTGACCCGGGCACTGCTTCTGCTTGGGGGTAGCACTTCCCAGCCACACCTCTGTTCTCCAGTATTGGCTTATGCCCATGCAGAGCTGCACAGTTCTGACCTGGTATGTGACTTCATGGAGGGCTTCTTGGCTTAGGTGATGTGAATAGGATTTGAAGCTCTTCATTTACAGACTTGTGGGCCAGAATCAGTTACAGCAGGGAGGGACTGAATGCTGGTTTCAGGACACTCTTTGTCAATCTTTGTAAAACACGGTGTTGCTCCCATTCCCTTCCACCCCAAGTGCATGTGCCAAGCGCCATGAGGCAGGATCACTCACCCCAGGCATACCCACTCACACCTCAGGCCTCACAGAATCACATATTTGCCTTAAGAATCATGGGATTTTAAAAAAATTGATATTTTTTACTCTATGTTTTAACTCTTCTGAGCAGGAATGTCAAACATAGGGCCCATGGGCATCCTGGTGGGGGCAGGGCTTGCAGGAGTGGAGTCTGCTGCAGAGTCTGAGGCTGTGGAGTCCTGCTGGGAATGGCCATCGCTGGCAGCGGGGTTAGCAAGAGCTGTGTCCATAAAGCCCTACTGCTGTTTGTCCCATTTGCCCCACTGCCTCTGTTGCTGGCCCTGCCATTGCCCGCTCTGGATCCAGCTTGAGAGAAGCTTTGTAATCCAGATCTGGCCTGGGGGACAGAGTGAGTTTGATGTCCCTGCTTTGCAGTACATTCACCTCACATTTTCCAGGTTTCCTCTACAACCACAGGCACTAGAAATGTACCCAGAGACTGAAAGCAAGATTCTCAGGTAAGTCCCCAATTCCAGATGCCAGCAGTATCAAAGAAAGCACCAAGTGTCACAAGACTCCTGGGAGCTGCCAACACTGACTACTGGACTTCTCTCTGGCACCTTCAGCAGAGAAGCTTGCAAGAGCCTTGGAGACAGTTTGTGCATGTGTCCCAGCAGAAATAACAGAATGGGGATAGGCAACATGGTATACGCTCAAGGGGAGGGCAGAGAAAGTGCTTCAGGGATGTCCTCAAGGCCAACTTAAAAAAATGCAACATCTATGTCAACTCATGGAAGACTATCGCTCAGGACTGGCCCAAATGGAGGAAGAGTCTGCTGCAGGGATCTCAGTACTTTGAAACTTCATAGCAACAACAGGAGATGGAAAAGGGGGAGTGACAGAAACAGCATGTTGCGGACCAAATAAAAAAATCTAGTGCTAACCACCCCACACAGGAACAAATGTCTGAGCTGCAGTAGAGTCTGTTGATCCTGGATAGACCTCATCAGCCATCTTAGGACACACAGGTAAGACTTGGCTGTAATCATCCTTGACTGTGAGGGAAAGCCGAAGTAGGTAGCATGGATCTGCCAGTCCTGCGTTGAAAATAAGCATGAACTGCCACCTGCCTCTGAAGCAGTGCAAAGCACAGTCCTTCATGGGTTGTAAGGATAACTGAGGAACAACTAGGCTTGGGGAACATTTGGTGCACACACTGAGAAAGCCAGTCTCTGATGCCCTCCCATGCATATGCACTCAGATGAATGTACACACAGGCATGGACAGATGCACACTCACATCTGTATTTTAAATATCTCTATAAAACATAGTTCTGGAGCCCTGCCAAGCAACTGCCAGGAACAAGGAAATTAGGCTGTTTTGCAACTGCTGGCTGCAGTTCACATGGGTTTGCATGCATGACAGCCCCTCCATAGAACAGAGTAAAAATCGTCCTGGAACAAGACCTCTGGCCAGGAGTAAGAAAACTCCAAATGCCAAGAGAAAAAGTAGTGAGGAAACTCGAGACTGGTCTGAGCTGCCAGGTAGGGTCTGAATCAAGGTCTGGGTTTTTTAGGGTAAGGTCTGTTTGGCTTGAGAGCACTGGTCCCACTCTCCAGGCCCAATGCCTCTGGCAGCTCCTGCTGGGATTGTAGCACTTTGCCTCCGCTGCCACAGGGCTGTTTTTGATTTGGCATTTTGCATTGTGCTCATTATACTGTGCAATACCCACAGTCCATGCAAATGAGGGGCACTGCCTTGTGCTTCCCTGATCATGCAAGGGACAGAGCACCCAGGCTGGGTGGGGATCTGCTCACTTCACTCTGAACTTTCAGTCACACGACTGGGGATCAGCCTATAGGGCAGGTGTCAGGCTGAGTTCTGGGAATCCAGAGGGTCTGCAGTGTTTTTGTACACTACACTTTATCTTTGCAGTAGCAAGCTAAGGCCATTGTAGCATGAAGGTGAAATGTTCATACTGGCTTCCTTTAAGTCAAGATGTACTAGAAGCCACCAAGATCTGTGGTATAACTCCATTGTGCTTGATGGGGATAATCTAGAGCAGGGTGGCCAACCTGCAGGACATGCTGCATGTTGCCTGGGCAGCCTCTGTGGCTAGGAACAGACATTCAAAAACCCTGAGCCTAAATTGATTCAATCTTGGCAGGTTTAGCCAAAGTGGCACTCATATTAGTACCCCATCTTTGAATGAAGGGATGATAGCAGGTGTTGAAGCACTGTGGGAGGTGAAACTGCCTGGTGTACACAGTTTCCCTCCTCTCCTTGTAGAGCAAGGCCGGGACACAAAAATAAACTCAACTATGTATAATTTTAATAAGACATAAAAGTCATTGTATTAACACATACACATTACGAGAACTAGAGGCGGACTATTTATATAGCTATGCAAACACTCTACATACAGGTAAAGACTCAAAAGGAATCAAAGCAAGGGTCTTATTAAAAGTCATGCAATCTTATACTCTAATGGAATTCAGGTTTACAAAGCATGAGGTGCAAGTTTACGAAACATGAGGCACAGGATTCACAAAGCCTGAGAAGCAGGGTTTACAAATGAAAAGGCACAGGTCTCAGCAAAAGCAAAGAATAACCCAAGTTGCCTTGGAACAATAGCTGTGCCCCAAAGATAAGAAGTGGGAAAGGATACCCTAATGTCCTATGGGCCCCTGGTAACCCTGCTTAAATCACCCAACAAACCAACTTCAAACCTGGGAGTCCTTCCCCACCAGGGGCTTCCCTTCCAGTGGCTAACCACAGAAACAATGGTAGGAACTCTTCTTCCCTGTGGGAATCCCCTTCCCAGGCAATTTTCTGTGGCCTGTCCAGGCTGCTCTTGCTCCTCTGACTAGGTGTCTCCTCCCCTGTGGGGGCTTCAGCCACTTCGTGGGGCTCTCCAGATTGGCCTGCTTGGGGCCCTGTGCACCGCTGCATGCACTGATGGCCTATTCCCAGGCCCTCCGTGTACCGACCTGTCCTCCGTGTGCCTGGCCTCATGCCAGGGGAAGGGACCCAAGCTGCCACATGCAGCTCCAGGGCCTGGCCCTCTCCCGGACTCCCTGTGTGCTGGCTATACACTGCTTACCCAGCCTCATGCCAGGGTTGGGAACCTGAGCTGCCATTTGCAACTCCAGGGCCTTGGTCCTGTCCCAGACCCTCTGTGCACCGCCTGTGTACCAATGCCACACTCCCTCATGACAGGGCTGGGGGATGTGGCCACTTGCCGATATCCATCCAACAAGTTGTCCTTGGGCTCCTCTGGGGCAACCTCTCCGCCTGGCTGGCCAGCTCTACCAGCTCTTCTTTGCCCTCTTCTCCATCCCTCATTGCAGCTGCCTATGTGCCGAGCACGCTGCCTTTTTATTCTCTTCAGGGGCTCCACCCCCAGATTGAGAATGGACCAGAAGGAGAGGGGGTTAGCCCCCTCTCAGGACCAGTTCTTTGCCTTACCCCTGGGCAGGGGCGGGGCAAGCCTTTCTCCTCCTGGCTCCTGGTTGGAGGGGAAATTCTCCACCAATCATGTTTTAGCTATTCCGAAGCTGGCATGCCGGGCTGCTCCCAGCAAGCCCACCACAGAGGTTAGTTTAACCTGGCTAGGCTAAACCAGTTTGTAACTGTAAAGACATCCCCTCTGGACTGAAAAAATGCAGGCACATACCTGCAGTGGCTCAGGCTAGAAGTTGGGGGGGTGCTAGAGCAGCTCACCCTTCCCTTCTACAGTGCTGAGCTGAGGGGAGGTATGGCCAGGCCCTGGCAGGATTCTCTCATTAGAGAGGCATTACCCCGCTCCTGACTGGCCTAGCCTAGCAGGGAATTGAAAACAGTGTTTATCACCCCTAACTCACTGTTTATCATCCCATTAAGAAAACAACAGAAGGACATTACTAGCTATGTGTTGATTTTGCCTTTGTCCCATCTGCCACAGCATGGACCATAGCCAGCATGTGGCGTGCTAGTTAATGCTGTGCGTCTGTGTAAGGCAGAGGAGACCGCAGAATCCCTGCTTAGGGAGGAGGAAAGATGAGGGGAGCAGAAGCCAGGCACATGCCTGAAGTCTCTGCCAGAGGTGCAGCCAGGGAACGGAGGGGAGGGGCCAGCCCTGTTGTGGAGCAGAGAGCCACCCCCAGTCCAGAGAGCATACCAGGATGCTGGGGTAGTCTGATTTAACTTAAACCAGATAGGGGTCTTGGACAGACATTGCATAAATCGGTTGGACACAAATCAGTTAAGTCTGATACTACATTCAACTAGGTTTATCTCAAACCGGTTTCAGCCATTTTCAAACTGGTTTATGTGCTCTGAACATCTGTTCTGTTACAGGTTTAAACCAGTTTCTCATCACTTAAACCAGTTTGTGTGTAATGTCTGTCCCTAGCTCCTAATGCAGCAGCGCCAGGGAGAAGACTGCTAGCACAGTAGCAGATAGGACAGGTGGCAGTAAGCAGAGCAGCAAATTGGGCAGAGAACACAGGTCAGGGAATAGCGGGACAGCAGATGGAATGGGGGAAGGGGATAGGAGTGCACTTAGCAAGGGTATGGGGCTAATTGGTGGAATGCCTGCCAAAAGGTTAGCCCCGACTGATCTAGGTACCTCTCATTAAACTGCAGGTTCCCCTCAGAAAATGCCTTAGCTTTAACTCATCTTTTGATGATGGAGAAATAATAGAGCAATTCTTCTGTTGCAAAGACCTCAGAAAGACTACAACAGGCCAGAATGTTTTGGACCCTGTGGATTCCTAATTGAAATCTGGATCTAATATATAAATCATGTGTAGGTGTTTGCACAACTAGCAGTGTAAATATTGTGTGGCACCCTTAGAAGGATCTCATGGCAACCTAGAGTCTTGAGTGTAAATCGGCATCACTCCACAGACTTTAGCAGAGATGCATTGATTACCCTGGCCAAGGACCTGGTCTCTAGAGTAGGTTTAGTAGTGACACCATTGTCTATCTAAGATGAAAACAATAGGGAAGGGAGGGGAATTTTTCTCTTACTCAAGGAGCTCAAGCAATGATTAAGCAAAAAACAAACAAGCTTCAAATGTCAACTGTGTGGCCTTGCATTCCTGGGCTGCCTACACCAGGGGGTCCAGCTGGGACTTGGTCTGTCACTGGTAATCTCATTGCCTCATCCCAAGGAGGGATTAAATCATTTGTCAATTCTTGATTCAGAGCTGAAGAAGTAGATGATGAAACAACAAGATACCCAGGTGCTGTGCTCCCAGAAGTAAATGGCACTGTTCGCGTGCTTACAGAGGCTTAAGTACCTTGCTGAATCAGGGCTCATTGTATGCTTCTAATAAAATTCCAAGTCTTTGCTTTGTTCTATTCTTAGCTGTGTAGCAATATAAGGAACAGCAAGTCTCATCATTGCTCTGGCACTGGAACTTCCTCTGCCCTCTGCTAAAGTGCACGAACAAGACTCAGCACATCCCTAATGCACAAACCTTGCATTTCTATGAAGCAAAGAACAAAGAGGCACGAACCAATTTTCCCCCTTTGAAGGTTTCTTTAGGAGGATGCTGTTGGGGAGGTTAGGGATACCTCTTGGGTGGTCTAGGGGCAACAATCTCCCAAAGATATCAATGGGACCAAGGTGCCTAAATGCCTTTGAGGTTCTGGCCCTTTATGACTGAGTTCCCATGGCTTCTCTGCCTCTTGATTTGGGGAAACATTTGAGATCTCATATACAGATACATACAGACCTGCATGCCCAAGCTTTAGACACCTGCTGTTGGTTGTTGATGTGTGAAAATATCATGTGTCTTTGCAAATATACTTGAATTGGGTAGGAACTGCAGGTGCAGTTACACACCTAGGGCAAGACCTCAGCACACTGTTCACAGGGCTGGCTGGGACAGAATTTTTTTCCTTGTTTAAAAATATAGAGAAAAATGGGTTGTCTTCTTCCAATGAAAAACAGCTGACAGGAAATGCTTGCTATGGGTGCCTAGTTCTTGTGTTGCGGTCTGGGTTAAAGTCGTGAATGGGGACTCAAAGAAGAGCTCCATGTCCTTGCCCTAGTCTCTTTACACCATGTAAAGGGACCCTAATGGCTCTGATGCAGCTGGAGGAGGATTCTCCTGCTGTGGCCAGCTTGTAAGACTGTTTTCTATGGACCCACTAGGAAGCCCTAGTGCAGGGGCAGGCAATTATTTCAGGCAGACGGCCACTTACCCAGTTTTGGCAAGCTGTCGAGGGCTGCAGGGGTAGCCCCGCCCCTTGACAGGTGCCCCGCCCCCTGGTCACCATCTTGGGACCAATGTCCCAATGTCTTGGGACCAATGTCCCTGGGCCAGCTCTGGCAGGGCCCAAAGCAGGGCACAGGCTGGCAGGGGTCTGTGGAGCTGGCCTGGGCTGCACCAGCAGGGAGAGTGGGGAGCTGGCCCAGCTCCATAGAGCCCTTGCCGACTGGGACCCTGTACCCTTGCCGCCCTACTCTGGGCCCTGCTGGCACTGGCCCTGGGACACCGGTTTGGGCCCTGTGCTCCTGTGCCCACTCACTCCCAGTGCCCCTCAGCCCCATGGTACAAACGGGGGGCAGTGCATAGCCCCAAACCCTGCTTGCTGGCAGGGAAGGAGCTGTTGCGGAGTGCAGGGAAAAGCAGCCCCTCACCTACCCCGTGGCCAGCACCCCATGCTGCAGCTGCTCTCAGCCCACATGGACTGCCTGTGCCTGCTCAGGACAGCCCCGTGCAGGCTGTGAGTGGCTGTAGCAGGGAGCGTCGGCCATGGGGCAGGGGAGGGGCCACTTTGCCCTGGGCTTCTTCCCTGCCCTCTCCCCACCTCTTGCCTGAGGTTCCAGTGCCAGAGCAGCTACATGGTCCCAGGCCAGATCCAGCTGTGGGGGCAGGCCCGGGCGGGCCCTGCTGCTGCAGGAGCCCGCTGAGGATTCCTTCTGCCCAGGGTCCTGTCATTTTTTACTTGAACCAAGGACAGATAAGTTTTCATTTTCAAAATTTTTTTAGGGGCCCCATGGGCGAGATAGAATGGCTTTGTGGGCCGGATTTGGCCCGTGGGCCGTATTTTGCCCACCCCTGCTCTAGTGTAAGGGGCATATCAGGGGTGTGGTAGGGGCACATGTCAAAGATGGGGCTCCAGAGACTGTAGGCGAACTCATTAGCTGTGTCAGTTCTTGCTTACCCTCCTGCCACTGATTACCACATCCTCTGGGGCCCAAGGCCCCAAGTTTTGGTGGCAGGCCATTTATGTTCCCCCCTCCCCCCACTTCATATTTTCATTTACACATGGGGCTTCTTGTATGTAGAGCTCTTTACTATTTTTGAATAATGCATTGGTGACATGCCAGAAGGAAGTAGCAGATTGGACTACCAATGAAAAGCAAGGGAAGGGTGTTACCTCCTTAACAGAAGATATCACCCAGGCCTTATCATTGCTGAGCTGATAAGGATCCATCTGGGTTCATGCAACATACTGCCAAATGCTCTCTGGAAGCCTCTGAAATATCTGGCTAATTGTTCTGTGACCTTTTGCATAAGTGACTGTGATGATATCAGACAGTGAATTTGTTTGCTACCTGTGTTGTACGAGCAGGAAATTGCTGCTCCGCAGTTCCATGTGACTGGTATAGCGGGGAAGAGATAATGAAATTTGTGTTTGATGAGACTCTAGAGACATTGTGCTTCCCCATCTATCTGTATTTACCTTTTGCCTCATATACATAGTAAGTGTGTGTGTGTGTGTACACACACACACACACACATTTAGGCAGAAGGTACAGCATGGTGGCACCTAACTGGCTCAGAGAGCCATAGGCTCTGAAAAAATATATATTTGTATCAAGTCAGGTGATGATGAGGGTGAGCATAATCAAAGAAGTTGTCTTCCAGCTGTGCCAGGACACTGGCTTTGTAAACACTGCACATGCTAGTACTTTATAATACAGAAATCAGCCTCTGAATGAAGGAGGCAGAGGGGTTGGGTAGATGTGAGGCATGGAGGAGGACTGGGTTGTACACAGAACAGCCAAGAGTTGGCAGAATAAAGAACAACTTTGCAAATCTGATGGCATCAGAGGATGTTCTGAGAAGTGGGACTGGTTAGGCCCAGAAGTATCTGCAGTTACAAGGGAATGAATCTGTGCCCTGACATAGAGGGCCATGGTGGCCTGCAGGCCAGAAGTGCTCTGCTGTTTAGGCATCTTTATAGTGATGGTGTCAGAAAACAAGAAACACTATAGTGAAGATGGCATAAATTAGTGCAGGAGGGAAGGCTGTAATATTGAACAATAATCCAGCATTCAGAGTTTGGGATTGTCTGCTTCTAAGGCCTCTTTGTACCACTCTGGAGGCCTAAAAGGGTAGAAACAAGCCCCAAAGAATTCTTTCAGTACCCAGTTTTTGGCTGTTCTGCCATCATCTGGGTAGAGCATGGGGTTCCTGAGGCAAAGCGGGGATTGGTAGGGATGCAGTTTTTCGGGCACTCTGTTCACTGTGACTCTTTGCTGCTTCCCCAGCCTCATAGAAGAAGCGATCCATTGCAGTGGCTATTTTCTAGGGTTCAATACCAAATCCCTTTCTGTTTGTTTACTGTCATGTTGCGTTAGAAGCCACACACCAGGCTGCAGCTGCAAACTCAGGTCCTAGCTCTGCTCCTGCAGATCAGTTTCAGAACCCCAGGACTTCTGCTTTATCCTGCCCCAGCTGCTCCTTCTGAAATGAGCAGCTGAGTGTGTTTGATGCCTCTGAGATTAGCCCTTTTACTGGGCCCAGTGAAAAGGCCTGAAAGCTTCATCAGAAGGCCTGGAGCCTCCAGCTATTGGGACAGGCAGTGAACTGTGCAGTGAAAGTGGCACTTATGCACCCAGATTAGATGGCAGGGGTCGCAGTACCCTTCAGCAGAGTAGGTCAGCGAATCCCAGCTGCCAGCTTCCTAGGAACATACTAGCAATGGGTAAAAAGAAACCTGAACAGCAGGAGATGCCTCAACCCTGCTTTATTCCTTATTTTCTGGCTGAAAAAGTGCAGTCACTCCCCAGCTAATGTTGCAGCCAGCGCTGCACTGTTTCTAGTCCCAGGGATTGTTCTGAAATGCATTTTAACGGGCATCTCTTTGGCAGCACGAGAGGCTAAAGTCCACAGCTTATCTCTAGAACAAGGGCAGAAAATGTTTCTTTGCCAATGTGCTGCTACCCCATGCAGTTCTTCAGCCCTCAGTGCCTTTGCTGATCTGCCCACAACCAGGAATTAAATTAACAATGTTAGTCACTGTTTGCACTTTTGGTTATTGGGTGCAGGTCTGTGCAGATACTTTTCTCCTAGACTAATGGTATCCTGATTTGATAAAAGAAATCTAATGGCCTGGAAATAGAGCAGTCATGGGTTATGTGAGTACAGACCTGCACAAGAATGAAACAACGTAGTTCCTTCAACTGCAGTTCAGGATCAGACACTGAACAGGGGTTGCCATTTGGTGGTTTTCAGTTAGCAGGCATTGGCCTGAGATCACCGGCCAAGACATCTGCTACATATCTGAGTGCACTAGCTTAACTAATGGGGTGGTTTGTTTAAACAAGTATAGCTTTGCATGGGGATGCTCTCACCTTGATTTCTAGCTGGCTTATACCAAGTCCTGGGAGGAAAGGCAGAGACACACTTCTATTAGTTCAGCTTTCCCCCCAGGACTTGCAGCTATTTAAATCAGGGGTGTCCAACCTTTTTGAATGTGGGGCCGGATCACGAACTTCTTACCACCCAGTGGGCCAGCCAGCCATATTCAAAGACCTCACAGGAAGTGGTTTCACATCAGGAAGTGATGTCACGTGACCGTTGACACCAATGAAGTTGCAGGAAGTGACAATGAAATGGGCCTGGAAATGTGTTTAGGGCAGTTGTGGTTTTCAGAAAGTATGTATGTTTGGTATGGATTAGGAACAGGACATCATTTTTCTGTGCAGGAGGTTGGACTAGATTAGGGCTGCGCAGCTGACTACCTGCAGGCCACATGTGGCCCACAAAGGGCCAGGATGTCGCCTACAGTCTACATGGGGTCTGCAAGCAGTTAATATATAGGGCATGGGCCTGGCAGCCACCTCTCCCACTGCTGTGCAAGGGAGAAAGGCCTGTGGGGGCGGTGGGGAGGAGTGGTCAATGTCCTGCAAATGTACCTGCATGGCTGAGGATGGGGGTCTGCATGCTACTGGAGCAGCCCCTGCAGTGAGGGGGTCCTAGGGGCCCACCCCCACAGCATGCAGCCTGTGCAACACATGCTGGTGTCACCTGGGGCCCACAGCCTCACCAGATCTGAACAACCATGTGCCCCACAGCCCCAGCCCAGCCCCGAGGCACCCCCAGCTCTGTGCGGGAACTTACCTCGTGCCTCCGTCCACCATGACTGTGGGCAGGGTGCGGGCCATGCTGCAGCTCCCCCGGCCACATGCCAGGGTCAAGGGGTGGAGCCAGAGAAGCTGCACGCACTGTCCCCAGCTCGTCCAGTCAGGCACGGCTGGGGCAGCCCCGCAGCCCTTGGGGCAGTGGCGGTAGGACCTGGCTTACTGATGAGCCTGGCCCTGCAGGGGTCAGCAGCTCCCCTCCCCTCGCTGCTGGCTGGGGCCCGCGGGCCGGCCCTGCCTGCCTCACCTCCCCGCCGGCTTGACGCTCCGTGGTGGCGGCTCCGCGCTCTGTGGCGGTGGTGCTGCCATGGGCCGGATAAAATGGCTTGGCAGCCCGCGGGCCGTATATTGGACAAGCCTGATTTAAATCAAGTGAAGTTAAACTAATGCAAATTTTGTGCATAGAAAGTCTAACACCAAACAACAGAAAGGAGAGGGTTAAATGTTTTGGCTTTTCCCCAGGATACTTGTGAAGCCTTGTCCTTGCAATGAAAGATTCAGTAAAGTGACACCAAGTCACCTAGCTCTCCAGTCTCTTTTTGCCTTTGTAATTTGTATTTCAGCCAGGCCTAGAAGCAGCTGATCAAAGATGAGGATCCTATCATGCTAGGTGCTGTACATGGGTGTAGTAAGACAGCCCCGTCCCAACGAACCAACAGTCCAAACCATTAATTCGGTTGTGTCTGCATGCACTAGAACTAGAGGAGAGAACATGGCTTTTCACCCCAAATCTGCATTAGCCTGAAGTCACCGAGGGACACAACAAGGACTCAGCGGAGCTCCAGCACAATTTTAAATATTAAAACCTAACCCAGATTTGACTGTTGAATTTTTAAACCTAAGCAGCTCTTTAAATATTTTAACACTGGGCTCCACAGAGGCTGCAGCAACGGCTCTTAAAGATTCTGTGCCAGCGAGACACACAAAGTGAAACGAGGGGTGAGCGACGGAGCATGAAGGACAGCGTGTGGAACCAACAGGAGGCACTGCTGGCTGTGATGTTGGGGACTTGGAGCATGCACTTGTTTCTGTATGCAGAGGTGCTGGACTGGGCCTAGTTTCTGGCTGATGACCGCTGGCATTGTAGTGTAACTTGGGGAGGATGAGGGAGGCACCCACCGTAGGCACAGATTTAGAGGGGGCTCCAGAAAAGCAGCTTCTTGGGAGCTTGTGCTGTGGGGGTTGCTGAAGCTGGTGCATGGGGAGCATGGGCAGTATGTGCAGCACCCCAAGCATATCACAGCAGCAGCATCCCTGATCCTAAATTCAGCTACTACAGCCAGGGTGCTGTGACCCTTTGCCTACCAGCAGCAGCAGTTGTGGTCTTTGAGTATCAGGGTGAGGTAAAACTTGCTTGGGATCCCTGCACACACTGCACAACATTCCCCTTCCCGCTTCACTCTGCCCAGGGTGCCAAAATAGTTAGTAACACCTCCGTGTCTGCACCACAAGGGGAATGAAGAGTCTCTCACCTTGTTCACTGGAGCAGTGGTCTCCAAACTTTTTTGATCGTGCACCCCTATCAGTAAAAAATTTTTGAGCACGCAGCCCCAATACATGTTGCAATACGCTGAAAGCAAACGAATGAGTGAGGGCACCACTGTCAGCCCCTCCATGTTGTGGAACTCCCACTCTTCCCTCAGGATACCTCGCGTACTGAACGTGACACATGACCATCTGACATACGGACTGAGTGAGGGCGCCAGTGTCAATCCGTACATTAAATATTAGTAAAGCTTAATTTCTTTCTTATTTTTCTAGATCAAAAATAAATATAAATAGAAGTTCTAGTATTTTCTTCCTGCACCCCAATGGATCATCTTGTGCATCCCCTGAGGTGCGCACACCTCACTTTGGAGACCACTGCACTAGAGAATGGACTAACTGCATGAAACTGAGGTTAGTCATTACTTCATGTGCTGCTGGAAGGTGCATGTGTTTGGCAGTGATGGTAGGAGGAGAACCCCTATGCAACACAGTGACTGCATCAGGGGAGAGCTCAGATATGGAACAGACCACAGAGAATGAATTTCCACCTCGCTTAATTTGAGGAGTTTCCTGGGGGGCTACATTGGTAGGGGGCATTGGAGGAAGTCAATACAGAAATAAGTAGGCAGCATCAGCGAGAGCTGTTATCTGTTCTAGGGAAGCACACAGGGCTGCTAGCTAAAGGCATGTGACATGGGAAGCGTGCAGCCAAGGGCAGGGCTACGCTGGAGTTCTTAGGGGCGAGAGAGCCGCTGTTTGTTTCTTTCAGTCTTATCTTTGGGGAGGAAAAAAATCCATTCTTAGGCTGTTTGCACGTTTCATGAACTGGACCGTGCAGCCATGCAAAGCTCACGTATTGAGAGCTTAGGCAAAACAAGGGCAAACTGGCTGTCTGCCAGGGCTTCAAGCACACAGGAAACAAGAGCACTTTGCCATATGGTGAGGTCTCGATGGAGATGTCACATTTGAAACTGGCATGAGAGCTCTTGGGCGTCGGTTGGGTGTTGCAATTGGCTGTTGGTGATCTCATACCTGTCTCTGTAATGCTCAGTAAACATGTGAGCCTGGCATGTTTCCTTTATTGTATTCTACTGTAATGGCTGCAAAACCTCGTGCTTCCAGCTGTTCCTGAGCAGGTGGGAGTGCTGAGTGGCTGAGAGACACTGCAAGGCCAGTCCTTCTGCACTGTTTTAAACATGAGCATAAGAAGAGCTTTTCTGTGTGCTGCACGGCTGGCCAGGAGACCAGCACTGCAGTCAGTTCTTTGAACGGCGCTTTTGTCTCATCAGCTATGGGGCCCAAGCCAGTCTAAAGTATAGCCCTAAAAATTCAGGCCAGCAGAGTGTAGCCAGCTAGCAGAGCCATTTTTGCATCAGATTAAAAAATTACTTGCCAGTGCAGAGCCTTTCCTTACGGCTGACAATGAAGATGCAGATCTGGGACACCTGATCCAAATCGCTTGGAACATTTTGGGGCTTGGGATGTGGGTACAGAGCTGGTCTCCACAGCTCAATGCCATCTCCAGGAGTTGGAATAAGCCTGGAGGCCAAGAATGCAGGCTTGTCTGGGAGTGTGTCCTGTCCCCCAGCCGAGTTTCAACCTTTGGTCCTGCCTTACATGGGCAGCTCAGTTTTACCTACAAGTGCAGGTGTGATCCTGCCATCTGCACTGCTGTAGAGAACTGAGACTGAGTAACAATCAGGACCCAAGAGACTGGAAAATCACGCCCACATTAGGTCTTGTGTGTAGGACACAGACCTTGAAGGCATCTGCATCTGTGCAGTTTAGAGTGTGGCCAGTCCTATTCCCAGTATTGTTGGTGCAAATGGTAATGAATCAAAATAGGGTTTGAGCCAGTGAGTTAATTCCAAACATCCTCATTTAGCTACTCAACTGGGGGCATGAGGGTGAGAGGCAGTGCTTTTAAATCCTACTGTCTCTCTCTTCCCTATGGGTGTCCTTTGTTTCCCTCTTTTCCTCCCTCTCCATGCTGTATGCCTCTGAAATGCCCACAGTCTCGCTAGCAGGAGCAGGTGCAACATCAATAATGAGGAGAGAAAGAGAGGGGTAGCTAGCCATGCTAGTCTGAAGTCAGGCACAATGCAGGGTAGAGATGCACCTGATAAATTAACTCAGAGATGCAGAAGCTTTTATGAGCAATAGCTCATTTTGGTTCAGCATCTCTGCTTCAGTTAGTCTACAGGGTGCATCTCTGCCTTGCTTTTTCCTGAAGAAGGAAAGAACGAGGTGCTGACAACAGGTTGGAGCTGAAGCTAGCCAAGATGCCCTGCTTGTGGGTGATATGGCTGCATGCTCTGCTCCCTCTCTGCCGGCAGCACAGCTTCACTCATTTCTGAATCCCTGGGCTTAGGCCCCCTATGGGACTTGGCAAGACTTGGTGGATAAGGAACCTGCTCACCCAGTCCTATTCTCTGCATCAGCTCTGGCACCCCAGTGAATGGCTTAAAATCATTATCACATGGTTCTCATCTGAGCCACTTTGCCTGGCCCTACTATATTGTGGGAACTGGTACAAAAGATTTGGGGATGTTATTGAGCAGAAGCATTTAGGAACAAGGGGACACAGGGATCATGGCACAAAAGAGTGTGACAGGGTGGAGACCTTTGTCTGATGGGGCAGGGAGCTTGGCGCAGTGGAAGTTGCGTAGGGGTATGCGTGTGTTCCCTGCTGCACAGTGAGACAGATTGTTCCGGTCTGCACAAAGCGTTGTGATTGCTGCTCAGATCAAGGCATGCTCACACATGGAGCAGATCCTCAGGGCACCCTGGACATCATTGAGGTACTGGATGTTTTGTCTGGGACTGGGTAACAACTGTAGTCATAGCCCCTAAAGATTTAACTAAACCAGTTTCACCAGGGCATGTGATAACAGAAATTTTCACTTTAAACTTTTTCAGCAAGGAACGTGAAGTACAGTGGCCAATCGCACTATGCACAAAGTCTATCTGCACTAAGTTGGCAGTATCGTGGTTCCTAGAAGTTCCTAGGAGTGGGACTGATTCTTCTCTTATATATACCAGCATGAAACAGGTGTAACTCCATGGACTCCAGCAAAGCTACTGCTGACTGACAGGAGTGTGAATAAGAAGAGAATCAGGAAGGTACTTGCCAAGCAGAACACTGAAAGGAAAGATGGTCCTGTATTTAAAACACCACAGGGAGACTCAGGCAATGTGGGCTCGGTTCCTGTGTCGGCTGGGGACTTCTGGTGAGGCAGTAGGGAAATCACGTTGTGCCTCAGTGTAGCCATCTGTAGGATGTGGTAGACATGCTCCTGGACTACTTTGCTGTGTGTCTGCGTGGTGGGGTCTACATTGCAGTGGGGGTCTCTATGCAGTAGTTCATACAAGTGAAAACAAGCATTCCAGTTACTTAAAAGAGGGGACAGAAAATAAGCAGCATTTCCTGTTTGTTTCTGATTCCTTCAGAAAACATGAACTCCAGTCTTCATGGGGCAGAGCGCTAACAAGGGGTCCAAGGAGATGAATGCATGCACTCATTCCCCAGGGGCTACTAGGGCATTAGCCCTAATGATTACGAAACCAAGGATTGGTACAGGCTCCTAAATAATTTACCGAAGGAAGACTAATTGATTTCTTCTTGTTAGATCCAAGGTCCCTTGCGGTTAACAAGGCACTAGACTCCTTCCAGGTGGTACTGCAGAGCCTGCAGACATTCTGTCCAACCACTGTACACTTGATGTAGAAGAAACCAAACTTTCACCAAACTTTGGGGCAAAGCAACCATGCCAGAAGATGGGTGGGTGATCCAGGCTGACCTGGGCAGTCTCAGCAAATGGGCGGACGAGAAGCTGATGGTGTTTAACATTGAAAAATGCAAGGTTCTCCACCTTGGGAAGAAAAACCTGCAGCATCCTTATAGGCTCAGCAGTGCTACGCTGGTTAGCACTATGGAAGAAAGAGACTTGGGGGTCATCATTGACCACAAGATGAACATGAGCCTTCAATGCAATGTTGTGGCTCCTAAAGTGACCAAAACGCTGGCTGGCATCCATAGATGCTTCTCAAACAAATCCCGGGATGTCATTCTTCCCTTGTACTCGGCCTTGGTGAGGCCATAGCTGGAGTACTGCGTCCAGTTTTGGGCTCCACAATTCAAAAAGGATGTGGAGAAGCTTGAGAGAGTCCAGAGGAGACCCACGCGCATGATCAAAGGTCAGGAAAACAGACCTTATGACGACAGGCTGAGAGCCATGAGGCTCTTTAGCCTGGAAAAGTGCAGGCTCAGGGCTGATCTCATGGCCACCTATAAGTTTATCAGGGGTGACCACCAGTACCTGGGGGAACGTTTGTTCACCAGAGCGCCCCAAGGGATGACAAGGTCGAACGGTTATAAACTACTGCGAGACCATTTCAGGCTGGACATAAGGAAGAATTTCTTAACTGTCTGAGCCCCCAAGGTCTGGAACAGTCTGCCATTGGAGGTGGTTCAAGCACCTACACTGAACACCTTCAAGAGCAAATTGGATGCTTATCTTGCTGGGATCCTATGACCCCAGCTGACTTCCTGCCCTTTGGGCAGGGGGCTGGACTCAATGATCTTCCAAGGTCCCTTCCAGCCCTAGTGTCTATGAAATCTATGAAACCTTTCCCCCTTTGTTCTCCTGGAGACCAGCTCGCCTCATTGCCCTTGAGTGTTCAAGCCTTACTCATGGGTTTAAGTCCCTCCTCCTGTAAAGATGGCTCTTAGGCAGTGCCTGGCATCCATCCACTGTTGCCTTTGTATGCCTTGGTATTTGGGATACCAAGGAGATTCATGGGGAGGGGTGAGCTGATGCCCTAACCCTTCTGTTGATGGATACAGTGAAATATAAAACCCCAAGACTGATTCATTGCTTTGCTTTCCAAATAGGAATTTTGGCTGGTTATTTCCTCCTTCTCACCTCAGCCAAAGAACTTTAATGGACCAGGGCCAGTTTACACCTTCTGTAGATGCAAGTATCGTTGCCTTGCACAATGTCTGATCATTTTCAGGCATTGGTTAGAAGAATATACGAAATCTGATCCAATGTGAATGGGAGCTCCCAGGTCTGCATTACTGGTACTGGAGTGAATGACCATACCAGTTCTGTTCCTTTAGGGAAATGGACCCCTAATCTGTTCTGGCCAGGCTATTTTAGGACAAAGGAGAGGTTTAACATGTTAGCATGTTAAATCCTAGTGCAATCAAGGAAAGTTGGAATTTTCATATGTGATAATTTGTTACTGCAAACCCCAGCTGAGAGCTACACATTGCCCTATCTAGACCAGATTGTCCACGTGTTTGTTAGCATGTTCAGAGTTATTCAGAGCCTAAGTCAGAGTTCATCCCTCATTAGCTAAAATGGGTTAAAGAGACTCAAGCCCCCCAGGCCTGTCTACATTGCCACTGTGCTGCTCCAGGGAGTGCAGCTGTGAAACATGTTCTTACCTTCTGCTCCTGGCCTTAGATGGCCTGAGCATGTGCCAATAGCACATCTGAGACAGAGGGCCTAAGAGTAGAGCTAGGTGTGCACTCACCATTGCTCTATGGTGGCCATCTAGCCAAATTAGGAGCAGGAATGAATGGGCTGAGTGTGCTTCACAGAGTTGTCCCTGGGCATGCCATGGAGGTGGTGTAGACAGGCCCCTAGCCACCTTTGCACTTGTGTCTACGATGAGGTGAACACCACAGTACCAAAGACTCCTGAGCAGTGAGGATTTTGGGATATGACTGTTGGGGCTAGGGCTTGGCTCTGGCCTAAATGTCCCTGGAATGGACAGATGGGGGTGGGTGCTGCTCATCTAGGAGTAGTGGGGTGGGGAGGCGGGGTCTCAGCTTCTCATGTTTGTTCCCAAAAGATATTGTGACAGGCTGGCTGGGAGTGACCTTGCCCAGGGGTTTTCAAGGGGTAAAAGATGATTGGAGGAATTGGGATTCCCTTTCCGCACCAATCAGTCCCCAGAGACTCACCCCTCCCGTGTCCTGATTGGCCCCTTGGGTCACCTGGAGGGGGATAAAAGGGGCAGCGTGGGCTGACTCAGGGGAGAGACCAGCGAGGGACAACAGGGAAGGAGCTTCACAGAACTGAGCCAGTGGGGCAGGAGCTTGAAAGAGCAAGACCTGCAGGCAGCAGTGGGACCCTCAGCAGTGTGGCATGTGGCCGGCAGGAGAGGCCCCCCACTGGGCTCCAGGATCCCCTGGGAGAGGCTGCAGCCAGCAGGAGAGGCTCCCTCGCTCCAGGAAGGATCTGAGCAGCGACCTGAGAGGTTCCCAGCCCTGCTTCCAGCTCCTCCAATCAGAGGCCAGGCAGCTCAACGTGAGGCCGGGGCTTCAGGAAGGTCAAGACCCCTGGCATGCCAGAGCAGTGCTACTAGTGGTGGCTGTATGGCAGTGTTCTTGCCTGCCACGTGGGAGATTTGGGTTCAAGTCTCAGCTGAGTGAGATAACAAGAAGCAAATCTTGCAGTGGAAAGCGGCCATTGTGTTTTCTCCCCCTCCAGGTACCAAGGATCTATGTTTCCTTGACATTTTGCATTTTGTGCACTTTGTATATTTCACCAACCCGTATTGTTTGTTCTGCTGTTTGAGTTTTATATTTTGTTGACCCTGTTTTGTCAGTGATTGTAAGTGTCTAACCTTTGTTGAATCCTGTCCCCTTGGGGCATTGTAGTGTCCACTATACCTGTTATGTTCCCAGTATTAAAAGGTATATGGTTAAGTCCCCATTGGTGGTCTGGCTCTGCTCTATAGGGGAGGAGAGTCCCTACACCTCCCACAGTGCTTGTGCACCTGCTTTGATCCCTTAAACTGGAGAGGGGGTACCTCTTGGAGTACCACCCGGGTTACAATATATTTATGAGAAGGAAATTTCACTTTCTGGGAGCACGAGCGTGAGTGGTATTCCTTAACTTCTGGGCTAGAAGGGACCCAGAAACCACAGTGAGGAACATGGACTAAACTGCTGACAGAGCCCGGGCTGATGGATGCATAGAGTCAGGTGGGTGTGTAGGTGTGAGTGATTGAAGAGAAGGATTGGGGGAGGAGGGGGACTCTGGTTTTCTCTGGTGTCCTGGCATTTAAGCAGCTTTTCCTTAATTCCAGCCTTCCCTTGGTCCTTCCCCTCAGTCTATTTGTGTCCCAGAATCCACCACTAGCTTCTTCCTACTGTAGTTGCCTTCCAGCTGTTCACATCAGAGGGACAGCTGGAGCCAGCTGTTATGCAGAGAGAGAGACAGAAAGCTGGGAAGGGAGATATGTTCCCATGAGGTAGGGAGGTTGGTCCCTGGGGGATGGGGAGACATGGTGGGATCAATGAGGGAAACATCTTATCTGGAAAACTCTCCTAGTAGCAATATAGACAACAACAATCTCTAATTGGCAGCTGTGGCTGGGAGAGGATGCAGGGGGTTTGTTTGAACTGTGTGGATCTGCAGACAACATCAGTGAAGCTTCCTAGATACACATCTCACTCTGGAGTCTTGTTGTGTCGGACACAGCCAGGAGCTGGGCTCCGTGCCCGAAGGCTGTAGTGATGCTGATCTAGCACCTATGAAGGATTGCCGGTCTGGCTGGTGCCTTAATGACCACCTGCTACGGCACACGCTTTTTTGTCCGGCCTACTTCCTTCTCTCCGCATTAGTGCATTAGTAGCAGGAGGAATCAGAAACATCCTCTGGGCGAAGCTGGTGGAAGATTCTGATTTCTGGTATGTTTTGGTAAGTCTCCTTGCACTGTCAGCTCCATAGGTAGTTATAGGCCCTCTTTGCTCGGTCCACCCAGTACTTTTTAAATTGGTTTCCCAAATGTCTCTTCTAATGCTTGTTTTTCTTTAACTTATCAGATGGCAGGTGCTTCCTGCCCTCTCCCTCCAAGCCTTGGACTGCAGCCTTGAATCTACTACAAGCTTTGCAGTGCCCTCTGGCAGAGATCTGATCTCAGCTGGCATGTCTCACCTGGCAGCCAGACACAACAAAGCTGAGGCTTGATGGCAGAGCTGCAGCCAGTGAACATCTAAAAGGCCTGCATAGGCCACCTGAATTAAAGGGACACTGTCATTTAGGTCAAAGGCTGTGCTTCCGTACAGCTTAGAGCCTGCTAGAGAAACTCGTATTGAAGGCTAGGGACCAAATCCTTGGCTGGGATAAATGAGAGAAAATGACTTTGGTAGGGCTATGTCAATTTATCCCCTCCTAGGATCTGGACTGAAATATATGATTACTTCTGTAGTCTGGCAACTGCTCCATTGTGAAACAAGCAACAGAAGACATGACTACTGTTTTTCATGCAGCCTACAAAAACAACATGTGCCTGTTGTAGGAGCCCTGAGTTACCAAACTAAGTCTCCACAGGCGCTGTTCCTGGAGCTGGAGCTAAGAAGCCTGTTTCAGTGCAAAACTGCAGATTAAGTTGGCATTGTAAGGTATAAAATAATTACCTTCATGTAATGGGCAAACCCCATTGCAATTAAGGCTGCGTTTCACCCCAACAGCTGTAGTGGCTCATTCTGTCACAATAAGCCTGATAAATGGAGCGAGGGTGAGAGGCGATTCCAGCTGGAATAGTTGTGGCAATATGGAAGCAGACTTCCGTTGGTTTAAACACCGGGTAGGAGGCAGAGATGAAGGAATTTCTCTCTCATTACAGTTACTGTCAGAGTTGGATTGTAATTATGTTTAGGAAAGCCATTCTCTGCAAGAACGTCCACAGTCAGAGCTTGAAAGGAGCCCTCTCCTGAATACAGACCTGTTTCAGTTAAAAAGGGACACCCTGAGCATGACAGGAGATCTGAGAGTATTATGGGTGCGGAGGAGCGAGAGCGAGCGCGACGAGAGAGAACGGAGAAAGCCACAGCCTCCAGAGCTGTTGCCTAATTAAGACAGAAGCTCCAAGAGAGGAGGGGAGCGGCAGGACACCAGGTCCAAGCGGAGAGAGCAAAAAAAAAAAGAGACAAGAGGGAGGAACGAAGAGAGATCCACGGGAGGATCTCTGGAGAAACTAAGGATACTCAGGTTTGGTCCTGGAGAGAATGGAGCGATGGGTGGATCCCTGGAGAGGCTCCAAGGGACACGAGGCATCTGTCCACACCAGTTAAAAAAAAAAAAAAAGAGGATTTGTGTTGAAAGCTCTCTGTTTATGTTAAAAACTAGATTTTTTTGTCACCAAGGAGATTCAAGCTTCTCAGTAAAAGAAAAGGCTGATTGGTGACCTCAGTATTAGAGAAGATAGATGGATTACATACAGAGAGGTCTGAAGAGATAAGATCTTAAAAATTGGGAGACATTGAACAAAATACAAGGAAAGGAAGAAGATTCCAGGAGACAGCCAGTGCGCTGATACTAAGTTCAGTTCATTTGCGTTTTAACTGTTTAAAAGCAACATTATTTTGAGTGGGAAGATATACAAAGTTAATACTTTGAGAGATGTTTGAAACATATGCAAGGAACAACTGCTGTCTGACTGTGCGTGTGACGTGAAGAAATTTGTAAAAGAAAAAGATAAAGCCGATGATCTAAACCAAACTGTGGGTGAATATCTCACTTTCAGTGCGGTCGTAAATACGAGTAAACAAATCAGAGGATGTGGGCATCTTGTGTGCGATCTCCATCAAAGGGTGATAGTAAGAGCAAACTAAAGAAAAATAACCCTCCCGACTAATAATATCTAATAATAAAATTCATATTAATAATAATAACATCAAAGGTGTTGCAGGCGGGAAAGTCGGGGCATATCGACGGCTCATAAAATAGCGGCAAGTGCAGACAAGGGCACCATACCCGCATCACAACAATGGGGTATGTCAAGTAGGCTGTGCTAAAATCATCAAGCAGGGGGGGCTTGCTGAAGAGCTTCTCCTGGAATCGCAGCATGAGTTTAGGGGTTCAGGAGACATGATCAACATGATCTTCACTGCTAACGAGCGGCAGGAAAAATTCCGGGAATAACATAAACCCCTCTACATGACCTCACAAAAGCCTTCAACTGTCAACAAGGAGGTGCTGTGGAGGATCTTTATGAGGTATGGATGCCCACTGACATTTTTCCCCATTTTTCGCCTGATCCATGACAATATGTTAGCAACGGTTCTCAGTAATGGATTGATCACAGATTCCTTTGAAGTTAAGATGGGAGTTAAGCAGGCTGCATCATTGCTCCAACGCTCGTCTTGACTTCCCTTACTGCAATGCTTTATCTGATTGTAATAAGTGCTCATCCCAGGGCTGGTTCAATCGTTGGCCTGCCCATTTGTCTCATGGGCAACCGCCCACCTACCTTACCTGCCATACTTTTGTTGATACCAATTGGAAGATGTCATTAAGGTGGGAAGCTACCCATTTACTTGCCCTGATGCCAAGGGCCTATACATGGCTCCAAACCTCCCCTTATACCGTGTCCCATGCTTCACATATGGCATCCATGGCCTAACACATGGCCTTAGCATACATGACCTAACACCCAGCCTACAATCCTCACACAAGGACCACTACTGTAGTCCCTCACGTTGGGATTCTCACTCACATGCCCTCACACTGGGCTCACAATCCCTGTGCTGTCAAACTCAGCTCTCAATCTCATTTACTCATGGCTCCCAGCCCCTTTCCACTGGGTCCCTGCCTGGCTTGGGACCCTCTTGGTCCCCTCACACCCCCACACTGGGGCCTCATCCCCTGCCCAACACTGGGCCTCAATCCTCTTGCCTGACACTGGGCCTCAATCCTATTGCCCCAGGAGCTTCACACACAGCTCCCTTGTGGTCTCAGGGCCCCACCTCCCTGGAGTCTCATACCCAGTTTTTCCATATACCTCAGGTCTCACTGTGAGCCTGGGTTCTGCCTCAGGTCCCTTCTACTGCCTGGGCCCTGCCTCAGACCTCACTGTGAGCCTGGGCCCTTGCTTTGTCTTCAGGGTGTGCTCACCTAGACTTTTCCCTCCACAGAGAACCCACAAGGCAGTGGGGACTGAGGCTTTCTTGCACCCCATACTCATCTTTCACGGGAGAGGCACAGGTGTGGCAATTCCTGGAGACTGCCCCACCACCGGCAGTCCCACAACACCATCTAACCCCAGCAGGGTGTAGTTTTAAATCATGTACTAGGACCAGGAACCTCTAGCCATCCCCACAGTTACTGCCCTATACCTCCAAGCTGTTCTGAGCAACAACTCCAGCTGGGTGATACCTGCAGCAAATTGCTGGCCAGCTGTTCTTATGTTTAGCAGCTGGGCCCACTTACCCGATCAGGTGGCCTCTGGGTGGCCGTATGATTCCTGATGGGGATTGCAGCTACCTGTGGGCTGCTCTGCTGATAGCTTAGCCCCTTTGAGTAATAGAGCACAAGTTGCAGGTGCATGACAAACAGGTCTAGGGAGATGATACGTCCCCTCTATGTGGCCTTGGTCAGGCCACAGTTGGATTACTGCATCCAATTTTGGGTGCCGTACTTCAGGAGGGATACAAACAACCTTGAGGGTTCAGAGGAGGGCTACTTGTATGGTTAGGGGCCTGCAGGTAAAGCCCTATGAGGAGGGATTGAAGCCCCGGATCTCTTCAGCCACCACAAGAGAAGGCTGAGAGGTGACCTTGTGGCTGCTTAGAGATTCATCAGGAGGTTGGGCGGGGGGGCAGCAGAAACAGCAAGGAATCAGAGATGCCTGTCTACCAGGGCACTCCTTGGAGTAGCTAGGAACTGCAGCCACAAAGTGATGAAGAACAGATTTTGGTTGGACATCTGAAGGAATTTCTTTACAGTAAGGGTTGCCAGAATTTGAAATGGGCTTCCAAGGGAGGTAGTGCTTTCCCCTGCCTTGGGGGTCTTTAAGACGAGGCTGGACATGCACCTGGCTGGGGTCATCTGACCCCAGAGCTCTTTCCTGCCCAGGGAAGGGGGTCGGATTCGATCTGCTAAGGTCCCTTCTGACCCAAACATTTATGAATCTATGTTACACCGACAACCACCAAGCTTCTACTTGGAGTGGAACCAAACTACTGAATGGAAGGCAAGTTGTTTAATTTCAGCCAGCTCCAAGCCAAAACCAAGACTACCCTGATCTCAGTCATCTAGCTCCAGTACACTGATGATGCTGTAGTGTGTCTCAGAAGCAGACCTTCAGGCAAGTGTCAACACCTTTACTGAGGCACACAAGAAAATGGGACTTACACTTACCCTTCAGAAGACTATGGTTATCAACAAGCTCTTAATGAGCCAGTCCCAAGCTCTGGTAATTCAGATTTATGGTGAGACTCTGGAGAATGTTGAGTCTTTCCATAGATTTCATAGATATTAGGGCTGGAAGGGACCTTGGAAGATCGTCGAGTCCAGCCCTCTACCCCAGGGGCAGGAAGTCAGCCGGGGTCATAGGATCCCAGCAAGATAAGCATCCAATTTGCTCTTGAAGGTATTCAATGTAGATGCTTGAACCACCTCCAATGGCAGACTGTTCCAGACCTTGGGGGCTCGGACAGTAAAGAAATTCTTCCTTATGACCAGCCTGAAACGGTCTCGCAGTACTTTATAACTGTTCGACCTCGTCATCCCTTGGGGCGCTCTAGTGAACAGATGTTCCCCCAGATACTGATGGTCACCCCTGATAAACTTATAGGTAGCCATCAGATCACCCCTGAGCCTGCACTTTTCCAGGCTAAAGAGCCTCATAGATGTCAGCCTGTCATCGTAAGGTCTGTTTTCCTGACCTCTGATCATGAGTGTGGCTCTTCTCTGGACTCTCTCAAGCTTCTTCACATCCTTTTTGAATTGTGGAGCCCAAAAGTGGACGCAGTACTCCAGCTGTGGCCTCACCAGGGCCAAGTACAAGTGGAGAATGACGTCCCTGGATTTGTTTGAGAAGCATGTATGGATGCAAGCCAGCATTTTGGTCACTTTACTAGCTGCAGCATCGCATTGCAGGCTCATGTTCATCTTGTGATCAATGATGACCCCCAAGTCTCTTTCTGCTGTAGTACTAGCCAGTGTACTGCCGAGCCTATAAGGATGCTGCGGGTTTTTCCTCCCCAGGTGGAGAACCTTGCGTTTTTCGATGTTAAACACCATCAGGTTCTTGTCCTCCCATTTGCTGACCCTGTCCAGGTCAGCCTGGATTGCCCTCCTGTCTTCAGGTTTGGATGCTTTGCCCCAAAGTTTGGTGTCATTGGCAAACTTGGCCAGTCCGCTTCTGACTCCAGTGTCCACATCATTAATGAAGATGTTGAACAATATGGGTCCAAGGACAGAGCCTTGGGGGCCCCACTGGTCACAGGGCGCCATGACAATTGAATTCTGTTAATTACCACTCCCTGGGTCCGACCACGGAGCCAATTTCCCAGCCAGCAGATCATGGTGGACCCAAGGCCACAATTGGCCATTTTTGCCAAGAAGTGATCTTGAGATACCAGATTGAAGGCTTTTTTGAAGTCAAGATATATGACATCAATCTCTTCTCCCTTGTCCAGGTGATAGGTTACCTGGTCATAAAAGGAAATGAGACTGGTGAAGCAAGACCTACCCGCAACAAACCTGTGCTGGCTATCCCTCAGGATGTTGGCATCAGCCAGTCCATTTATGATGGCCTCTTTAATAAACTTTTCTAAGATCTTCCCCGGGGTAGAAGTTAGGGTGATGGGCCTATAGTTTGCCAGATCCACTTTCCTCCCTTTCTTGAAGATAGGTACCACATTGGCATTCTTCCAGTCTTCGGGCACTACACCAGAGCGCCAGGAGTTCTCAAAGTTCTGTGCCAGAGGCTGGGCTATGATGCTCGCCAGCTCCTTGAGTACCCTGGGGTGTAGATTGTCAGGGCCGGCTAACTTGAAGGTATCCAGCCTCTCAAGGTGTTCCTTCACGAGGTCAGCATTGATGGAGGGGAAGGGATCTCCCTCACCCGGACCTCCCTGTTCTTTAGTGGGCATGGGCATCCCATGGACTGATGAAAGACTGACGCCAAGTAGCCATTTAATAGGCTGGCTTTTTCCTGGGCGTCAGTTGTCAGTTGTCCCATCTGGTTTAGCAGGGGTCCAGTGTTGCCCTTGCTTTTCCTCTGGCTCCTCACATATCTGAAAAAGGACTTTTTATTGTCCTTGAGGCTCAAAGCTAGTTAGAGTTCAGTTGCAGCCTTGGCTTTCCTGGTTTGCTCCCTACAAGACCGGACCAGTGCAGAATATTCCTCTTTGGAGGTGAATACCATCCTCCATCTTTTGTAGTCCTTTCCCTTACCTTAGAAGCCATCTCTCACAGAAGACTGACATTGATGAAGAAATCCAACATCATCTATAAGTATGGTGGCCATCTATAAGTATGTAAGAGGTGCATATTGGAAGCTGGGAGAAAAACTGTTCACTAGGGCGATCCAGAGGACAAGGGACAATGGCCATAAACTGGTTGGTTTCAGGTTGGATGTAAAGAAAAACTTCTTTACAGTAAGGGTGGCCAGAATCTGGAATAGACTTCCCAAGGAGGTGGTGCAGTCCTCAACCTTGGAAGTCTTTAAGAGGAGATGGGACAGACACCTTGCTGGGATCATTTGATTTCAGCAGTATTCCTGCTCAGTGCAGAGGGTTTGGACTCAATGATCTTTCAAGGTCCCTTCCAGTTCTTAATTTCTATGTTTATATGATTCTATGATCACCTCAAGTGTGTAAGTGCAGCTTTCAGATGTGTGAGGAAATGGGTGTTTGAAAATCACGACATCAGGTTTGAAACTAAGTTAATGGTTTATCAAGCAGTTGTGATCCCTACCTTAATGTACAGAACTTAGACATTGGCAGTATACAGCAGACACCCTAAATTGCTGGATAAATACCATCACTGTTGCCTTTGGAACATCCTTTAAGTCCAGTACAAAGATAGATGCATCAACATTAGCATTCTTTCACAAACACTGTGAGCATTGAGGTGATGATCATTTGATATCAACTTCATTGGGCCAGCCACATCATCCAGATGTCTGACTCCATACTTCCAAAGCAAGTCTTATTCTCCCAGCTCAGTTAAGTTGTATGCTCAAGAGGAGGGAAGAGAAAGTGCTTCCAGAACGTCCTAAAAGTCAACTTAAAAAAATGCAACATAGTCATCAACTCATGGGAGGTTATTGCCCAGCTCCTTCTCAAAGGGAGAACGAGTTTGCTGCAAGGATTTTTGCAGACATGTTTCTTTGGGTGAATCTGATATCTTTATTAGACCAGCTTAAACAGTTGGAAATGTTTTTCTTAGCAAGCTTTTGGGTTTAAAAACCCTTCATCAGGCTGAGGAATCATCTGCAGCTTGTGTGTGCTGTTCGTGGTTGGAATGAATACTAAAGAAGCCAGAGGCAGGTATGTATGCAAGAAAGGCAGTTAGCAAAGATGTAAACTGAAGAGTCAGTGGGTGAGAGACCAGGGGGAGGGGAGAAGGAGCATGAATGTAGCAGGTAAATAGTGGAGAGGTACCTGGGGAGTCAGTTGGCAGGCAGGTTATAATCTGTCATAAATCCCATTTCTATATTTAGTCCATGTTTTTTTGTATCCAGGAGGTTGATGAAGTGAAGTTTATAGGCTTGTCTATGAAAAACATTTTTTAAGTTCCCTTTGAGGATTAGAACTGAGAGATTGGAGAGGGCGTGGCTTTCTTGTGAGAAATGTGTCCCCATAGGTAACTGGGTAGTTTTGTCTTTAATAGATTTCTGGTGTGCGTTCATTCTGGTGCAGAGTTGTTGTTTGGTCTCTCCTATGTATTTTTTATCTCCAGTGTGAAAGAGCTGCCCGGATACCATGTGAAGAATTGCTGCAGTATGGAAGAAAACCCCCAACAAATTGCACACTGCTGGTTATGGCATATCACCCCTCCCTTGAACCCCTATGGAAAATCCTCAACCGGTTGCAACCTATACTAGAAGAAGACCCTATTCTTAAAGAGATCTTCCCAGAACTACCCATCCTAGCCTTCAAACAAGTACCGAATCTTGTTAACCAGAAGCAAACTTCCTACAGCCCAGAACACACCGAATGGATCCAGACCATGCCATGACAAGAAATGCAAAACCTGCCAACACATTACTACCACCCACACAATCACTACATCCCACAACAGAGCCATCAGCATTCCTGGATCTTACAGCTGCACCTCCAGAAATCTAATATATCTCGTCCAATGCATCAAATGCCCTGATGGAAAATATGTAGGAGAGACCAAACAACAACTGTACACTAGAATGAATGCATTCTTTTTTAAACCTGAAAGCTTGCTAAGACATTTTTTTCCAACTATTTAGATTCAGGAATCCAGCGCCGTTCACCACACAAGGAAACACATGCGTGAGTTGCAGTAGAACCTGTCAATGACAGATTGGCCTTGTCAGCCATTTTTGGACCCATAGATAGGATGACTATGGAAGACAATCAGCCTCAACTGGGAGAGACTCCCAGTGATGATGAGGCTGTGCATGTTTTATGTGTGGTTCTGCCCCAGGATATACATATGTTTTATCCTCTGTGTGCTACTTTATCCCACACTGGTGTGCTTGTGTTATATTACAATTAGAGGATGGTAGAGTTATGTGCATGGTTTATGCTGCACTGGTATATTTGTGTGACACTACACTGGTTGTGATGGTGTGCATGTGCGTGTGTTTATGTTTATACTGGTCTGGGTTACACTGTCATTCTTATTCTTTTGTTACGGTGTGAAACCTGGATGACATATTAGAAATACTTGAAAGCTCTGGAGGATTACCTTCAGCATTCATTTAGATTTATAAAAGCTTCTCACCCCTTCCTTAGCTCTCCCAAGCACCTCAGTTCTGCTTTGTCACCCTCTTTTTGTTCAGCCCGTGGGTTTTTCTGTTGCCCTAATTAGCAGCCCCTGGTCTTCCAGCCCTGGGAATCCATCTTTTCCTCCATTTCTGTTCATATACCTCAGCATTCATGAGCTAGTAGGCTCATGCCATTTCTTCAGCCCAACTAATACTTCTGCAATCCTTGCCTTCTGAGCGCTGTGCTGTGCTGACCTTTAGATCTGGGGAAACATTAGGCTGAGGCTACTCATTCCATTGTAGAAATGGAGCCCAAACCATTGGAGTTAATAGACTGTGCACTACCTGGGTTTTGCCTCTTTTGTTTTACTTTTCTGTTTCATTTACTGAGTTCTTTTTCACTCCTTACATTGATGTAGTTTCCCTCTGTCCCCCTCCCTCCTTCTTACAGCCCATCTCTGAAGAATTTGCTGCTCTCAGCCCCTCCTCAAGACAAAATTTGCTCCAGTTGATTTCTTGGCTTTATCTCTGCCAAGAGAAGAAAGTCCTGGTGTCACACTTACTAACATGATCTGGGTTTTGCAACACCCCTGCATGGAGGACAGGAGAGGAACAGACAGTCAAGGTCTGGCAACAGGCACAAATATTTACCATGGTAATGGATAAGCAAATCAGCCTGGCATGTTCCTACAGGAAGACCTTTCTCACTTGCTTTCCCAGCACTGACATCACCTCCAGCCTGGTGACTCCTTCAAGTTTGCCCTCTCTGCAGTGTGGCTTCATATTCGAGGGAAAGGATCCAAAGCAGGGTGAGCTTGGCTAGAGTCCTGAAGGCCCTTTTGGCCTTGTGATCAAGGGATCAGGCTCTGCCATGGGCTGCCTCTTTTGTCTTGGGCAGTAGCTGTAACACATGTCAGCAGAGCACTATGCCTTATATTATTACATTACTATTATTATTATATTATTCTAGTGATCTCTATCCTTCACAATGCTCTCTATCTCCCCCCCAAAAAGGAAGGGCTGTTTGTGTCTTCTGGCAAAGTTAGTCTCTGGAACCCCATTCCTAGTCCAGCCTTGGCCTGGGAGCCTTGATCACATATTGATGCAATGCACCACGTACTACTCTGGACCCCACAGCTCAGTGGCTCCGTGCCCTGCCTCATTCCTCAGCTATTTAAATAGCCTTTAAGGGCCTTCTCATCATTTGTGACTGTGTGATGGAGGGAATCTGGATTAAGAGAGGGAAGAAGAGAGACATATTATAGATGGAGTGCCAAGAGCTTGAGTCAGTAGCCTGTGCTCCATTGAGATGCACCTGAACTTTGGTCACCTCCTGGGCATTGGTCACAGCTCTGCCCTTTCCCTAGCCATTCTAGGTGCTTGTAAAATACTAATTATAAGACATATTTTATCAGTGATTTCTTTCCAGTGATCTCCAAAGTGCTGGCAAATAAAAAAGCAAAGGACCTGCCAGCCCTCCTTCTCCATTTCCTGTGGGGAGAGCCACTGGTAATACCACATTATGGGAGGAAACTGAGGCGCATCACTAAAGTCATCATTCAGCAGGTATCTTACAGAGCTAGGCATAGAAAATGAAGACCTCCTCTTCTGCCATCTTCTTCGTCCAACAGCCAACACTGCGGCTCCCAAAACACAAATAGTGTCTGTGTTCCTGGCCAGCAAGTTCCCAGGACCGTTTATTTTGCACCATTTTATTATGGGCAATTGAGGCCTCACCATCATTTCCTCCTGCGTCATTTCACTCACACAATAGGTGTCATTAAAAAATAAAACTCACACAATGACAGGGCAACTCTGCAGTGCACCTTTACCTAGGATGATTTATTGCTTCTTAATGCCAAGGAATTTGCTTGTTACAGTCCAGGACATTGACAGCCATAAAAAATGTATAGCCAAGGAATCAAAGCCATAAAACCCCAGATCCTGAGGCCACTAGACTGACAACTCAGACATGTTCTTAGATGGTAGGAAGGAACGCAGAGAGCCCAGGGACAGGGCACTTTTAATACACATTTTAAAAGTCAGCAGTGGATGCTGGGTGACTGTAAATGAAGTAAGCCAGGGTGGCCAAACTGGGGCATGCATAAAAGTGTCACAAACAACCTCAGTGTGGCACACAGCAAACTAAGGAGGGGACAAGCAGCACAGCAGCAGATAGAGCAGGGAGCAGAGCAGCTAATTGGAAAGGGGATCAGAGTGGGACTTGGGGGAGGTGTAGGAGTTATTTGTGGCATGCCTGCCATGAAAGTTGGCTATCCACTGACGTAAGCTGTGAAGGTTGCATCTAGCACTTGCTTCTCATTGTTCATTTCTCCATGACAACTTCTAGTAGGGCTGCTGCTTGACCACCTATGATGACTTCAAGCTGTGACAGCAACCCCAGTGTCTGTCTGTGCGGCTCCCTGGACGCTATGATGCTTCACCTTGTTGTTATATGGGTGCCTCTAAAAGGTGACTGGGGTAGAAAGAGGCAGCCAAGAATTATCTCCGAAGTCTGGGATGGGGATCTGAAAGAAAAAAATGGCACCTGAGAGCCTAGACTTTGTAGTAGTGTGGTTGGTATGGTGGGCTGCTTATACATGAACAAGAAAATCCCTAAGGTGACCCTATAGAAGACAGGGGCAATGACTGTCTGGGGCCTGCCTGTGACACTCTCAGCTGTTACAATTTGGGGGCTTCACCTTCTGTGATGCAGAGCTCTGATAATATAAGCCCAGGAAAAAGTGTGTTCCCAAATCACACGGTATGGACCTCACTTCATACCTAGTATCAACCCTCTACTCTGACCAGGGTTAGGATGCTTGCAAGAAATGCAAAGGTATGACTAGTATAGTCTAGGACTTAAGGAGTGGGGAGTGCTTCTTTTCATACTCTAGGGCAGGGGTGGCCAACCCGCAGCTCCTGAGTCCAAATTTCCCAGTCCAAACTGAGTAATGTGCTTGCTGCGAGCTGTCGCATCACGTGACATGACATAACAGCTATGGAAGCTGGTCACCGTGTGCTTGTGCAACTTCTGAAGAGCCACATGTGGCTCCGGAGCCGCGGGTTGGCCACCCCTGCTCTAGGGGATTTGAAGATTAGTCCTGGGGCAGCTTGAAAGACAGCCTGGCCAAGCAAATCCCCGTTTTCAGTTAAACCAGGAGACCAGCCATTGAGGATGGCTGTTATAAATCACTAGAAAGTGAAGTAGCTGAAAATCAGGGAGGAAAATGAAGCTTAATTTATTAAAACACTGCTGCTTTCATCTGCTTTAAGAACAAATGGTCTGCTCATGAAATGGAGCACTCTCACGGGGGTAATTCCACTGCATGAGTAACTTGTCATTGCTTGGAGCTGTAGGATTGGATTAGCCAGTTTAACAGCCTCATAAAACCCTAGGTAAATACTGTAACTTATTGTGGTGTGCGTGTATGTGTGTGTGTGTGTGTGTGTGTGTGTGTGTGTGTGTGAGAGAGAGAGAGAGAGACAGAAAGAAAGAGAGAAAGATTCTAACGTCATAATTCGATTTAAGCTCGAGTGGCAGGGCCCTGTACTTAGAACCAGACGCCTTGGTGTATATCCTCCCTCTTCCTGGAGCTTTCATGCTATAGGTGGTAGCTTGACAGTAGCCATGAAGTCCTACCCAACCACATCTCCCCTACAGTATTAATGTTTATTCACAGAGTCCCTGGGTATTACAGACATGCTCAGGTTGTGAGGATGGGATATCTCTGTGGGGAGTGACAAGGGAAACGTGCCAGCACTGAAGGAGTTAAGCTAATCTTTCCAGTCACTTGCCCTGTGTAAATGTTCTGCAGTGAGTGAGTGTTAGTCACCAGTTGCTGCATTCACAAGGATTAAGCTGTATTTAACTTGGCTTCTTCCATTGTGTTCTGAGCCTTTCTCCATTTTTATTTGATATGTGCATGGGTGACTTACCCCCTCTTTGCCTCCTCCCCCCCCCCTTGCCTTGAAGCAGAGCTAGGTAGGAGTTCAGCTTTGCTAGCATGTAGAAGCCTTCCACCTGCCCCCAGCCTTGTTGGCTCAGTCTCTTCAGGCCTGGGATGTGAGCCCAGCAGTCTAACAGAGCAACACCCAGCAAGATGTTGCTGCCCCAGGTGAAACACCCAGCAACTCTGTAGGAAAACACTTCCCTGATGAGAGCTTGCTTTCTTCCCTGGCTTCAGAGCTGGTGACAGGCTCTGGAGTGACAGGTCTGCATACTGATGGCCTCTGGTTATCTACAGAGTGTCTAAAACATAGCAGTGGCAGGACAAGTTGCCTTCTGGTAGTGGGACTCAGCCCTGAGCTGGAGGGTTTCTTCTGAGAGGAGAGAGGAGAGTTTAGTCCTCCGGGTCCACGACCTTTCTGCTGGAACTGGGCAGGGGTGTGAATATTAATGCCAGTCCCTGTGGGATGGAGGCCTGTCAGGCTCAGAGCAGGTCAGGGACAAGGCTCAAAGCAGGTCAGGGACAGCCAAATAGTTGCACATAGGCCACGGAGGGTTTCCACCTACTGTTTAAGATCAAAATTCAGCCAGTGATGTGCTCAATGTGCAGCAAATGCTACACTTGTCACTGTTCAAGGATATAAGGGATCTACTCAGTTACTGATTGTAGGAACTCCCACATCACCCCAGCCCAGATATATAGTTAGTTACCTGGCATTGGTCTTCCCCTGCCTCTGGAGTCAGCACAACAGGCTCAGGTGTGGTGTGGCCATCTGTGCTTGGGGCATTCTGGACAGCCCACCATGCATCTTCGGTGCTGGGGAGGACATGGTGCACGTGCAGGACAGCTGCTTGTTTTCAAGTTGTGCTCTCTAGAGGTCTTCTCAACCTGAAAAAGGGCATTTTGGAGGCCATTGCTTGGATCAAGATTATTTTGCTGCTTTTTGTATTTTGCCCACCAAAGATGTATAATGACACAAGCCAGACCCTGCTTCCCCTTGCTGTCATGGCATAGCAATTACCTCTGTGGGTCCTTTCAAGGCTCTGTTCAGTAAGGGCAGTAGACAGACTCTTCCTGTTCTCTCACAGATTAGATTTAGACTCAAGTCCTGCATTTTGACCTAAGCCTTTTGGTCCAGACTCATTTCTAAGGTCCTCTGAAAAAGCCAGGCCCTTCTCACAGACATAGTGCAGCCACTCTGCTGTTAGCTGTGACCCCAGCAGATGTCAGTACATGGATGGCCTAAGGACTTCAGCCCAGATCCTCAAAGGTAAATAGATGCCCGGGGGCTGGATTTTGGAAAGATCTTACCACTCAACTGATCTCTCTTGAAAATCAGGCTCCATAGAGCCTGCATTTATACACATACTTTTCTGTCCTGTGACGCGCCAGAGATCTGCCACTTCAGAGTAGACTCAATTAATCGAGTCTGCTCTGCATGTGAACTGAGGCAAACTGTGCTGTGCCACATGCAGTTGTATAAGCGGCAAAATGCACGGCAGTGTGCAGAAAAGGGCAGCAGTGCGCTCTTGAACTAAAGCACCTCTAATGTGTTTTAGTTGAAAAGCATGCTGCTACTATTTTCTCAACGCTGACATGCATTTCGTCACTTTTACAAGTGCAAAGGTCACAGCATCTGGCGCTTTTCAAGGCTCTCGGCGCTGTGGTGCTTAGTTATGTAAAAATGCCCTCAGTGCTGAAAGGCTTCAAGTAGTGTTGTAATCTCCTCCTCCTGCAGGCTTGCTCCATCACCCTTGATGGGTAGCTCTGATTATCTGAGTGTGAGCATAAACCAAATAGGTAGAATAATCTCAACATGTTGACAACTTTGGAGCCATCTCAGACCTTAGCTTGTGCATGTAGCAGCATGACAGTGTGTGCTGAGCAGTAGGGAAGCTGTGATGTGGTCAGTGATCCCAGAGCAAACCCAGGTGAAAGAGCTCCTGTGAGCTGTCTGGACAGCGCTCTAAAAGACCTGCTCCTCTGGTATTGCAAACAGCTTGCGTAAACCCACTTAAAAACTAACCAACCAGCCAGCCAGTCCTAGGCATCCTTCCTGGGGAGTGCGCCAGCCATTTTCTGTCCTGGAATGTTTGTCTTCTCTACCGGAAGCTTGCAGACACATGAGTAACCACATATGCCTACATATAACGACTTCCATTGAAGTCAGTCAGACTACTCATGTGTGTAAAGTGGCTCAGGAGTCTGCAAGAGCCATGCCTTAAAGGCTACAACTGGGAGTGTATCCAGTCTTTATATTGCATGATGCTGAATATATCATCTGTGCTTCAACTGTATTAGCTAATTGTTCTTGTTGATGGTAGTGCCTAGAATTCCCAACAAAGGTCAGGTCACTGTTTCGCTGGGTGGTGTTTATGCCCAGCATAAGGAATGGTCCTTGCCTCAGAAAATGAGACAAAGCATGGGTGGAAACAAAATGCCCTTCCCCCCATTTTGCAGAGGGCACAGAGGCTGAGGGATGTTTGGTGGCTTGCCCCAGGCTCGGTGCATAGCCGGGGAGTGAATTCTGATCCCCAACTTGGTCTCTTTCTCAACAAAAATCCAGTTGTGATGTGCTGAGGCCAAATGCATTTTCATTTTACCACCTGCCGTAATGTATAAATGTTGCTGAGTCCCCCAGTGGGGTCCCATGAAATGCACCAGTAAAAAAATACTTGGAACAAGATTTCACCCCATTTTCTTTGTCAGTTTGATCTGGCTCCCCTGATGCTGCCTGCAAGGATCTCTTCCTTCAGTGTATAGCAGCATAAAGCATGGAACCCATAGTTTGGGGCGGTGAAATCTGCCTTAATGACCCATTATTAACCATTATTGTCATCATGGCAATAGCTCCCATTGTGTTGGGCTCTGAAGTGCTCCCAAGTCCTTGCAGTTAAAATAGACAAGAGTTAAAGGGATGAGGGGAAATACAGATTTAGAGAGGTGAAATAATTGCTTGAGGGTCATACACAAGACCAGTGGTAGGGCTTAAAACAGAACTCAGGTGTCCTAGGTCTCAGTCCTCCATTGTATTCAGTGGTTGAGTTTCCTACCTATCTAGATATATATGGGGTCCTCTGGGGAGTATAAAGAGGTGAGATTCACACTCTGAAGGACTCTCCTGAAGACAGACTGAAGCCATAATGAAGCAGTTGGGGGGGGGAAATATAGATCTTGTAGTGGGTGCACTGTCTTATGGGGAAGCCAAAAGTCAAAGCTATCTGCCTGCTAGACTTCTTGGCTGCCACCAATGCATCTTACCAGGCATAGATGTTTTTTTCAGTACAGAGAAATTGGAATATGTTAAAAGGGACTGGAATGCATTGGTCCTCCTGAAGGGGACTCTCAGATGAGGGATCAATCTGGAGAAGCTGGGTCTTTGGTTTGGCCCTGGGACATTGCATAACATGAAAAGAACATGAAGACAAGAGCGGAAGAAGGAAACTAAAAGGATAGTTAGATGGAGAGAATAGTCAGAACAAAGGGCCTGAGAGGGGGAATGAGATGATGATGGTTATGTACCTCAGAGCAAACGGAGAAGATTGGATGACCTCCTGAGGTCTGCTCCAGCCTAGGTTTCTCTGATTCTGTTTGCATTATGGTAGTGCCTGGATGCTTCACCTGTTATTAAGGACCCTTGCATTAGACACATAGCAAGAGGCAGTCCTTACCAAGAACAGCTACAGACTTGACAAACAAAGATTAAAAGGGGAAATGACTTGCCCAAGGTCACAAAGTTAACCAGTAGCAAAGCCAGGTTTTGAATGTAGGACTTCCTGAACACTGTGATTTTAGCAAGGGCAGAGAAGTCGGGGCTTCACCTCTTTGTGGAAGTGGCTGTCTCTGTTCTTTGTTTGTACAGTGCCTAGCAATGAGGTTCTGGATCAAGCTGGAACTCTAGTTCCAACATAATACCAGTGAATTAAAGTGCAGGTGTCCCTAATCTCCCCATCGCTGGAGTCCAGCCTACCTTTCACTTCCTGGCTGTTTTTGAATTTGACTTGGGGCTGAATGGTTGGTTCAGGCATGACTGGCTGAGTGTCATTACTGAAGGAAGGCAAACACTACAACCCCAGTATAAACATCTCACCTCTTCAGCCCTGATCGGAACTCACACTGCTTCCAGCAAAGCCCTTAAGGAAAAACACATGTGTGATATATTGGCTTGTACAACACTCATCAAGAGGCTCCAAGTCCCTTTGAGAGATTCCAGGGAGGGTTCTGAGTATCTGGAGGAATTTGCTAGTGGTGGAGCTGAAACAGCAAGCACTGAGATGGGTGAAGCTTGTTCCTTTCTTGTAGAACATAACCTGTACTCTGCAGTCACCCTTGCCTTCCCAGCCCAGCACCCTTTCTCAGGGGCCTGCAGTAGGTGAGAAATTGAAATGAATATTTAGTTCTCCAAATCAGATGTCATTGCCTGCACTTCACTGGGGCCTGAGGCAAAGCATGCTAAAGTCAATGGAGAAACCAGGGGTATTTATTAGGCCTGTGTGAAGCGTCTAGTATTCACTTTGGATTTAGATTTGGCCAATTTGGGGAACAGTGATTCGGTTCGGTGATTTGAATCACTGTCCTGAATTGATTCATCTGTCATCAAATCTCTGAATCAGCCCCATCCCCTGCCCGCTCTCAATGGCTGCCCTGCCCACTCTCCCAGCTCCCGGGTCTTTAAAAACTTAAAAAAAAATAAAGCCTGCACTCACCAGATGCTGCCAGGCTGGGGAGGGGGGGCGATCCCTACTGACCCCACTGCCCCACGCCATGTGGGAGGCTCTGCCACAAGTCCCCCAACCCCCACCCGCTCTCCCAGTCCCTCCCATGGCTGCCCCACCCACCCCAGCTCCCAACTCCTAAAAAAAAAGAAAAAAAAATCCCCAAACTCACTGGCTCCTGCCAGGTGGGGGATGATCCTTGCTGCCCTGCACTGCTCCATGCTGTGGGGGGGCTCTGCCACACGCCCCAGAAGCCCTGAGGCTGCTGCAGCAGTGAGTGCAGGGCTTTTTAGTTTTTTTTTTTTTTAAAAAGCCAGGAGCTGGGGCGGGTGAGGCAGCCATTGATGGGGCTGGGAGAGCGGGCAGGGGTTGGGGGGCTCGTGGCAGAGCCCTCCATGCAGTGTGGGACAATAGGGAGCAGTGAGTGGGGACTGCTCGAATCACTGAAGCTCTCCAAATCTTTTCTGAATCTTTGGACCTTTTAACTTTTTAAGAAAGGGAGGAAGGAGGACCCAAGTAACTACAGGCCTGTAAGCCTCACCTCAGTGCTCGGGGAGATCTTGGAAAGAATCATCAAGGAGCACATCTGTGGGGGGCCAGCAGGGGAGATCATACTCAGGGGCAACCAGCATGGGTTCATCAAAGGCAGGTCCTGCCTGACCAACCTGATTGGCTTTTATGACCAGGTAACTAAATCCTTGGATGATGGTGTCACTGTGGACATAGTCTTTCTAAACTTTAAGAAGGCCTTTGACACTATCTCTCACCTCATTCTCATTAATAAATTAAGCAACTGTGGCATTGATGCCTACACAGTTGGATCAGTAAAAAACTGGCTGATGGGGCACACCCAGAGAGTAGCGGTGGACGGGTCGTACTCAACTTGGCGAGTAGTGGGGTACCCCAGGGGTCTGTCCTCGGGCCCACGCTGTTTAACATCATTATAGACTCCAAGATGAACATGAGCCACCAATGCCAGACCACAGCCAGCAAGGCCAGCCATACCTTGTCATACATCCAAAGATGCATCTCAAGCTGGTCCAGAGAGGTGATACTTTCCCTCTATGCATCTTTGGTCAGGCCGCAGTTGGAGTACTGCGCCCAGTACTGGGTGCTGTAATTCAAGAGGGATGTAGCCAGCCTGGAGAGGGTTCAGAGGAGGGCCACCCGCTTGGTGAGAGGGCAGCAGGACAGGCCCTACAAGGAGAGACTGCGGGACCTGAACCTGTTCAGCTTCAGCAAGAGGAGGCTGAGGGGGGACCTGATGGCTGCCTACAAACTCATCAGGGGAGATCAACAGCAAATAGGTAGAGCCCTTTTCTCCCTAGCACAAGGATCAATGGTAATAAGATGATGAAGAACAGGTTTAGGTTAGAGATCAGGAGGCAATATTTTACAGTTAGGGTGGCCAAAATCTGGAACCAACTTCCCAGGAAAGTAGTCCTCACCCCTACCTTGGGCAAATTCAAGAGGAGGTTGGATGAACACCTGTCTGGGGTCCTGTGAACCCAGCATCATTCCTGCCTGTGCCAGGGGGTCAGGCTAGATGATCTGTTCAGGTCCCTCCTAACCCTAGCTACTATGAAACTATGGAACTGGTCTCCTGTTTCGATTCGGAGATTTGGCCACCAAATCAGGCTGGATCTCCCTGAAATTGAATCAGCACCCAAAGCTTTGCACAGCCCTACTGTTTATACACATGCTTCACAAGTGGGGGGGGGGGTGTTGCTTTAATTAGAGTGGCTCTGGGAGCAGCTTTAATTAAAGCACCTGGAATGTCATGTGTATCAGTGTCCCCATGCTGAAAAATGGTGGTGGGGGTTCTTTTACTAAAGCAGTAATTACCATGCTCCAGCAGACTCAAGTAGTCGAGTTGGCTCTGATGCGCTGTAATTATAGCGCGTCAGGGCAGCCTCTCTGCATGTGTATAGGTGCTCCAAGTGTTAAAAATCTAATCTGCTTCTCACCCTTGCCTTAGTTATTTGCATAGGGATTAATGGTTCTCACTGGGCTGATTAGGTTAGTTTCTGTTTCTAGTCAGTCTCATTTTTCCCATTCCAAGTCTTCACCAAGTGCTTCAGTGTGTGGGTGGCAAACTACCTGCGGGGGTCCCACTAAAGCCTGTCTTTATTGGATGAGGAGAAACATTCTTGCAGTGTTGATCTCCCAGGGCCTTTCATCTGGGCCTGAATTGATCTGCCTTTGCCCTATTCCCTGTCAGGTTTGTATCGCTAGGGTACAACACGGTATCCTGAAGCTTAGAAAGCTTCTGTGACTGTGGCGATGGCTGCAGTGGGGGAAGGGACTTGTGCTCCAGGAGCCAACGGCGGTTGCATTAGGAAGGCTGCCTCCTCTATTGCAGTCTAGCTGGCACCGCGGCACAATCACATCAAAGCCATCTCCTGGGCTGTGATTAAGTCAGGCTTGCTACATGGCTCCGAGCTGTGTTGTTCATATTTTTCCACTGACGTCAGCATTCCACTGGCAGGAATGGGATTACATGGAGGACAAGGAGGAGACATCCAGGTAGCTATTAAGCTGATGGCTTCCAGCAATGCTACCTGTCAGTAGCAGGCAATGGGAACAACTTGTCCCAAGGAAAAGAAGCCTTTTCAGCTACCACCTACTCTATTTGGCAAGGAAATTTGAGATCAATGAGTCCTTGCTAGGGGAATTTGTATTTAGGGACTGTGAGGTCCTTGACCACCTCTCCACTGAACTGCAGGAGAGTGAAAACTTGACTAGTAGCCAAGTGGTCAGAGACATGGACAAAATTATATATGATCACACAAGGGAGAGGGTGGATGGCTGGAGAGTATTTGAGGTACTCAGGAGTCGCATAATGATGGGTAATAAGCGGTGGTGTCATATAAAGAGACCATGCTGTATCATATGACAATGGGGTTAAGATCTGGGTGCCATTCGATGCAGAGATAAAGGAGCCTCACAGAAGGTTAGTTATTACTACTCTTTGTTGCGTGTCAACAATGCTCTGGCAGTTTAGAGACATACACAGAGATGAGGTTCCTGCCCCGCTGAGCTTACAGCTGAAGTAACAGTAGCACAGAATGCAGAACAGGTGGGGGGACCCTGCACCACAGGATGAACTGGACACTTGGAAAGGAGAGGTCATAGAAAGCAGATAGAGAAACTAAGGGAGCACATTAATGGTTCTCGTTAGCAGTAGTAAGAGCAGTGTAATGGGTCTTAAATGCTGTAGTCAGAGTGGGAATCTGTGGTGCAAGATGCTGTACAAACACAGCACACAGTTCCTCCCTCAAAGAGCCTATACTGGAATCGTCTCCCCACCCTTAGGGAAGGCTGTGGGAGTTTTCTTCCTTTTCTAAAAAGCCATTTTGAGAATTCTAGAATCATAGAAAATGAGGGGTGGAAGGGGCTCAGGAAGTCATCTAGCCCAAGCTCCTACTCAAAGCATGACCATCCCCAACTAGATCATCCCAGCCAGCGCTATGCCTAGCTGGGTTTTAAAAACCTCCAAGCCTCTCTGGGTAATCTGTTCCAATGCTTTACTACTCTCCTGGTGAGCAAGTTTTTCCTAATATCAAACCTAAACTTCTCTTGCTTTAACTTGAAACCATTGCTCCTTGTTCTGTCATCTGCTACCACTGAGAACAGCCTAGCTCCATCCTCTTTGGAATCACCCTTCAGATAGTTGAAGGCTGCTATTAAATCCCCCTTCAGTCTTCTTCTCTGCAGACTAAATAAACCCAGTTCCCTCAGACTCTCCTCATAAGTCATGTGCCCCAGCTCAATAACCATTTTTGTTGCCGTCCGCTGGACTGTCTCCAGTTTGTCTACATCCTTTTTACAGTGGGGACTCTGAAACTGGATGTAGTACTCCTGGGGTAGGGACTGACATTAAAAAAGCTGGAGCCTGAATTGATTCAATCTTTGCAGGTTAGTATAACTTGCCTAGATAGAACCAATTTGCAACTGAACAGATAATTGTGAAATGTAGGCATATGCCTGCAGTGGCTCAGGCCAGGAGTTGGGGTCGGGGGGAGGTTAGAGCAGCTCTTGACTGTAGGGAAGCTGTGATGGGGGGGCATTGCCAGGCCCCAGCATTAGCTGGGAGTGAAATGGCCAGGGAGGGCCCTGTCCCACTGGCACGGACCTGGGCCGGGGTCTGTCTGACGCTCCCCCCTCGCTGCTGCAGCGGCAGGGCTGGGGCACGGCTTCTGAGGTGGGGGGCAGGAAGGGGGATTATTTCCCCTCTTCTATTTCCACTGCCTCTGGGGGACCACAGCAGGGTCTGCCCGCCCCGACTGGTGCTGCCACTGCTCACACCCTGTGCAGGTCTAGTGGTGGGATAAGCCCTATCCTGCCCCCTTTGCCAGACACTGGAAGGAAGGGGGAATAACCAATAACCCCCATCCCTGCCCCCTGCCTAAGGGGCCGCGCCACCTGGGCTCTGGCCAGGCCTTTGAACCTGCCACTGGGGTGGTGAGGGGGCAGGGCCCTGATGGGGCAGTAGCCTCTGTCCTGGTGCCCAGAGAGCACCAGCTTCTTCTTGGCGGGGGCGGGGCGGCGGGGGGGAGAGGCACGAGTGGGGGTCATAGATGCAACAGACTGAGGTGAGCAGCAGCACTGAGCCTTGGAGGGGGCTACAGCTCCCCCCCCACTAGCACCACTGCTGCCACTTATCTGCAGTAACTCTGACCGCCCCAGAGTGCAGCCCTCCGCCAGAAAAAGCTTGCACTCCAGGACACTGCGACATGGGCTGCAGGCTTACTGCTCCACGAGTGGGGGGTGGGGCCAGAGGCCAGCTGGCACGACCCCCGTAGGTGGTGGGGCAGGGAGAAGGGTTAATCCCTCCTTCCTCTGGCATCTGGCGGAGGGGCAGGAGGGGGCTTATCCTACCGTTTGCCCATGCAGGGAGCAAGCAGCGGTGATGGCTGGGGCTACCAGACCCTGCTGCGGTCCCCCAGAGGCAGAGGGGGTGGAGGAGAGAATAACCCTACTCCCTGCCCTCTTCCATGCCAGCTGGCATCTGGTTGCACCCCTGCTGATGCAGCAGTGAGGGGGGAATGCCTGGCAGACCCCAGCTTGGGTTCGTCTGACAAGGAGGGGGAATTAAACCCCCTCCCTAGACTGTCCAGTGCATGCCTCTGCCCAGTGCTGGCCATGCCTCCACTGCTGGAGCAGCCAGTGTAGAAATGCAGGCCATGCTGGTGGGACAGAGGGAGGAGGGGGCAATGAACTTCTTCCCTGCCCTGTTCTGGGGCCAGTGACTGGCCAGGTCCCCGTCCCTACCTGTCTCTGCTCCGGCTAGGGAGCAGAGTGGTGGGGCCAGCCCTGCTCAGAGGGAGCAGAGAGCACAGCCCAGCCCAGAGAGCATGCCGCGATGCTGGGGGATTCTGGTTTAACTTAAACCAGGAAGGAGTCTGGGACAGAAGTTGCATAAACTGGTCTGAGCTTAATCAGTTAAGTCTGATACTGTATTCAACCAGGTTTATCTCAAACCAGTTTCAGCCATTTTGCAACTGGTTTATGTGCACTGAACTTATGTTCTGTTACAGGTTTAAACCAGTTTCTGATCATTTAAACCAGTTTATATGTTATGTCTGTCCTTAGCCCTGATATGGTCTCACCAGTACTGAATAGAGGGGAAAAATCACTTCCTTCAATCTTCTGGTAATGCTCCTACTAATGCAGCCCAGTACGCTGTAAGCCTTCTTGGCAGCAAGGGCACACTGCTGGCTCATATTCAGCTTACTGTCCATTGTAACCCCTGGTTCTTTTCTGCAGAGCTGCTGCTTAGCCAGTTGGTCACCCGTTTGGGACTGGGATTGCTCCGCCCTACGTGCAGGCCTTTGCACTTGTCCTTGTGGAACCCCTCAAGAATTCCTTTGGCCCAAGCCTCGCATTTGTCGAGATCTCTCTGAATTGTGGCCCTACCCTCCAGTGTATCTACTACTCCACCCAGCATGGTGTCATCTTCAAACAGGCTGAGGGTGCACTCCATTGCATCTTCCCGATCATGATGAAGATATTAAACAAAAACTGCACCAGGACTGACCACTGGGGCACTCCATTTGATACTGGCTGCCAACCAGACATCAAGCCATTGATTACTACCCTATGAATCTGATGATCCAGCCAGTGTTCTATCCATCCTACAGTCCGTTCATCCAACACCTACTTCCTTAGCTTGCCTGCAAGACTGTTGTGGCAGACCGAATCAAAAGCTTTGCAAAAGTCAAGGTACATCACATCCACTGCTCTCCCTGCATCCACAGAGACAGTCATCATAGAAGGCAATCAGGTTGGTCAGGCATGACTTGCCCTTGGTGAATCCATGCTGACTGTTCCTAATAACCTAGAGGATTGTGCCCATGACTTCCCTGAGGAGTCAAAGTCTGCTTTTCTGAAGTTCAGGGTCTTTATTCTGCTGCTCTCCTTCCTTCCTTTCCTCAGGATCCTGAACTCAATCATCTTGTGGCCACTGCTGCTGAAGTTGCCATCTGCTTCTACATTCCCCACCAATTCTTCCTTGTCTGTGAGCAGCAGGTCAAGAAGAGCATGGCCTCTGCATTACTTGAACCAGGAAGTTGTCCCTAACACTCTGCAAAAACTTCCTGGATTGCACGTGTAGATTTGGGGGTTACTGAAGTCCCCACTGAAAACCAGGGCCTGTGATCTGGAAGATTCCTCTGACTGTCTTCATCTACTTCATCCTCCTGGTCTGGTGGTCTATAGCACACACCCACCACAACATCACCCTTGTTGCTGTCCCCTCTGACCCTAACCCAGAGACTTTCATCAGGCCTGTCTCCAGTTTCATACTGGATCTCTGAGCAATCGTATAGGTCTTTTACATAAAGTACAACTCCTATTCCTCTTCTCCCCTGCCTGTCCTTCCCGAACATTTTGTACCCATCCATGACAGTGCTCATCATGCGAGTTCCCACCAAGTTCTCATTATTTCAATCGCATCATAGTTCTGTGAGTGTGCAAGGACTTCCAGTTCTTCCTGCTTGTTTCCCAGGCTTTCGTGTACAGACAGCTGAGGTGACTGGCTGATTGCCCTAATATCTTAGGAAGAATGAGAAGGCTTACCCTGTTGTCTTCTCCTCCTTTTGCTTTCTCCAGGTCACCTACCTTCCCACTTAGCTTGGGGCTTTGGTCTCCATCCCCGGCAAACCTAGTTTAAAGCCCTCCTCACCAGGATGGCAAGCCTGTCTGCAAGGATGACCTTCCCTCTCTGTCAGGTGGATCCTGTCTCTTCCTAGCAGTCCTTCTTCTTGAATGGTCAAAGAAGTCAAAGCCTTGCCGGCAATACCATCTGCACAAGCATGCACTGATTTGCAAAATACATCCACTCCTGCCCAGACCCTTCTCTTTGACTGGAAGGATCAAAGAGAATACTACCTGAGACCCTGCTCCCTGCACACTTGTACCCAAAGCCCTGTAGTCACTTGTGATTTGCTCAGGGTCCCCCTTACAGTATCATTGTTGCCCACATGGACGACCATCATGGGGCAGTAGTCAGAGAGCCATATGAGTCTTGGTAATCTTTCTGTGACATTTCAGATCCAGGCTCCAGGCAAGCAGCAGACCTCCTGAGACAACAGGTCATGTCAGCAAATGGATGCCTCAGTCCCCTGCAGAAGGGAGGCTCCAACCACTACCACCCATTGCTTCTTCTTGGTGGAAGTGATATCAATCTCCCAACCTTGGGGATGCCTGGCTTGGCTTCTTAAACCAATGGAACGTCCTTCTCCTCTATTGCTAGGGCTCCATATCTGTTCTGCAGGCAAACTGCTCCAGGTGGAAATTCTGCTTTCTGCCAGAGCTTCCACCTTCCTGGGACTCCATGTCTATTTCCTACTCTAGCACTACCTTTGGCAATCCTTCTGCAGTCCTAGAGGGCTCCTCCAGCATTGAATTGATAACATCCTGGTGGAGGATGCTTTGGAGCCTTGCCACCTGCTCCTGTAGCTCTCTTGTTTGCTCCTGGAGGGACACCGCCAGGAGACACCACTCACAACTCAGGCACTCCCTCACTTGGCTGTCACTGGAAGGAACCTGTAAACTTTAGTGTCCACAGCAGCACCAAATCAGGACCTAGGTGGAAGCCTTGACGGTAAATGGTCCTGCCTGGACACCTCACAGGTGGAAGCAGAGGAAGAGCTGGCAGTGGCTCTGGCATTGCAACAGCCTCCAGCCATTTATCTGGGCTTCTTAATCTGCTGCCTCTTTCTTCCTGTCTCTCTCTCCATACAGACCTTCCCTAGCAAACTTCCCTGTAAGCTGGCCTGTTCATTGCTTCTTGGTCCCAAAAGGTTCCCTTTTTCCCTGCTAAACTGCTTCCTCTCACCAAACTTACAGTGAAGGAAGTTGGGAGATGGTTTGTGGGCAAACTCCCTAGCAAACTCCCTCTTTGGACTCTAGTTAAAGAAAGGGCTTAAGTATAGGTCTAACTGTTGAGTATTAGCTACTTATGCTACTCTTAATTAAAGAAAGAATTTACCTTAATGGTCCCCTTCAAAGAGGGGGATCTGTGACAGACTAATAAACTGCTTGCAAACTGCCCTGTTATCTGTCCCAGTTTGCTTGGGGAGTCTCCTTTTATAGTCTCTTGGGCCTAGACAGGCTCTGCCCCCTTGTTAGGCTTTTGCCAGAAACAGGCAGCAATCACCCAGCAAGCTTTACATTCCCTTAACCCGTCAAACAGAGGCTGTATATTCCTCATCACAGCTGTCTGTGGTCCATGGCTGCCTTAAACCTGCTACTTCAGCTGGACATGGGGAAGGACTGTATCATGAGGGTCTGGTGCACACATACTTTCTTGCTGCCCACGCTATGGTTTCTGACCATGAGAATATGGCCAGAGCCAATGTAAGGTGCTTTTCCAGCATCAGTGGGAACTGTGTGTGAGTGTGATGCAGGATTTAGCTATAAGATGTGGCCAAATATTGGCTTGTAAAAATCTGATGCTGCTCTCATGGATTTGAAACACATTTGACACTGTAAGAAATCATGTTTATGCAAAACAAGAGCATGATGAAACCTTGGTAGTGAACCCATCAGCAGGGAGCACATTCTTTGTCTCCTTTTCAGAAAGATTGCAATGATGGGCTGTACCAGTGTCCCTCCTCACTGCTCCGATGCTTTCGTAAAGAAGTACAACTGGATGACCTTCATAGCTCTAATCTAATTCTCTGCCTGAGGAAGGGTCATCCCTATCCAAACTACCCGCTACGACTCAGAATCTAAACTCCTAGTAAAATTACTGTCAATCCTGACACAACACAGACCTAACACCCTAACCTGCCACAGGTAAAGCAGGGGGACCATGGCAGCAACTGTTCTGCTGCTGTGCAAGGTTGTTAATATATGCTCAAGAGATACCAGGAAGAGGGCCATGCCCCCCACTACAGAAGAAAGCAACCCCCCCCCCCAGCCCATACCAATCTGACCGTGGGATAAAATTCCTTCTTGGCTCCAGATATGGTGATTGGTCTGACTCTGTTTGGATTCCTCTAGCCTGGAATCTCTGGCTTTAAATCCCATCAGGAGCACTGGTACACCCCAGTCAACATCCCCAGCCCTGGCTGCAGCCAAAACCCAGTGTCTCTGGCTAGGGACAGAAACACAAAAAGCCTAAGCCTGAATTGATTCAATCTTTGCAGTTTAATCTAACCTGGTTAGGCTGAACCGGTTTTTAACTGGATAGACATTTGCTCTGGACTGAGGAAATTCAGGCACATACCTGCAGTGGCTCAGGCTAGAAGCTGGGGGGCACTAGAGCTGCCCTCACTTTCCTTAAACACTGCTGAATAGAGTGGGGGCATGGCTGGGCCCCAGCAGGACCCCTGATTAGGGAGGTCTGCCTGCACTATCCCAGGCTTTCCCTGCTGGCTGCTCAAGGGGCGGGAGTGTTGCCAGCCCCCAGCCCTCTGCTAGCACTCTGAGGCAAGGAGGGGTGTGCAGCGCAGGCATCTGTTGATGATACAGAGCTTTTCAATCTCCTTCCCTGCTTCTTTATACTGTCTTCAGAAAACTGAGAGGCGAGCAAGCCAACACAGAGCTAATTAACAGTGTTTATCACCTCATCAGCAAAACAATAGCTTCTCTCCATTAATTCAAACTCTTCTTAAACAGCTTACCAACTGGCCTGTTGATTAGCTCCAAAAAGCCCTAGGCGGTCATTGTTCTGTCTGCCTGTCCCAGTGAAATTGGAGACACACACACAGACACCTCTTGGCATTAGCTAGCATACTGGATGCCTACGGTCCATAGGGCTGGGGTCTGTGCTGTGGAAGTTGGGAGGGAGGGAGGTGGGGATCCTTGCTTCAGCAGGCTCTGTGCTCCACAGCAGAGCTGGCCCCTCTCCTCTGCTTCCTAGCTGAAGCTCCAGCAGAGACTACAGGTAAAGCAGGGTCTGCCTGGCTTCCCTGGCTTCCTGCCCTACTCCCACCCTCACTGCTAGCCCGCCCAGTGCAGAGAGGATGTTGGGGGAGTCTGGTTTATCTTAAACCAGCAAGGGGTCTGGGACAGACATTGCATAAACCAGTTTGAGCCAAATCAAATACTACATTCAACCAGGTTTATCTCAAACTGGTTTCAGTCATTTTTAAACTGGTTTATGTGCAGTGAACATCTGTTCTGTTATAGGTTTAAACCAGTTTCTGATCACTTAAACTGGTTTATCTGTAATGTCTGTCCCTAGACCCTGAGGAAGGCTTTAAAAACTGTCCCTTGACACATGTAGCAGCATGGGGTGGAGAGGCTGAATTTCCTCCTAGCCCCATTCAGCAACCAGCAAAGCACAGAAGCATGGGAAATACCCATAGCAGAATATAGGCATAGCTATGCCTGGATCATCCTCAACCATGCTATGTGGGGGAAAGCTTAAGGGGGATTGGAGGCTTCTGAGAATGTGTCAGGCTGGTGGATGCAATGGCGGTGGATCTCAGAGGACACTGATGTAGCAGTTCAGACATGTGTTTGCAGCTTGGGGAGATGTATGTGAGTTTACTTTCTACCCTGCTCACTTGGGTACTGGTTGCAGCATGGCTGATTAGCAGGGGCTGTGGCTGCTGAGTACTTACCTGGTCAGCTTGGTACCTGAGCTTGCTGGCTGAAAGCTAGCTTAGCTATAGTCCATGCTGTAGTAACACTTTAGAATCTAGTAGGTGACACCAGATCTGGCTTTAGGTACCCAGATTCTTTGCAAAACCTAAGCACCTACCTGAATCTTTAGGCACCTAAATATTTTTCCATAGTGGCACACAAGTGTCTAAATAATTTCTGCAATTAAGATGTAGGGTCCTTAGTCCCATAGATACTTTCGAAAAATGTACTGTTACACTCTCATTGTAAAAGGGAGATTTTCCAGAACACAAATGTCATGTAACATGTGCTCCCAAATCTCTTGGGCCTCTTGGAAAATGTATGCCTAAATATCCAAAGACCCTGTTTGCAACACCAGGGGCCTTGGCATCATAGGCGACTGGTAGGGAGTGCATAGGAGTGTATATGCCCCCCCAACGGGGCCGGTGCCCCCCCGACAGCCGACACTGATACTGTTGGTAGGGCTGGTGCCCCCCCGACAGGGCTGCCACCATTAGCAGCTTCTGTGGGTGCCCCGCCAGATTCAGGATGCACCCGTCACCCATGCTTGGCACGTTTTATTTTAGGTAGTTCCTCTCTACTGACTTACTCCAAAGGATTTCAAAGGGTGACAGTATTTTTCTGCACATCCCACAGTTGGTAGGCATTGGCAGGTGCCCAGTGACTACTGCTTTCCTTGCCAGAGGTGGATGCATTTCAGTGGTGATGTAAAGCCCCTGAGGCAGCTTCCTAGGGAAAAGTGCCATATCAATGTAAGTTGCTGTTCCTTACAAATGACCTGCAGCCTTTTCCTACAAAGGAAAAATGAGTAAAGGGAAAAGAATGAGTTATCTTTTTATTTATGACCCATCTCATCTACTGCAAGTATTTCCAATACGCTCATTCCAGTGATATCTGAACCCCATCCTGACCAACACATTTTTGCCAAGAATACTAAGTTCCTTCAGGGATTTCACAGTTTCTTGCATTATTGAAGCTTTCTAGAATCAGGCCTGTTTTGCATCAGTGCCAGGATACTCAGCTTTGAAGAGGAAATGCTGCATAGTTGATGGGGCTTTCAGTTCTCTTAAGCCATCTCATTGATTCGAGTTGCCAAGAGCCATTCCTCCTCCAAGCACATTGTGATGGGGCCATGGGAAGGGAAGGGAGTGCATATCTTTAGGATAATGCTGACTAAGGTGACGAATTTAAGCTGTTTATGCCCTTGCATTCTTCCAAGCTTTATTGGGTCCTCATTAGAATATAATAAGTCAGGGCTGTTCAACTGGCTTCCTGTGAGGACTTAATTTACTCTCCACAAGAGAGAGCCTGTAGCCCAAGCTGTCCATGTCCACAGTACATGGGAAATCACTCTTATGTGGGCAGAGGAGGACGGCACTCTCATGTGGCCAGTGGGGCTCATGGCTTGCACTGATGCAGCCCACATGGCATACAGCACCCAGCAATTAGAAGTTGGACAGCCCATGGATTAAACAGTAGACTAGGGCCATCTTGGTCCAAATGGGTTGGGCACAGGTTCACACTTGGAAAAGACTGTTTTCCAGTTCAGGTTGTACTGCTGATTGGCTGGATTACCTTGAGTAGGTGTCAGCCTTGCTCTGTGCCTCAGTTTCCCCATCTGTAAAATGAAGGTATCATAGAATAATAGAAAATTAGGGTTGGAAGGGACCTTCCCAACTAGACCATGCCAGCCAGCACTATGTCTAGCTGGGTCTTCAAAACCTCCAAGCCTTTCTAAGTAATCTGTTCCAATGCTTTACTACCCTCCTGGTGAGCAAGTTTTTTCCTAATATGTAACCTAAACTTCCCTTGCTGCAACTTGAGACCATTGCTCCTTGTTTTGTCACCTGCCACCACTGACAACAGTCCAGCTCCATCTTCTTTTGAACCCCCCTTCAGGTAGTTGAAGCCTTCTCTGAAATCCTCTTAGTCTCCTTTTCTCTAGACTTAATAAGCCCAGTTCCCTCAGTCTTTCCTCATAATTCATGTCCCCCAGCCTCCAAGCCATTTTTGTTGCCCTCCATTGAACTTTTTCCAATATGTCCACATCCTTTCTGTAGCAGGGGCCCCAAAACTGAACACAGTGCTGCAGATGTGACCTCACCAGTGCTGAACAGAGGGGAATAATCACTTCCCTGGACCTGCTGGCAACACACCTACTGATGCAACCTGGTATATACTGTTAGCCTTCTTTGCAACAAGAGTACACTGTTGGCTCATAAGGGCAGATTGTTGTACATGTAAGGTAACAAGACTTACATGTACTAGCCAGGCAAGGTACTACACCGAGACAAATTAGGATGGAAAGGGGAGGCTCTCTCTTCATACTCAAAACCAGGGGCCAGCAGGTGAGTCCATCTGAGATGCGTTTAGCTTGGCTGGTGTATTTTGTTGTGCCTGGTGTTATATCAAATGGAACAAGCAGCATCCAATTGGACTGCTCCATACGGACTAGGACATTCCTGGATTAAAACTCCAGCTGAGGAAAAGCTAATTGGTTGTTGCACACAGAACATATTCTAGGAATACTCTGTCCTCTGTCTGGCTTGTGCTCCCAACCAGTCTCTTCCAAGTCAATCTGAATGGAGCTGGTCACCCTATAAGAATGCAATGAGGCTTTGTTGCTCCAGTGCAGATAGGCTGATCTGCCCTTGGGTGTGCTGGGGTTGTTGCTGCTAGACAAAATACATGTTGTAGATGTGAATAAGTAGCCAGAATACTAGAAGAAGCCAGTGCATTAGGTGCTGAGCATGGTAGCCCATAGACATATTGTTTGATGGTTGGGACTGTCTTTATTCACATGTACGTACAGCACCTTGCACATTGGGGCCCTCATCCTGTAGTGGCTTCTGCATATCACTGAAATCACCATCATCCTAGCACCTTTATGTAGCCTCAGCCTTTGTTTCCCATTAGGAGTTGGCACAAAGCTCTGGTCGGTTTCCTAGGACAGTGGGCTTTTTTCCCTTTAAGATTAAAAAAAAAAGAACGAAAAACATCTATAGATAAAACTATAGGCACCCTGGCATCAATCAGAATTGTACCCAGTGCTAAACACCCCACAGCCAACAATAATCTTGCACAAATAAAGAGCAAATGCAAACCAGTCATTACATCAGCATAGCAAAACACTCCAGTATGAAGGAATATTGCCTGTTGGCAAATGGAGAGACGAGGTAAAATACTAGTGCAGGTACATTGCTCTGCTGTCTGGGAATCCTGTACCTTAAACAATATGCAAGCAGAGGCACACTGATAATGTGGGAGACTTCCCAGATCTGTGTCCCAGACCCTATGAGGGAAGCAAAGAAAAGTTTGGGCCAATGTGCCCCCAGCCAAAAGTGGTCACAGACCTCCTGTAGTGTCATCTGGTTGACAGTGAAACCCAGTAGCTCACAGATCAAGAGACCTATCATCCAAAGCACAAGTTTGATAACACCCCAGAAGGTGAGAGGATGGATCAAACTGTGATGTTTCGAGATGGGACCAGGTGACAGACATTTTCAGGGCTGCACTGCTTCTGGTCCGGACATACAGTTTGATTTATAATTATAGGCAGCACTAGTTGCCAGATGCTTTCCATCCTCAGAGGCCATTTTCAATTACTTATAACCGAGCCAGATATGAACTATTGTACTGACATTTTCTACACCAGAGTTCTGGCTCAAGGCTGAAGATTTTTTTCCTCCCAAAGTTTCAGCTAAAATGGCTCAGCTGTTTTCAGGAATGGACTAAAGAAAAAAATACTGTTTTTTGCACCTCTTAAAAAAATTCTTCCAGGAGGGCTTGTGTCTGTAATGCCGGGATGAGTGTGTGGTACAAGTTTGTCACTGCCAATCCATGTAGTGTATGACTGTATCATTGCCCTAGGCCCAGACTCTTGGATCTTTAGCTTAAACCACAGCAGCCTGTGCTCTTAGCTCTAGAGATTACTGGTAGACTGGGGCAAAAAAGCAGGTTTCTTGTTCATGGGAAATTTGGACTTTTCGCCAGTGTTGGCTTAATTAGTTTTAACTCAGAACAGCTTTTGAGCTGGACCTTTCCTGGGCCTTGCAACCAGAGCCGTTCTTTGGGAGGGGAGCAAATCAGGAAGACCACCCCAGCAGACAGTGCTGTACAGGCCATTGGCATGTGCTGAGGGCGCCACCACTCATGTGGCTTACACCAGTTTCACACACTAGCTGCTTGCCACCTTCCTCCCCATCCCACCCCGTGCTCTGACCACTCGCCACCTTCCCCCCCGCACAGGCCCCATAGGCTCTGCACAGGCTGATATGCCACAGTCCCTGCACACCCCTAGAGGCAGCTCTGCCTGCAGCGGTCCAGTGAAAATGAGTTTCTTGTCAGTGTCCGTGCTATCAGTAGCTATGAAACGGACAAGAAAGTTAATTTTAGTGTGCAGATCCTGGGAGCTCCCAGGCTCTGTGGCTTTAAGGCAGCCCCACCATACGCTATCCAGGAGTCATGGGGTGTTTAGCCCCACCATACACTATCCTAGGAATCATCCAAGAACTTTCAGGCTCCAAGTCCTGGCTCTATGGCAGGGAATTTGGGAGGTCTGAGAGCCTTGGTCCAGCCAGACACTTCAGTGCTTCCAAGCTCTGAGCTTCAGAGCTGGCACCCCAGACTTAGAACCAGGTCTTCCAGCTGTGGTTTCCAGCCCACAGTCTTCCAGCTGTGGAGTTCTTGGGGCCAGCAACTTCCCACCTTTGGTGCTACTGGGTCTACCCCAGAGCCATGGATCCAGGAGCTGTGCTAGAGGACTGCCCTGAGGAAGAAAGCACCCAGAGCTTCTACTGTCGCCAATTCTACGACACTCACCATGTTCTGTTCTGAGCCTGAAGACCAGAGTTGCCAGCATCCTTAGCTCCAGGGATGACCAGTAGGCCACAGACTCTACCAGTGTGGGTCCCTGGCCTGGGGCAGCCTGCCAGGCTTGCAGTCAGCTTTTGTCTTGGATTTAGAAAAAGCTTGTGGATCCAAAGGGGTTTCAAGCAAAATATTTTGTGAATCATTATTTTGTGATGAAACTTTGTCAAGGCACCAGTTTAGTTCCTTGAGAGCTCATCACATATGGTGGTGCATAGACTAGCTGTGTGATCAGATCCCTTCCTCATTCAGTGTTTGGCATGGCCCTGCTCAGGGTGGAAGTCACAGGTGTGTAGTGGAGGGGGTGTCTTCAAGATTTCCGCCTCATTTGTCACAAAAATTTCAGAGGGTGCAGTGAATGAGGCATGGGATTGGTTCAGGAAGTGGGGGAGGGTCTCATGGGTAAGGATATTGACTGACACCACAAAGAGTTGGATTTAGAGTTAGGTGGGTAGGGAGCTGGTGGCAGGGTAGGACCCAGAGAGTCCTAATGAATGGATCTGTTTTGTCCTGGCGAGAAGTGGCCAGTGGTGTCCCTCGGGGCTTGGTGCTTAGCCCACTGCTTTTCAACATCTTTATCAATGATTTGGATGTTGGGGTGAACAGCTCATTGGCCCAGTTCGCGTATGACACCAAGTTATGGGGAAGCATGGTCATGCTTGAAGATAGGCTCCAGATACAGGCAGACCTGGGCAGGCTGGCAAGATGGGCAGATTGGAACCAGATGAAGGTCAGCACTGAGAAATGTAAAGTGCTCCATCAGGGGACGAACAACCCCCAACACACCCACAGGCTTGGCAGTGCCAAACTGACCAGCACCATGAATGAAAGAGACCTGGGGGTAATAATAGACCTCAGTATGAATATGAGCTGGCAGTGTGATGCTGTAGCCAGCAGGGCAAATAATACTCTGGCATGCATCAATCGATACATCTCAAGCAAAATCAAGAAAGTGATTCTTCCGCTCCACTCAGCACTGGTGAGACCCCAATTGGAGTACTGTATTCAGTTCTGGGCACCGCACTTTAACGAGGACATGGTAAAGCTTGAGAGAGTCCAGAGAAGGCCCACTCGTATGATCAGAGACTTGCTGGCACTCTTCAGCCTGAAAAAGAGGACTTTGTAGCAGCTTACTGCTACATCAGGGGAGTACATCAAAGGCTTGGTGAACAACTGTTCACCAGGGCACCCTTGGGGAAGACCAGGAGTAATGGCCACAAACTCCTGGAAGACCGTTTCAGGATCAACATTAGGAAAAACCTATTCATAGCTAGGGTGTCCAGACTGTGGAATAAACTCCCTCCAGAGATGGTGCAATCGCCTACCCTGAAATCTTCAAGAGGAGACTGGACAGTCACCTGACCCCCAGTTCTCTTTCCTGCCTGGGGCAGGGGGGCTGGACCTGATGATCTTTTGAGGTCCCTTCCAGCCTTACAATCTATGAATCTATTAATCATTTGTGAGCCTGAGGAAGGACATATATGCTTGAAAGCTTGCTGAAAAAGATTTTTTTTTTTGCAATTTCTTAGTTGGTTTAATAAAAGGTATCATCTCTGAACCAAGAGTTCTACAGTTTCGCATTTCTTTTTGTCTCAGACCAACACGGCTACCAAAGACATCCCTGAAACATGGAGGATGCCGCATTTTAGCTGATTTTGGATTTAAACTTTGTTGCTGAACAGCAAGAAAGATTTCTGTACCTCCCTGCCTTTCTGCCATCTGACATCATGGGGCAAGGAATCCTGCCTTATCTGCACATCAAAGAGAAACTCACAAAGACACTGTCATGGACCCAGAGGAGTAGGCTTCTACTTTCAGCTTCCTTTGTGCAAAAATGAAGTTTATTTTCTACCTATGGGGGCTTTTTACCTTCTTTAATTTTCCCTGAGCCTGAGGAAGGGTGCATGTGCCCAAAAGCTTGCAGAAAAAGATCATTTTCTTGTGATTTCTTAGTTGGTCTAATAAAAGGTATTATTTCTGAACCATAAGTTCTAGATTTTTGCATTTCTTATCATTTGTGAAGCACTTGAGACTCATGGTGAGAGAACCTGGAAACATACAGTTGGAAATGAATGTACTCATATTCAGTTCAGGCTTTGAATGCATTACGTAAAGCCTAAAGCCACATACTGAATGAGGAGAGTAAGGAGAAGCCTTGATTAAGGGACCATTCACTGAATGAGGTGAGGGTCCTGGTTTGAAAATAGGACATGATTATGGAATTAGTGATTGTATAATAATGCATCTACAGGGACAATCTTAACCCTTCCATTTCGTCACCCTTGAAGGCTTCCTTTCTAACCTTAAAGATTGCTGCTGTCTTTTAGATAAAGGGCTGTTGCACAGTCAGGACATCAGTCCCAGGTCTGATTTTAAATGCCTTCAGTTCAAGGGTGTTTTGTGGATTTTCCTTTCTAGAATCTAACTGGAGCTACCTGGTATCACAACAAGCAAGCTACCACCCCTACTGCTAGGGATGGTCACCTGCTCACAGCTACTTTCCAGAACATCTGAAAAAAGCATTTGCAGCTCAGGCTGTTAGAAGCAGCACCAGTGTCGTGCACCTTGTGCTCTGTGCCCCGTGGGAGCCAGCATCCCACCGCACTCCTGGGATTCCTCTCATGCTGTCTCTACAGCCAGCGATGCATGTGTGAACCCCTGAGCTACCCCAGGTGGGAGTCCGATTATAGCATTAACTGTGGCTCCTTTAGATCGAGCACTGAGGAGCCTGATCTCACTGGGCTCAATAGAAGAATTTTTTCATTGGCTTTAGTGGGCTTTGGATCAGGTGCCTGTTCTTTCTGTGGGAGATGCCTCGTTGCTTTTTACCCCGACAAGTCTGTAGCCCAAGCACAAACATCCCATCACACTCTAAGCTCACTACTGTTCATGTCCCACATAATTGTAGTTGTTCCTGCTCTGCAATGAAAGAGGGAAACCTGCCCAAAGGCTGACAGATGCGCGAGATAAGGGCACTCCTGTTTGGGTAAGGGCTTTTGCCTGGGATGACTGTACCTGCAGGAGTCAGGGCAGGAAACCAGGTCAGGGTGCCACCTACTCCCCCAGCACTGCTGGTTAATCTTTCTCAGACTGTTATGCAAAAACCATTAGTTAAGCTGTGTTGGAGCCTGGTGTCAGAGTTTGGCCTGCACCTCTGGTGCTGTTTACACTGCAAGGAGAGAATCCTGTCTAGACAGGAATGATTAAGTTCATGGCTTTTCTGGTTAAGTGCCCTAAGTACTCTATCACCTGGTCTCTTATCCACTGGAGGCTGGCTGGTGGGTAGTGAGATGGTGATGGAGGACAGGACATGGTCTTCAGCCTGCTGAAGTTTGGGGTCAGCAACATCTCACCTTTGTGCTGCTCCAAGAAGTAACAGTCCTGCTGCCCAGGAAGTCGTTAAACCTCCTATATGTTGGTGTTATAAGGCCCCAGATGATTCACAGAAGTTTAGGGCTGCAAGGGACTTTGTAAGATCATTGGGTCCAGCCCCCCTGCTGTGGGCAGGAAAGACTGTCAAATAACCCCAGCAAAGTGTGAGTCTAGTCTCCTGTTGAAGATAAAAGTGGAACTTCCCATAATAGGAGTCACACCCAGGAAGCCTAACCACTAGACCATACAGGAAGGACTATGAGACCAGGACCTCATTTTGCTAGATGTTGTACAGACACGAAGAAGAGACAGTCTCTGCCCTAAAGAGCTTGCAATCTCAAGAGACACAACAGACCCATGACAGGAGGGGTCTCATTAAAGTTCACTCAGTTCCAGTTTATCTTCTTGGAAAAATGGATAGATTGAAAAAGAAAGCTCTGTTATGGAAGGGATTTCCTAGTTCCCTCAGTGGGAGCTGCTGGACTAGAACCCTACCGATGAGCAGCTTGAACCTGGATTTCCCCAGTGGCAGACCAGCTCTGTAATCACATAGCAGTATGTCCACAGCTTCCCTTGGAGCATTCACTCAGCAGCAGCCAGCTCCACTCAGTGGTAATTACAAGAGGTTATCTGGCAGACATGAAAAAAGAAAAAAATGGCACTTTACCAGAAGAGAAAGTGTGCTAGTTTGACCTGGCTCCCCAGAGTCTGTATAGATCAGGTGCTTCAGCAGGGGTTTTTGGCACTTTTATCTAAAGCTGATTCAATCAACTATTAGATTAAAGCACCAAAAAAGCCCCACTGATGTCGGGCAAGCTGGGTCAAATTAATGCAATGCTTCTTCTAGGTATGAGCTGTGCTCAGCTTGCGGGCATGCTAAGCTTAATTAAGGCTCTGCTTGTTTTTTTTGTTATCTGTAAGCAGCATAATGTCTGCAGACTCAGTGAGCAGGGCTTGTTTCTCAATAGCAGTTTCAAGATCACTGTGGAAGCAGTACAGACATACCCAAGCCCACTTTCCTTTGACTGAGGCACTTAAGAACTTCAGCTATTTATGCTCTTTCAAAAACATGCCCCACTCTCCCCACTGTGCAGCTTGGTAAACTGAGGCTTAGAAAGTGGAAGGAATTTCATCAAGCCAGCTCAGCGCTGTGATTCCAGTGGTTTCAGATAACTTCTTGACCCCGAGATGCCACAGTGCTCACAGGAGGAAGCCAAACCCAGTACTGAGAGAGGGTTTTCCTCCTGAGGGAGCCATCCTGTCACACAGGTGTTTGCTGACTCATGTCCAACAGCACCTTTGCCCTTCCTAGATTGCCCTGCAAACGGCTATTTATTTATAGCTCTTTTTTTGTGATTCATTCCTTAGTTTGTTGGCTCCCGGGAAAGGACTTGGGCCTTTTTGCACTCACCCACAGAGGGTGGAGAAACCACAGTATAGTGTACACTAATTCCATCCTAGATCCTGACGCCAGTCTCTGCAAAGGGACTTTTGCAAGATATACAGAGCTAGGGATCTGCTAATTTCTAATTTTTAGGCATTGTCTAATACAGGAGAAAAGGATCTGGATAGTTCTTCCAGAGAAACTAGTCTTCAGAGCCATTCTAAGATAGTTGAGCTATGCTGGAAAACTCCCCTGTCAGGATACCATAGGCTGGAATACAAGTGATTTTATTCCTCATAATTACTCTACTTCCAGAGTCCATGCTATTTTAGAATAAAGTAACAACATGGGGGCAGGGTTTTGTTTCTAGAGAAGGTAAATGATATGGAAATAGCTGCAGCAGAACAGATTGTTCCACAACAGCTATCTTTGTTGATTTCCTGTGTAGACAAGCCTTTGGAAGCAGACGTCAGGCTGCAATTTCACAAAAAACTTGGCAACCCGTGGCTGGACAATCAGCCAGTCAGTTCTCTCTAAACCACTGGCTCAGACAGGACTGTCTCAGATTGAGCAGGTGGTTTCAGATTAGGAAACACATTGATCATAATGAATAGATTTGAACAGCAAAACCTTTTTTTCCTCCAGCCCCAGCCCCAGCCCTGAGGTGCATGTAGCTTGTGTGGACGCCATGATTGCTTGGTCACAGCCTGGGTGACGTTACATGCGGAATTAGATTCCAGCACGGCTGTGACCCAGATTTCACGTGTAGAATTCAGGGCTTTTGCAGCCAGTGGGTCTGATACATTTTACATGTGAAATACTTGGCTCTCAGGGGCTATGGCATGGCTGACATTTCATGAGTGAAACCTCTACCTCTTCTAATCTGAGCACTTTCAACACACACTGTAATGCTGCATGGCTGAGGTGTGTTGTGCTTATATACTTTTGATTCTTTTTGCGATGAGGTGTCACATAAGAAGGGGGAGAAGCAGAGGACAAAGGGAAAATGCACAGCAGGGTTTCCAGGGCAAGTCATGGGGTTTTGCCCCCTTAGACCGTGTTGTTACAAATAAAAGAACAATGGGGCAGCAATGTGAGCTGACCTTAATGGTTAACCTCACATTAGTCTCTAGCTTGGTGCACAAATCCTTCCCCAGCACCAGAATTTCCAGACAGCAAACGGGAGCAGAGAAAGAGAGAAATAGAATCACTTTCTAGGTGTTGGGGGAATGGGATCTTTAGACACTTCTACCCTCTTGTTGTCCCTGGGTGCTGTCACCTGCAGATCTCCACCTCCAACCATCAGTGCAGAGCATAGACCTTCTTCCTCACCCCTTCCACCACGATGAAGCTACTATCTGGGGACAAGGCAGAGCAGAGCCTGGCCTGGGACAGCTGAAAGGGTGGACATCAAAGTGACCTGAGAATTGAAAGGAAGCTAGGAGACAGTGACCACGAGTTGATCACTTTCTCTATTCACTGCAAAGCTGGCAAGTCAGTCAGCAATACAGAAGTCCTCGACTTTAGGAAGGTCTGCTTCCACAAACTTAGGAGGCTAGTTGTTCAGGCCCTGAGAAACCACAGTCTGGCAGGGAGGAATGTCCAGGATGAATGGTTGCTCCTCAAGGATGCAATCCTTGAGGCACAAGGGAAGTCCATTCCAACCCACAGAAAAGGTAGCAAAAGGGCCGGACGACCCCCTTGGCTCAATGGGCAACTCAAGGACCTCTGCACAGTGGCGGACCGACAGGAAGGGGCCATGGCCCCTGGATGCTGGCCTGGGGAGAGCGCCAGCCAGGTCCTTCAGAGTTTTTATCATGCAACATGACCAGGACTGGCCCGTCCTATCTGCGAAACCTGCAGCCGTAGGTTTTGCAGATACCATCCATCCCATGGGATGGATGTTTACTTACCTGTTCCAGCCAGAAATTCTGGCCACCACCCTTCCCATCGTGTCCAGTGCACTGGGACTTTCATTTCCTTGCTGGCTGAAACAGGTAACCAAACAGGGCTAGGGTGGGAGATGTTAAGTATTGCTACGAGACGGATGGGGGGAAGGGGGCACGCAAATGCAAGCATTGGCCCCTGGGCACTGGAGACCCACGGTACATCACTGTTCCTGCACCTAGAAAAGGAAGCTTATAAAGGATGGAAGACAGGAAACATCATTAAGGAGGAGTACTCAGCACTAGCCCGCATCTGTAAGAAGCAAACTACGAAAGCCAAGTCTGAAACCGAGCTCAAACTGGCCACTCAAATTAAGGACAATAAAAAGTCCTTCTTCAAATATGTGGGAAGTCAGAAAATGAACACGGGTAACACCAGACCCTTACTAAACCAAGTGGGCCAGCTAATAACTGACACTCAGAAAAAAGCCAATCTCCTTAATTACTATTTCACATTGGTCTCCATCAGCCCAGTGGGATCACCCTGCGTGACAAGAGGCCAGATCACCAGGGGAAGGGTGAACCTGCACCCATCATTACCACTGATCTTGTGAGGGAACACCTTAAGAGACTGGACATTCAAAAATCCATCGGCCGGGATGGAACACACCCAAGAGTGCTAAAGGAATTAGTTGACATTATAGCACAGCCTATGGCGAGGATCTTCAAGAACTCATGGTGCTTGGGCGAGGTGCCTGACAATTGGAAGAGGGCCAGTGTGGTGCCTACCTTCAAGAAAGGGAAAAGGAAAAATCCAGGGAACTATAGGTGAAGTAGCATGACCTCAATCCCTGGAAAAAATCATCAAGGAAACCATTAAAAACATCCTAACAGAATGTAATATTCTGAGAGATTACCAACACGGTTTCATGGCAGGTAGATCTTGTTTGACCAACCTGATTTCCTTTTATGACCAGGTGACACATCACCTGGACAAAGGAGAAGAGGTGGATATCATATTCTTGGACTTCAAGAAAGCCTTTGATCTGCTGTCCCATGACGTCCTCATGGAAAAATTGGGGAGTTGTGGCCTAGACAATGTCATGGTCTGATGGCTGGGGAACTGGCTCTGTGGATAGATGCAGAGAGTGATAGTTGATGGAAACAAATGAGCTTGGTGCACTGCAACCAGCGGTGTCTCCCAGGGCTCCGTTCTTGGGCCTGTACTCTTCAGTGTGTTTATAAATGATCCGGCCTCAGGTGTTATAATTGGACCGGCTAAGTTAGCTAATGACACCAACCTATGGGGAAGTGCAGCCACCCTAGAGGATAGGCTGGCAATCCAGGCCTGACCTTGACAGGCTTGTGAGATGGGCGGATTAAAACCTGATGGCATTCGATGCTGAGAAATGCAAGGTGCTCTACCTTGGGAGAAAGAACCCACATCACACTTACAGGCTCAGCAGTGCTATGCTAGCTAGCACCACGTCTCAAGGAGACTTCGGGGTCATGACTGACCTCAAGATGTATATGAGCCACAAATGTGATGCCACAACTGGCAAAGCAAATGAAACTCTAGCCTGCATCTTCTGATGCATCTCAGATAAGATCTGGAACATCATCCTCCCACTTTACTCGGCCTTGGTGAGACCACAGCTGGGGTACTCTGTCCAGTTCTGGGCTCCACAATTCAGAAAGGATGTGGAGAAGCTCGAGAGACTTCAGAGGAGAGCCACGTGAATGATTAGAGGACATGAGAGCAAGCCTCATGAGGAGAGGCTGAGAGACATGGGACTCTTCAACTTGGAAAAGGGTAGGCTCAGGGGTGACTTGGTAGCAGCCTGTAAGTATGCAGGGGAAGACTAGGTCTAACGATCACAAACTCTTGGAAGACCATTTTAGGCTTGACATAAGGAAAAACTTCTTTACTGTCTGAGTCCCCAGGGCCTGGAATAGACTTCCCCCAGAGGTGGTGCAGGCACCTACTCTGGATTCCTTTAAGAAACACTTGGGTGCTTATCTTGCTGGGATCATTTGACCCTAGCTGCCTGCTTGCCCTTTGGGCAGGGGGGTGGACCCGATGATCTTGCGAGGGCCCTTCCAGCCCTAATGCCTATGAAATCTATGAAAAGTGATAGTGGGGATAGAAACTGGGAATCATGCATCAGATTTTTTCTGGGTTTTCAGGTGGTGAGCCATTCCCTGCTTGTCCTTTGTTCCACATTATTGTGGTAGGCAAGTCATGTGTGGCCCAGTGACATCCAAAGGGAAAGCAGGATTGTAGCGGTGGCATTTACCAGGACCAAACTGGTTAACTGCTCAATCTGTTTCTTTACAGCTATGAACACCTGCTACACACCTTTTATGAACAGGTCCTCTGTTGCTTTATTGATGTAGTGTATCATGCTACTTACACAGCTCTGCACCTTGGTCTATTTTGCATGAGATCACCTGGCCATCATAGCCTGGCTAGACTGGCTAGCACTAGTGATATAGCGCGCAGGAAGTCAGTAGCAGGGGGGGACAGCAAGCAAGCCTGGCTCCTTGACCCACACTTCACCTACTAGCCCAAGATACTTCCCAGACTCAAGACTAGATGGAAGAGGCATTGGCTTGACTAAGCTGACCCTTAACAAACTGTACTCTTACAAAGACACTGTAAATAAATAATCTTCAAACCTCTAATAATCAGTCAAAGGCTTTCTCCTACAGAATGGAAAGAGGGGTGGGGAAGAGACTTTGTTAAAAATCTTTTATTAAAAAAATATTAAAAAGATGAAAGTGCAAAAATATGTGACCCTCGCAGAGGCTCAGCATGAAACACTTGTCAGCAGCAAAAACAACATGTCACTAGAGATTGAAACCCCCTCCCCCACACCCATCATGAGATTACACGTTTAGGACCAGTTGTCCATCTTCCATCTGGTAGAGTCTCCACTCAATGGCCCGGCATAAGATAAACTGCTCCACATTTTGTTGCAAGGTGACATGTCCAAACTCAAATGTGATGCATGCTGGGTCCAAGAAGTAGAAGACTTGGAGGGTGTCCTCAGATTTGACCCCTATGAGCTTTTTTCTGCAGCCTTTCAGAAGCAGCATCTTGGCCTGTCCCAGCAGGAACTTGGTCAGGAAGATCATGTTCCCCTCAGCTACTTGGTACAGGATAGAGAAGATGGACACAGTCTTGGAGAAGTGCAAGTCCAGCACACCAAAGAGGGCTTTGAGGGCAGCAGAGAGCAGCTGCTGCTGGGACGCAGCCTAGGAAGATATGGAAGAGACTATCTTCTATCACCTCCTCACAGAAAGGGCAGGCTGCTGATGCTGCCAGTTCTGAGTGGTAGACACGTAGGCAGGGCCCTCTGCAACAGCCTCCGCTGGAGATCACCAGTTCTGTTGGTGAGGAACAGCTTGTACAAGGGGTGCCAGGCTGGGTGGGCTTGCTTCTGTGTTGCTGCCACTAGGTGCCTCTTCCAGGTCATGTCAGGGTGTGTGGCAAGGACATGGGAATGCCCCACTTTGACTGTGCACATGTACAGTGCCTTCCCAGATAGGATCTCCAAGCAGATCCCACCAGAGAAAGATGTATTGTTATTTGTGTGTTTAAATACTAGGGACAGAGGTTCATTAGATTCAGTTCAATAGGGTTTAAGTCTTTACTGGCTTCCAAATTTTCCATCAATATAAGTGACTGGAGGATTCTCATGTAAGAGCACTACACTCCCACTTTACACTCATCTGCCCAAATGTAGATTTCTGTGCAAAGTGCGGAAAGGCACTGATGAAGAAGGTCCACAGATTATGCACAGTGGATGGAGGGATGGAGGGAGGCAGGGAGGGAGAAATGGAGGGAGGGAGGGATGGAGGAATCATTCTTGCTTTTCCATTTTCTAACCTCTCTCAATTTGAATGTCTCATTAGCAAGCAAAATGCCTTGAGGCAACAAATATGTTTTGCCTGTGGCAAGAAAACAGTAGAACAAGTTGTTGTCTTCTTCCCAAGTCACCCCTGGAATGGAAATACGTCTGCTGCTAGGGCCTTGATCTTTGACGGGACCTGCACTGGGGCTTACAGTGAAGCAGATTCCAGCCCTAGAGTCCATGAGTTTGTCTCTGAGTTAGAAAATGGGTCTTGGACGTGGTATTCCTGGACTCTCAATTTTGCTGCTGAATCAGTGTGGCCTTGGGCAACCTCTTTGTGTCCTAGGTTCCCCAGTTGTGGACTGTGTTTTTAGCCTATTATTCCAATGGGAATTGTGAAGCTCAGCTCGCTGGCATCTTTGAAAGTGCCTGGAGATCCTTGAATGAAAAAGACAGCTGGATAAGAGGGTGATGGGAGCTGAACCTGGGCTAGACTTCATTTGAGTTTGGTTTAATGTTCAAGGTTTGGGTCCCGTAAAGCTGACCACTCATTGCCAATTCCTGGGGGATTCCCACAGTTTTGGGCTGCATCAGAGCCAAGATCTAGAAAACCAGAGCTCCTCTGGATCCAGCAGGAATCTCAAAATACATGAGTGGGTTTGTCTCCAGGCAGATGCAGACAGCACACTTCAGCAGTCCTGGCCCATTCCTAGTGATCGCTGCTTTATCATTTTCTTTGTTAGTCAGAAAGTTTATGTTTAGGTAAAATACAGGAAAATTGGACCCTGGCTTATATCTTATGAGACTGCATGAAAATGTTATATGGCAGTGGATGAGCGAGATGGTGTAGTGTGAAGTTGTCCTCGTGTGTGTACTATATATGTAGTACAGGAAACCCTTGCTATTTGTAGGTTCAGCATTCGCAGTTTCAAATATTTGCGAATGCCAAACCTGCATTTTAAATACACTTTATACACTTACAGGAACTCCTCAGGAACTCTGTGCTTGCTGCTGCCAGGCTCCTGCTGCTGTGATCCTGCTGCTGCTGCCGCGCTCCCACTGTCGCCATCATCTCCATTCCCCTGCGAATAGCAAGGGTTGCTTGTATACCAAAGTGGGTGGTAATTTGTAGGGTGTTTTTCATAAGGGAGCAATGTGGAACAGTGCAGGGAGTACACAGTGTGTGTATGTTTTTGTGAAATGCAGACTATGGAGACTGCAGTTGTTAGCTAAAAAGAGGCAAAAACACTCTGACTCTTGGGCTACTGTGTTACAAAGGAACCATTTGGATTTCATAGATCTGAGTAACTCCTTTAACAAATGAATAGTGCAGAAAAGCCAGTAGCAGCCTGCAGCATGACTGAGTTGAGTGCCAAAAATGTTCGTTATAAGAGTGAAATGTGAAATGTGAAATGAAGGGTTCTTGGTCTTCCTTTAAGGACTGGAAATGTTGGTGGACCCGAGGGAATTAGGTATTCATAATGAATGACAAAAATGTCAATGGGATTTATATGCTCAACCTTTGGGCCCCTTTAAAAATTCCAGAGTAAGTACAAATTCATAGACTTTAGGGCCAGAAGAAACCTTCTGGTTGGACCTCCTGACAATATGGGCTAGGGAAGGGGTTTTCAGCCTTTTTTAACAAGTGTACCCCTTCTGTCTCAAAGTTTCAGCTCATGTATCTGTTTATATTTTTTTCTTGTTTTTAAGGGTGGGGATGCAGATCAAGGCCCCTGCAGTGAGGGAGGGAGTGGAGCTGGTACATGTGCTGCACAGCTGAAACAGAGCATGGGACAGAGCTGCAAGTGGCTCAATTGCAGGGTGCGGGGAGCAGGGATGGCTCCTGCTCCTGCGTGCACCCCAGGGGTGCATGCGGGGCGTGTGGTCCTGGATCTGTGCACAGGGTATAAGGGTGGGCTGCCCCTGCAGTAGGTGCAGACTGAGGCCCCAGGGGTGGGGGAGAGTGAGGCTGGGGCAGAGGCTGCCCAGCCGGAGCGGGGCGCGGAACTGAGCCACATGGTGGGGGTGGCTCCTGCCACCACATGCACCCCAGGAAGACATGGGGGGCGTGTGCACCCAGATCTGTGCGTGGGCCATGGGTAGGCTGCGCCTGGTGCTGGACTGTTCTTGGTGCGGGGCTGGGCTGTGCTTGAGGTGGGTAGTGGTGTGCTGGGAAGGAGGGGCTAGTGGGGCTATGGCAAATTCTGGAGGGGCTGCAGCCATCTCCCACCCCCGTACCTTTAGCCCTGCTCATGTAGCCTCCTGCGGTGAGGGAGGGAGGGAGTGAGACTGGGGCTGGGCCTGGAGCAGGGGGAGGTGCTGCACAGCTGGGGCAGAGCGCAGGATGGAGCCACAGCTCATCCGGGTGGTACAGGGGGTGGCAGCTCTCACCGCTGCACACACCCTGGGAAGCACAGGGGGCACATGCCTCCAGATTTGCATGCAGGGTGGGCTGGAGCCAGGGCTGCGCTGGGTTCTTCCTGGCAGGGGCTGGTCTGGTCTGGGCTTGGGGCAGGCAGCGGTGGTGCTGGAAGGGGCTACAGGAAGGGCTGCAGCCGCTCCAGAATTTACCGTAGCCCCCCCAACTCTCCTTCCTTTGCCGCCACTGCCCATCCTGAGCACAGCCCAGCCCAACCCCTGCCAGGAAGAGCCCGGTGCCACCCCAGCCTAACACCCTTACCGGGAAGAGCCTGACGCAGCCCCTGGGCCCAGCCCGGCCCACCCCCTGTGCAGATCTGGGGGCACATGCCTCCCATGCCCTCCTGGGGTGCGCATAGCAGCAGGAGCCACCCCCCTCTGTGCAGCTTAGTCCTGTGCCCCACCCTGGCTGGGCAGCCCCTGTCCCAGCCCCACTATCTCCCCCATACCTCTTCCCCCGCAACAGACTTATCAGCTGGATCCCGCTGCTCTCCACATGGCCAGGCTGTGCTGCGTACCTCCTATGACCCTTTTAAGTACCCCTAGGGGTATGTGTACCCCCGGTTGACAGCCTCTGGGCTAGAGAATGTTCCAGTAACTGAGCCCAGTGACATGTGTTTGGCTTAAGTCCATTCACCCAGAAGATATCCAGTCTGGAAGAGACGAGGAATGCACCACGTCCCTTGGAAATCAGTTCTAAACCTCAGCACAGCCTTAATTATGGAGTCATTCCTGACACCTCCAGGATATTTGTATTACTCAGGCTGACACATTTTTAATGCACCTTTAAAGAATGCTTGTCATATTTTTAATCCCTATAATATTTATGCACTTATGACCCTCACTGCCTACACTCTTACCTACTAATTCACTGAGAGCTTCTCTTTGGAGTTCAGTGGAAAAATGCGAACCACCTTTTTGCCTGGAGTGCTAGGTGAGTGACTGGCAGCTGGGAGGTGGTAAAGAGCACTGAAAACCAAAGCAAAGCCCTTGGAAAATCTCATCTCTCTTGTAGCTGACATGAGCTATAACCATTTCCCTTTGAAGAACTGTAGCTAAAGGACATATAAATCACCTCCATGAACCCCACAGCCTGTGTAGGGGACACTAATTCACATGGCATTGTCCAGGCACCTGGCACATATTGCAAGTGCTCTGTTCTGGGGCATATCTAAAGAGTACAGAAAAGGCCAACTGTAGGTGGAGTAAAAGTGGGCACAACGTGTACAAAGGTGAGTGACTAACAACAAAAGTGAAGTTGGATATAGATTCTAGTATCATTGAGTCATAGTCATATAGGACTGGAAGAGGGACCTCCAGAAATCATCTAGTGGCTCCCCCTACAATAAGGCAAAATCAAACATAGCTAGAGCATTCCTGACAGATGTTTGTCTAACCCAGGGGTCAGCAACCTTTCAGGAGTGTTGGGCTGAAATAATTCAGCTCAGTCTCAGGTTGGCTGCCACTTGCAACCCAACCACTACTGCTGTTGCTGTTGCTTCCTCTGCTACCAAATTGCCACTGATGCAACTGCAACCCAGCTTCTGAATTGTGATTCCCAATTCCCACACTAGTGAATTGTCACCAGTATCTGGACTTTGTGAACTGAATGAAATACCTTGGCAGGGTGGATCTGGCCTGTGAGCAGTAGGCTGCCAACTCACGGTCAAACCTGTTTTTAAAAACCTCTCCTGAAGAAGGTTGTACCACTTCTCCAGATGGTCTGTTTGCACTATCTTCACAGGTAGAATTTTTTTCCTGAAATTTTGCTTTAAATTAAGGTTGTTTCATCTTGTCTTATCTACAGTAGCTCTGGAAGCTTCCCCATGCAGTTCAGCCAATGGAACTTAATCCATGCCGCAATATCCTCTGCTTAGCTTCCTCAGAGCTTTGCCAACACACCTCACTGCTGACCTGCAGCGCAACACTTGTTATACCAATCCTGGGTTCTCCACACTTAGCTCTGCTAATGCACCTTACTGCTGACTTGCAACCAATGCTCACTTCTATGCTAGTTCTGGGATCTTCATTAATGTATATCAGTGGCAACTTGCAACCCAACACTCACTCTGAAACGTATACTTACATAGCGAAACATATACACAGGTAAGCGGCAGGGGCCAGAGTTAATGCTGAAAGTAGGGGGCCAGTACACACATCCACAGGAGGCCTCAAATGCCTCTACAAAAACGCGCATAGTATGGGAAACAAGCAGGAGGAACACACCCTCCTGCTAGCTGACACCAACCCAGACATAGTGGGGATCACTGAAACGTGGTGGGACTCAACGCATGATTGGGCAGTGAATGTCAAGGGCTATAGGCTGTACAGGAGGGACAGGATAGGAAGGAAAGGTGGGGGCATGGCACTATATTGAGGAGGAATATCCATCCTCATCAATTAACGAAGAATCAGAGGAGGGGCACTCTGAAGGGCTTTGGGTTACATTACAAGGCAGTCGAGGGGAAAGAGACTTAATGGTGGGGGTTTACTACAGACCTCCCAACCAAGGGGAAGAGCTTGACCAGGAATTCTTAAGTCAGCTCACGGACGTAGCAAAGTCAAAGGATGTGGTAGTCATGGGGGACCTGAACTTCCCGGACATCTGCTGGGAAAAGCAGTCAGCCAGGTCTGACCGCTCACGTAGGTTCCTAGCCAGAATGCAGGACCTCCATCTAACCCAGGAGGTGCACAGCCCCACCAGGGGAGATGCCTTGTTGGACCTGGTGCTGGCCAC
>NW_017728924.1:11733852-11735170 GCF_001723895.1 Crocodylus porosus | reverse complement strand
GTCCTTTTTTAAATACATAGGGGGTAAAAAGAAGGTTCCGGGTAATGTGGGGCCCCTGCAGGACACGTTAGGAAATTTGGTCGTCACACCAGATGACAGAGCCAACATATTTAACGATTTCTTTGCCTCCATTTTCCTGAGCAGGGACTGGAACAGTCACCCCCCGGCTGGGCCCACCTCAGGCCCCAGGGGAGGCGCACCTAGGCCAAGGGTCAGGGAGGATCCAGTCAGGGAACTTCTGGAGGGACTGGACGTATTCAAGTCAGCTGGTCCTGACTATTTCCACCCCAGAGTACTGAGGGAATTAGCTGAGGTCATTGCAGGACCCCTGGCACGGCTTTACGAGCACTCGTGGTGCTCTGGTGTAGTGCCAGAGGACTGGAAGAGGGCCAATGTGGTTCCCATCTTCAAGAAGGCGAAGAAGGAGGACCTGGGAAACTATAGGGCAGTTAGTCTTATCTTGATCCTGGGCAAGCTTTTTGAGAAAATTATTCTGGCGCATATCCACGAGGGGCCATCGGGGAGATCATGCTTGGGGCAACTAACATGGGTTCATCAGTGGCAGGTCCTGTCAGACCAACCTGGTGGCCTTCTATGACCAGGTCACCAAATCCTTAGCTGCAGGGGTAGCAGTGGACATAGTCTTCCTGGACTTTCGGAAGGCCCTCGACACCGTCTCTCATGCATTCTCATTAAGAAACTGGGGGACTGTGGTGTCAACACTTACGCAGTCAAATCGGTTGCCAACTGGCTGGAGGGCCGCACCCAGAGAGTGGTGGTGGATGGGTAATTTTCAGCCTGGAGGGATGTGGGCAAGGCTCAGTCCTCAGGCCTGCATTGTTCAACATCTTCATCAGTGACTTGGACAAGAGGGTAAAAAGCACCTGGTTCAAATTTGCTGATGACACTAAGATGTGGGGGGAAGTGGGCATGCTAGAAGGGAGGAATAGGCTGCAATTGGACCTAGAAAGGTTACAGGGGTGGGCGGATGAGAATAGGATAGGATTCAACACGGACAAGTGCAAAGTGATGCACCTGGGGAGGAACAACTGGCACCATACCTACAGGCTGGGGAACTCCCTTCCCGTCAGCGCAGAGGCAGAAAAGAATCTTGGAGTCATTATTGATGCCAAGATGAACATGGGCCAGCAGTGTGGGGACGCAGTCAGGAAGGCCAACCGTACCCTGTCATGCATCCACAGATGCATCTCAGGCAAGTCCAGGGAGGTGATCCTCCCCCTCTATGTGACACTGGTCAGGCCGCAGCTGGAGTATTGTGTCCAGTTCTGGGCGCCGCACTTCAGGAGGGATGTGGACA
>NW_017728924.1:11666319-11733476 GCF_001723895.1 Crocodylus porosus | reverse complement strand
CATTTGACCCCAGTACTCTTTCCTGCCATGGCAGGGGGTCAGACTAGATGATCTGCTCAGGTCCCTTCCGACCCTAGAAACTATGAAACTATGATGCCAGTCCCTGGATTTTCACATACAGCTCTGCCCCCCACCCCCTTGGTCTTACAGTCTTTGAATCAACCAAGCCTGATGTACCTGGGAATACGTTTAGCAGTTATACAGCTACAGCTATATAGATATTGATGCCTATGTAATGCATTTAGTCTGGTATAAGGGTGTCCACATGGAAAACAATTTGCATAGAACAATATTGGTTTAATCTCACACCTTAGGTTTATGCCAAAACACCTTTCCCAGGCCAGGTCACCTTTCCCAGGCCACTTTTCCCAAAGGCCACGCCTGTTAGCTTGCAGTGATTGTATCAGTATAATTATTTCAGTTAAGAGTGGGATTTCTCCTGAAATAATTAAACTGGCACAATCCTCAGCATGGATGCAGTTCTAAAGGTGCCTTATCCCACTATACTTTATTTGCCTTCTTGAATGGGACTAGCATACTGGCGTAAAGCACACTGGTACCATATCTGAATCTATACTGGGATTCAGCTGTTTCAGTCTAGTTACAGTGCTATGAATTTTGTAGACAAAAAAGCAAGAAGTAGCAACAAACAATCAGATGAAATAAGGAAAAAGAAGAGAATCAGAATAGAAATGGAATATATGGTTACATACATTATGCATAGGTCAGGAAGAAAGGAGAAGCAGGTATAGGAGTCTTGTAGGTCTTGAGGAGGTTTTTTCTATACATATGGAAAAAACAGGCACAGAGAAATGGGGCAAAACAGAATTAGTTAGAAGGCAGTGACTGTTCAAGCAAGGTGTTTTCTTCCCAGTTAGCATCAGGGAATGATACGGGTTCAGACCTCTCTGGGGCACTGATGACTACTTTTATTAATGAGATGACCAGCAGAGTTAAATGTCAGGGGGATGTTTTGCGGCTTCACTGCTTTTAAAGAATTGTTTCCATGAGAAACCGGCCCCGGGAACACACCTCCCGCAGGAGGCAATAGGTGAAAGAAAGAACAGGCACATTCCAACGGCATGACACACACTTGGAGTTAACCGTTCATGTGCTGTTGGACTGTCGTTGTGTAATGTGGGATTTCTGGAGGCAGCTGGCTTACTTGCTTCTCATGCTTTGCAGATGTTTCCCCCATGGGTACTTGCTGAGGCATGTCCTTGTATTTTTCCTCCAGTGCCTGGAAATTTACTGCTTTTTGATGTCATATACCCAGTCATTCTTTATTCAATGTTGAAATGGGAACCAAAACTCATTTGGTATCAATCAGAACCCATGAGAATATAACCTCAGGGGCTGGTAGCAAAGGGAACCCATCTGAGCTGGAAAGGATAATGGTCTAGAGATTAGACCCTGGGACCGGTGGCCAGGACTCCCAGCTTCTACTTTTAGCTCTGCAATTGACTCACAGCAAGACTTTCATAAGCACATCATTTGGAAGCAGAGCCTGGTGGTGAATGCAGAAACTTAGGAGTCAGGAAACCTGGGTTCTATACCCATCATTGAGTCACTTCCCCTCTCCCTGTCTTACCTTTCCGTTCCTGTAAAATGGTAGGGAGAATATTTTTCTATTGTACAGAGCAGCTGAGGCTGAGACCATAGTTTTAATGGGAGCTTTTGCTAGATGTCATTGAAAATTTCAGCCTTAAAAAAACAAATTCTAGTAAAATGCTTTCAGATCCTGGGCTGAAATGTGCTGTAGCAGAGCTGGTAGATGTAGCTATCACCAGTTCCTTACATCACTTCCAGCCATTTCCATTTGGTATCTCCTCTTGGGGATCAACAAGGAGTGCTGCACCCGGGACCACCAGTTCAGCCTGGCAGCAGAGCTAGCATGTGTTTTGATTTGGTGTGTGGACCCCACAGCCATAAAATACAGGACTGTGTCCCAAATGACCTGATTCTTTCTGTGTTCTGTGGCTGGTGCACTGCAATCCTCAGGTCTGCTGTTATGTCTCAGGTTATCTGCTCATTCTTGACAGTGAGGCATGGGACTGAGTTTTATGGGTCAGTAGATCAGGTCTTGCATGAATGTCCAGGTAACATGAGCCAGACTCTCAGAGTCTTGTGCCAGCATCTTGGGATAAGTTCCTGAGTTTCCTTTTTGATTGTGCTAAGGCTATGGCCAGTAACCAAGGAGAGGAAGAACCTAATCCTGTTCGAGTCACCTGGGCTTTTGCTATGCATTTGCTGTCACTGTTGATTTTACTTTCAGTGAGACTTAGACTTTTAAGCATCCAAACCATTTTATAATTGGAACTTAGGTTCTCAACCCACTGAAGACTTTTGAAAATTTCATCTCAAATCTTGATCAAACCTTTGGGCCTGGATGGGTATTCATGTTAGAGGAAACATGACATGGAATGAGTTAATATACAATGGGCACATCTACACATCACCCTGTAGTGACATAGTGATGGTCTACACATGATCTGCAGCTATGTCACCATAGCAGTGTGCTTCCTTGGTATAGTGCGCTGCTATGGCAACATAGCGGTGAAATCTAACCATGCGCCATACGCATGGCACAGTAACCACCCATACTGCTCTGTGCTTTAGTACTTTAAAAAGTAAGTACTAAAGCACAGCACCATAGCAATGTCGCCATACAGAGACATGTAGACATGCCCAATGAACTATAGTTTATTCCTAGTTTAACCCAGGAGCACCCATGTCATGAGGAACTGAGCTCAGAACTGTAATAGGTCTACTAGATCTCTGCCACTTGGTAAAGTGCTTGCCAATGTCTTTTGTTATAACAGAGGGCAACACTGCTACTTGTGCTAGTTAGTGTGAGGTGAACACTGCTCGTTCTAACCTTCCAAGGCAGGGTGCTCATTCTGATCACAGATACTCTCTTCTTTCAGTCTCTCCGCTGGCTTTCCACCTTCCATTGATTTGGAACCAAGATTTGATTCTCACCTTCTTTTCTTGTCCACCATTGCAGCAAAGCTACCTCAATGCCTGTCTGTTTCCCTCATAGATGTACCTGTGCCTCTGCTGTTCCAGCCCCTGTGAACAGAGTCCCCCTCCACGATCTGATTTTTACAGTCACTATTAGAGTTGGGTGAGGGCTTTTTTTTTTCATATTAAGCATTGTGGGGTATTTTTTGAAAGCTCAGATGCCTTGAAATCAACTTTTCATGGAAATGTATCAGTTCTCAATACATTTTCTTTGGTATGGAGTCTCATGTCTGGCATAGTCTGGTGAGAGAAACTAACTCACATCAGAACTGCCAATAACTCAGTGGTTATGACACTTATCTGGAAGACCCAGGTAAAAGTTACTGCTCTGCAGAAGTAAGGACTTGACCCTGGGAGTGTCTACACATGCATTTAAGCTCAACTAAATTTAATTCTAGTGAGCATTAAGCAATTTTTGGCAGGTGTCTACACCCACAGAGACTTGTCACTAAAGTTGGTAGTGCCAAGTTCCTGCAGCCCTGCTATGTACCCCTAGTGTCTGAGCAAACCCAGCATTAAGGTTAGTGCCAGGTCGTGTCTACACATGCATTAATGCAGCCTAATTTCGCCATTTTAAATGCACATTAAGAGCACGCATGTGTAGATGTGTGTGCATTATGCACATTAAATTAGGCTAATGAGCATTAATGTGTCTCATGTAGATGCAGCCCCTGAGTCTTCTGCATTGAAAGTGAATGCCCTATTGGGAGGACAGCCTTACACTGTGAAACATGCTGCAAGGTCTCACTGTTGTTTTGACATGGAACAAAAACGATATTTGAAATCTTAAAATATTTTAGGATATGGAAATTTTGTTTTAAGACAAATGACTAATCTCATTTCCTTTTAAGTCCTGTTCTAGACTTACTTCTGTGGAGATTCTTCCAAGAAAAGTCAAACAGGGACACCTGAATCCAGTCAGTTAATTATTACAAGTGTTTTTACTTAACAACACTCCTGATTCCAGCCCACGTAGGCAGGCCAATCTTATTTTTACCATGATCCTTCTTTCCTTTCCACTGGCTGCCATTCTCACTTGCATCCTGCTTTGAATGAGATCGTAGACTCTGCAGAGTAGAGGCTGCATCATCTTGTGCAATGGTAGGGCACCCAATGCACTGGAGCCCAGGGGTGAATACGAACACTCATGTCATATCGCTCATGCTATGAAATTACTAATGTTAATCCTCCCACTGCCTCAATTAATGACAAGTCGCTGTTCTCATGTGTTCATGGTAACCACAGTCTCTAGAGAGCCAGGCCTGCTTCCTGACACAGCTAAGTTCTCAGCTGGAAGATGATTCCCCAGTGACCTGGAGGATGGGACTGAAAGAGCCTTTGTTTTCCTGGATTGTGATTGTCAACCAACAAGCCACTGTCACAGCCGGCTATTTTACAGCCAGTTTTCACCAGCTGAGGATATCAACCATTGTGAGATATACCTTCCTTCCACTGCCGGCAGGCTGAACTGTTTATTGGCAGGTTTCTGGCTGGTTTCCGGTTCTTTCCTGGCCCCCCCCCCTCCTTACTGCTGCTCCTGATTGTATAAGGCAGCAGGCTTATGTCCCCTCCCTGCCACTTTTGAGAGCAAGTTCCCAGAGTGATCCAACTGGTTTGGCCACTGCATGTGTGGTGCTTGTTGGGGGAAGAGGGGGGTGGGGATCAGAGGGGGCAGAAGTGTTTCTTTGAAGGAGGCTGGAAAGGATTTGTCAGATGCAAATTGCACAGGGGAAAAGTAGGTGGTCTTAGATTTCTGTGGCAGGAGCAGAGGGGCTTGGGGGCCAAACAGCATTGTTTTGTAAGCCTTGCAAATCTGTGAATCTAACCGTGATGAAATAAATGCTCTGGGAGTGACATTCCCCCCCTGTGCAGCATGCCTCACACTACTCGCAGCCACCGCACAGGAGTCCAAAATCAGTATCAGCAGGACCCAGGGCTTAGCTTCCCCTGGTGCAAATCCTGTGTCATTCATCTGAGTGCGAGGGAGTAATGGCAGATTTATTGGAGAGGAGCTGGAGTTTTGTTTCTTCAGCTACATACCTACTGCCCCTAGTTTGTGGCACCTTATAGAAAAGAAAACAAAAAGCTCACACATTTTTAAAAAGAGTGCTGTTATACACTGTATTAGCTTGAGCCTTAGGTAGGCATTTACACTTCTCTGTAAACAGAAGGAAAGGAACTGTAAGATATTTCCATTCTCATCTAGAGGAAAAGAGGTGTAGAGACTGAAGGAGTTTAGTTGGTATGGGTTTTGGATTGAAGCAGGGTGAGGAAAACCGTCCCAAAGTGAACAGTGCCTTAAAGAAGCATTTCTCAACCTGTGGGTTGCAAGAATATATGAAATGGATCAACAAACTTTAAAAATTGATTTTCCTTTAAAGGAGAAAAAGTGAGAAACTGTGGCAGAGTTCCAGCCTGCAAGGGGCTGCTTGGGGCCCCCCATGCCCCTCCACCCACCCCACATAGCCACCCCCTGCCCCACACACTGAGGCCAGGGGCAGGGGCACGGGGTCGGGACTGGCCATTGATGTTTACAATTGGGTCCTGGTAAAAAAAAGGTTGAGAACCGCTGCCCTAGAGAGCCCCTGCTGGGTAGCTGAAGGAGAAAGTACCCCAGACCAGTGAGCAGGTCACTGTCTGAAGGGTGTTTGTCCTGCTCTTTTCCCTGAATAAAGTGCCCCTCACTCTGTCCAGAAAGCCCTGGGAGATAGTGGTGAATAAGGCAGGGAGAGGAAGTTAGCTATATTAGACTGAAGTCAGGCAGAAGGCACGGCACATTTGCACCTTATATAGAGTAAATTAGAGATGTATAGCATATGCTTTTGTAAGCAGTGGGCTTACTTCATCAGATGCTTCATCACTGGGGGTTTGAGTAAATGACTTCCTGAGGTCCTTTCCAACCCTGATTTTCTATGATTCTATGATGAAGTAACCCTTCTGCTTACAAAAGCTTATGCTATATAATTCTGATGTAATTAGGTGAATAAGCCAGCCAGGAGTCAGGATCCATCACTTGCCAGGTATTGGCAAAGATAGAACTTGAACTAAAAGTGAGCTTGAGCCACGTAGTTCGAGCTCAGATGCAGACTGAAACGCCCTCAAAGTGCAGTGACTTCAGAGATCTTAAGGCCAAAGCAACCATCTGATCAGTCTGTGCCCTATGTTTACCATATCTAGCCCAACAACTTGCACTGAGGGTAGACCCCAGAAGTCCCGACTCACCACCTCCTGGGCTCTGACTGCCAGACTCCCACACTCTCCAAAAGCCAGGGCCAGAACTGTGGAGTCCTGCTTCCTGGTTCTTTCCGTATTAAACACTAGGCAACGCTCTGAGACTTGTAAGTGGAACTTCAGAGACAGGGTCTCAGCTCACTCCCGTCTCTGAATATAACCCAGGCTTGCAGACTCCTCCTCTAGGTACCAGGCCACGCTCCTGCCTCGTAACTGCAAACCAACCCTTACCCCTTCCACCCACATGGCTTATCCCAAAGCCCTCCAGCATTTCTGAGTCAGGTTTGCGCTCATTTATAAGCATGGTATTGTGCTGGGTGAAATACTGGGTGAAAGTGCATTGTATAGCCCAGTCATCAGTGACAGCTAATTATAATTTATCCTTTGTTGAGCAAGAGACATTGTCCTCACAGTTGCATGTGGCACAAAGATAAAAGCAGCCCTTTCTTAGAGGATTCACACCAGCCCAAGAACCTCCTTTTTTCTTAGAGGTCTTAGAGTCTCTTTAGAAGTCAAACATGCCTTTGAAAAGACTGGAAAGGTGTTGAACAAACCAACCGACACAGATCATGGATAGACCCAAGGCCATTTCCTTACAACTGGATGGACTTGAGGCAGATAAGAGATTTGCTGATTGCTTTGTTTTATGGCTGAAAGCAAAGGATCCTCTTAACTGGTAAATCATTTACAGGACTCAGCTTAGGCCTCTAAAAGGCTAGATTTTGACCCAGAGCCTGCTGAACAGAAAATGTCTGGAAGACCCAGTTCAGTTGCTAGAAGGGCAGGGAATAAAAGAAAGAGCCATTTTGCTGAATGGGAGACTGTCGGTTTGGCCATGTTTATATCACTTTGCAGACAAGAAACAAACCCCACTTCTGCTTCATGCACACCAATCTAGCAATTAGGCCCGGTAGCATAGATGACTTAGTGCCATCCTAAGGAAGCACCCCCAGCACTGCATTCAGGGTCTCCCAAGATAGAAAGCCTGAGAGCAGCGTTGGGGCACTCTCAGAGCCACTCCACTCATGCACAGTGCGAGCGAGTGGGTGGAACTTGTTTCTTGGTTGCAGCCCTTATACAAGCTGTAGTGTTTAGACCCAGCCAGTCACACCTTAAAATCTGAACGATGAGGGAATTGATTCAAAGCCTGTATCTCACAGACCTGTGCTTGCTTCCAGCAACTATAACCTCATAGATTCAGATTCATAGACTGTTAAACATCTTTCAGAAGGAACATGGTAAAGATAAAAACCACCTATAAGTATACAACATTGTCCTTAGCTGTTCTTTACGACAAGTTAAACCCACAACTAACTTGAAACTCATGACATTATTTCTTGTTGTCATTGGCAGTGAACAGAGGCTGTGGGCACTTTTTTCCCCCTGCCTCTGGCATCAGAATTTATCAGAAATTCAAAACTCAGATGCATTTTTTCACAAGGAACACTGCAACGTGCTGTGGGAAATGATGCTATTTCAGCCATAGCCCTTTGGCACCAGCCAAGTCCTCTAATTGCCAGATTAACAACAAGAAGACATGTGGTGCCTAAAGTTTTGGTCCGTGCCATTAGTCACTAAAACAATACACACAAGCCAACAAACAACAGTAATGAGAATATAACTGTCTTTCTACCATGTTGGCATTTCTGTTAACAGTAGATCTTGCATAACTGCGTTAAACAGCACCAACGTTTGCAGTCTCCCAATGTTTTCTCTTTCGTATTAGAATTATTTGCTCAGCCAACTGGATTCAGCATAGTCCTTTAGCATGATATGAATTAATTGCTTGACGTACTGAAGTCCAAAGTCTTGCACCTGATATAAGCTATTTGTTTTGCATATTTGTTATGTGTTGTACTGCTGGAAGCCCGGGGCACTAATAAAGACTAGCTGATTGGTGGCATTTTTGGGAAAGCTTTATTATCAGTGTTTGCATTAAGGGACTGGTTCTATGAAGTACTACACAGGCTCCATTGAGGCTTTTGCCTGCAGCAAGGAAGTGGGGCCAATCTGAGGTCAGAGCTACATCTCCATAATGAACCCATATTACTACTTTTATCTATATGTATTACCATAGTGCCCCAGAGTTCTGGCTGTGGACCAGTGCCCTGTTGTAGGTGCTGTAGATATAAAATAGCCAAGGTCTTCCCTCCTAAACCTGACAATTTAACATAGTGCTTCACAGCATAAACTGCTCAACAAGAACAACCTGGCTAGGTGCTCAGGATGGTGTAGACTGATGTAGCTCCACTGATTTCAACTGGACTATAGCAATTTACAGATCCTGCATGGACTGGAGAATCTGACCTATGGTATGGCTGCTGACTAGTTTGTAGCTGGCATGTGGGATACCATAAACATGTGCAGCACTGCAACACTGCCATAAGGTCTTACTTGTGACCGTTGTTCCATCATGTCTCAATGTGATATTGAGTTACTGCAGTCTTAGTCTGATGTTATACCACTCGGATGTGTTGTGTGATGAAGCGTTGGAACACAACACTGAAGTCTCACTGCCTAATAGATCTCTAAATGTCCAGAAAACTCAGTTTCCTCCACACAGCACAGAAATATGAAAATTGTGATGGTCACTGAACATTCTACTATCTGGTACTGAAAGAGTCACAAAAGCTGGGAGATGTGGTTCTGAGAAGCCTTCAGAAATTTAGCTCATGGGTCTACAACGCTTGAAACTTCAAGAGCACAAGAAGCACCTTCTTTTCTTGATGGATTTCTGGTACTCCTTGCATTCATGTGCGAAAAAAAATAGATGAGAACAAACTTTTTCTTTTGGTTTTTTGGCTATTTCTGCTTTTTTAGCTAGACACAGCACAATAAGAAATGTTATTCAAATAAGAGACTCTTCTTTGGCCATAACAACAACAATTATGATTAACAGTAATGAATTAATATGATTAACAGTAATGAATTAATGTGAAAGCTCCTAGGACCCTCAGTCATGGACCAAGATGCCATTGGGCTGGTACTATACAAATGCAGAACACAGAAACCCCCGTCCCTCTAGAGAACTTACACTGAGATACAAAAAACAACAGGTGAATACAGACAGACAGATGGGGGAATGCAAGAAAACAGGCCTGGAGGAAGGTTCTTACTCCACCTGAGCTATTCAGTTCTTAAGTCTGGCAGTGACTCTTTGAGTTGATTGGGGATATCAGGAATAGTATTAATATGAATTCTGGATTTTCTATGAGAATATTTTTGAGAGAAAATTAGGAATTTTAATGTAGAACAGTTTAGCCTTTTCCACTCTATTTTTAACTTTTTCATAGATTTCATAGACATTAGGGCTGGAGGGCACCTCGGAAGATCGTCGAGTCCAGCCCCCTGCTTCAGGGGCAGGAAGTCAGCTGGGGTCACAGGATCCCAGCAAGATAAACATCCAAATGTATCTTGAAGGTGTTCAAAGTAGGTGCTTGAACCACCTCTGACAGCAGTCTATTCCAAATCTTGGGGTCTCGGACACTAAAGAAATTCTCCCTTATGTCCGGCCTGAAATTGTGTTGGTGGAGTTTATGACTGTTTGAGCTTGTCATCCCTTGAGGTGCTCTGGTGAACAATCATTCTTCCAGATCTTGGTGAACGCCCCTTAAAAACTTATAGGCAGCCACCAGATCACCCCTGACCCTGAGCTTTTCCAGACTGAAGAGTCCCATAGCTCTCAGCCTCTCATCATAAGGTCTGTTTTTCTGACTTCTGATCATGCACTCTTCCCTGGACTCTCTCAAGCTTCTCCATATCCTTTTTGAACTGTGGAGCCCAAAACTGACGCAGTACTCCAGCTGCGGTCTCACCAAGGCTGAGTACAAGGGGAGAATGATGTCCCGGGATTTTCTTGAGAAGCATCTATGGATGCAAGCCAGTGTTTTGCTCACTTTACAAGCCGCGGCATCACATCGAAGGCTCATGTTCGTTTTGTGGTCAATGATAACCCCCAAGTCCCTTTCATCTGTAGTGCTAGCCAGCGTAGCACTACCAAGTCTATAAGCATGGTGCAGGTTTTTCCTCCCCAGGTGGAGAACCTTGCATTTTTCAGTGTTAAACACCATCAGGTTTTTCTCCGCTCATTTCCTGAGCCTGTCAAGGTCAGCCTGGATCACCCTCCTGTCCTCAGGTGTGGATGCTTTTACTCCAAAGTTTGCTGTCATCAGCAAACCTGGCCAGTCTGCTTCTGACCCCAATGTCCACATCATTAATGAAGATGTTAAATAGTATAGGCCCAAGGACAGAGCCTTGGGGGACCCCACTGGTCACAGTGCACTATGACGATTGACTTCTGTCAACCACCACCCTCTGGGTCCAACCACATAGCCAGTTCCCCAGCCAGCAGATCATGGTTGACCCAAGGCTCCAGTTGGCCAGGTTTGCCAAGAGAAGATGATGGGATACCAGATTGAAGGCTTTTTTAAAGTCAGGATATACGACCTCAATCTCCTCTCCCTTGTCCAGGTGATAGGTCACCTGGTTATAACAGGAAATAAGATTGGTCAAGCAAGACGTACCCATGACAAATCTGTACTGGCTATCCCTCAGGATATTGCCACCAGCTAGTCTGTTAAGGATGGCCTCTTTGATAATCTTTTCTAAGACCTTCCCCAGGATAGAGGTCAGGCTAATGGGCCTATAGTTAGCCGGATCCACTTTCCTCCCTTTTTTGAAGACAGGCACCACATTGGCCTTCTTCCAGTCTTGGCACTTCACCAGAGCACCAGGAGTTTTCAAAGATCCATGCCAGGGGCTGGGCTATGATGCTCGCCAGCTCCTTGTGTACCCTGGGGTGTAGTTGCCAGGGCCAGCTGACTTGAAGGTATCCAGCTTCTCAAGGTGTTCCTTCACAAGGTCGGCATTGATGGAGGGTAAGGAATCTCCCTCAGTCGGGCCTTCCCATCCCATAGTGGGTGGGGGTGTCCCTTGGGACTGGTGAAAGAAATGTTTGAAATGTTTTGACACACCAGCCCCTCTGTCTTGTTTTGGATTTTTTTTTTTTTAGTTACAAGTATTTTGGATTTGTCTTCCTCTCCTTTTCTTTCAATACCTTATTTTCGTCTCCCTTGTTCCTCTGGAAAAGTGAGAAAAAATAATTTCACAATTCCCCAGGGGAAATAAGTTTAAAAGTCCAAAGTGCTCCCACTTTTATTTTCAGCTTTTTGCAATGGAAAAATAAATGAGAGAGAAAGATTTTTTTTAGTGGAAGAAATGGAAAGAAAAAAACACCCTTGTGAGAAAATGGGAATTTTCCAATTAAAAAAAATAAAGAACTGAAAAATATTTTCATAACATTCTTTAATATGACAAGATTGTCAAAGAGATTTATTTTTAAAATTAAATACTTATTTGGAAATATTTTCTCCCCAAAATCCTTCTCAATGAGGCTTAATTTTTCAGTGAAGAAACTTTGAATTATCATGATTTATTCTGCTGTAGCCAGCACATCTTGGATATAGATACACTCTGCCATTTCTTCTTTAAGGACATGATATCCTTTCAGCCTATATAGCATTGCCCTGCAGGAAGCCAAGATTTCAGCCCTTGCTGTCTGGTCTCCAGGCTGTTGGGGCATTAGCATACTTTTTGATCAGCATATTCAGAGCCTGAGGTGGGAGCAGCTGCCGTGAGTGTTATTTCTAGGTAGGCAAGGAGGGACACTTAGAGGCTCTAAAGGGGAATCTGTCTTGGTCACAAAGAGTATTTATAGCCATGCTCCAGGAGCAGTTGTGGGGAGGCGGATGATTTAATTAGAGCGGATCCAAGAGCCGCTCTAATTAAAGCTCCAGAGCATCATGTGTATCGATGTCCATGTGCTGAAAAATGGTGGCAGGGGTGCTTTAACTAAAACTTGACAAGGTGGCAAATGAGTTGATACACGTGACTTTGGAGTCTGCTGGAGCACGATAATTACCATGCTCCATGCTGGAGCCTGCTCCGGAGCATTGTAATTACAGCACGTCAGAGCAGAATCAATGTACGTGTGTAGGCACAAAGGAGGGCTGTGATAATGGGCCACGGATGTGCATGGGTGACTGGTGCTTCCTGATTCTGGGATGGGGAGGGGGGCACCAGACCACTGAAAAGTGGGGGGAGAGAATCCCTCAGCATCTAATTGCTGACCGGGGGGGAGGCCCCCCCAGTGGAAGTGCACTTTCGGTTTTACAGCTGGCGCTTCCAGGGGTGCCCAGCCAATCTCACGGGGTGCACATGCACCCGCATGCATTCCCTACGTGTTGCCAATGGGGATGTGTTTGTGGTGGGAATGAGGTAAATTCAGCAACAAGAATCAGTCCTTTCAACAAGAAAGCAAACTCCCCAAAAGAATCCTACAACCATGTCAGTTAGGCCCAGATTCACAAAGAGATTTATGTACCTAACTCTGGTTTCTGTTGAAACCAGTGGAAGTTAGGAGACTAAGCAGGAGTTGGTTGCTTAACTATCTTTGTGGATCTGGGTGTTATGCCTTGCCAACTGTACAGCTATCCTGGCAAACATCTCTAATGGAGATACAGAGTTGTTTTGCCATGGTGGTTTGTACCAGTCCCCCAAATGAAATAAGCTATGCTGATCAAAGGATTTTTGTGCCAGTCTAACTGCATCTATACTAGGACATTTTGCTGGCATAAAGATGCTGCGGTCACATTCTTACTGGTTGCTCATACACTGGCAAAAGTTTCTAGTGCAGACCTGGCTGTGGATTCTTGTGCAACTTTGTACTGATCCTTTTTTCTCTTTCTTTCTAGGTAGACCTGTTACAGGTAACATGGCTGATGGAAAGATCCACAGCAGCCCAGCACTCATTTTATCTTGTATTACCTTAAAGGAGATGTCAGCTGGTTTATTGGCCAGAGCAGCATTTGCTCCAGTCCTGATTGGCTCATCCAACCTGTCATTGAAGTTTTCCAGGTTAGTGTGCCTCCTACTTCAGGACAGGTAAAGCTTTTCTGTAACAGATCAGACTTCTTAAGGCTACAGTGCACCTGGATTCCTAAGGATTAGCAACGGGCTTGCTTCCGAGTTCTTGACTCCCTTCCAGTTTTGTCCAAAAAAAACCCTTTTTCCTTTTTTTTCCTTCTACCCTTCCTTTTTAGATTTTGGTCTGCAGCACGCTAAGGAAAAAGATAGGGGGTGACGGGAGGGATGAGCAGCAGTGGGTTGGTTCTGAGCACCCCGCTTCCTGAAGAAAACTCAGTATTTACTCCATTAAAACCAGTCACAATGTCTGGGGACTCTGCTGAAGACACCTCAGTCTTCGAAGACATCAAGCCTGCTATAAGGATCTTGGAAAACCATCATGACTTGGCACAGGTAAGCAAAAACCCAACAGCTTTTTGCGCTTGTCAGTACCCTCATTGTCCGAGAAAAAAATAACGTGCCAGCTGGTGTATTCTGGAGTTTTGTTTTCAGGATGTGACATTGTTTTAAAATAAAACTTTATATTTTATTATAATTTTTGAGAGCTAAACTAAACATTTCAACTTAGAGCCCTCTTTCCCAGAATTAAAGAGAAGACATGAATGCGCAAACAATGCCAGATTCTCAGATGGTGTAAAGGAGCATAGTTCCCTTGAAATCGATGTCAGCTGAGATCCTGGCCTATTTGTATCTAGTTATGAAAGCTGCACCTCTTGGGTTGTCAGACTGGAAAGTTTTTCAGAGCATTCCCTCTCTTCAGCAAAAAGTTAATCAGTCAGCCAGTGACAAAAGCATAGATTTGATTTTCTGAAGAAAAACCATTTGCCTGGGGGTTGTTCCAATTTTTGTTGTTTCTTACTTAAATAGAAGAAAAAAGTATTATTCTATTATTATTAGAAGTGCTTTGGGGAGGTGTTTTCTGCCAGGTGCGAAAGAAATAGGTTTTGATTTGTCTCTGGAACCACGTTCCATTTAGTTTGTGTCATTTGTTTGTTTCGTGGTAGGATGAAAAGGTGGAGGGGCACTCTGGTTTTAGTGGTTTTGGTTACAGGGCTGATTTTCATAGTGAAGATGTCCAAGTGGGTGGTTAAAAGAACTTGTTTTATAAAGCTGAAAACTTCTCTAGGAAAGGCTCAGGGAATTTATAATTGCCCTACAGAGGTAGTTTTTTAATTTTTCAAATCACACTCATGGAAACAAGAATGGAATTCTCCTTGAAATTCCCCAGCTCTGCTGCTTCCCTCTGTGAACAGCAAAGCCAGAGATAAAGAGCTGGATAAGCAGCCTAGAGAGTGACTAGTACGGTGCTGAAAACACACGCATACACACACCCCTTTTGTCGGGGAGAAGAATGGCAGTTTGCAGTTGCATTTCAGCTATTAAAAACCATGATGGGGGAAATAAATGTTCCAGATCCTCTACAGCAAAGATCCCAGATGCAGAGAAGATTGCAACATCTCATGCCTGGTGAAAGCTCCGAGCATAATGACTCCGCTCGCACTGATTGTGGGGATGGTTGTGAAACTTGGGTGGTGTGTCTTATGGGGGAACCATTTTAAAACGTTAGGTGCCGTAATGTTTTCAAGAAGTACTATGGCCTTCTTGCTTGTTTAAGGTAAAATGCAGGATTCACAGGGGCTGTTTCTCACCAGTGTTTCCTTCTGCTGTCTTAAAGACAGGTGGTCTTGGTCTTTCCCTTTTTTTCCGTTCACCCGTGTTGGAATGAACAAGAGCTTTGGAAATAGTCCTTCAAAGGAGTTCTGGGAAAGAAGTAAAACCCACTGGGACCAATCAGCCTTGGTGTAACACTGCTGATTTCAGTGGATTTATAGCTAGGACCAAGTCAGCTTCAAAGAATTACTCTTCTTGGAGCACAAAGAGATATCTGTAATGTCAACAACTTTGGCTCAGGACTTGGGAGTTTGGAGGGTCTTGTTCTTAGTGCTGTTTCCTCATAGAGCTATCAGCTCTTATTCCCTAGAGAAGCCTGCATGGGTTTTCCCAGGTTCCCACATATTCTGTAGTTGCATTGCTCTAATTTGTCTTGCTAAGTTGCTGCACTAAATTGGCTAATGATTAACCCCAAGTGCACCTTTATCACACGCCATTTTGTGGTAAGCACCAGAAAATGCCACAGGCCTATGTGTTAGGCCATGGAAAGGGGGGTGGTTGGGGGATACAGGAGCCTGGTATCAGTTCCTAATTCAAGTAGATATGCATTTTTGTTACTGTCCTTACCCTACTCAGCATATTTTGTCCACAACCCACTTTGGTATTCAGCTGCTGGATCTCCCATTGTGCCAGTCTTCCTTGTGCCGTCTGTGTGTGAATGGCATGAGCATATCCATGAACCGTGGTTCTTGGGCATGATGCAGCATGTCATCTTCCATTGACTTTATATAGGCAGAGAAGGGAGAAGAGCTAAATAAAAAAGCCCTGGCTCTTTACAGACTCAGTCGATTCTGATTTACATCTTGGGACCTTTGCAGAATTCTGGCTGGTCACCGCAGCTCAGATCTACCGGGGTTAACAAGGATTCTGAGGATAGCCAAAAAGCAGGGTGAATTAGCTGGTGTTGAGCTCCATTTTGTAGTCACTGCGTAACACCCAAGCTGGTGCTCAGGTAACCACAAGCCACGCTTATTTTTGAAGTACAGGGATGACTCTTCTCTGCATCTGTTTCTCCAGCTGGCATGTCCCACATGCAGCCTAGTGTTCTGCTGCCAGCCATTCCCTTGTGCCTGTGATTCCTGGGCTGTCTGGGAGGGAGTGGCATACAGCCCACCCAGTGAGTCCCATCTTGGCTCACTAACTTATTCCACCACCTTCTTTTGATTTCAGCAGTATCATGCAGATGTTCATGAGTGGTGTGATGGAGGAGCCCTGTAGTAGACTACATGGGAAGGGTGGGGCTGGGAAATCCGAGACAATGCAGTGAGGCCAAAAAGAAATCTCGGGGGTGGATATGACAACAGTAGAACATGAGGCAGGGTACTGCAAGGTGGCTTGGACACCAGAAAGTAAAGCATGTGTCTGCTGCAGTCTGACAGCCTGCGGTACAGGTGGGACACAGGCAGCCACTGGGGTTTGTTCTTTCCACTCTGAGGGTAGTCCCTTAGTTGGCTGGGTGTGGTAGCGATCTGGGCCCCCTGGAAGCTGGCTCTCCAGCAGCAGGACTGGGGCAGGGGATGCTGTTAGCTACTCAGACTTCTCTTCCACCAGTGGAAAAAAACATGGGCTCATTAAGTTTTCCATTCCCACGATAGGACCATGAGGGAAACAGTTCCAGCCTTCAGAAACATGGCCAGAGCGGGTATGCAGGGCAGCCCAGTCTCCTGTCTGGCCTTGGGACCAGCCTGGACTATTCTGGACATGCCTAACCTTTGTTCTCATTGTAGCAATGACAGCACCTGAGACCCAGTCAGGATCCGGACCTGGGATGAGTTAGTTTGGAGAAGGGAGGACTGAGCAGGGAAGGGGGCAATTTGATAACAGTTTTCAAATATAGAAAGGGTTTTTATAAAGAGGATGGTTGCAGAGGGCAAGAAATAATCATTTTGAATTGCAAGAAGGGAGATTTAAGTTGGATATTAGGAAGCATTTTTTAACTATGAAGTGGTTAAGTACTGGGGCAGATTACCCAGAGGGGCTGTGGAATCTCCATCCTGGGAAGTTAAGTGTAAGTTAAATGAACACCTGGCCAGGATGATTTAGAAAGGGATGATCCTGCCCTGAGGAGGGACAGCCAGAGGTCCCTTCCAGTCCTATTTTCTTATGATCCTATGGACTCATTTTTAACCTCTGGCCCTGCGACTGCTGGGGGAGGCCAGGTTGCCCCAGACTTCCTCTCTAATAGTGGGGGTGGATACCATCTTCATCTCTTCTTCAGCTAATCCATTTCTGGAATGCTTACTGGGACAGGCCAAGTCTTCATCATTGCTGTTGTTACTGGCATCACCATCATCATCAGTAGTAAAATTTCCAAAAGCACACAAAGTTCAAGGTGGTCATGATTCATGGATCCAGTTAGGGGCCCTTTATGTCAAGGGGTCCTAACAAAGAAGCTTAGGGCATGATATTGTTTGTTTCCTTTATATCTGGGGACAGGTGCGGGTTTAGGCTTCACTCTGATCTTTGTTATTATATTTAAATGATTCAATGAAAAGTTTGGCTAAGGTGTGGTTGCAGCTAGCTCAGTGAGCTAGAGGTGAATGCAGATCAACAGATTCCTTGAGGCCAGGTGCCATTATACTCATTCTATCGCACTTGCATAACAGAGGCCAGGGAATTTCACTCGGTGATTTTTGCTTTAAGCCCAGTGGCCTGTGGTGAGCTAGAGAACGTCAAATATACAAGAGCAACAGGTATGGGGTGGGGGATATCCTTAGACTGAAAACCAGCTTCTTCATAAGCAGAGAGGACTGACTTTACCTGCATTTGTAGACAGCTTATTCTAATGCACTGATGTACATTGGGACTGTGGATTGCACTGACTTGATTTAGTTTGCCAGGTGGGGGTTCATTGGAAGGTATCTGTAAGCTCAGGGCATCCAAGCATGGGAGCAAAAAAATGGGAACCAGCCTTTACCCTCTTGGTTTGGTGGCACCCGTGGGGAATTTGTATATCCAAGCTCATCCCAAAGGATTTCATTAATTAAACAAGCAAATTCTTTCTCATCTTTTGCTGGCACTAAGCATTCAATCCTGGCCCAGCCACAGAATGTCTTGCTCTAGTGGGCTGGATCCTTGTACCAGGAATATGCCTTGGGCTGAGACTGAGTAAGCACTGAGAGAGTATTGACTCTGTGGTTTGCATTATGTTCTTCTGAGTTTGGGTCTGATTCACCACCCATTGTAGCAAATGAAAAGACTTCCATTGATTTCAAAGGATTTTGAATTGGGTCCTATATTACAATGCTGTATTGCTCTCACTTGGTTGTGAATAGCATATCTTCCTGCATACTTCCCTAGTTTTTAGGAATCCCCTGAAAAAAACACTCCTCCCAAGCACATAGAATGAAGACAGCTCGGGATAGTTGGGCTCTTCAAAGGCTGAGAGCTCAAAAAAGCCCACTTCCAAAAGTGGCTGTCGTTATGGGAATCAGGCACTTGGGTCATTGAGAACAGAACGGGGGATATTAGGTTCTGTGTGCTTGCCCCATGTCCTCAATTCTCTAATTGGAAGGGATGGTGCTATTTGAAGCCTGCAAACCAAAGGAGAGCCAGCTAACCAGGGCTAAATTCAGCCATGAGCTGCTTTCTGCCATAAGCCAGAAAAGGACTCATTAAGTGCAGCTGCTGAATGATTCAGTCTTAGAGGCCTTGTATTTTCACAGGAAAGCAGCTTGGATCTGAACAGTCATTGCACTTAGTAGTGAGGAGAAGCTACAAATCATCCCTGATCTAAAGGTCCCTGGTCAGGGAGGACTCCTGGGGCTTTCCAGAGCCAGTTATAGGGCTCTGCAGGGAAAGGGTGAGGTCCTCTGGGGAAGTGGCTAGCACCTGATAGAATCAGCTCCCTCCCATGGGGGTTGCAGCTCCTAAACTGGCTTGTTCCATTATTCCAGGTCTTTGCTGGATTGTATGACCTGGAGCTTCTTTTAGAGCAAGGCTGGAAAACAAAGGCATCACTCCCTTGATTACCTTGGTCTTTGATCTGAGAGAGAGAAGTTTGCTTTCCCCTCCTGCTGCTTGTTAAGTGGTCGTTAGCCGAGCATTAGGATGATTAGCCAGCAGGGCTCAAGGTTACTAATGAATCCAGTGAGCTACCAACAAACCAAGGCAAACAAAGCTAGTGACTCTGTCTTGCTTTACCTGGCCTCTCTTCTTCCTTTCTCACCAGCAGCACTGGGTATGGGGATTACTGAGCAGAGCAGCAGGCTGCTGCAATGCCCTGCATACCCCGTCCCCGGCTGTTTCTCTTGCTGTGGGTTACGTCTAAACTAATATTGTCTCCTGTCTGTGTATAGTCTGATACACATTTTTTTTTAGGGCAGCCAGTTATCATGGGCTCCTAGGCTAGTGTGTAGAAGTGGACTCATTTCCTGTTTGACTTTGGACTAGCACATAATCTAGCCTCTAGAACAGCAGTGCTGAGCAGTCAAAGCTGAAATTGAAGTCAACAGGAGCTCTGGTTTGAATCTAATGGAAAAATCAAGCCCTGGGCATTTCAGACGGGGCACTCAAAATTAGTGGTGAATACTTTTGACCTTAATCTTTTTGTGCCAGATAAATGCCCAGATCTAGAAATTCCTTATCAATTGTGCATTGTGGCAAGCATTCCTTCCTGGCCTCTACACGCCTGCAGTGTCAGTAGGACAGGAGTCTTGAAGAAACATAACTTTACATTTGCCTCTCTGAAACGGTCTTTAAGGTACTACCCTGTCCTGCCCTTTACATGATTTGAGAAGCTGGTGAATTATCTGCTTTATCTCCTTAACGCTCTGCCCATGGCTCTTACAGTGTATATAGCTAACTGGTGGTAAAATCCTTTTGATTTTATCTGTGGTCTCCTGCAGGATGTTCCAGCTGTGTTAAAAATCATGGATTTTGATTAGTTCTAAAGGCTGTGCTCATTAAGCTAGGCAGAAACTTAAAAGCCTGGTAGCTGAAGGGCTGAATAAACGTGAGTGCAAGAGAATGTTGCTTCAGGATAATGAGTTTTTCTCTATTTCATGGAGTTTATTATAAAGGCTGCTCTCAGTAAATGATTCACCAGAGAAATAATAGTGCATCCCAGAGCATGTAAAGCTAAGCTTCCCTGTGACTCCTGTCCTACTGACACTATGTACAGAAGATAATTTCCCCATGTAATAATCTCACTACAGCCAATCAATGTTTTTACTGGAAAGGTTTCCACACCTCTCTCAGCTCTATGAATATTTTCACTGAAAATGTAATATTGGCTTCATTTTTCTGATTTTCATCAATTTTATTTTAATTTGATTTGAATCAAAATGAAACATTAGGGGTTTTTTCCCCCTACTCTACTTTCTGCATTGTTGTCCCTGCCTTTTTTTTTTCCATTTTCACTCTTTTCCAATTAGAGAAATGGGAGAGAAAAGGGCCTGACAGGTGCAAGGAGATCTTTTTTTTCATTTCAGTTTGAACCAGCTGAAATCAAAACAAAACCTTTCCTTTAGAAACTGCACAATTTGATTTTGACCAGAAATTCAAAATGTCACTGAAAAAACTTGAAGAAAATGAAGAATGAGGTTTTTTTGCCTTTGAAATTGCTCATGGAAGATTATTGCCATTTTGTGACCAGTTTTGGCTGTCACAAAGATGGCAATGAGTAACAGTTTCTGACTGAGGATTGGATCTGAGGGTGTTCAAGTCACCTCTGCACATGCACATGTTTTAACTGAAACATATTTAATGATAAAACCCAAAATGCAGATTAAGCAACATCAGACTGTTTTCCGAATTCATTATGATGTTTGTCAAATCACTCCTTTCAGCGAGAAGGCAAACTCCCTGAAAGAATTCAAACTTTACTTGATCTTTTAATTTGTAATGACTTTATTTCACTATTTCATTTTTATTTCACTTTAAAAATGTTTTAAAAACCCCACCCAATACTGGAAAAATTCCTAGCACTGAAAATAAGTCTTTCTTTAGGGACAGGACAAACACATCACTTGACCAAAACTGGATTTATTGTTGTTCTGTTTTTGGATTTGCTGAACTTTGTGAAAAAATGTATATTGTATATATAGTAATATATAGCATAATATCTTGTATATGTTAAGTATATGTTGAAATCTGAGGTTGAACTAAGGAACACCCCCCCTCCCCCAATTCGTCGCTACAGGTTTTTGTCGAACTTCTAGCAAGGAGTCTTCCTCCACCTCTACCCCCACTGCATCTTGGCATCAGCACAAAATGTTTTCAAATTTGGGAGGCGAGCCAGCTCCTTTGTCATACAATGTGACCTTCCTTGTGCCTGACCGAAATCACTTTGGTGTCTAGGCAATGCCATCTGGGAAGGAAAGTATCAGCAAAGGACACTCCACTACATTTCCTCCCTACCCATCCCTGCACTGGCAGAATTACTCAGAATAACACCCCTGATTTCTCCCATCATCCAACCTTCCCCCAAAAGATTTGGGCCTTCTAAGAACAGCATCTCTTCCTTTCCCACACAATGACTTGAGAGGGGTCAGGCCACTCACCCTGGCCTAGCCATGTGCTTTGGCTGTTTCTGATCTTCCATTTCCTCCTTCATTGGCTTTATCTTATTATATGTGATCTACTAGTTTAGATTCAAAACTGGATTGATAACTCTGGAGACTGGCATGTCCTTGTACCCAGGGCAGGGATAAAATAGCCAGCAACGAGGCAGGTTTCTGCCCTCACAATTTAGTGCCTCGCCTGGAAGAGCCATTGTGAAGGGAAAGGGGGGAGGTCAGTCTCCATGCTCCATTCAGCCCTTGGGTGCCCTACCAAGAGTGCAAGGGTGGTGTGATTACTTTGAGAAAGCAGTCCCACAGGAACTGGCCTGAGACAGGGAGCCAGAGAGGTCACTGAAACCGTTAGATGGTAACAGTGGATGCAGATGTCCAGAGCTGGATTTGTATTCATTGTGGGTGGGTGAGCAGCTCTGTTTTGCCAGCTCTGATTAGCTGGTAGTAGGCATGTGGGTGCACTTGCCTGTCTCTTCTTCTTTGCATGTGACTGTTGGGCTCAATCTTCTTTTATTTAGGGAGCAGCCCAGGGCCTATATTGTTCAAGGCCCCTTTGTTCGATTTCTGAGGGTATGATGTCAATCCTTACCCCGGGCATCAGTGTCAGCTTTTTGCAGGGGTGGATCCTGATGCAGGAATCAGTTGTGTCTGGGCTGCAGCCAACAGGAATGAGATAATGTGAGAAGAGCTCAGGTTTCCACAATCCTAAGGCTTCCACGAGGAAGTGAACACGTAGTCATGAAAGGTGGGGTGGAGTTTAACCCCTCTCTTGCCAAACCTACTCCACAGGAACATGGATATTTGTTCTTCTTCCCTCTGAATTGCTCTGAACATCTGGCTAGGGCTGTGTGAGGGAAGGGTACAACAATGTGCAGCCTGGGGGCTGAAAGCAGGAGGCCTCCACTGCAGTGACACCATGGGGAGCTTCATCCCTTGCCTGATCCTGCCTTAGGGCCACATAAACATCCCCTGAGCTAGTCTTGGTTCTCCCCTGCCCAGGGCACCCTCCTGCCAATGCGTGGTTGTGAAATGTGGGACAGAAGGGAGCAGGAAGGAGTTCAGGGAAATGAAATGACACCGGGACTAGATGTTCCCGGATCCAGTCTGAGGCTGGGAGGAGCTGTTACGGCATTCCAGATCAAGGGTCCCAATAGCAGGATTTTCCAGGGTCTTTCAAAGCAGTATCTTGCAAGGTGTCACTGATCAGGCAATAGCTCCATCACTGAGAGGGCTGGCAAGTCTGTGACTGCTGCAATAGAGAGAGAAGCTTGGCCTGAATCATTTACTTGATCTCACCTTCATTTTGCTAAATGTTAAGAGGCATTTCTTTTTGGGCAGCTATATTATGTACATAGTTTGCTTTTCAGGGGATTCAGAGCAATCTCAACTCTGTGTCTAGGCTATTGGACAACAGTTTAATAAGGAATAGACTGCAGATGGTTTCAGATATGGGTGGCCTTTTTATTTAGGTCTGTACAACACCTAAGACTATTCAGGTCTGTATGGTACCTAGCATAATGAGATCCTGGGCCAGGATGAACCCCTCAGTGATACCATGGTACACACAACAGTATTGTTAATCGTAATAATTACCGAATGCTGTCCATGTCATTTACTGTGCTGTCAGAAACTATGTGCAGGGCCCTATGGTGGCCACATGCATGAAATTCAGGGGGAAGTCCCCAGTTCAGAGTTTCTATTTGGCATGGAGGATGATTGAACAGTCCCTTGCTTATTTCAGGTATCTTGAATTTGCAATGTTGCCATTCCTCAGACCCTTGCATTCCCACAACACGACAGCATTTTGCCATTTGCTGGGTCAACAGAATTGTAGATTTACTTATATTGAATAGGCATGTTAGTGATTCAGAATGACTTGCAAGGGCTAAATCCTGCCCTTTGTTGCACCACAGCCCATTGTTTTTTTCTATTTGCGGGGGAGGGGAGCAATTGCTTGAGCCAGGACTCCTGCCTGAATCTTAGATTTACACTGGTGTAAATCGGAAAAGACTTTAGTGACATGGGAATATTTTCATTGGGACCCATGACTCAGCCATTTATTTGTAAGTGCAATTAAATCTGCCAATCCATTTATCCTTATCGGTGTAAATGTGTGTGACTAACATGTGTACACATGTTCACTGGCTGACATCACAGGCTCTTGTGAAGTTATGTAGATGTCACAATCCTTGCTGTTGTGGTCAAGACACATGCATGCATCTGAAACAGCCTTTGTGTTCCTAGGGGTGCCACACATCAGTCAGGGTCATTCAACATGTACTCCCCAGGGCTTTCAGTTAGCTCCTACTAGAGCCAGTCATAGCAATGGGGGAAGGAACTGGGATGGCATGACAGAATGAGCTCACTCGTTTGCCTGTCTATGCAAATACAATATTTTTACTGGTCTCAAACTGGGCAAGTTTTTGTGAGTCTGATTCACTTTCCAACCTGGTGGGTCAGGATGAAATCTTTGGAGCTCTGAGTTAACAGAGCTGTAAAGCTGAGATATGCTGAAGGAGAATCACACCCAGGAGGTTAGCTCTGAACCAGGTCACTATTGGAAGAGTGATCCATTTGTTTCCCCAGAGAATGAATCAAGCTTCTGCCCATTCAGCCCAATGCAGTGTTGAGTGTTCATAGAGCACAAAGCCATAGTCAGAAGTTACCAAGCCAAACCAGAGGCTAAATCCATCTGTCTTCATCTTAGAAAGTATATCCTTCCCTGGTCTCCATAGTTGGCTCCTTGCACACAGGATTGGCATAGATGTCATATTCAGTGTAGGGAAGAGAGAAGCCATACAGGGGTACAGATCTCTGTGAGACATGGAGCTCTGCTCTGTGTGAGACTTTCTGAGCATTAACGGAGAGGAAGGGATTTCCTCGGATGGGGCCGGTAGATGATCCTCTCTGGTCCTTCCTTCAGCCTGACAGAGGAAGTTGCTAAGGAGGTGGAACCTTCTCAGGTTATTAGGTCGCAGTTGTAACAGTAAAATGCCCCTGAGGAGCTCTTCATGGAGGACTTGGGTCCAAGTGTGTGGCAAGCCGAGCCTTGAATTTCTGGTGGGTGGGTGGTGCTGGGTGGTGTTTACCAGCATTTCAGGAGCTGGGATATGGGTGTACCCACCTGTTGTTCTGGGAAGTGCCACACATTCTTCTGGTTTTCTGCTGTGTGGTTGCTCGGTGGAATTTTTGCTCCTTCCCGCTAAGGGAAGATGATGGTCCAAGCATGCGAGTGCCTGTCTGGGACTTGGAAGGCTCAGGGTTAAGTCCCTGTTCAGTTACAGACTTTCTGTAGGACCCTGGGCAATATACTTCCTGATAGTTTTCATTGGCCTTCAGAGCCCGGTCTGAAGTCCTTGTGAGGTCAGTGGAAAGTCTCCTCCTGCCTTCAGCTGACTTTGGATCAGAACCTACAGCAGGAGCTGCTAAAAGCGGGAAGATTTGAAGAATCACAGTCATCTCCCTTTTTTAATTCTGTAACTTCTGAATCCCATCTGTGAGGCAGAGATAAACCACTGCTGTTAAACAAGAGCAAGGGATAAGTGAAACAGTTTAGCTTAACTTTAAGCTCATTGAAGCTCGATGACTTTATGTATTTTGCGTGAAAGTTGCTGGGAAATGTGCTGCTTTGGAGCAGTTTTGATGTAGAAAAAATGGAATGGGGGAAAGGGACTGAGGCAGACACGAAAGAGGAAGTCTGTGTTCCACATCCACCACTCCCCCTGGAATCTGCTTTCTGTCTCTGACATGGAGCATTCTTAGCCGGTTAGCTATAAAAGCATAATTTATTTTTGAACCTTACAAAGATTTTAGTTAAAATGAGGAGCTGAGTGATTAACTGCCACGGAGTAAATTACCTGATGAATTTCCCTTTATTTCCATTCACAAATTGTCTGTGGGAAGATAATATGATTATAAGATTTACTTAGTGTGCAAAATTATTCATGAATATCTTGGGCAAATAATTCATGGCCAACACATCACAAACATCTTACTGTGAGTTTTTTTGCAATTCATGCCATGTTGCTTAGTTATATAAATCCCATGTCCTTTTGTTTCCTGCCTTGAATAGATGAGTTATTTATCTAACCAAGAAATCAAATATTCCAAACGGCAAGTAATTACAGCTACTACTGTATTATGTGCAAAACTAATCTGATTACAATATTTACCAGTAGCAAACTATTGGCTAGTAACAGGAGTTACATGACATTGTTTCTGCTCTGTGATTTGTGGTTACATATCATTTTCTTTCAAAATCTGAGCTTGTTTTGCAAGCTCTCAAAATAGTGTGAGGAGATCTTCAAACCAACAGCCTCAAACTGCAAGCTGCCCCCCCACATTTAAACTGAACCTTATACAAACTCAGTAACGTTCACTGAGATCGGATATGGCTGGGTAATAGTTAAAAAATGTTTTCTTTACAATGGGATTTGGACCTTCCTGCTTCTATGTGGGACAGAAAACACAAAGGCCAAAATATTTCCAGGAAGCCTGTTTTTGTGGTATTTCCAGTCTGACCAGAAGAGGAGGTCCCGGAAAAATCAACGGCAATGAAATCTGTTTAGATCCTCCTGCTTCAGTGCATAGAATTTGCTACTCAAGCCAGAGAATCTTTTTTGCTTATCAGGTCATGTAAAAACTCTGCAGCCGCTGTGACTGGGGGCTTCTGAATCAGTTCAAAAGAGGACAGTGATATGTGCTCATATGCCTATGCATATTATTTTGGCCCTGTGGGTATTTTTAATATTGTGTTTGCCACATTCTTTTTTCAAGAGTGACCTTTATAGATTTGGACCTAGAACTTGTAGAAAGCTTTCAAATGAAAAACCTTCCTGCCAAAATAGAGGGTTTACCATGTTAGAGGCTTTTCATTGGATAAACATCAATTTTGACTACATTTCCCATTTTTTCCCAAGGGTAAATTCACAATAGGATATTTTGAATCAACATTCCAAAATATTGTCATTTCAAACCAAAGTATTTCTTTTTGATCAACACTATGAACAATTTTGTTTTGCTATTTCTGGATCAAGATTTTTCTGGATTTTTTTTTTTTAATGACAAGATTTTGACTTTTCAGCACAATTTAGGATGAAAATAGATGCGAAATATCCACATTTCCCCCAGATGGAACATTTCCTTCGTTTGGGTGCTTTGCTCACATAAAACTTTATTGCCCCATATACACCCCCCTGCTCCTTAATTAACAATTAACAATAACAAATCACTTACTGCGAACTCAGCCAGATACACATGTCTTTACATGTATAGAGTAGGGAGGGATTGAGGTGTTTCTTTCTCACAGTTATTGTAACAAGTTCATGGGTGTACCTAAGACTTCATGGCTGCTTTTATGGCAAAAGAACTGAGATTCTACAGGGTTTGAGTTAAAGACCTGGGCAACTCTGTTAGCAATACAGGGACAAGGCAACACAGATGAACAGTTCTGGATTCTATTAAATAAAGGGCAGTGGTGGATATATGTACACACATGAACACACACTCTCACTCACTCTGATTCATGATAATGATGCTTGTAGTAACACCCACCAGCCCTAGTCTTTGTCCAGGACCCCACACTGCCAGGCTCTGTACACAGAACAAAGAGGGGGTACCTGTTCTAAAGAGCTTACAATCAAAGTATGGCATTTTTCACTTTTTGTGCTTTTTCTTGTTTGCCACTGGAAAGCACCTGGCTCCTTGCTGTTCCCAGCAGTGGTACTGACCCCATGAGTGGTCGGTGTAGCTTTGCCCTTTGTGGAAATTGCTTTCTGTTTTGGTAAATTCCTAGTGCAACCCAGACAAGGTTCTTTGGGTAAATCTGATATATGGAAATTCCTAGTGCAACCCAAACACCAGTAAGATCCAATACAGATTCTGGGCAAGCTAGGAATGCAAACTCAAACTGATCATTTCAACATAAGGAAAAATGAAATGCATCTGTGGCATCTGAAGAAGACTCTGGCTTTCTAAGCCAAGAGCATAAGACTTGCAGCTCTTTTTACTACTCTTCCTAGGAACAGCCACATCTGATTTAAATCAGAGAAGTGGGGCCTAACCCCTAAATGTGGCAGTGCTGTTTCTGTACACAGGATGCAATGGTCAGGCAGCTCTGGAAAGACCAGGGGAGGGAATGGTTGAATTGCCTGTATTTGCAGGGGCTTACATTTGCATTACCCAGTGTAAGGAGAGGTTTTATTGTCCGTTTTTATTCCTTTAAACATGCCATAATAGTTTTGCAAGCCAAAACAAGAGCCACTGCTGAAAACCAGGCACAACAGTGGATGGATGGCTTCAAATGTACTGCGCAAGCAAAGCCTAGTGCTGTGTGAGCTCTAGTGTGCGCCAGCACCAGGAAATGCATTGCTTCTGTTTGTTTTTGCCAGCACTGGGCATGTAGCCCTTCCTTTGAATTCTATACACTGCAAATGAAATGATGAGTTAACCCTTTACTGACACCCTTTGCGCAGTCCTGCTGTTGGAGGAAGCATTGTGGCCAGAGGAGGGACTATGCAGGACTCAAGGCAGAGCAATTTCCAACTTAACCCACTTTCCCCTGCCAGGACCTCTCTTATATCCCTTCAGCCAGCCATCTATGGCAGGAGGTAGAAGGCATGAGGATGCTGGGGACAAAGTGACAGAGGCCTGGATGTTGCCAGCATGGAAGAGCAAAGAAACAGAGCTAGTATGGACATGTGGCTCAAGAGCACTCAGCTTCCAATGGGGAGTGAGTGGAGCAGACCCTGTGGAAGCAAAGGGACCCGGGAGAGGCAGGAGACAAGTTCATTCCTCACCTAAGCTGTGCATTCAGTCTTTGCATTAAAGAGAACCTCGTACCTTAGCCTTTGGACATGGGTGATGGGTGATGAGTTTTTTTCACCTCATGGAGCCTTGGCTGGGATTGAAATCATGCAGGACCTATGATTTCATCACCCAGATGCTAAAATAACACTGGTGCTCTTATCTCAGGTTATCCTAACCCAGAGCTGCACGTTGGGGCTTTTAAAAGCCCCTACAATAGAAACAATAATAATGGAATACCGATAAGCCAGCTCTGGGCACTATGCTTTAGTCAACTACTAGTGCTTTCTGTGGGTGTTGTGGAAGGCCTCTGAATGGTCACATGCAGTGCCATGTGTCTGTACGGATAATCTGCTATTACATTCTGCTGCGGTTTAGTGCAGTAGAGCCTGACCTGCTGCCCATTAAAGTCAATGAACAGATTCTAATTGATTTTGATGGGCTTTGGGTCAGGCCTATAGTCAACTAGGTAAGAAATTGAAAGAGCCTGACTAGAGACTGGAAAAGAGCCCTTTAGAAATCCCAGTGCTGAGTTGACTTCATTTCTTATCACTAGCAAGCATCCTAGAATGGGATCATGTGAGCATTGGTCCCTTGTTTGGGACTTATCAGGGTGTGCCATGAATTCTGGAAGGGCTCATTCATAGCTCCGCTGCCTCCTTCCTTGCTTTCTTTCCTCCTTTTTTTGTTGTTGTTGAAATTTTAAGTCTTGGGTCAAATCAGTTAAATCAGTTCCGAATCCTATCAACTGAGTAGAGCACAATTGTTCTAGTCTGTGTGGTGCTGCCACCAGCAAGTATCCTACCTCCCAGACTCTTCAGCCTGGAGCGTCAGATACTCCCAGATCCATGGCAGGCATCCTGCATGCAAGCCTGAAGCCCAGAGGTCTTGGAGTTCATATGCCCCCTAATCTCGCTTGGCCCTAGCCAAAAGGCCAAAGGAGCAAGCTAGAGGGAGAGCCCAACAGCATTCCCCCATCACTGTAAATTATGTAGCCAATTTTCTTTCATTAGGTGGCTTTAGTAGACTCTCTTAGGGGTACTGTCTGCAGTGCAATGGGCAGGTCTCCACCAAGACATTCAAGGCTGAGAAGAAGGGGATCTCCCCTGTTAAGTCAGTAAAACCACCTGTGCCAAAATGATCATGGTATCTCCTCTGCCAGATAAGTTTCCTTGTTTTCTTGCAGAGATTGTGCTCTGCATATGGGATAAAACCATGCAGGGATATATTGAGTGCTGCTTTGCTCTTTAGGGTGACTGCTTCAACAGTGGGGCTAGGTTAGATGCCTTAAAGCAGGGAAAAACAGATCTAGGGCAGAGGCATGTAGTTAAAAAAGGTCTAAGTAGCCATCTCAGGAGCTTCCAAAGGATCATGCAATGGAAGAATGCTACTTAAGGTCTGCACTACTGTGTAAGAAGAAGGAAGTCAACTTCTGCTTTGGGGTAGCAGTGCCTCTAGTTACCCTCATGTCCAACAGGCAGGAAGTGCCCCTTATTTTCCTGGAATAATTCATCCAGTGACACTTCCTGCCCTATCACAGTAGCTGGTCACTCTCTGGCAGGGTACCTGAGATTTTTTGGCCAGGCTGTGGGAAAGAGCCCAGACTCTGGATGGACAAGTGATGAGAAGACTTAGCTAGTATTTGATCCAAGGTGAGATGAATTTGGCTGAGGGAACTCCTACAATGAAGAGTTAGGCTTTTTTAGGTTAATTAATAGATTTATTTTTGATGATTTCTGTCCCTTTCTCACAACCCCACATGAAAATGCTTGCGGCCTTTTCACTTGGCACACATTTGTGCTTGGGTTGGGATTGGGACTTCTCTTTGCATTCTTTGTGTATTGGCATCCCTGAAGTTCACAGCACATTTCTGAAAGACAGCATCTGATGGGCAGTTTTTCCTGTCCAACTGCAAAGCAGTACAAGGGCATACAGTGTACTAAGGCTAACGCTTGCTAAGGCTTTTTAGGAACTTGGCTGGACCAATAAAGCCTGATGGCAATTTTGTAGCCTGCTGTCTCAGCTAAAGGGAGATAACTCCCTTGTACTTGGCCTTGGTGAGGCTGCAGCTGGAGTACTGCATCCATTTTTGGGCTCCACAATTCAAAAAGGATGTGGAGAAGCTTGAGAGAGTCCAGAGAAGAGCCACGTGCATGATCAGAGGTCAGGAAAACAGACTTTATGATGACAAGCTGAGCGCCATGGGGCTCTTTAGCCTGGAAAAGTGCAGGCTCAGGGGTGATCTGATGGCCACCTATAAGTTTATCAGGGGTGACCACCAGGATCTGGGGGAATGTTTGTTCACCAAAGCGCCCCAAGGGATCATGAGGTCGAACGGTCATAAACTACTGCGAGACCATTTCAGGCTGGACATGAGGAAGAATTTCTTCACTGTCCAAGCCCCCAAGGTCTAGAACAGTCTGCCATCAGAGGTGGTTCAAGCACCTACACTGAACACCTTCAAGAGTAAATTGGATACTTATCTTGCTGGGATCCTATGACCCCAGCTGACTTCTTGCCCGTTGGGTGGGAGGCTGGACTCGACGATCTTCCAAGGTCCCTTCCAGCCCTAATGTCTCTGAAATCTATGAAACTAAACTTCCAAATTCTGGGTGCTTCTCCAAACCAAATGTCTGACCATCTGGGTACCCTTGTTTGACTGCCCTTTTAATCAGGATAGCTAACCTGATTTCAGATTCCCTCGAAGTTTGATGAAAAGCGTAGACCTTGTGGTTTCTTAGTGTTCTGGAACAAACTTTTCTTAGGTGTCTAGCATAGGCTTTAAAATATACTAGGTACTTCCAGTTAACCCCAATGGCAATATCCCTTAGGTCATAATGTGGATGTAGTTTAACATCTTTAAAACTGTGCTAGCTGGCTGACCTTGCACTTACCTTTGACTACAATAGAATGACAATGATTTATACCAGTTGAGGATTTGACCTCTTGACTTCAGTGGAGATACTGCCAATGGGCACCAGCTGGGGAGTTGGCTCTGTTGACTACAATGCAGTAGTGATTTACCCTAGCTGAGAACTTGGCCTCTTGTATGTGTGTCTGCCTGTGCTGGTGCTTAAAAGGAAAAAAAACTCAGGTTGTTCTCGTTGTAGGTAGGGCTGCCAGTACTATCATTAATTCTTATCCTCAGAGAGTTCCAGAAGAAATGAGGCAACAAACAGAAATGACTTCAGTTGAGGTCAATACCAAGACTAAATGATCAGAGAGACAAATATTTACCTGGGTCAATATTTAACTAGAAGGACAATAAATGCTGATATTGAACCAAATCTGTATATAAATAATTCTATTTATAACGTATATTTTTAAAGGGATACTGCCAAGTCCTCACCATGGCATTTGATTTATGTTTTTCCTTCTTATTGTTTATAATTTCCCCTTAGGGGCTTAGAAATTGTATTTCTAGCAGGTGCGTGCATGAAAAAGAAGTTGTACTGAGCCAAATTTATGTCATCTGACAACAGACTCAGTTACTGTCTGACTCAGACACACACTTGGGCAGCTGGGACTAGAATATATGACCTTCAGTTTTGAAGAGATTAGTCTTTCTTCCTTGAACTAAATGACTCCTTTTAACACTAGTGATAAGCCCTGTATGTTCTTTGCAGCCTAGCCACTAGGGAGCAACACTAGATACTCACTTATTGTATGAAAGCCTCGAGCATTCATAAATTTATTTATATAAATCACCCCATTGGCTTCCATGGGACTACTCAAGAGACTACAGTGGGTGCATCTACACATGTGCTTTACTGTAGAGTAGACTGTGGGCATGTCTACATGGGACACTAACTGCAGAGTAGCCAAATAATATGGTGCAGTGGTGTATCACAGAATAATAGTGCTTATATGCTACTGTGCAGTAGCATCACTAAAAAGGCATTTTCTGGTGCTACCATGGAGTAACTCTGGCTACTGGGCAGTAGCGTCTCACGTAGATGCACCCAGTAAAGCATCACTACATGTGTAGTGGTATTAGGCCACAGTAAACTAATTAATTCTGCAGTAAGATAGTACTGTCCCCAACAGTACTATCAGGGATAATACTATCTTACGGCAGGGTAATTAACTGAGATTAAATGCATGTGTAGATGCTGACTGTAGGTGTAAAATGTACTCAGTCAACTCAGGCAGTAGGGGGAAGACTCCTGCCTGCCTCCTAGCCATAGCGCTCTGCACTTCAGCACCCTCATGCCCCAGCGAGCCCCATCGCTGCCTAACACCACCACCTGGAGCTTGGGGCTGACATCCTGTGGCCCCCTGCCAGCCTGGGCCTGCCCCACCTCAGTTTAAATTTCTGTTGTCCCCGGCGCAAGTATAGACACTGTGCCTGGGAGTAGTTTACTTTGGCTTACACTGCTCTGGAGTTTGTTTGTATTAATTGCATGTGTAGACGCACCCAATAGTTACATGCATACTGAAAGGCTTTGTGTACTTCCACATTATATCCCTTTCCCATGCCTTTTGTAGAGCTTGTATGTTCAAACTGAAAGCTCTGTGAGGCAAGGTGGATGACTATGTTTGTACACTGACTAGTACAATAATGTCCTCTTGTTGGTTAGCCCCTGGGCACTGGCATAATCAATCACTGTCACATGAAAGGGCCCAAATGAAAAACCACTGATGTCAGAGGAGATCTTTCCATTCAAGGGGAATTTGTTTAGATCCTAGTGATCTTCAGGATCAGGTTCAAAGCCCACTTCACAACAGTGTCACAGGGGGAAGAACTGAGCACAAGAGAGCTACTTTAAGAACATAAGGACATAAGACTTGCCACACTTGCCAGACCATTGGTCCAGCTAGACTAGTGTCTCATCTCCAATAGTGGCAGGAGGGGATGCTTTAGAGGGAGAGCACTAACCAGGGTATAGCTAGAGTGATATATCTCCTGTTCATTACCCTCCCTGGAATCTATCACCATTGGTTTAGAGATGCCAGAGGAAACATTGCTGACTATTCTGTTTAATAGCTATTAATAGATCTCTCATCCATTATGGTGGACTGGGGTGGCCAAGAACAGATAATAGAAGGACTGAATAAATACTGCTGTTTTCCACTGCTAGTTCCACACTGCCCCCCGCATTCCATGTGTTGAAAGCATCCAAGGTTGCTCTAGCTGTTTGCTGTTTATCTAGTTCAGCTTATAAACTACGTAGCAATCAGGCTAATGCATCTTTGCTACTGCATCACCAAACTGAACTGACCAGCAGAGTTCTAGGAAAAATCCTGGTTAATTGCTGCTGCTGAAACTGCAGGGGCAGCACAAACTGCTATTTCTGTAGGTCCCTCCAAGTCACTGGGCATATTTGTTTTTTCATGATTTTGTGATAATTGGGTACTTTACATGTTGTTTTGGAAAAGGCCCATGGAAGGGAGCCTAGATGGCTGTGCAGGAAGATACTGGTCTTAGGTTTACAAAACATGCTACCCTTAGGTCATGCGTCTGTGAGCTGGGATCTCTCAAGACAGGTATTACTGCAACACAATGTACATTAGAGATCAGTTCTATTGTAAGACCATAAGTCAGTTAAAATACAACAATGCTAGGCAGCTCTAAAATACCGAGGAAGGTGAAAACATTATAAACCCTTGATGCCTTGGTCCAAGTTAGACCTGTCTTTATGATTATACATTCCCTCCTACCCCATAAGATCCCAGAGGGTGGAAGGAAAATATACTACTACTACTACTACTACTACTACTACTACTACTACTACTACAACAAGATTGGTAACACGACAATCACTTCCTAGAAAAAAAGGAAACTTCCTTAGGGGATCTATTTTGCTGATCCCTACAGCATTTCTGCCTCTTTGTGTGCATCACACAACACACAACTAATGTAAAAAAGTGGGGTCTTAATGTCAAAGAGCCAGAGGGGAGGAGGACAGAAGGACTTTCAGATTATGTTTGTTCTGCTGCTAAAGAGCCCTCTTAATGTCAAAGAGCCAGAGGGGAGGAGGCTGTGATCTTATGGCTGCCACTGGATTTTATCCCTGACTGCAAACAAGCTGCTAAATGCTATTGGAACTGTCACCTTGTCCGCACTGTGTACTTCTGCACAGAGCTTCCATTGAATGAGTTCCCTAAGCACAGTGGGGCACGTACCTGTTTTATAGGGAACTGGCTATCCTCTCATGGAAAGTATAAAAGGCATTCTTTGTACAAGGCAGGAGTGGCCAACCTGTGGCATGAGCAGCCTCTGTGTGTGGCACATGGCATCCAGGTGGAGGTTGGGGGAGCAGACTGCACAGCAGCAGACAGGTCAGGGGGCAGAAAGCAGAGCAGCAGATCAGGCAGAAAGCGGAGGATAGGGAACAGAGAGCAGAAAGGCAGACTAAGCAGGGGAAAGGGATTGGAGTGGCACTTGGGGGCACAGGGCTTGACTGGCATAGGCCTTTCTGAAAGGTTGCTCCTGCAGCATCTAGATCCGTTAAGCATTCTTGCTGTCATCCCACTGACATGTTCAGCACTTACCAGTGAGACAGGGAAAGGTTTAAATCCTATTCCTCTTTGTGAAAAGGAAATGACTGGCATTAAATTGCCAGATCATTTATTTTTCATGTCCAGCAACAGAACATTATAGGTGACTGGAGCAGCTCATCACCCAGTCCTCACCTATCCTTTCGCAGCCAGCCAAGACTCACAGACCGAACAAGGGACATAACAGCCCATCTGGTAAGCACACAAAGCACTTGGGAAGCCTGGCTTGTTCCAGTGGCATTCTTGGAATATCAGTTAGCAGTGAACCTGGTACCCACGTGTTTGCATTCTTCTCTGAGGAAAGGATTTACACTGCACACTGCTGGCAGGTTTTAGGAGATATGGGAGGGTGTGGCATGCTCACTTCCAAAAGACAGCTTCTGATCTCTACTTTTTGAGCCCCAGTGACCATAATGGTGCTCTTCTATAAGTTTTCTGCTGCCAAGTGGTCTTTGTTACACTTACCTTACAATGTCTACGTGACAGCAGGAGACCTTACATTTTGGGCAGAAAGATTCCATTCATCACAGTGTGCTGCTGTGGACAGGACTATGATATCATAACCCCAGTGCCACGGGAACAGAGATTTAATTCTCCTCTTGCTTAGTGTACTCGCCTCAGTACTGTCACTCCAGAAATAAGCCAGTGAAAGTAAAATGTGGTTTGTGGATTGGAGTAGAGAGGGGCAGGAATTGGATTGTGAATTTTGGGGAAGGGGTTGGCATTCCTGTTGAGAAGAGTATAAACAAGAAAGAAGGAAGTGCCCCCTTCTTGGAGACTGTTTCAGAACAAGAAGTCTCTCCTCCAGTGCCAGTGACAGAGGATGCCAGCTGGTGGAAGTCAGAGCAGGCATTGAAGAAGGGAGCTGTTACCAGAAGGTATCAGAAATCTCACTTGGATCCGTTGTTCATTATTACACAAACAGGGGGCATGTCTACACAAGACGCTACTGCGCAGTGGTTTCTGTGTGCTTATTTAATACTAGTATAATCAAGTACTAAATAAATGTGCAGTAACCAGAGTCACTGCGCAGTTGTGCCAGCGAACACCTTTTAAATGACTATACTGCGCAGTAGCCTAATAATACTGCACAGTAGCACATTAGTACTATCAGTACTTTAACTCGCTACTGCACAGTATTGTTTGGCTGCTGCACAGTTAGTGTCTTGTGTAGACACAGCCAGGGAGTAGTTTGAGATGGTACTTTCTTTTACACTCTCCACTGCCTTTCCATCCCCCTTGCCAATCTCACCAGTACAGACCTTATTAGCCAGCAGATTTAGAGTGTTTTGTTGTCTGTGAAAGTGCAGGGATGATGTAAGCAGGTGCTTATACAGCTTTTTGAGCCTGCTCATCCTGATTTGGGTGATGGAGGGGTGGAGGGTTATTTAAAAGATTTTCTAGTTCTGACCAAAAAAAGTCCAAGGCAAATCATTTCATAAGCAAACTAGGGAAATGTAGTCTGCATGAGATCACCACAAGCCAGGTAGAATGATTGACAAGCCACATTCACAGAGTAATGATCAGTAGCTTACTCTCAGAATAGAAGGATGCAGCATGTGGGTTTCCACAAAGGTCTGCCTTCAGCCTGGTTGTAGTCCATATTTTTGTTAATGACTTGCATGATAGTACAGAAAGCAAATTTATAAACTTTTCAATGACATCAAGATGGGAGGTTTCAGGCACTTTGGAAGACAGGATCAGAATACAAAACCATCTTGGTAAATGAGAAGAATTATCTGGAATCAGTAAGACAAAATTAATTAGAGACAAGTGTGAAGCACTGCATGTAGGAAGGAGAAATCTAATGTGCAAACAGGGGATGGTGAATAACTAATTGTGGTATTGCAGAAAAATATTTGGTATTACAATGGGATGAATATGAATCATCAGTATGACACGTGCAAAAAAGAGGCAAATGTCATTCTGGAACATATTATTGTATGTAAAGACATGAGAAATTGTTATTCTGGTCTAGTTGGCACTGGTGAAACCTCTACTGGAGCAGCGTCCAGGTTTGGGTACTGCAGTCTAAGATGTAGACAAGCTGGAGAGAGTCCAGAGGAGAAAGTCAAGAGACTTAGAAAACATGATCTATGGGGAAAGGTTGACAGGAATGAATTTAATTAGTCTAAAAAGAGAAGACTGAGGGGTGACATGACAATAGCCTTTCAATATGTAGAAGATTGTTATTAAAAGCACAGTGTTCAATTGTTTTCCATAACTCCTGAAAATAGGCCAGGAAGTGAACAGCTTACTTCACAGCAATAAAGGCTTAAGGTAGATACTAGAAAAAAAAACTTGCTAACTAGGAGGAAAGTTAAGCACTGGACCAGGCAATCTGGGCAGGTTGTAGAATTTTTGTCATTGAGCATTTTTAAGAATAGGTGTTAAAGGGTGGTCTGGGTATACCTGATCCTGCCTCAGAAGATGGGATGGACTGGAGGACCTCTTGAGGTCCCTTCTACCCCATGCAACTATTTTTGGTGGGCCACCACTACTAGGTAGTCACGAAGGTTTTATCCTAGGGGGTGCCAAGATCACAGAGGATCTGGCCGTCTAGCTCTGTCTGTGACCTACTGAAATGTATGTATGTCTGAGAAACAGAGTACACAACAACAAGCAATGAACAGAAGAGGGTCTATTCCTGTGGGCTAGAGGGTGGTGGGATGGGACTGGCCATAATAATATGACAGGTGCATGAAGTTTCTTTCTTTTTTAATAAAAGACACCATCACTGTTACTCTCTGTGCACAAGAGGGGGTTTCTTGTTTGTCTTCAAAGCCCTTGGCTGAATAGACTTAGGAGGAGGAAGCAGAGGCAAACCCATGGTGTGCAGAATCATAGGATTTAAGCTGTATGTGTGGGGTTGGTGAGGCATGTTTTTTAAGTGATTTGCCTTTCACACCCATCACAGGGCTGGTGATGTAGGCTTATTGATGGAGTTGGGTTGCGTGCTGGTGGTGGGGTGGTGGGTTGGGTTCATTTTGCAAGCCCATGGCAGGGTTGGTGCTGCAGGCACTCCATGCTGCACATGTGTGTTATGCTCATTCTTGGTTCCTTGTCGCATGGCCATGGCAGGGCAGTAACACAGTGTCATGGAACCATGAGGAACACCTGGAGTTGAATGTGTGTTGTACACATTTTCCCTTTTCCCAATCGGCATGTTCCACGTTTTTAGATTATTTTACTATGTTGGCAGTCAATGCTTTGTTGCTTCAGGTGGTTAGCCAATATAGCTGTTTCACCTGACTCATTGATCCTTATCCAGGGATAGTTACCAGGGCCACAGAAATGTAATGCATTTGCCACAAAGAGACCACAGAACTATCTACATCCCCAGAAACCATCATAAGGCAACTCTTCCTCCTGATAGCTTTGGAAGCTGAGACACGTGTTTACACGTGGGGGTTGGATATGTGGATGCGATTCCTTTATATTGGTCTCAGATCTGAATCTTACGGACAGGACATGAAGCTTGAAACTATATTCAAGTAGTAGCGTTTCCTCCATGAACCTAGATGGCCAAGGTGACTGAGCCACAGTTTGCTTCTTCCAAGGAGGGCTTGAATGTGCTGCAGCCATGCTTCCTTGAAAGGACAGTGTTGATTTACTGGAACAGAAGCGTGATGGGCTCTTGTGTTTTTTCACAGGCAGATTGCCAGGTGTGGCTGATTGCAAGCAGATATAAATTTATAATTTTTCTTGTTGGGGGCCTTGGGCAAATCATGTGACCTCTGGCTGTGGGATGGGAGTAGTGTTACTTACTGACCTTGCAGAAGGACTATGATGAGGGCTAGGTAATTGGTCAGAGGGGTGGAGTAGTCCTGTTTGTATCTTTGCTTCCTACACCCTGTATAGCCCCAGAATATAACCCTTATATTTTCTCAGACCATTTCATCTCAAGTAGAAAGGGATCTGTCTGTGATATCAGGGGTCAAGCAAGCTTCATTTGGTTTGGCAAAGTAGCTTTCCCTATCAACCTGGAGAAAGTTCTCCCCCGCCACCCTATGACATCCGTCTTTGCCCCTCTGGGGAAGTTTCAGTCTTTTAAGAGAAATGAAAGCAGAGGCTTGCTATGCAAACCGGGAACCAGCTTCCAACTTGTCTGACCGGTTACTTTATCCCCTGGACGTGCAGTGTTAAAGAGGAAAGAAAAAAGTACCAAAGGCAGCAGATCAGTGAAAGACAATGTAATCCACACCCTGTCCCTCTGTTTTTAAACCCTTAGAGAATGGATTCCCTACTTTCTGTAGGGAAGCAATAGGATCAGCTGCTGAGTTTAGAAGCTTGGGGTGTTAGTAGCCCAGATTATAAAGAAGGGAAGAAAACAATAATAAACAGCAATTTCCACATATCAGCTGATCCCTGGTAAATATCTTCTCACATTTAACAGATGAAGAAATTGTGGTAGGAGAGTTATTGAGTGACTTGTCTATAGACATATAAATGTCTGGCTCAAAGGAGCTGCCATTCTCTTCTGTTCCATCTGTGATCTGATATCAAGCCAGTCTTGGCCCTAAACTGGGCTTAGAATTTCACTGCTCAGAGCACCGAGCACAGATCACAATAAAAAACACCAAATCTCTAGGGCAGGGACCATTTGCTGAGGGGTCATGCTCTCAGTGGGTGAGTGGGGAGTTCCTGTTAGATCCTGACTGTAGGAGAAAGGGGAATCCAGGGTGTTTCCAAGGGGTCAAGGGATAATGGTACGAAAAGATCAAGAAATACCGATTTAGGAGATTTTCAAATATTTCTGATCAGAGAAGAAGCCCCACAATGTTACAATGTTGTATTGAGTTGTCCCCTGTTTCTTGCAAAAGGCAAAAGTTTTTTCTTGGATAATTTGGCTACAGAGATGAACGTAGGGGCATTTGTGATTCTGTCACAAGGATCTTGCTATTGAAATTCCTGCTGCCCTTCCTAGATTCAGTTTCTTCCAGAATGTAACAACCCTCTAATACATATTCCCCATTTTGACATGTAGGCATTTGCAAGGTTAGGGTTGCACAACTCTGCCCCTGCCATTAGGGAAAACAAATGTAAATTGACTCCAAATGCATTCAAATGTTGTTGATTACAAATATATTTCAGAGCAATAGGCACTGAAAAACAAACCAAGCAATTACAAAGGGGACTTTTCCCCCTTGATAAGCTATTTTTAGGGGCTTTTTGGTGCTTGAAATGAGGTTTTCCTGAGGCGATATTGCAGTGCTGACAATGAAGGAACAAAACAAGTCCCTGTTAAAGAGAGGATACATCCCTGATTTTGATTTTTTTGTTTTATAGTTGTGCAGATGATTTTAAACAGAACAAATGGTCTCACTGTAGGCCCCTGAAAGCAAGCATGTGTGTATGAGAGAGGAGGAAAATGAAGTAACAAGTGTGAGTCTGAGTAGGGAAATAACTGTGTGTAAATATAATGTCTCACTCGTTTACACTGTTCATTATATAGCAGCATCTTGTCAAGTGTTTCTGTGTGTTTGCATGTGCCTTACAAACACTAATTCTAAGTGCTTCCATTTCCAGTCTTGGCTTAGAGGCAGTTTTAAGCCTTCCTTTGGTGTAGGGAGCTTGAATAGTTTGCTACCCCTACAAGTATACTCAGAAGGCATCGGTCCTGTTCTGGAAGAAGTGGAAAGTCTTTAGACGAGAGACAGGCTGTGATGTTGGTTGTAGGAATTTGAGGGCTGTTTGTCTTGGTTTGACCATAGGGCAGTTTAGTCCACAGGGCTGTATAAAGGAACTATGCTGACCTGTATGCTGTGAACAGTCTTCTGGGAAGCAACATAGGACGCATTGGGCTCCCCTCTCAGCTCTGTCACTGCTTCGTTTATGCAGACTACATAGCTTCCCTGTGCCTTGATTTGTCCTACTGCACAATAAAGATACTAAGACTCACCTCTGCAAAGGGCTCAGATTGGGAATATAAAAATAGGGATATTCACTTAAACTCTGCCCACACACGGGGACAGACGCCACAATGAGACAGGTGTCCCCTGTGAGGTCTCGTGTTTGAGAGGAGTTATGATTTCCTGCTGGTTTGTCCTCCCCTACCCATGTGGGACTTTGCCTTGATGCCTGGGAAGTTGCTTCTCCCATTCTGCCAGGACTGCTCTTGATACTGCTTTACTCTCAGGATTCAGGTAAGAATTGTTGGCCCTGTGTTGCCTAGCAACTGTCACTAAGCAACAGTGGCCAGTGGACCACCATCCCTGGCTGGAATTGAAATCAACAGCTGGGTGAGGACTTGACTGTAGAAACTGGGGTGGTGGGGTTGCAGAGTTATGTGTCCCGGAGTTCACATGGAAGTAGGGCAACTTGGCCAATACTGCCAAGCACCGGGTGTGCTGGCTTTGGTATGTTGAGGTATAAGACCATGTTAGTGGAGAGATGCATGTTGCCATGTATGTCCAGGATCTGGAAAGGGGTGGTTGGCTGCTGAGTCCTGAGTTTAATATGGACTATATCATGACTGCCCAGTAATGAGCTGTGTTTATTCCACAGCTTTATCCTGTGAAGATGGAGCCACGAATGCCACTCCCTCTAGAGGTGAAGGTTTTTATTATTATTTTTATATACACATGTTTTTTGCCACTTGGAAAACTAACTCAGGGTCATAGGAGCCTTCATGCAACTCAGCTGGTTTCTCCTTACCAGATGTGTCCTCAAACTAAGGACTAAGGCACAACAGAAAGGGCTTGATGAACTCTACTGCTTTCCCCTGCACACTCACTTGCTCAGGAAAGCAGGCACTACATTGTCCTAGCAGTTGTGCTGCTGATCCAGTGTGGGTGCTGTTATGAGAGTTAGGGTCTGCTTTGTTGATAAAGCTCTGTGTTGGCCATATGAGTGTTGGTTTCAGTTCTTGACTCTACTGAATGCTCCCTGTATGATTTTTACCATGTCCCTTGATTCCTGTGGGCATTCATTCTAGACTAGCTTTAACAAGCAGCAGTCATAGATACTGTTCTGCCCCCTGTGTTGCCTGTTTAGATTTCAAGAACTCTGGGGAGAAGACTTTTTTATTATGTGTTTATACAGTGCCTCACCTAATGTACCCCAAATTTGACTAAAGACTCTAGGGTCTACAGGGAATAAGCAAGTGTAGGGCTAGTATTCGAGCATGGTGCTGGGAGAACACTTCCATACCAGGAGTCTTGCCTTTCAGATGTCACTATCTTGACATTGCATTTCATTGCATTTTTCACAAGGGCAAAGACTGTTAGCTTAGGTGTCCTGGCCATAATCCAGCTCAGATCATCACAGTCCAGTGATGCACTGTAGCTGAGGTAAGATATGGTGTTCTCCATTGCCTGTCCATAATGAGCTTGCTGTTCACCACTGAAGAGCTGCCACAAACCAGCTCTGAGCGGGATGCATTTCTGTTGCAAGAATTTCATTAGGCTCAGTTTTTAGGTGCCTTAGGAGACAGAAGAGGCAAGACATTGGAGTTAGTTATTATTTGTGGTTAAGTGAAGGCTTCAGGTAGGATAATAGAGGTTTTGGGAGTCTCTCTTTGAGAAGACAGAGCAGGAAGCCCAACAGCTGTGATTCCAGGTACACATAGAAGTTTGGCATCTGTTTATCTTTTGGGATTGGGGCTACTCTGCCTCCTGGAAACCCTCTTAGAAAAACTCTTTCCCTTGACACTGAAGGTGAGAAATCAAAGTACCAGAGATAAGGGAAGCTTAGTAGTAAAATACTTTGACTCTCTCACCTCCCTCTTCCATCTCCCTGGGGAGCAGGTCATTTCATTGCTCAGGTATGTGTGGCATTTGGAGCCTGAGGTAGAGCCCCTGGTACTGCCTAGCAGTAATCTGTCTGCCAAGGATAAAAATAACCTGCTGGAGTAGCCTGAGTACATGTAAAATCAGGAGTAAGCAAGCTGTGATGATTCTCACTCTGACAGTAGTACAAACCTCTGTACAAATCAGGATTCAGCTCCAAGTATTTAAGCTCAAGTCTGTCTTTAGAAGGAGTCCAACCCCTGACATGTCAGAAAAGTTCAGGATCAGATATGATTCCAGAATATAATGGCCAATGTTTAGGGGTCCCAAAATATATCACACTTGTCATTTGGGGAATGTGCAGATTTTGGTCTAATTCCAGATATTGTGTTTAATGTCATAGATCCATACCTTCTGTTACTACTGTACAGGGTGGTCCTAGATCAAAGGCAAGTGGTTCAGAGATAGTGCGTATGGCACCTCCACCTGCCCTGAGCACAGTGTGGTCCAGCCCCTGCCAGGAAGAGCCTGGTACAGCCCTGGCCCCAGCCCACAGCAGCAGCCTGCCCTGCCCCATGTACAGATGTGGGGGCACATGCCCTTTGTGCCCTCCCAGGGTGCACACCCCAGGCTGGTCCTCCCACCCTCTGGGGCCTCACTTACCTGACCCCATGCTCCTGCCTCTGCCCCTCTCCATCCCTCACTGAGGGGGCCTTGATCTCCCCACCTGCTGGGCTGCGGGTGGAGCAGGGCTCAGCCCTCCTAGCCTCAGATCGACTTTCTGACTCTCCGGGATTGACCAGTTGATCATGATTGATTGGTTGGTGACCACTGGCCTATGGCAGTAGGTTGGGCATTTATCTTGAGTTGAACTTGTGATAACAAGCTACTCCTTGTACTTTTCTTTTAATAACACTGACTTCAATGGCAGCTGGGAGCTTTGCAGCATAGCTAGCTTGACAAGGATGATAGCACTCCACAGGTACTTCTTGCTAGGCCTGGGGTGGCCAACAGGGGCTTGGGGTCCAAAGAAAGCCCATGCAGCTCTGCTGTGGTGGCCTCTTACCTGTCCTAATCCAGCTGGAACATTGCAATTTCACTCACTGTCTCCATTTTCAAGAGGATGCAGCTGTGATTGTTCCATTTTATAGAAATCAAGTGTGGTCCCAGGTTTCTGGCCAGTTGCCAGCATGGCTTTCATTTGGACAAAGTTGTGAATCTTTGAAAGAGGCACAAATATATTCTATTTCATGGCATGCAACATAAGGTAGGGAGGGTAAAGCATTTGGGGCCGCATGCATTCCTATTGGCGGCAGTCAATTGGTATAGTCACTTTATACCAGAGGTGACTTTGGCCCATTACATAGAGCTTAGTTCAGAGCTGTAAATCTTTTGGCAAAACATATAAACAGACATCTCATTTGAAGTGGTTCTGATTGATCAAAACCTGGGACCAAAGAGGAACAGCGATTTACACAGATTTCCCCTCTGGCAAAAAACTTGAATGAGCCATGACTATGCCCAAGAAAAACTGTTAGCACAATTTATCTTGCGTACTTCACAGGTGCTCAAAGTGAAACAACTAGTTTGAAGGTCTGTAGTACACCAGAACAAAAGGCTTTCTCCCAGGGAAAAATGTAGTCTCTGTTTTTATCTTGGGTGGTGAGGTGAATTGGTTTACTGCAGCATTCTACAGCCCATGCTGGCAACCCATGTCTTCAGGGCCAAGGATATTTGACTGTTTTGCCAGCTTAACTACACACGAGTGAGCATATGAGGTCTATGTAAGGAAAATGACATATGGCTAACTACATAATTAAAGGCTGTAGCTTCATTGAGGAGTATTAGTAGTAGTATCATTAACCACTGAGAGAGTCATTAGATGCCACTGATTGAATTTCCTAGCACACTACTGCCATTAGGCTGTTGAGTTAATAGGAATGGGTAAAGGAAGCTCTGTCAGAGATGAACCCCAGGGGAACCTGCAGCTGGGTGATGTCCTAAATCAGAGATCACATTATTCTGGAATATTTGAATTTGGAAAAAATACACAGAAAGTTGTAGGACTAAAATGTAAACCATGCTGTGAATATTTCATATTACAGATATGAATGTTTCACTGGGGCAGTGACAATAGACTAGCCATACCTGTTTTTTTGTTCCTATTAAGTTTCATGTTTAGATTCTCATGAATAAGCACAAAACTGACTAAGCTCACATTCAGATTCAGATCCAGATCCAAACTGCCGTAGAGCTGAATGGGATAGGCATCTGAGCGGTCTGGTCTAGTCACATCTCTAGTTTTAAATTCTCGCCCTTTTATGCGTAAAGGAGTGAATCTAAATCTTGGCCCTTCTTGATGTCATTGTGTACTTTTCATAACTGTGTCATTTCTCTTTTTGGTTTTAAGTCCCTCATCACCACAGTGTCTGAGCACTGCACAATATTCAATGGATTTTATTTTTGCAGCAGATTGAGAACTAGTACTCATTTTACAGATGGAGCAACTGAAGCAAAGAGTGGATTCAGTGCATTAAACAATGTTACACAGGAAGTCTGAGGCTGAGTCAAAGACTAAATCCAAGTCTTTGCTATCCCCTGCCACTGCCCTATCCACTAAACCAGGGGTTACCTAACTGTGGTACACGTACTCCTGGGCTACACAAAAAATCTCTGGGGGTTACGCAGGAGAAATTCTGTAATGGTGGATTTAATTTTCATTCTAATTATAATAGGCATCGAAGGGGTTAAAATATAAAATCTATGCTGGTAGCAATACATAGGCAACTGGTAAATCTGGAAGAAGAAACAAGTTTGGGAACCTCTGCACTAAACCATCCTTCCTGCTCTCTGTCCACCCTTTTATCAAGTATTTTAGAACACCTGTCACCATCTTGTCTAGGCAGTCGGCTCAAGAACTGTTTCTTTTTTAATCTTCCCTGCAGGCACGTTCTGAAATGGACAAGTATCTTTCAAGTCAGGCACCACCAGTACCAATGCTGCCAGACAAGAAGTATCGTCGTGAGAGTGCCTCAGTGGTGGATGAGTTCTTCTCAACAGAGAAGCCAAACTCTGCACCATATAGTGTGAACATCAACGTGATACTGCCTGACACCACACACCTACGGACCGGGCTCTACCGGCCATCCAAACCTCTTATGCCCTTCCCACAGATCAAAACAGAACCTGGCACCAGCTTTGCCCAGCCCTGCTCCTCCACATCTGGGTCAACACAGACCCTGCCAGATTTCACCAGTGTCTTCAGCATGCCTCAGTCAGTGGCGGTGAACAATATTTTCATCAAGCAGGAGATGCCCACAGAAATCCCTTTGTCCACCAGCCCACACCAGCCACAGCTGTACCAGATGCCCCTTGGCAATGGTGGTGCAGATGTTGCCACAATGGCACCCTCTACTGGCAGCACCACAGCCATCAACACCCTCAGCGGTGTCACCATGTCCACGGGCAATGCCATGTCCAGCATAGTCCACAGACCTGTCCAGCCAAGTGGACAAGTGAAACAGTTCCACCATGTCTCCCAAGGACAGGGGAATTTCAACATCACAGGGCAATTCTATCCTGTCCCAGGAGTGAACCTGCCCCCTTCACCCCCAAATTCACAGCCAGGTAGCCCTGAGAATCAGCCTGAGCTCATCAACACCATTTCCCCTCCCCCATCCTATGAAGCCACTTTTGGACTGAAACTGGTGCAGTCATCCCAGATGCCCACACTCCCAGACGGGCTTGGGGCACTCTCCCAAGGGCACATTATAATGCAACCCCCCAAATACAACAGACGCAACAATCCTGAACTGGAGAAAAGAAGGATCCATCATTGCGATTATCCAGGTATGGCCACAGCTGTCATGCTGCTGTAGTGTTAAAATCCATTCTTGTCTCACTTAGATCTACCTTGTTTATAAATTACTGTGACCTTGTCCAAAATGTCCCCACCTGCTAATGTTATGCTGTGCATCTGTTTGGCATTTGGCATTTGGCATCCTGAGCTAAAGGCCATGCAGTAATTTATATATGCAAGCTATGGGCAACATGTGTCAGGTGCTGTGCATAATGTGGAAGTTGCTCTATAATACACATACAGCAGTAAGATTATATTGGCTCCAATCCACCTGACATATCAGCGATCTTGAGACATTCTTTAAAGCCAAAATTCTGCTTTTGACACACCTAACTATTAAGGTTGTATGTGAGCAATTACGTGCCATGCAGCAGGCTGTGTGTTGAATAAGAGGGAGCACAGAAGTCATATTGGGTTCATCCTGTCACTTGCTACAAGAACATGGGGGCATTCAAAGAAAACAGTCAGTCTTCCTTGATGACTGATACAAAGAAATGTTTTTGTTACTGCAACACACAAATAGCCTCTGGAACTCATTGCCACAAACAAACTACTTGAGCCAGGAAAGCTGTGGGCCTAACAAGATTAGAAAATAATGCAGGTTCCAAAAGCATCCAGATTTACAATAGCAAGTGTTCAAAAATGACTAAGAGTCTTGGAAGGGACCTAAATCTTCCTGATCAGAATGAGCCTGGACATGATTGATTGGACTGGCAAACGGCTTTGATTGCTTTACACAATCCTTATCCTTAGGGAAATCTCATGTTGCTTTCTATAAAAGAGTGATTCTCAAGGAGGGTGACTTGAGGTCCTTTCAAGGGTGTCGCAGGGTCCCACACAAGGTTAGTGCTGTTAGGTGTGCATGATTCACAAGATAAACCCAGAGGCCATGTCCAGACGAGCACAGACATGCAGTATGTGGTGCCACAGGCCCATCTGCAGTGCCACACAACACACATGCAGGCATTCCCCGTGCTTCTACCTTGCAGCATTGTGGGGGAAGGGTGGTTGACCCTGGGAGAGCCTGGGATCAAAAAAGCTCATCCTGAAAGAAAGGGGCTGCACATGTGGCAACGCGTGTCACCCAAAACCAGAGCCCAGCCGGCTGGAGTCACTCTCCGGCTGTTGGCCAGGGTTCCCGCTACCGCTGCAGGCCTGGGAGGCCCCAGAACCCCAGGTGAGGCTGCTGGGGCCAGCACAGTTGTGCACATAGCCTGGGGAAACAAATGTCCATGCTTGTCTCGATGTGCCCAGAGATTTCAAATAGGAATCTAGCATATTAAAAATGTCTTGCCCTGTTGAGGTCTTTCTGAGCCATTTGCAACAGAAGAACTGCTCTGCTGTTTTTCTGTGGTAAAAAAAATGAATGAAAAATAAGCTGATGTTGTGTGAGGGGGCCTTGAGTCTAATGAGGTGGGATTCTGAGTGCAAAAGAAGTTGAAAACCACTGCCACAGAGGTTCAGCCTGTATGGGAAGTGCAGCATCTGGCCCATGTTACTCAACTCCCATTGAGTAAACACTAAATAAATCCACAGGTGTGGAAATGTTTTGGGGGTTTCTTTAAAGCTTTACCACTGTTCAAGAAGGGTTTTAAATGACCTGCCTGTGCTGGCAGTGGCTGTGTGGCCAGCTGCCAGCTGCAGTAGCATCTATTTTGGCATCTCCTCGAAAGGTGACGATGAAGGCTGCTGCCCCATTGTCCCCCTCAGTTATGCTCATGGTGAAGATTTTACTGGAATGGTAAAATAAACCCTTTGTTTATTTTAATAAGGAAGCAAAAGGAAGGACAATGCTTTCAGACTCTTACAGAAATCACTTAGGAGCCCAGTTTTCCCTCCTTTTAGAGTGCTCAGGGCTTTTTGTCACTTACACTGACCCTTGCTGGGGCTTCAGGCTCTGCCAGTGGTCACCACTGAGAAAACATCATTTGACAGTCCTTAGCAGTGTCCTTGAAAGGCCGTTTGTCTGCACATATGTAGTCCAGGAAACTAACCTCAACCACATTCTGCTGTACTTTTGGTTCTCTAGGCTGCTCCATTCAAATCCTTAGCAGCTCACCTCCAAGGGTGCAGTTCACAAGGGGAAGAGATATAATAGTTTGCAGAAAGGCCCATTGATGCCCTGCCTATTTTAGCAGCATTTGTACACATGCTTCTGGAGGTGGGTTGTGGGGGGGAGGCACTTTAATTAGAGCAGCTCCAAGAGCCACTCTAATTAAAATGCCCAAAGTGTCATATGTATCAACGTCCCCCTGCTGACAAATGGTGGTGAGGGCACTTTATCTAAAGCTCATCAAATGAGCTATAGTTAAAGTGCCCCACCACCATTTTTCAGTATGGGAACAGGGATACACGTGACACTGGAGTCTGCTGGAGCACGGTAATTGCCACACTCCAGCAGACTCGATTAATTAAGTCTGCTTCAGTGTGCTGGAATTACAGTGGGTCGGAGCAGCCTTCATGTGCATAGGAACTGCATGTGTTGGAATCAACTCTCCCACAGGCCTCCTTGATGCTGCAATTTGTCAGCCCCTTCTCTAAATCCAGAGAGATTTGAAAGCATAAATAAATATAAATGTGAATATGGCATCCAAGGACAGATCACCACAATGAGGACGATAAAAGTAATTCTAATAAGAATCCCTAGATCATAGGTGACATTTTAAAGCTGTAGAGGACCTGTAAACAGAGGCAGAACAGATTCATCTCCAAGAAAGAGTCCATCTGTGAGACATGGATATTCTGCTTTCTTGGTTCCCTGTGAAGCTGTGAGACATAGCAACATCCTACCCTGGGATGCCTTAGGCCTGCAAAGAACCTTTCCAACAATCAAACAGCATAGATCAGTCACTTGGATATCCTGGTTGGTAGGAGGCTAGGAAGATACAGTGGTTGCCCCCAAGGGGTCCATACTGATATAGGGGCTCTTTGACAGACACTCAATCCCATTGGGATGTTGTTAGGGTCAGGAGTATCTAACCATGCTGCAATCCCAGTCTCCACCCGCACTGGAGGCATAGCATTCCCAGCAGTGGTGTGGTTTCTTCAGGATCTGCTGCCAGCTGAGACAAACTCCTTTTGGCTCCTAGTGTCTTGGCCAGTGACTGGGGGAGGGAGAGGATAGTCCCTTTGAGGAAAAAGGGACCCTAATCACAAAATTCCAGACTTATTACTGATTTAGGACTCTTTGAAGATAGAGGGTGTTCAAATCCAGGGTCTTGGTTGAACCTGTCATTAACATTTCAATTAGTAAATTGAGGGGGCATTAGTAAAATTCACTTGTGGGCCAAGTTTCCCTCAAAGTTCAGGTGTGGTTATGTCCAGCCCTATCTCTATCTGGTACAGACCATCTGAATCCTGGCTTGAATCTTGGCTGTGATGGTGGCTCACTTTGACATCATTGCAAATTCCAGCAGTAGGGTTGGGGACTCTGCTGACTGACTACAGGGCATTTCCCAGAGGCATCCCAGTACTGTTCTAACAGACATAACACAGCAGTCTCTTGGCAACATTGGTTTAAATATAGCCAACTTCAAACACAGAAAAACCAGTGTGATCCTGTAAATAGAAAAGAAGACTTCTCAGTTAGGCAAAAATAGCCATTAAAATTCAGAGGAGTACACACTCCAGAGATAGCGTGTGATAATAAAGTAGTGAGCTGGGGAAACCTCATAAAGTCTGGAGTCTAGGGTCAATTCAGACAAAATTCATGGATGAAAAAGATGTTTAGCAGAACAATGATACCTTCTTGAATAAAGCTGTAAAGCAGATTTTCTGTCTTGAAGGAAATCCTCTTAGATATCTTGGGTGTGCTTAATATACTCAATTTGCCATTACTTGCTAATAGTACAGCCTTGCTCCCAATACTCTGGGATTTGGGGGAGAGAAAACCATCTTCATCTCCTCCCTAGCTAACACCCACTGTGCTCAGTTCTGATCATAAATGTTCCTGTTTTGATTTGCTTCTGCAGAAACAAGCGTTACCCATGCCTTTGCATCCAAATAACCCCAATTTTTCACGCTATTTCCTTTTGGCCACTCCATTGTGCTATGGCAGACCATAAACTTGATACACCTATTTTAAGTCTTTTTTAGAACAAAACTAGTTTTACACTGTGGGTTTTCTTTTCTACAGGCTGCACAAAAGTTTACACCAAGAGCTCCCACCTGAAAGCACATCAGAGAACTCACACAGGTAAGAGTCCAACTTATGACCTGTCTATCTACTAGCAGTATTTTATGCTATGCCCCTCATTGTAGTGGTAGCATTGTTGCTTTTAATAGTATTGCTCAGGAGAGGGCTTTGGTGTAGTCTGATCATGATCACTACCATAGTGAATACAATTAGATAAAGAAATGCATCATTGTTTGTGGACAACAGCCCCGCCCACCTCAGTAAATCAACAGCTATACTTTCTAGTGCATATTACTGCACAGGTTCTAGCTGTGGTACCTTCACTTGGTGTTACTTCCTGTCATTCTAGCACTTGGCTGGGGCTTTGGTTCAGATGAATATGCACCCCAAGGTACCCCGGCTTCCCCTGCACAAAGCCATCCAAGTGTACCTCATATACTTATGGTTAGGTCTTCTCCGAGGACAATTTTTACAATCTGAAACTTTATCAGATTCTTGGCAAGTCCTGGAACTGGAGCTGCCCTCATAAATCTCTTTTATAGAAGTGTTGATCTTTACTGGGTGCAATTAAGCTGTCCCTGGGTTCACTTTTCTTTTTTATTAACAACGAACAAAACACAAAACATGTGCTGAGCCTGGGAATCATTTCTCATACTTGGCTCTGCTCCTATTTCATCTTATCAGTCCCACGAAGAAGGCATCAAAGACATTTTCCTTATGAACAAAGCACAGCATTTTCTTGTCTGTATGCATGCTGTAGAACTCCTTGGGAGGAGGTAAAAGGAAAGAAAAGGAGGGACAGTGCCCAGCGTGCCCTGGGCAGATAGTGTTGGGGTTCTGTCAGAGGGGTTTCCCAGGGCATTGTCAGAATGGGAGAACCTAACAACCTACCGTGAGGTCTCCTTCTTCAAAGCTGAAGAATTTTTTCCCTGATTCCTATCAGGACACTGGTATTTGCACTTTTTAGTACAGATATTTGACTTCTACAAGTCTCTGTAGATGCGAACTCCTTTTAAGCCATTGTGCAAAGACCCAGTCTAGCAAACCTGATGCCTTCTGTTGGAGCCATTTTATTCTCCTTCCTGGTGACTAGGTTTGAGGTCTGTGTATGGCCTCCTTCCTTCACATGCCTATGGCATGAAACAGAGAAGGAAAGGAGGATGTCTCTAGAGCTGGTATGAGTACTGGTGCGGGCTGGTAGGAAAATCTAGAATGACTGAAGGGAAGACACTGATGAGCTGATACTGAGAACCATGGACCACTCTTCCCCATGGGCAAGCTCAAAGCCACCATATTCATTTCACTTCCAACATTAATCTTGTGTATCTAGAGTGGAAAGGCCAGAGTAGTAACTCCCTGCCCCTCCCCACCAGTATCCCTCAAGGAAGTCACTTGGCTCATTCACTTGAAGAGTTAATCAAATCATTTGGGATAACTCTCCTAGTGGGTTCTAGCTTAAGAAGTATCTCTTTAAGACTTTTACCTGGGGTTTGCTGTTTCTATGGTCTTGCCTGTATTAATCTCTGGGAGAAGCCATTCATTGACTGGGTGCCATTGTGAGATTAAATATCTAACCCCATGGCTGCCCCCCCACCTCCCGGGGGATTGGAATGCCTGCTGGGGCCATTGTTTGAGCCTGCCCTGCCGTGCTGCCCTGGGAGAAGGAGCCAACTCACGGGACAATGGAAAGTGTTTTGTTTCCATTCTGGAGATCAACCGGTTATTGTTTGAAATTAAAGGGCCTTGGTGGGGCTGACCCAGCCAGGTGACCTGGCTGGGACAATGACTGTAGCTGAGCAAGGCAAACCATGTCTTTGTCTTTCAGTGTAGAAGACTAACAAAGACTCCTGCAAACATGTGCGATTTAGAGCACGCCATAAAATTCCCAATATACTTCTTGTAAATTGAGCTTAAGTTCCTATTTACAAGAGACATAAAAAGCTCTCTCACACCCACTGCAAGGCTAAAGTTCATTTTTCTGCTGTCTGTGTCATGTTTGCTTCTGAGTTCACACATATATCTGAATCTGTGTTGGGGGAGGGGAGCACACCACTTATTTGGGTGCATGTGGTATATGCAAATACACATGTGTTTGTGTGCATGTCTAGATGCATGCATGTCTAGAGGCAGGTTTATGGGCAGGTGGCTTATGTGCCCATGTGTCTATGCACAGATACATGTCAGGAAGGTTGGAGGCATGCATGCATGGGTGCATGCATCATGGGATACCTGTGTGTGATTGTGAACTCGTATATGCATGTCCATGCATCTATGTTTTATGCTGAATTGCATGTGTGTGTGTGTGTGCGTGTGTGTGAATATCAGATGGCTCCTGCACAAGGCCGTTCACACATGTTGTGTGTGTACGTGCACTTGATCTGCTGTGCAGTGCTCACTAATTGGCTGATGAAATGGTAAATATTTGAGGTCAGGAAAGTCAGCACATTCCATGAACTCTGCCTGCTTGTTCAGGCTGTTAAGAGTGAGGACTAATATTTGAGGGAGACACACCCAGCTGCAAAGAAGGCTGCAGTTCTTAGTCCAGAGTTCAGCTCAGAAAGCTGGGCTGCCTCTGTGGGGTGCAGACAGCTCATGGGTATCTAGAAAGGAGTTGTGGGACTTCTTCATATGAGTTCTCAGCTGTCTGAGAAGTCTCACAAATCAGTCTTTTTCTGCTAAAAGAGAGGGTGGAGATGAAGAGTCACAGAACCCACTAAAAATAACCCAACAATCCTTTTTGTGCATGTCAGAATGTCATGTTGTTTAGGTCCACCACGGTCCTGGCTGGAAAATGAGAGTGGGGAAAAGGGTGGAAAATTGAGTGAACAGCAAATGAACAAAATTGTTACAGCTGAAATTTTCCATGGAAATTTTTGACTTTTCATTGGAAAAAACAAAGCCCCAAGCTTTTCTATCCTTAAGCTCAAAGTAAAAGCCTACAGGGAACCCAAAAGAAACTTGTTTGAAACTTTACGAATTGAAATGGTTGAGTTTGTCATAGGTCTGAATGTGATACCTCCAGTCCTGTAAGGCAGCTCATGATCAGTTCAGAAAGGGCAGAGCAAGCAGAGTTGGGTATCACCATCAGAACGACTGTACACATCACATGGGATTGTGCCTAGATACAGCAAGGATCACATAGGTAGATGGATAAAGATCATGGTGCCTCAGAGAGGTTGGAAGGACAGACAAATAAGCAAGTGCTGTATATTGGCCCACTGCCATTGATGCAGAAACTGTAATCTGTGGCCTGTTTTTCCTCTGCAGGAGAGAAACCGTACAAGTGTACATGGGAAGGCTGCGACTGGCGCTTTGCCCGCTCTGATGAGCTAACCCGGCACTATCGCAAGCACACAGGTGCCAAGCCTTTCAAGTGCATTGCTTGCGGGCGCTGTTTCTCCCGCTCTGACCACCTGGCCCTCCACATGAAGAGACACCAAAACTAGTGGCAGGACCCCCACCATAACCTCCATCTCCTGGAGCAGCTGGGACTCCTTCCCTCTCTGATGGACTCTTCTTGTACATAGGAAAAAAACCAGGCTGTGACTCAATGGCAGCATGGGGTCTGGATGTGTCCGTGCCCTGTCACAAAAGTTCTCTTGTTGAAAGATTATTAAAGATAGACCTGTACACCGGCAAAGATCCCACTCACCAACGAGGAGATGTTCTTTGGACTTCAGAATTCTCTCATCCAGCAAATTCACTATTTATTTTTCACTCAGGAGCAATTTTCTCTTTTGTGTCAAACTTCGGGACTTTTCTTTCCCTTTCAGGTCTCTGTCTTGTTGGAAGTGAGCAGGAATGTATTGGGAAGATGGGCTGGCCAGCAGATGAAAGGGTTTATTTAAGTTTTTGGTGGAATCCCTTTGGACCTGACCATCTCATGACCAGAGGATACGCACGTAATGCAGCAACAGCAGCAGATGTTCACTGCTTGTTTGGAAAGTCAAGTCTTTTACCTTGTTCTATATGTCAGTGCAAGAAACAAGGATAGAAAAATTCCCATATCTGACGTGCCCCATGACTGGAGCAGATCAAATGCAGATGATCTGCTATTCATGCTCCCCAGAGCCCGCGTGCTGTTTCCTGCAGTGAGGTGGCTTTGGGGCATGAATTCCTATGCATTTTGACCAAGTATTTCCATCACTGTGCCCTTATTGCTTCTGGTTCCAGGATGGTTTTGGTTTATGTGGTTGCTGTGAGAACCAGCATGGCTTTCAGAGGCAGGAAGTGGGCAGTCACCAGGAAAACACAAAGCTTTGCACTGTACCACTGATTTCCCAGAATGCACTGGGCAGGTCTCTTCATGCCTTGAACGCAAGAGACTGATTATTACAAATCAGATATTTTTGCTGTTGCTTTTCATGCATTTTACCAATTTCAGAAATGCCGCTTTCAAGAAATTCTAATAAATCTTGCTGTCCACATTGTAATCTTGTTACCTACCTCACAGGTTCATGACCTTGGGCTCTTTAAGGAATCTTCATTGTCTTCCTTAACATGCTGTGATGTGTAGTGTATACCAGAAACTGCTAAAGCCTATGAAAAATTAAACATAGGCAGAACAAGAACAGGTGATACCAATTTAAACAGCAGCAATGTAGATAATGAATAAATCAAGAACAAGTAATCAATCAGCCTTGCATGTTCAACAGAACACTGATTTTCCTGATGAAGCAATGTAAGCAATGTACAGATGGTGACCTGTGTGATAGATTATCTGCTAACAGGATCTAGGGCTTTAGAGGCTCTGGAAATGTTAACCCCAAGTGTGGCCTAATAGTCCAATGTGGCCACTAGTGCCCGTCTCCATGTAAATAAAATCAGTCAGACTTCTGGTGAACAGAGCCAGCAAGTTTAGTTCTGCATGTGTCAATGAAGATGCAAGTGAAGGCAGATGTTAGGGATGATGCACAGTCATTACTGGTTTAGGGTTACATATCCATTAATGTAGGTGTGGCACTGGGGACACTGGCAAGCCACCTGCAAGGCTCTGTGAGCTCAACATTTGGGCTGCCCCTGATTAAGTACTTTCTAAGCAGCTTGCCCAACCAGTTCAGAGAGCCCTGTTTAGGCCATGTAAATAACCCAGCTGCAGTGACTCACTGGAATTAAACTTTGGTGACCTCCAGATGTGCAGGCTGAGCCGGGGGTGGAAAAGTCACTGCAGAGCTTGGCGCCAAGTCTATGAACAGGGATCAGGCTTCTGTCTTGGCTTATTGAGCTGCACTGCCTGGGCTTACCAGGTCTGGCTTGACTCCACTCTCCAGACATTTCAGCTTGCCCAAGTTCTTTCGTGAGTGGGCTGGGAAGCTCTGGTGATTTGGGTTCTCCAGCAAGTCAACACCAACCCCTCCCACACCTCTATTGTGACCCTGACAAATGGTAGTTACCCGATAGCCAGGGCCAGGCATGTAAATCAATCAAAGATGACAAACATAATAGAAGCCAAAACAAGCAAGGCCTGGAACCCAAGTGTGTGACTGTGTACATTTCACACACTGCTTTCTAGTGTGGCTAGGGAAGTTTCCCTGTGCATCTCCACTAAGGTTGCATCTCTTTATTAAAAGGCCTGTATTATAACACAAGGAACCCTTGGGAACTGCAATGTGCCATATGCTTTTTCTGTAAAATATGTATTCTTTTATCATATACCTTGTCAAATAGGGGTGTGTTTTGTGTGTGGATGTAGTTAGAACAGAATCCTTTCATTGGCACAGACTCTGGTGTGCACAGGCACATGCCAAAGACATGACAGTCCTAATTACCCAGTGTTCGGAGGTATTCCTGAGGATGGGGTGTTCCGTCTGAGTTCAGAACATGCTTTAAAGCTCAGCGTTGTACAAAATATTCTATCCTTCAGAACTCTGTGCTGACATCAGGCCAATTCTGGCAGCCAGGTGTGGCAGCAAACACCGTTCCCCCTCTGTCAGACACAGTGACCAGAGTTATTTTATGGGTGTGGTGTGCCATTTCTCCAACACTGATAGGTGCCACACTGAGTATGAATTCTTCCAGGTAACCAGCATGTATCTGTTTATAGAAAGATCCAATGACCGTATGATGTGGGGTGGGGAAGTTCTTCAGGCTTTCAGAACTGCACACACGCACATATACACTGTCTTTACAGTTATCTAAGCTCAAAGGCATTTCATTGTAAGGCAATATATTCTTAGGCAACTACATCTGGTGTATCCTGGAAATTAGGGCTGGGTCAGTGGCTTAGGTGGAAACCCAAACCAGCCATGTTGAAACCTGTTGTGCCCAACCCAAACATAGTTGGCTTGGGTTCAGCTGACAACATTGCAATATAGTGCAAATGCAAGTCTTTTCACACCATCCCTCCTTCTTATTAAACTCCCCTACCCACCCACATTCTCCCCAGATAATACATGGTCCTAGTAATTAACAGCTTGGTTGCAGCAGTCTCACCGAAAACAGCAGCTTAAAAATGCAACATTAAGTAATCAGGCACAAATCTTAGCAGTGTGCCTAGTGCAGTAACCCACATGTATGGTCTCACTCCAGCCCTCCAGCTGTGTGCGCAGTCTTGAGTGAAACAGGGAGAAGTTCCATATACCGTCTGTGGATTCTTGGCAGCATATAGCTTCCAATAGTTAAGGATGTTACTGTTCAAACTTTATTTGGTACTGCATCAGATACAGTGTGTTGGCACAATGAGGCAGCAATAAGTCTACCAGAGATCTTGCTCTAGTTGGCTTAATATTAGACATTACATGGATTTTTTCATTTCAGTTTTATATCTTCTTTCTGGTGTACTTTTTATAGCTTAGGAAAATGTTGTCTTTAAAAAAAAATCTAAAGAAAATTTCCCGCAAAAGCAGTTGAGACGCCAATTAAAACGCAAAACAAGTTTGAACAAGAAACAATTTCCTCCTCTTTTACACATTAAACTCACATACACATGCTCAGTGTTGTATTGATACTAAGTGACTAATGGGAACTATTTAGTCATTAAAGTGACTCAAAACATAATATCTTTACTTGACAAATCTCCCTTTTTGGGAAAAAGTAACCACAGTTTTGGTTTGTTTTAAAAAAAAATCTTTTTCAGTACCATGCTTGCTTGGTAAAAGAAATCAAAATTAAAACACAAAACTTGAAAAACATTTTCTAAATCTTGAAGTCAAACCAGAGTAATTTTGGCTGGAAAACCTACTGCTTTCACCAAAATTGGAAACATTGTACCCCAAAATCTTTGGGGCTTTTTTGTGACTAGTAACTAAAATTCTCTATCAGTTTTTGAAAGCATGTAGCCAGAGTCATTTTTTTCTTTAAAATAATGTTTTGCTGTTCCCCTTTGTGTGACCCATAAGTGAGACCCACTGGAACCTTAAGTGGAACTTGAAAGTATTTGAGGAATTAGCATATTACAAAAAAAATCTTGGATAGTGCCTCATTGGGGGAGCACCAGTGCAGCAAATGTTAGCTGTTACAGTAAAACAGCATGTCTAGAAATATAACAAGCCCAGACCAACATATAGCTGCCTGTCCTGTGTCATGGGCCTTCAAGAAGAGTGGACCATGAGAAGAGTTTGAAAAAAGTGTTGGAGGCTATTTCCCTATCTTAAGCACAAGATTCTGTTTCCCTGTCCTACAGGCATAAGGACCCATGAGCTAGATTTTCTATGCTTCCTTCAGAATAAAATTTAGAGAATTGATATCCCTATTTTGGGCTTTCATTTGTGCTTCTGAGTTTGTAACACAGTGGAGGAATTTCTGTAAATAATAGGGAATTTTGTACAGAATTTTGTATGTGGAGTTAAAGCAATTGTTTACTGTATAAAACAAACACACACACAATTGGGACCTGGAAAACTGTGGTGGAAGGTTTATTTTCTGCATAGGTTTTTTTTGTCACTTTTACAGATATTAATTCATGTAATATTTTGTAATAAAATTTCACTGCAGGGAAGGATAGTCATTCTTCTCCCCTCCACCCCAAATGCCATTTTAGCAGTCATTGCCTGATTTCTTGCTACATTGCCAGAAATGCCATAGTCCAGTTGCTAGTGTCTCTCACTCTGTGTGAAGAGGTGTATTCATCATATCAAAACACAGTAGTTAAGTTGCTGGAAGTAACTTCATTGCTGACTACAAGGGAAAGGTTAAGAATTCTGCTCATCTATACAAACCCAATTGAAACCAGCAGAGGTCCTAACTGCTGCTGTTTCTTCAGCACAAACCAATTCTGCCCAGCTATGAGCAGAATGAGAGATCAAAAGGATATGTTAGACTTTACCTTTCATAAAAAATGCAATCAAAAGATAATTTTCATTAGGATGGATTAGAAAATCAGGGTGCCCAGATTCAATGAAAAAGTCACCATTTGTAATACAGGATATCACAGACAGTCTCATTTGTATTCAGTGGTTCAGGAGAAGGTTGAATGTCATCCACCTGCCAATAGACTTGGCTAAATTTATAGTGTTAAGAAGGGAAAAGGAAAAGGAATCCTTTTCTAACTTTCACAGCTAATTGGTCACCTTAATATCTGTGGAGCATGATATCTGATCATTCTTAGCTTAGCTTGTGCATCAATTGGGGCGAACACTTTGTAATACAACATGCAGCACAGAAAGGCAGCTAAAAGGTTAATCAGCAGTTTACTATGCCCGCCTCAAATGTACACTTCTGTGCCCTGAAATTAGACTATCATCTGTGAGGCCAATGCTTTGTCATGGATTATCACTCTTCTTAGCTAACATCTGTCTCCAAGGTACTCACATCTCCCTGGCTTCTAGAGTCCCTTCTGTGAATTCATAAGAGCAGCCTTCAAGTTACTTCCTGTAATTGGGAATTCTGGGGAGGAGCAGGTTGAGAAAATGAAAATCCATCCCTTGCGCAAAAATTAAAAAAAAGAAAAAAAGAAAAAAGAGAGAGTGTGATTGTGAGTTGGCAGGTGTACAATGCGATGGGTGTCTTGGATGTTAAACTCAACTTGTATATTTTTTTTTTATAAAAAGGAATGAAATAAACAGATCTTTTTAAACCACTCTCTGATGAATGCCAGCTTCTTTCTCTGACTGCTTCTTTATGATTTCTGTGCTTTCCTGGATACCAGAGATGGCATCCATCTCCGAACTGTGCCTAGGCAGTATCCTAGTGGAGTGCAGCAACATTGCATTGAGCCTCTGGAAGTGATGGTCTACAAAAGAGTAAATGTACAGACAATGTGGATGTTGTGGCTATCGGTGCTACTTGCAACACTGGAGAGGCACTGCTGTGACAGATGGGTCACCAGGTAAATCTTCTGGGTCGGGCAAATTTCTCTGGCCTCTTGAAAACTTTAACGCTGTCTTCAGCGATGTGCAATTAACTGATATACTTTGCTTTGCATTTTACCTTCGCCAGACCAGGTGAATATGAATCCAAACTTAAACCAAAATGCAAACATTTGGCCCAGACACTCTAATGTAATTCAGCACATCAGAGGCTTATTAGCTAGGGTCTGTGTTTGGGGCACTGGTGGCAGGGACTGACCCACCTGTGGCATCTGCCGCTGGACTTCATGCACTCCACTCTAAGTGAAAGCCTGGGGCTGGTGCTCCAAGACCCACCACTTGTTACATTACTCCACTTAATTCCACTGACTTCAAAGAAGCTATGCTAATGTGGTCTATTTACTAGAAATACTCAGAAAATGAGATTTCCACCTGCCAAGACATTCAGGTATGCCAACATTTGGGTACATTCCCCAAAAAGCTGGAATATCATAAATGTTCATGGAGTGAATAGCTCAGAAAAAATCAGCTTGGAAATGTCAAGGTGAAAAAGAAGTTGTTTTGATCAAAGCCAAATATTTCATTTAGAAATGGCAACATTTTAACTATTTTTTAACATTTTGAAATGTCAGTATTTTTTGTTTTCCATACTTAGACACACTAACATATCTTTAAAAAAATGATTCATTTAGAATTTTCCAGTAAAAATTGAGACAGTTTATTATAAACCAACATTTTCCTGCCAGCCATTTGATTTCTAACCAAAAAAAAGAAAAAAAATTTGATTTCACTGGGAAAACTTTTCAGTAAGAAATGTTTTGGTTTAACTCTTTAGTCTGCTTTTAAGAGGAATACTTTCCAGGATGCTGAGAAAAGTAACCTTAGAATTGTTTTAGAGTCTTGTCCATAGTGCTTGAATGTCTTAAATAGTGTAATTAGGTTTTTGTTTGTTTGTTTTGTTTTCCTCTCTCATTTCCAGGCATAAAAGTAACTTGAAAAGTAACCCAGGATCAAGGGATCTGGCTTGTTATCATACTGTGTTCATAACGGCCATAGAAGTAGGACGGAATTGTAATGCTACTCTTTGGCACTTTGGCATGAGACCCTTAACTCGTCTTTAAGCAGCCTGCATCTGTAGGAAGACCAATACCAAATAACATTTTTGAAGACTACAATTAAAGAGAATGTCAGTACCTTTATTCTATGATGATTGCTGATAGATTTGATTATATTCAAAGTGTACTATGACCAGGAAATATTGGCTCAGATGAGACAATGGTAAAAGCAATGCCTCTTCACTCCGCAGTAGTGCAACATTTGCTCAAACAATGTACAAAGAAGCTGGGTTGGAGAGCAGAGGGAGGCTGTTGTTCTATGAAGGATTCTGTTCAGATCAGGAGCTCTGCACTTGCTAAGTGTCAAGGGCATTTTTCTGGAAGTGGATATTCTTGGTAGAAAGCTTTGGTAGAAAGCAGAGACCGGAACTGAGACATTTTCCTAGTAGGGGAGGACTGGGGCTGCTTCGCAAAGCATATAAAAAAAGAAATGCCAGAGTCCACTCTGAAGGAAAAGTCCCCTCATTGCCACTGTGTTATCACTGTCTGAAACTGAGTAATTAAAATCCTCTGTGATCAAAGTTCTTTTTCTAAAGGTTGTGCTTACCTATAACTGTTTCCTGGCCTGCTTTCCTTAAGCCACAGCCAAATCACCACCAGCATGCAGCTGAAGGCTGTCCCGAGTTAATTTTGGCCTGCAATGTCCTGCAATTGCAGGGACTGCCTGTGAGGAGGCGGCTGTTGGGGCAGAGGTCTCCACTGGCGGGTCATGCTGAGGTTTTGAACTTCTAACCCCGGTGATTCAATAGAAAGCCTGTAAAAGTGGATGAGGAAGAGCTTCTGTCTCTGCTTATAGTTGGGATTTCCTGGAGAAAGGACAAAAGAGGAGGGATCTTTCCAGTGGGCAGGCTGGTAGTACAGGGTTTGGCTAAGTCCTGACCTCTAGAAATTGGACTGTAAAGTGGGAACAGGGCGTGTGACCTGCTTATTTACACATTTTATGCAGTACCTGAGCAATCTACACACCTGACAAGCTGTGTTCAAGGGAAGACTTGGACTGGTATAACACGGTGTATTGAGATGTGCTGGCAGATTTGAAGCCAGGTCCTCAGGACTGGAATAGCCTGGGCTACTGTGTCGTGGATGTCAGGACTGAGACACATCAAAAGAACTGTGGGCACCCTACAGCTCCAATAGCTTCAGGAGGAGAAACTGAGGGGAGCTGTTTGTCAGGAAAGAGGTCAATGAACAGAGCTGTGCGAGAGCCCCAGGACTGGGGTTACAGTGGATGCTGGAGGTCAACAGTGAGGCACTTCTCTTAAGTGATGTGTGTGAATGCACTTTGTAGCTGGTAGCCAGAGCAGCACCTGTCCTTGCCTCACTTAAATTGCATTGCATGCCAGGACACAGCAGAATGTAAGCAAGTATCTGTAGGGAATACAGCTATCATGAAATGGCTTTCATTCAGGAAGGATGGCAGAGGTCTAGATATGGAATGAGGAAGGGTCTACAGGGCCAGACGGGGGTAGGGAATGCCTAAGGCTGGATGTGAACAGAGCTGGATGTGGGAGAGCAGGGCAATGTGGAGTGAATCCCAGCTTGCAGGGAAGACCCGGAGATACTGTCTGCACAGTGGTGTCCCACTCTATGGACAGTTCCAGAGGCCAGTTATGATACGATCTCCCAGTTCCAAGTGTTATGAACTGAGCATAGATTGCATTAATTTGTGGTAAATACATGTCTGGTTCTTGTGGCAAGAGATGATCGCATGCCCCTCCACCTGAGCATTTCATCAAGTCTCCCCTTTATGCTAATGTTTATTGCAAATGTCCTTTGACTATAAACAATTCCATGGTCTTTATTCTGGCTATAAAGCTGAATGTTCCTGGCAGGATCACAAGGCCCAGTTTATAACTGAATGATCTGTCATGGCCAGATGAAAGTCCAGCAAATGAAATTTATTACATGTGAAATCAACTTGTTTTTTTCGTCTAGAGAGCGTCATGGAAAACCTGGAAATGCATTTATAAGGGCACTGAAGAGTTCTCTGATGTCTTCTGTATTTTTATGAATCTTGATTGGTTCAGTAATGCTAGATACTTGGAACAGTTCTAACTGGCATCATGTGGATGGGAACTAAAGCGACTGTGTGTGCACTTTGTTTCAGGGTTTGGTTGATGGGTTAGGTCTAGGAGATCAACACTGGCTAGATTTGGATACTCTTACTCCTTACTCTTACTCTTCACTCATCATGTAACCCCATTAATTTCAGTTGAGGTTCTCAGGGATAAGGGACTTTTCAGTGAGCGCACCTATGTGTCCCCTGTCTGCACAGACCCGCTGGTACTACACAGTCCTGGCGGTGCACGATCATTTTCAACCCTACTGCACAGTAGCAACAAGTAGTAGTAGCTTGAATTAGTAGCTCATTGCTACTGTGCAGTAGTGGTGGTGTCAGTTAGTGTTTGCCTATGCTACATCGACATAGATGTGATCAGTGCAACTACAGTGAGAAGAATCAGGTCCACTGAAATCAGCTTAAAATTTCCAGTGAATTTGCTGGTATCAAGCAAGAGTTTCAGAAGTGCTTTGCACTCAGCATTTTCTACTGTCAACACTGGAGAATCCTTAGCATCACCTTAGGCTGGGAATAATGGGAGCTGCTGAGTTCCTAGGACTTTTGCATGTCAAGCCACTAGTGAGCAGAAGTAACAATCTACAGTTGATCTTCCCCAGAATCCAGGTTTGTCTGGAATTTAGAGTTCTGGGCTTTGAGTAGATGCCAAAATTTTAAGGAAAAATTAGTCAAAACTGCCCAATTTGTCTGCCCTAGCTGCTGACAGACAAAACTTGTGACATGGGTGCTCGTGCAACTGACTCTCTCTATCTTGGGGCAGTTGATTGTATTATTTCTTCTCCTTAGTCTGGTTTTGTAGGTGTTAATTGATGATAATTAACTGGGGACATTAGCTAGCAACTGTGTATTGAGCTGGTCCCTGAGTGAATCATGATTGATTGGTAACTGGTAACACAGTAGCTTAGCAGCCAGGCCTGCAGTAGTGTCTCCCATGCCCCAAGACAGACACAGTCCATCCCACAAGCACCCATGGCATGAGTTTTGCCTGTCAGCAGCCAGAGATGCAGGGCCATAGAACCCCCCTGCACCAATCTCCTTGACAGCTGGCAGGCTTCGTGGCTGCAGCAGGGGCTACCATCCCTGCAGCTTTCACCCTGGTGCGCCTTAACACACACAGGGTCACCCATGTCATGAGTTTTGCTTGTCCGCAGCTTGAGGTGCAGTTCATTTGCAAATTTCATCCAAATCGGACAAAAAACAACGAAGTTATAGATATTTTATTGTTTCCCCATTATACCCTATGGCCGGATCTCCGAGGTGGCTCCGAGGCAGCTCCAAAGCGTTCTGGAAGCTCCAAAGTGCTTCAGAGAGCCTAACGAAGCCAGCGCTTCGATCCGGACATGCTGCTTCTGCTGCTAAAGCATCTGAAGCTTCTCTGGATCTGAAGCATGGTCTGAAGCCTCACACAGCCCTACTAATTGCTGAGGAAGCCACTGGTGTTGTAATGGGTGGTACCAGGTGCATAGCATTTCTGAAAACTCAGTTCTAGAAGTCTGGGTTGCACCCAGCTTCTGGAGAGTCAATGGGGATATTGGAAGCACATTGGTTGGTGCTGGGGGGAAGGGGGGAGCAGTATGCTCACCACAACACCAACTTATCAGTACTTGGGTTGTGAATATTTTTGCTAGTGTTCTTCCTTCCAGGGCTATAATCTCCCAGGACAGAGGGGATGAAATCTTCAAGTCACACACATGAATGTTCTCATAGCTCAAACTATGCTGGATGTACCAACAAAGGTCACTTCTCAGCAATGGTAACAGGAGAGGATCCTGGCTGTGACACTTTTATTATTGTACAGAACTGAGGAGGAAGGTGTTTTTTTCTCTCCCACATAATTTGGATTTGTGTTTCATCAACAAAGGAAGATATGAGTGTTTTGCAGTAGGAAGGATCAAAAGAAGGCAGTTGTGTGACAGAATGATGGCAAATCTCCAGGTTTCATGGCCCAAGAGGAAAGTAATACTGACAAAGTAAAGCATTAAAGTCTCACCAGGTGGCTTCAAAAATGAGATTGTTTGGCCTGTGAGAAAGGGGTGGGGAGGAGGGGAAAGAGGGATGGGAAAAGAGACTCAGGGGATGGAGGGCCTAAGGTAAACCAGAGGATAAATGAAAGGTCAAGGAACAGATTTCCAGTTGAGCTCAGCTTGCATTTAGGTACCAGAGTAACAGTGCTCTTTACTGTTAGGCCTGTGAAGCGGCAAGTATTCGCTTTGGAATTGGATTCAAACGATTCAGAGGGACAGTGATTTGATTTGGTGATTCAAATCACTGTCCCAGTTCAATTTGGCTGAACTGGATTTGAGGATTCGGTGCTGCTTCGGAGATTCAGCCATAGACTAAACAGGCACCAGTGCTTGATGCTGGACACAGCTGCCTCCAGCTGGTAAGTCTGTTGTGCAGGGAGGCAAGGGGCGTGGGGGGGGGGGGCAGATCAACACCCCCACAGCAAGCGAGGGATTGGGGCTGTGGCCAGGGCCCAGGCTGGGGCAAGCGCTGCCCAGGGAGGGGGTGGGGCAGCTTGCGCCACTGTGAGCGCTGTCTGGGAGCTGTTTGTGTGGCAGCTTGTCCAGCGGCTCTCACTGCTGCTCCCACTGCCAGTCTGGGAGGGCATGGGGGGGGGCCATATGCCCCAGGAGCTGCCTGGGGCAGGCAGGGCCTGGGGCTGCACCGGGAGAAAGGCAGAAGGCGTTGGGAGTCGGGGCTATACCCCTCCCCCGCCGCCACATGCCAGTGTGGGGCCGGCGCGAGACTGAGCCCCTGTTCTGCCTTTTTTTATGGCCACTAGTACTGTTAGGGCTTCTCTTCTGTCTGCTTGAATTGTTGCACAAGTTCTGCAGGTCCATTTCATATTATTCTCGCCCTCCTCCTGGTTGCTGGCCACAAGTACTGCTGAGCCTTCTCTTCTGTGTACTGTTTGAATCGTGGAGGCTTTCTTCACAGGCTTTGGCCCGAGCATCGGCTCAAGTATGGTAAGAGTTGCACAAGTTCTGCAGATCCATTTCATATTATTCTCGCCCTCCTGGTTGCTGGCCATGTTTGCTAATGAGTGTATTATGGAATTGTAATTAGGGGATTGTTGCTGGCCACAAATGCAGAGGCTTTCTTCTCGGTTGCGGACCAAGCACTCTGGCAAATTCCCTCCTGGGGTTTGGGTAGTAGGCCCATGCCTGTGACCTTTTTGCCCCACTCACCCACCTCTGCCTCACACCTCTCCGTTGCACCCTTGTAACTTTCAAATTGTTGCTGGCCCGGAAGGAAGCTGAGGCTTGAGTTTCTTCTCTTAATTGTAGGGGCTTTCTTCTTGGTTGCTGGCCAAGCCTTCCTGCTTTCTTCACTGTCTTTGGCCCAAGCAAAGCTTGAGTATGGTAAGAGTTGTTGTCTTCTGACTGGGGTAAATACAGAAAACATGCCTTCAGGCCCATTTCATATTATTCTCACTCTTCTAACTACTGGCCATGTCCCAGCAAATTCAGACTGGGGTACATGTCTTCTGACTGGGGAAAAGCTTCTTGCTGGGGAAAACCCTCCCTGCCTCCTGCATCAGCATGAGTTGCACAAGTTCGCAGGCCCATTTTATAGTCTTCTTGTCCTCCTCCTGGTTACTGGCCATGTCCCAGCAAATTTGGACTGGCGTACATGTCTTTTACTGTGCTGGGGTACATGTCTTCTGACTTCTATCCACCCACCACTCTGTCTCCTTGAGCCCTCTATCTCCTTGAGTTTCTTCTCTGACTTGTGGAAGGAAGGAGGATTTTAAATAACTAAGGATAACAGAAAGTAGTATAACAGAAGTGGGCATTTTCCTCCCTAGCACCTTTAAAATATAAAATGGCACCTGCCTGCCTGCCTCCCTTCCTCTTCCCCTCCCTCTCCTCCATCCCTCCTGGATAACAGTCCATGCTGCAACTTTCCAGTAATGCCATGACTCCATAAAAGTTGTGCAGTCATCAGCTCTCTGAAAACCACATCATCCACCCCCCCATTGGCCATGCATGTCATGTAGACCAAAAATAAAACACTGCTGGGACATGGCCAGTAACCAAGAAGGGTCACTAACCAGGCTGCCTGCCTGCCTGCCTCTCACCTTCCAACCATGCAGCCCTCCATCCATCCCTCACCAAGTGACATACTGCATGTGATTGGAGAAAGGGAACACTCACACTTTTTATATAACAACAGTTGCTTGATTAGTAGTAATGTTAGAAATGGAATATTGTTAGAAATGGAGTATTGTTAGAAATGCACAGCTTGCATCTTGCACCTGGTAAGAAAGAAACACTGCCAAGGACTTTTTTCCTTGCCCAGCCTTGCCACAGCTTTTCTTAT
>NW_017728924.1:11654584-11665984 GCF_001723895.1 Crocodylus porosus | reverse complement strand
TGTGTCTGTGATTTTGGTGGCCTCCAGAGAAACGAACCGCTTTAAGCATCAGACCTGGGAGTGGGGGAGCAGTTTACAGCCAGTGAGGGGTGGGAGTGCAGTAGCTTCCCAGGCTAGACACAAAGGTGGTCAGGGCCCGTATTTCAGATTGGTTGGCCTCCCCTCCAGGAACCTCAATAATATGTCTGGGGATAGCCATATGTTGCATAACACTTCTGACCTCTCTATAGGGAGCAGAGTGCTTTTTGAACCCCTGGCCTTGGCTGGTTAGCAGCTCCCTGCTAGGGTGACTCCCTGAGGTAGCTGAGACCCATCTGATGAGGACATGCTGATACCTAGTATAGAGCCCCTGGGAGGAATTATCCAGTGCTCTGACTTGAAATGCAGAGACATTTCTTGAATTTGGATGAAAAGAAGTTCTCCTGCCATGATGCTTTCTTTGAATACACTTGATTCTGTAGAGGCCTAGAGGTAGCTGAACAGATTACCCAGGAGCTGCCTTGGGAGTGCTGCTTCTCGTTTTCCTCTAACTTTCTCCTTGTCTTTTGAGAAGCCTGAACGGAGAGATATGGAAAGGGAGGACAAAGCAATCCTGACCAAAATCTGATGAACTCTCTCCAGGGGGGTAGTGGGTTGCAGCCAGTCAGGGATGTGGGGGAGGTGAGGACAGTCTGCAAACCTGACCCCAAAAGGTGCTGCATGCAGGATTTTGTAAAGAAAACATTGTATTGCAAAGAAAGCATTGAACAAAAATCATTTTTGCATTGTACCTCGCAAAAGCAGTACAGCCTGCAAAGAAAAACTGCCAGGGGGTCAGAAAAAAGAAGAAGCTGTTTTGGAGCTGCAGCAGCAGGCGCTAACCCCAACCCCCGACCCCTCCTCAGTGACCATGCATATGAAATGCATTATAATGCATTAAAGACTTGCTAAAGGTGAAAGGCCCTGGGAGGTCCATGCAGGGAGAAGTTTTGCAGATTGCCTGCTTGCCGCTGGGGGTGGGTGGGTTTGTTTAGTCTTTTTTCTTACAAGAAATGCTGGCTGCACCCTAGCACTTAACAAGCATTTGACCTCCCTCCAATAACAGTGCACATTGGAACTCTACAATTCTTTCCATTAATACCATGACTCTGTGAAAACCCACAAACACAGCATCCCTATGCTGAGGCGGGCATGATCTCCAAGAACCACAACACACACCTACCCCAAAGAAAACATGACACATATATACAGCACAAATAAAACACTTCATTAAAAAGGGGGTGGGGTGCAGTGAATTTTCTTCTTCTTCTTGTAAAAGAAAAGGGATAATTAAAAAAAAAATTAAGTTATACATGATAGATGATAATTAAATTAATGAAGGTTTTAAATAAATAAGGATAACAGTATTATACCAAAAGAGGGATTCTCCTCCCCAGGACCTTTACAATATAGAATATTACAGCTGTGTGAAGCTTCAGTCCCTGACTCAATTTGGCAGAGATTCGGCCCAATTCGGTGGCCAAATCTTCGAATCTGAATCGAATTACAGTACCCTGTAATGGATTCAGAGAGATTTGGAGATTTGGACATAAAGATAGATTTAAATATTTTTTCTACATACCTCTAGGTATCAGGGGTTCATGAGTGCTGCAATGCTGGGGCGCATGGAGTGTCCCACAGAAGCACGGGGGGCTCCCCAGTGCGCTCAGCAGAAGACCTGGAAGCGGACCAGAAGGAGGCATTGGTGACTACTGCCTCCTGGGTCTGCAGGAGAGGGGGCACCCAGGGACGCCCTGCAGCCAATCGCTGAGCCAGGGAGGCACTGGGGTGGGGCGCATGGTTCCCACCAGACCTGGAAGTGGACCAGAAGTACTTCTGGTCCACTTCTGGGTTCACTGCTGAGCATGTGGAGGGCTGCCCTGCTCTGTCGGATGCTCCATATGCTCCAGTATCACAGAGACCATGAGATGTGCCTGCTAGCTCGAGGTATGTAGAAAAAACTTTTAAAGCTGTGTCTACGTCTGAATTTCTGATTCTCAGAATCAGCATCGAATCTTCAGATTCAGCTGAATCAAATCAGGGACAGTGATCCGAATCAACAAATCGAATCACTGTTCCTGATTCAGGCCGAATCTGAATTGAATAGGGCCTGCTTCGCACATCCCTATAAAATATATACAAAATGCGTATGTATATAAAAAATAACAACTGCAAATCTACACAGTATAGGTCTTTCACTCTCTTCACTTTTTCTTTTTACTGGTTGCCACCCCCAGCAAGTTTCACCTGTGAAAGTTTTCTGCAGGGCGGGGAAAGAGGAAGAAGAGGAAGAGGAGAGGGACTTGGAGCACAGTAAAAAACAGTACTTTTGCCCCCCCCCTCGGTTTTAACGAGCGTTAAGGGAAACTGAAAGTATTTGATGACCCAAGATAGTGACTGCAATTGTTTTTAATGACCCAAGAGGGCGACCATGAGCATTATAATGAAACTTGCTGAGCGCTAAATGAAACAGGTATCAATTTCAAATGAGCATTATAGTGAAATAGTGCTAAGGGAAATAGCGTTACATGGTGGGTGCCTGTATTTGCACCATTATGGTGATGCTGCTGCAGCTGTCATTGGGAGCTATGCCACTGCAGTGGCAGCACATTGCAGGGGGCACAGGGAGTATGGGTGGAGGGTATGGGGGGGCGGGAGGACATACATTATAGGTGGTGGGGGGGCAGAAGAATTAACAGGGGATACCTGTGAGGGAGAGAAGGAGCCAGCGGGCTCTGAGGCTCCACGCCTAGGTGCAAACACGCCTAGCGCATGCCCACAGGCCCAAGACGCTGGGCGGGATCTCACCTTTTCCAGGTGCACGAAGAAGGGACGTGCCAGTGCGGCAATGGCTGGCATAGAAGAGACGCCGGAGCCAGCCAGCAGGGAGGCAGAACCGGAAGCAGGCTGCGGAGGTGATGGAGCCGGTGAGATGGCATTGCGGAGGATGCGAGCACTTCTGAGTCGCGGCAGGAGCCTTTGGAAGAGGGGTAACCCCAGCGGGGCTTTCAAGCCCTGTCGGCCAGCCCTTGAGGGGCATCGGACAGCTGTGTTTCCCTGTCAGGAGCGGCTAGAACCTGGCTGTAGCTGAGTACCATATAGGCCCTAAATAAGGGCCCTGATTGACTGTGGACACTGTAGCTCCTGTGATAGGGGTGTACCAGTCACAGTGAGCTTTGACTGTAAAAAGGGGGCAGTACCCCGGACCCAAGAGGGGCTCTGCGAGAGCCAGAGAAGGGGATTCAACCCCACAGAGTACAAGGGGCATTGGAGGACGGCGGCTGAGGACTGAAGCAGTCGCCCTGATCAAGGGAACCCCTTGGCCATCGTATTTTGTGTTGATTATATTTCCGTTGTGGACAATCTGAGTGACCTATGTATATGTGGCCGGACCGGATAGGCGGACACCTCCTGGTGGAATGGGCGAGGGTGTAGGGGTGGCAGAGCCCTCATTGACACAGGACCCGCGGGACGCCGAGGAGTCTCATTTTTGGACGACACACGCCGGACCATCTGAACCAATTGGTATTACCATCAAAGTCGTGGCAGGCGAGGCAAGCGCGTGTAAAATGCCCAACCCCAGGTGAGACGATCCTTGGCAACCGGTAAGCGGCCCTGACGCAGGGGGGCCGTGGTGGCCTTATCCCCGACAGTACTAAATTAAGGGAATATTGGCTTCCTCCCCCATTTCTTTTTGTTAAAATTAAAATTAAAATAATAATTTTCAGACCTGACCTGAGCCTTTGGGACTCCACTGCATGCTGTGAAGAAAGAGGGAGGGGTGAGGAATGAGGAGTGAATGAGGGTAAAAAAACCCCACACAGCAGTACCGACTGGCTAGAGGCCGGAACACAGTGCCACCTCATGGTGAAGGGGATTAATTAGAAGTCTTAGGAGTCACTAGCTGTTTGGATGAAACAAATCCATAGCTGGAGCTCCGTAACTGGGGAGCACTGCAAAATAACACATTTCCGAGTAGTGTTAGTTAAGGTGCTAAATGGACTTTTAGAGTGGCGGGAAATCTTGGGTCATGCAAACACAAATGCAGTTGCATTGGTGTAAATGGGAAATATCATTTCTTCTACACCTGCCCTTTAGCGCCAAGTGCACTAACTTTAGCGTCAAGACCTTGCACATGTAGATAGATACCTGCCAAAAATCGCTCAATGTGCATTAGCTTAATGCACATTAAATTTATTCATGCTTAAGTGCACACGTAGACACACACTGTTTTTTTCCTTAACCAACTGTATAGGCTACATGCAATCCTCTCAGAGCTGGTTCAAACAGGTGTAACACCTTTGACTTCACTGGAGTCACATTTACTGGCAGACTTCTCTTTGCTCACTACTCTTTTTTGTGAGTGAGGAATGCTGGAAAAGGGTGGGTAACTATTTTCCCAGCAGGAATAAATTAAACACAATCAGTTTTCAAGCCACAAAGAGCTCAATGAACCAATGTTCTGTGGATGGTATGCAAGGGTGTCATTCTGGTATGCCTTGATGGCTCCATTTATGTATGTTATACCATTATATCACCCCTCGCTCCCACCCCTCCCCTTTCTTTTTGTCTCCTTTCGAAGTTTTCTCCCACCCCCTGAGACTGCTGGTGCATCCCCTGGCAGGCAGCACTCCCTGCTTAGGTGACGGGCAGGTGGGGCAGGCAGGAGCACTGGTGCCTGCCCTGTGAGTGCTGGCTGGGGAGGGGGAGTGCTAGGTGAAGCACTGCTGGCACTCCCAGGCATGGGGGGACCCCCCTGGTCAGCATGACTGGCTGCAGAGGGAGCCCCCCTAGTCAGCAAGATTGGCCATGGTGAGGGACCTCCCCAGTTGCTGAGTGGCCATTGGGGAGGCACATGCCCCCCCTGACTCAGGTGGCATCAGTCACTCATGCCCTCTCCTACACCCCTTCTGTAGGGTGCATTGTCCATATCTGGCCCATAAAGTTAAAGATTCACTTCAGCAGTGCAGAGAAATGGTTTTCGTGTGCCTCAGTTCTGAGGCCATCACCACACACCCATTGTGAGACAGCAGCTGCAACAGGAGAACTCTCACTTTTCCTCCAGCTTTCACTTCCCACCCATACAAAAGAGTTATTGATAAGAGAGCTGCTGTGAGATTTGGTTTCCCTTCCTGTGAGTGCATTCCCCTGTTCAGTCTTGAAATGGGGATATTGACCCTTCCCCCTGCTCAGTTCAGAAATGTCTGAGGCTTCAATATCAGTCACCATCACAGGCCCTTGTCACATGATGTGAGGAAGTCATAGAAACCAGAACCATGGTGACCAGAAGTGATATGGAAATGTCAACTGTCATATCCCTACACCCATGTAAAAGCAAATACAAAGCGTTCAGACTAACATTTCCAAAGGAGCTTTGAGGAATTGGGCACTCAGTTCTTATTTAAAGTCAGCAGGATTTGGGGGTCTAAAACTCTTAAGCCCCTTTGAAAATCCCAATCCTGCCATATCAGCACTACCAGTACACACATTGCTTTATGCCCCAAGAATACAGTAATACTGCGCTTAACAAAGTAGATACATTCTATGACATCACTTTGTTATCAGAAACGTTGTTATCAGAGGTAGAAATAACATAGGAAGTATAGGGATGTGTTCCAGGACTTCAGAGGAAGGGGGGAAGTGGGGCAGGGGGGCTACAATAAGCAAAAATTAAATACTCAGTTAAAGGCCTCCCACAGGCCCCCTGGCCCTGGTCGTGCCTCTCATTCCCCCCAGCACCCAACATCCTTGCTGGTGTCCCTCAACCTCCAGCCCTGCCAAAGGGGGCCCCCAGCTGCCGGGGCGACAGACCTGGGTCTGCAGCCCCCTTCCCCCTTCCCCCCTGCTGGGGGTCTCGAGCAGGGCAGCTCCTTGCCCACTGTGCGCACTCCTGGGGGCAGGGTAAACCCATACCCCCAGATCTGTATGGGGGGCAGGCGCAGGTTGTGGGCTCAGGCTCCTGCCCTGCTTTCTTCCCCTGGGGCCTGCATCACCTGATGGGCATGACCCAGAGTGGCTGGGGACAGTGGGGCTGCATGGGGATCCTGCTGCTGCAAGCTTCCCCCACTGCTGCCTTGGTGATGTGCCCCCTGTGCCTGCCACTGCTTTGAAGGGCTCAACCCCATGCCGCTGCCCTTGCTGCAGGAGGTGCTTCACCAGGGCAGCGCAGGGAGAGCGGCAGTGAGAAGATCCCTGTGCTGCTCCTCTGCTCCCTGCAGTGCCTCAGAGAACAGCATGCAGGGAACAGCTGCCACCCAGCTTCCCTCCCCAGTGACCTGGCGCTGCAGGGAGCAGAGGAGCTGTGTGGAAAACCTCCTTGGTGCCAAGTGGCAGGGAACCGTGGCTGTTTGCCTTGCTGCTCTGAGGGGCTCAGCCCCCCGCCGCTGCCCTCACTGCAGCCCTGTGCATAGAGGGCTTCACCAGGGTGGCGTGGGGTGTGCAGCGTTGAGTAGATTTTTTGCACAGCCCCGCTGTTCCCTACTGCCCTGCTTCCCTGTCCCCGAGCCTCTGCAGCCTAGCAGGCATGACCTGGTGCAGCAGGGCTGCATGGGGATCTCTGTGCCCCTGCATCTCCGTCATGCTGAGCTGCAGTGAGGACAGTGGTGCCAGAGCTCACAGCCTGCCCCTGCCCTGCATACAGGTCTGGGCCACATGGGTCCCCGCTGCCCCTTGGAAGTGTACGTGGCATCAGGGAGCCGGCCCTCCCCCAACGAGCCACCCGAGGCTCTGTCCTGCTCCCTACTGGGGCCCTGCAGCTGTACACTGAGGCCCTGAGCCCCAAGCACCCCCTGGCTGGGCAGCAGCCCCAGCCCCAACCCTGCTCAGCTTCCTCCCTACAGGGACCTTAACCCCCCTCTCCCCGCCACTTACCTGCCAGAGCTGCCCTGAGGCTGCCTGGGGCCATGAGAATTTGCTATACATGCATGTGGTGACCCCCGTCTTGCTGCCTCCCGTCTGCTTCCTCCCAGCAACCTGCAGGCTGGAACTCAGCCAGACAGATATTTCTGGAGATTTGTGTTCTCTAGCTAATCCAAAAATGCATCTCAAGCCGGTTCAGAGAGGTAATACTCCCCCACTATGTGACTTTGGTCAGGCCGCAGCTGGAGTACTGCATCCAGTACTGGGCGCCGCACTTCAAAAGGGATGTGGCCAGCCTGGAGAGGGTCAGAGGAGGGCCACCTGCTTGGTGAGAGGGCAGCAGGACAGGCCCTACAAGGAGAGACTGAGGAACCTGAATCTGTTCAGCCTCAGCAAGAGGAGGCTGAGGGAGGACCTGGTGCCTGCCTACAAACTCATCAGGAGAGATCATCAGCAAATAGGAAGAGCCCTAGTCTCCCCAGCACCACCTGGGATGACGAGGAGCAATGGTAATAAGCTGATGGAGAACAGGTTTAGGTTAGAGAACAGGAGGCAATATTGTACAGTTAGGGTGGCCAAAATCTGAAAGCAACTTCCCAGGGAAGTGGTCATAGCCCCTACCTTGGGCAAATTCAAGAGGGGGTTGGATGATCACCTGTCCGGGGTCTTGTGAACCCAGCATTCATTCCTGCCTGTGGTGGGGGTCAGGCTAGATGATCTGTTCAGGTCCCTCCTGACCCTAGCTACTATGAAACTATGAAACCACAGGACGTGGACAGTGGTGGTTCTATCCTCTCCCTACTCCCATATTAGCGCGCTGGTCACTTCATCGGTGTAGCTCCTCCATCAACTCTGGTGGCATTACTCTAACATGAGAGCGTGGAATTTTGGTTTCCGAGCCTGATTTGACTGGGTCAGGTCCAGAGATAAGAAGAGAGACAAGCCTGAGTGGTTCTCAGAGCTCTCTGCTGAGGACTGCACTGCACAGGGTCTGCAGCTATGCCTGTACATGTGTGTTCTTTTGCTGGCATATCTGAACCACCTCCCTGAGCAACATAAGCTCTGCTAGCCAAACAACCTTTTTTGGTGTAAAGAGGGGGAGAGCATAGCCAGCTTGGTTGTGTCAGTTGAGAGGTATGACTTTTCATTCCCCAAATCTGGCTATCCTGGCAGATCTTTGTAGGGCAGTGCAACCTGTGTTTGCTAAAAAGAAGGCAAATGCTGGCTTGCAGAGTTCAATGGGAAGCTATTGAGGTCTGTTGTGTTGTGTTGCAACAGTGTTTAGTCCATAGTTTCAGTGGTGTTTGTAGTTCTCCTGCTTCCCTCTGTACCTTGACCACATGCTGGGCTAAGAGAGTGAATCCTTTTTAAATTCCTGATACTGGTAAATCTGTTAGTTTCAGCTTAGTCCTACAGAAGGGGAAGACAGAGGAATATAGTTAGTTCAAAAACTGGATCTTCATGACTCAGAGAAGTTATGCTCCTCTCTTAGTAGAATCTGATGTATGAATTCAGAGACAGGATTGCTGTCCCTTTGAATCCAGGGTCTCAGGACAAGAGTTGTTGGAACAGCTGGGTTTTTTGTTTTCTTTTTGGTTCACTAGCAGTTCTGAAAAATAATTACAAATATTTTGGGTGAAATGAAACCTTTTATTTGACTCAAAACAGCAGGTTTAATGACATTTTTGAGATTTTAAAATACAGTTTCAAAATTGAATGTTTCAAATGGAAAAATCAAAATGCATTGCTTAGATCATGTCAAAGTGAGGTGTTCCTTTTTGAGAATTTGCTTAAAATGTTTTTATGGTTGGAATAATTAGCTGAAATTACCATGAGATCATGACAGGTTTCAGTCAACCTAAAGCTGCATTTTTTAGTGGGAAAAAGAATCAGGCAAAAAAAAAGTTCCTATAACTACCAAGGACGTTAACAGAGCAAGGTAACCATTAGAATAGGCAGGTTCCTCTTCCCTCAGCCTTTCCCTTAGAATTCTTCTCCAAAGATTTCTCCTCATTTCATTGCAATTTTTCTGGATCACTCTCCCTACATTCCTGGATTATGGAGTGACACTGTGTGTGTGTTAAGGTGTGCTCTTCTTGGGACTTGGGCCTCTGCACAACACGGCAGTGTGCCCCAGCGAGGCCTCCTCCTCCCCTACAGCCTCACACCAGGTCCACCACTTTATGTGACAACAGGTAAAATAACTTAGCTGGCTCAACACCGGTAGCACCAGCATCAAAGGTACCCAAACAGAACTATTACAGAGCCTTTCTTTTTATAAAAGAATTGACAGCAAGAAGTAAAGATGCTGTGTTGTGTTGGACGTATGATGTTATTCATGGTGTGTGATGGCTTATCTTGTGTTTTTATGTCTATATGTGTATTATGGGGAAAAAAAAGGAGTACTTAAAATAATGTATCTTTGGAAGCTTTTGGGTTGAAAACCCCTTTTTCAGGCTGAGGAGGTACCTGCAGTTGGTCCTGGATGGAGGGAATAGTAAAGAAGCCAGAGGCTGGTCTGGCCCACAATGCAGGCAAGAAAGCCAGTCAGTCAAAATGGAAATGGAGGCGTCGGGGGGTGAGGGACAGGCTGGGGTGGTGGGTAGCAGGGAAAGGGGAATGTAGCAGCGCAGGTAAAAGTGCAGATGTACCTGGGGTGTCAGATGTCCGGCCAGTCACAGTGTGCCAGAGGTCCACTGTGTATATTGAGCCCATGAGTTTCTGTACCTACTACCTAGGAGGCTGATGAAGTGCAGTTCATAGGCCCAGCTCTGAAAAGTAGTTTGTACATTCAAACAAGCACCTAACCTCATCACCAGAACTGAAGCCAACTTCCTACAGCTCAAAACACAAAACCTGCCAACTATCTCCAGTACCTCTACAAACTGCACACCAGAACCTATCAAAGACAACAAAACCCAAATACCTGTGGGGGCACATTCCTCACGAAAAAAACCCACCTTGCCTCCAGTCTCTCAGGCCTGATCCTGAGAGGGAACAAATTACAATGCAAACAACTGGTGACAGTGGCCTGCCCCAGCCAGGAACATTGATCCCCTGGAACTTCTCCATTTGGTTCTCCAGTTGCCTCACTAGGGGGATCACCTGGCTGAGGAGGGCATCGCCAGCGCTAAGGGTCTCAGTGGCCTCAAGGAAGGGCTTGAGGACCACCAAGATCTGGGAGATGGTACCCCACTCAGCTCTGTTCAAGTACTCCCTGCATGCCTCATACAGGGAGGGCACCACCACCCTGCTAAAGGTGGTACATACGGGCACTTTGGGAAATGGGGCCAGAAGTGCTATGAACTGCCTGAACCTTGGCCGCTCAACTAGGGAGAAGGGCTGGCTATCCACAGCAATCATCTCCCCAATGCTCTGGATGATCTCGCTCGCCTTGGCAATGCACCTCCGTTTCTGTCCACCTTTCCTCCACTGACCCAGGATGGCCTGCCTCTGCTTTGGGGGGAAGGGGGCTTTGGAGCAAGTGAGGGACTTCCCTTTTGGCACACTCGCACTGGTGCCAGGCTTAGCAGCAGGAAGACGGGTAAGGGGGTGGTGCCTCCTCAGGTGCAGCAGCATGGTTATGGTGGACAAGTGTCTCACGTCCTTGCTATGGCTCATGTACCTTCAGCAGTGCTGGCAGATGGCAAACCTGGGATCATCTGCCACCTCAAAATGCTCCCACACTATACTACTTCCCCATTTCTGGGTTGAGGGTGAGGATCTGCCTTTTCCTACTCCTCAGCAGACTGAGGCTCAACAGCAGGAGGAGCTGCCTCAGCTGAGCCACTTGCCTCCACAACCTCAGCCTCCTCTGAGGTGCTGCTTTCCAGAGACCTGGGTCTAGGGGTAATTTGAGGGGTGTGGAGCACAAACTCTGATTCCCCTGCAGTCCCCAGAATTGTTTGAGCCAGCGCACTCAGCATCCCTGGTTCCAGCTCCAGCTCCTCCTCTGGTAGTGGGAGGCTCACGCTGAAACATGAAATTGTTGTGGAAGAGACAGTGATTCCACTGCTGGTGCCCACTTCTGGACTGAGCGGAGGTGGTGCAAGTTCGGGGACGTCAGGTGCAGACACTGCTCCCTCTTCCTTGCTTCCCCTGGCAGCACTGATGTCATGGCTACTCTAGCTCTAGCTCTAGCTCTCCCCCAACCCGCTCTCCCTCACCTGCCAGAAGACCTGGCACTTGCCTTTCCAGCAAGCTTCATATTAATCTTTCCTGTGCTGCAAAAGGTCTGTGTGTGTGTCAGTCCTTTTGTATTGTGTGTTTTATTCCCTCTGTTGCATGTGTGCACTAGACTTTTCTTTGATTGTTTGCTTCAGTGTTAAGAGTTATGTAAAAATTGTGTGCTGTCTTCTCCTCTGAATATCTGATTTTTCTTATTTATAGTGTGTGTGTGTGTGTGTGTGTGTGTGTGTGTGTGTGCAATCTGTGTGCCTCCTTGCACAGTGATGGATCATGCTGTCAGGGAAAACACAGCTTTCTTGTTTCAAAATTTGCAAAAAAAAAAAAAAAAAGAGCAAA
>NW_017728924.1:11624103-11654484 GCF_001723895.1 Crocodylus porosus | reverse complement strand
AGCTAAGCTAAGCTAAGCTAAATCCTACCCAATCCTTTCTAACAACAAAAGGAGCAGGCAAGTTCAACTACTGAGTAAAGTAACCAAGCTGAGATGCTTGAATCTGCTAGGATACCTTTCTCAGTCAATTCCTGAGAGGGAACAAGCTAGCAAAAGGCACAGCATGTCTCCAAACAGAGGCTTTTATGCTATTTCTAGGTCCCTTCCCCCAGACGCTGTCATTGGAAAGGCAGCTAGAGAGAAATCCTTCTCACTGGCCACTTACACGTCACCACCACCACTCCCCCTCTGCCCCCACGGTCCTCCCTCCCCCATTCCCCCTTCCTCTTCTAACTTTCACTTTCAGCATTTCTGAAGTGCTTTGGAAGCTCTGAACCACTTCAGACAGCTTAAATGAACCCGTGCTTCGCTCTGGGTGTGCTGCTTTGGATGCTGAAGCGTCCAAAGTGGCCCTGGATCCAAAGCGCAATCCGAAGCCTCACACTGCCTTAATGCCCACTGGCAAGGCAGTGTGTGTGAGGGAGGCTTGTGTCTCTGCAGTCTCAGTTCTGGGATTAAATAGGAATTTGAGGGTGCATCTACACATGCTCTTTACTGTGGAGTTGACTAATTAGCTCCATAGTAAAGCATCACTATGTTAGGGTGCAATATATTAACTCTGATCTAAGATACACTGTTGGGGATAGTACTATCTTAATGCAGAGTAATTATATGTGTTGAAATGCATGTGTAAGCAGTATAAGCTGGCTAGGGCATGAAGGCACTAAAGTGCAGGGGCTGCATGCTGCATGGCTCTGCTCTTTAGCACTCTAATGCCCCAGCCAGGCCCTCTGCTGCCTGATGCCACCATCTGGAGCCAGAAGAAGCTGACCCCCCAAGCTTGCTGCCAGCCCAGGGATGCTCTGCCTCAGCTCAAACTAGTGCAGTCCCGGGTGCATGTGCAGACACTGTGCCCAGGAGCAGCTGCCCTGGTGCAAATGGCACCAGAGTTTATTGCAGCAAATTAATTAAATGTGTAGATGTGCCCTCAGTCTCTAGGGCTGACACTCCAGCACCTTACACCACCCAGAAGCAATCACTAAAGGAAACACCCACACCCAAACACCTGTAAGCTCTAATACAAAATCATTTGCTGAACTTGTTGCTGACTCTGCAGTTGTAGGAGTTACTCCTATTCTGGGCCACCAGCTCTCACACAGCACTTCGTGAGTTTATATTAGGAAAGGGAACTTGGCAGACAAGTGCACAGGAAAGACCCAGCCAACATGAACAGCAACTGCCTGAGAAAGCTGAGAACAGGTGTTTGTGACCTAGCCATGCGTGTTAAGGGAAAGTGCTGTTTGTTTAGCCTACACTGGACGGTTAGAAGCTCTGAGGGCATTGCTCTCAGCGTTATCCACTTCATTCATTGTTTCTGTGCCAGAGGACAATCAAAAAGCTTAATGGTGTGATTAACAATGCTATAGTTACAGGAACTAGCTCTGATATATACTGACAAGAATTGGTTGGAAAATTTCCATCAGAACAGTTTTGCATCATGTGATGAAACTGAATTTTTTCTTTGGTGGAATTGTATTGATTTCACTGGAAATGCACACAGAAAGAATATTTCAAAAGAAACCTCAGAAGATGTTTGTTTCATAAATTTTCAATATGTTTAGTTTGTGATTTTATTGTATGGGCTTTCACATTTTATATTATTTCATTATTTGTCAACTCCTTCACGATATGTCAGTTGAAGCAGTGGGAAAAATATCCCAACTTACACCTCACAAGATAAAATCTTACTAAATTGTGAAAGTCTACACAAAATTCCCAAATCCCAACACAAAACTTCAAATATTCCCATGAAAATTCCCATTTTCAATCAGCTCAAATATTGACTACTCCATTACCCACCTTCCTATGGAAGCTTCTTCCATGTATTCCTTGAAAATATGCTATCCTTATGGCCAATTGCTGTATGTAGTATGCAAAGACACTAATCACTCCTGTTTCTCATCATCGCACTTGGTGGGAAATTTTTCTTGACTCCATGAGTGCACTCAGTAGTCTGTAAAGCCTGTCTCTTTGCTGTAAAGGAGCCTTCCCATATACTTTGTACTGTCATGATGCCTTGCTGCAAATGTTTCAGCTTCATCCTTTATTAACTGAATACACCTGTATCCCAGATGCAGGCAAATCTGGATGTGTGTAGAGGAGAGGATAAGAGAAATGGGAATGGGAATGGGGGCAGGAGTTGTTATCTGTCAGGAAGTAGTGTGGTGGTGGATGGGACATGGAGACAGGGTAGTGGATGAGAAACATAATAGTCAAAGACCAGAATCTGTTCAATGTCACCTCTGTTCCTTTGGTGCCTGCAGCTATGAGTCCTTCAGGGCCCATGGCTATACTGACAGACCAGGTATTCTGGCAGCATAGATTCATAGATTGTAAGGGGCTGGAAGGGACTTCTGAAAATCATCGGGTCCAGCGCCCTGCACCAGGCAGGGAAGAGAATTGGGGTCAGGTGACCCCAGCATGGTGACCGTCCAGTCTCCTCTTGAAGATTTCCAGGGTAGGTGATTGCACCATCTCTGGAGGGAGCTTATTCCACAGTCTGGACACCCTAATTGTGAAGAAGTTTTTCCTAATGTTGAGCCTGAAACGGTCTTCCAGGAGTTTGTAGCCATTACTCCTGGTTTTCCCCAAGGGTGTCCTGGTGAACAGTTGTTCACTGAGCCCTTGATGTACTCCCCTGATGTTGTGGTAAGTTGCTGCCAAGTCCCCTCTCAGCCTTTTCTTTTCCAGGCTAAAGAGTCCCAGGTCCCTCAGCCTTTCCTCATATGGCTTGGTGTGCAAGTCTTTGATCATATGGGTGTCCCTTCTCTGGACTCTCTCAAGCTTTACCATATCCTTGTTAAAGTGCGGTGCTCAGAACTGGACGCAGTACTCCAGCTGGGGTCTCAACAATGCTGACTAGAGTGTTTTGCTGGAGGTGCGTTGATTGATGCATGCCAGAGTATTATTTGCCTGTCACACTGTCAGCTCATATTCATACTGTGTTCTATTATTACCCCCAGGTCCCTTAATTCGTTGTGCTATTCAGTTTGGTGCCACCAAGCCTGTAGGTGTGCAGGGGGTTGTTTGTCCCCAAATGGAGCACTTTATATTTCTCAGTTTTGAACTTCATCTGGTTCTGATCCTCCCACCTTGCTAGCCTGTCTGCCTGTATCTGTAGCTTATAATCAGGTGTGACCACACTTCCTCATAACTTGGTATCATCCATGAACTTGGCCAGTGAGCTCTTCACCCTCACATGCAAGTTGTTGATAAAAATGTTGAAAAGTACTGGACCAAGCACCGACCCCTGTGGGACACCACTGCCCACTTCTCACCAGGCCAACACAGATCCACTCATTAGGACTCTCCGGGTTCTGCCCCACAGCCAGCTTCGTACCCACCTGACTGTCTTGCAGTTAAGCCCACAATCCTCCGGTCGGGTAAAAACACAGCTGATCTGATCTGGCCTAGTGTTCCTCCCTAGAAATGTCTGGGTAATTGAAGTTGTCCATGACAACCACGTCCCGTGCGCGAGTAACCTCTGTCAGTTCTTGGGCAAACTCTAGAACGAGTTCCTCCCCCTGGTTTGGTGGTCTGTAGTATATACCTACAGTTAGTCTCTCTCGCCACACTCCCCACCCATGGCTTTACCCACAGGGTATCAAGCCATTCTTCCTTGGAGCCGATGTCGGCCTCCAAGGACGTGTACAGCTGCTTCACATAGAAAGCTACACCTACTACTTTCTTCCTTATGCGTTCCTTTCTATGCAGGGCGTAGCTCTCTATGGCTACACTCCAATCACATGAGGGGTCCCACCAGGTCTCCGTAATCCCTACTAGATCATAACTCTCACTGGAGAGCAGGGGGGCCAGCTCCTCCTGTTTGTTGTCCATGCTCCTGGCATTAGTGTACAGGCACCTGAGTCCTCCTATTGAGACCCTCAGTTTCCTGTCATATGAAGGGCCAAGGAACAAATTCACCACCTTGAGTCTTTAGCCGTAGTAGGTATGATAGTAAGAAAATCTCAATCTGTCCAGTCTAGGAAGCAATGTGTCTGGTACAGGGCAGCTTCCAGTGTGGCTTGAAATAACCTCTGGAAGGTGCCAAGGTACACAGAGGGCCTCAGTCACCCTTGTGATGCATTTGGCTGGTCCCTCTGGGATGGCTCAAAGCCTGCTCCCTCTGAGGACATTGTCAACAGTCATTATTTCTGTGGAGGCAGCGCAGGGGCTAGGGAACTTGAAGTGGTGATAGGCAGGACACTCTTCTCTCCCCAGATCCTCTGATGAATCCGTGTCCAGAAGTAGGTGTGTTTTCAATCATCTTAGCTGCTGACAGACCCAATTCATCCTGGTTTGCACATTCTCATGTATTCATGTTGGGCTTATCAAGTTGGACTTTGGTTGCATGGAAAAGCCTGCACAGGGCTGGAAACTCCCTGGAAGTCCAACTGTGAGGGCCTATCTTGGTGTTGGCTGTTGGTTGCTGCTCTTCTGTCATTGAATGGGAAACATAATAATGAGGCTATTGTGTACACTCAGCAACACTGCCTATGTGCACTGCAAGTCCCATTAGGTTACATTTTCTGCATCTGGTGCTGTCAAAGAAAAACTAGGTGGAATTAATGCATAAAAAACCCATAGAACACAGAGACAACACACACGACCCAGTTAAGAATTACTGAATAACGCAATCCCTTTTGAGATCTTATATTTCCCAACCTCTTACCCTGTAGGAGTACCACAAGGTAAAACTCTACCTTGTCTTCTACCTGATTTCAGACCAACAGGACTAACTAACTCTCTCTCCTTGCTGCTCACTTCCCCTTTTATTTATTTCAGCAGGGTGCCAGCCCAAGATATGGAACTGATGAATTTAAAACACTTCAGAAGTTTGGATTCTTCTGGAAAATGCAAGATTCATTCTCCATAGATCTTTCAGCACTTTCCAGAGAAAGAGTAGTAGCACCCCATTTTGCAGGTGAGGATGCAGAGGCGCATGGACATAAAGCAAGGACACACATCAAGTTCATAGCAGAACTGAGAATAAATCTGTTTTGTGAAACCTGCACCCAGTGGTTAGCCACCAACAGGCCCTTTCTCAAGGCTTACCTCAGCCTGTTTGTCTTGAAAACTGATCTGAACATCTCATGCAGACAGATTTCCTTGTGAGATCTCTCTGATCAAAACATCAGATCTGCATAGAGGGTGGATATTTAGCTGCTTCTGTTCCTTCCTGGTATTTGGAAGAGGAGATGGTGTAAGAGAGAAACAGGAGATGAGCTGGAAGTGAAACCTATGGGCAGCACAACAGTTTGGCTCAGACGCTGAATCCAGTACCTGTGGTTCAGTCTCACTGAAGAGAAATATTGGATGAAAAAAAAATCCGAACTTTGCCCTTCATGATTAGCTCCAATCCAGGGCAAATGCTCTGGTTGGCTCAAAGGTCTTGGCTTCTGTGGTCTAGCCTTAATGCAACTATACCAGTACTCTAGGACAGACCAGCAAAAGAATTTGTTAGCTATGATTTACACTGGTGCCACTGCTCTGGCTTCCAGCAAGGGTGATTTCCCCTGGGTGCCAATAGCAGCTGATTGTGGCTTCCCCTTGTTTTCAAAGGGCACATCTACACATGCACCGTTACTACACAGTAACCTAAGTTGCTTTTAGTAATTGAAAATTACTGTGCAATATGGGTGTGCATCTACACATGCCTGCCCATACTGTACAGTAACTATGGCAACTTACGCCAACTTGGGAGGAAAGTTGCTACCTACATGGTGCAGGTAGCAAATTTACTTATGAGTAGTTACTGCACAGTAAGGCATGTGTACATGCCTGTAATAAGGTGACATTCCCAGGGGCATTTAAAAATACCCGGAGGCACCCCGGAGTCCCTTCTTAATATTTTAATTTGCTTCTGGGAACAGATTCCCCATTACTTACCTGCCACAACTTGTTGTTACTTTGCGTTCTTAAAAGGGAGGTTGCCCCAGGCTATTTGCATAACCCTGACCTTTCCTTATCATGCCCCATGCCTTACAGGTGTTGTCTGCATCTTCTGCTCACTTTGTTGGGGTCTCAGCTAATGCAGTTTCTGTGCCTTTTATGTAGCTAAGCTTTCTAGCTCAGACCTACTATGCTGGGCCTGGCTTTGAGGCACTAGCTTCAATCAATCTATTCTGGGCCCCTGGCCCTGTATAGCTGTGCCCCTTGTGGCCCAGGCCCTCTGGCCCCCTGTAGCTGTACCACTGTGGGCACTAATGAGGTCTCCACCTCCCCTACAGCCTCATCCACAAACCGCTGGATTAAACTACAACATAAATAGTAAGGCTTTGGGCTATAACAAAGAAAACTTAATGGAGGCAGTTAGCCTTCTTACCCATGGGCTCCACATTTTTTTTGTTTTTTTAAAAAATAAATGTTTCATGTTCAAAGCCAAATTAGCCAAATCAAGTCCAAGTCCATGAATCAATCCAGAACCATAAGTGGCTTTACAGCTGGCAAAAATCCTCCACCCCCACCAGGGGCTTCAGATATTTCCAAAGTCTTTTGATGGACATCCTACATGCAGACCCAAGCCCAGAGGCTTGAGGTTCAGATGCCCCCAAGTTTCTCCTGCCCTCAGTCGTATGGCCGCAGGAGCAAGCTAGGGAGGAGCCTCCCATTTCTATAAAATGGGCTTTAAGCCCCAACACCTTGGCAGGTACTAATCCATGCCAGAAGAATAGTTATCCCCAGGAGGGCTTAAGGAAAACTGCCTTCATGGACTCAGATATGTGGTGTTTCCCCTGCCAGGTAAGTGTGAGTCCCCAGTGCTAGTTGCTCTCATTTGTAGAGCTGCTGCAGCTTTGCTTGGAGTCTTCCAGAGTCCACCCTCTGTCTCAGCCTGGCCTCCTCTGGCTAGCTGAGACCAGAACTTATATAGTCCTAACCTGGGCTAGGTCCATCACCATCACTGGACAGCCCTAGTCAGCTGACTGGCCTGCAAGGCTTAGCCTTTAACCCTTGCTCTGCTGGCAGGCTGCGCTCTGAAGACCTGAGTCTTAAAGGGGCCACTCTGCTTCCTAGTAACAGGGCTAGGGTTCCGTTACAACTCCTTACTGCGCAGTAAGCTTGTTTGTATGGACTGACTTGGAAGTCAGGTAAGTCACAGCGCTACTGCACTGTAATGCCTACACATGTAGACACCGGTCTAAAAACCACCTAAATCACGTATAGATATGCCCACAGAGGAGGACACAACCATAGTGGGTGCCACTGCCTGGCGTCCTCTTTACACAAGGCTTTGATTTATTTACAGTGATTCACTTTTTTTTTTTTCAGTCCCACCAAGAACTGAAAAATTTCTCAGCTGTATTTCTTCAGTGCGTGAGAGTTGTGTCCTGGTCAATAGAGGCTTGCGAGCTCAAATGCAAATAGCATGATAGCAAATTTGCCACAAGGTGCTCTCTCTCTCCTTCAGGCTGCAGCCTTGTTTCTCTGGAGTCTCCACCACTCCCAAGTGTTCAGAATGACTTTTGCCACCTGCAGCAAATCCTTGGCACAATCTGAGGTCCTCTCTCAAGCTTGTTGTGCCTCAGTGATGAAGCAACACTGGCTGTAAAACCCCTAGTTCAATAGTATGAACTGTTCCAAGTAGTTATAAGGCTGTTAAACTTGCAGGAATGCCAAGGTCTTGAATGGTCAAGGACAGGGTGGGAAGAGTTGGGCAAGAAGGAATGAAAAGCCAGGCAAACATCCCTGGTAGGCAGAGTGTGTAGCAAAAACCAGGGGCAGAAGTGAGGCACAGAAGGGCTGAGTTAACCCTTTAGGAAACCAGGAGGAAGACGGCCTGGAAATCCTGGCACTGCTTTGGACGAAGACTCATTTTCCAAATAGATCCTCCCAACTCTCATTCTAGGAAAACTGCTGCTAGTATGTATATTTCAGCTGCACCTAGAGACTTCAGCTGTGATTAGGGCCCCACTATGTTAGGTGCTGTACCTGTACATAGTAGTACCCCACTCGTGCCCCAAAGAACTTGCAATCTAATGAAAGAAGGCAGAAGGGAGAGGCAGTTAGTCTGAAGTCAGGCAGAAGACAGGGTAGATTTGCACCTTTATAGGCTAACTTAATCAGAGATGTACAGCATACACGTTCATAAAACAGGGGCTTAATTAATCAGATGCCATGAAGGAACAGCAGGAAACAGAGAAGATAAATAGAAAGCAGTGATTAGACTACAAAGGGTCGGAAAGGGAAGAGGAAAATGGAAGGCAGAAGCATGGAGAAAGGAAAGGACTTGTTCATGGTCACATAGTAGATTCAATGGCAGAGCCAGGAATAGACCCTCTAATCTAGGTTTCTAGATTAGCACTCTCACTATTTACACATGCAGGCTCTCATGGCTTACTGATTCACAGAAGGTGCTGAATTTCTATTGAAGCTGATGGGAGCTGTTGGTGCTCAGCGCCTCTGGAAGTCAGGTATGGTAAATGGACTAGCAGGACACCGATGACAAAATCAGAACCCAGAATCCTCTGGTGCCCGTTGGTTGATGGATACAGCCCCATGGTCTTCTTACATATGCAGCCACATTTCCCCCTGCTTGATGGCTTTTTCTAATGTCCATCAATCATCATCTTGCCTTGACATAGGCTGGGTGTCAAGTGAGTCCCAGTTTGAAGCCCTAATGCAGACCTAAATGTTGTTCCCCCTCTTCCCTATGGCAAAGACAGTCAGAACAAGGAACCCAAGGGCACTGGCAGACTACAGGATTTTAGAGGCAACTGGTGCTCTGAACTTCGTCTCCTGATGGCTGCCAATTAGGAACAGCAGATACAGCATTGACTTTTAGGATTATTTTATTTTTGAGCTTTATTGCCAAAAATCTCCCTCCAAGGTTGCTGTGTTTAATGTTTTCATGGCCTGAGCTGTAAAGTTATCCATTCACTTGGGAAAACACAATTAACTGCATTGTGAAGTGAAAGCTGCTCAACAAGTTATTCCGGTATCTCTGCAGCACAGTGGGATATTCTCATATGCATCTATGCAATGGCTACTGGTCTTAGGCTACTCTGCTATCTAGCTCCCTAGCAAACCCTGGCTACAAGGTCACTGGCAGGTTGGAACAAGCACTTAGAACTTCTTTAGGCTACAAGATCTGCTGTGTTTGTACAGTTAATAAGACAATGAGGCCCTGAGCTTGACATGACTTTCTGGGTGCTACCTTCCCCATCACCATCTGAGAGTCAGTCAAGGCTTATGTGCTGAAGTCACATAAGGAGAGACTTCCAGGGAAAAGCCTATGGTAAAATAAAGTGTGCATTTCTTATAAGCTTTCACCAAATTTCACAAGACAGTCTTGTAACCTCTTCTGCTTTCCACATTTCCAGTCTCTGTGGGGATGTAGGTTATGGAATGAGATAGAACCAAAGCAAAAGCCTAGCTCAGAGCACACTGACCCTTGTTGGAGTGGGATCATGGTTTAGGCCCATTTCATCTCAGAAGGGTGAAACCCATGTGGCAACTTCTGCTGGGAGACATGGTTGAGGTAGAATGGAAGAACATAAGTGATGCAAAGGTTGCATTTGGCCAACAGCAGGGGCTGCAGCAGTGGAACTGTGTGGAAGCTCCATGAGCCCTTATCTTTCTTTTCTGATTATTACAACCTCTTAAAGTCTCCCAGGTGGCACCATATCATGCAGCCAGTGCAGGCACTAGGCAATTAAAGTTAACTATTATCCAGAGTGAGTGTTTATTTGGGGTAATAAAGACCCCAGGGAAAGTGAGGGCGAGGAGGAGGAAGGCTCATTTATTTCAAGATACCAACAGCTGAGCAGCACAGACCCAGCACAGCAGCCAGTGCCTAAGTGGCACTTAAACAAGATTAATGTCTATGTAATAGACAGTAAACACAATGTATTGCCTCTTTTGCTGAATGCTGGCCAAAGCCTCTTTTGCAAGAAAGAGGGAGTCCTGAACTTTCATTGTGAGTGCCTACTGATGACAAGATAGCCAAAATCTAGAGCACAGGGGGCAAGACGGGCCAACATTAATGGGATACTTTCCCTTGGATTTCTGAAGATAATGGCCTTTTCAGCTTGATGACTGAGCTGAAAAACTGGAATAAAAGTTTTACTGAAAGTTGGCCTGAAATGAAATGTTACATTTTATTTAGCAGAATGGAAAAATTAAAGAAGAAAGTGTGTATGTAGGGAAGGTTGAGTGAAACATTTAATTGAGCACAAACCAAAACAAATATTTCATTTCATTTTCAGGTTATTTAACCTCTTTTTCTTTGTGGGCAATCAATTTCAAAATGAAAACTAAACATAATTTGTTTAGAAAATGTTAAAAGATGTTTGGATTTTTCCTTTTTTGGGGGCTGCAATTTTTTTCTGAGTGTAAGGTAAATTTATGAAGAGCTTTGGTGGCCTCAATCTGGGTATTTCAATAAATGTAATGTTTAGCAAATGTTGCCCAGCTCTATTCTAATTATCTGAATCTTGCTCAGGCACTTGTTTATCTGGCTGCCATTTGCATAATGCCCATGCACCTTGCGTTCTTTGTTACCTCTCACACTACTACTGGGAGGTGGTGAAGTGCTATTAAATCCACTTGATAGCTGGGCTCTTGAGGCCCAAAGGGATGAAGTCACACATACAGGCTCACACAGGGAGTCAGTGGTACAGCCAGGAACTGGGCCCTGATCTTCTTAGTCCCCATTAAGTCACCCTAACTACAGAACCAGTGATTACCTTCTGCTTCTACACGTGTACCTTTATCATCTACAGCTATGTCAAGGGGCCAATCCAGATGGGGTGCAGCATCAACACAGTTTCACCCACCAGTGGCTGTGCTGTATATGAGTTCTTGTTTTGGGGTCTGGACAGAGCCTCTGCTTTTGCATGGCTCAGGAGCCCAGGGGGTGAACATGGCCCTCACTCGTTCCCTCCTTTCCCCTGCTGCTGAATTCAGCAGGTAGATGAGGAAGGGGGAGGGGAAACAGACATAGGCGGTGGAAGTGGGGGGCTAACAAGGCTTAGCCCCCACAAATGCAGGGCAGCAGTAGGGCCACAAGGCATCTGGGGCAAGGGCTTCTGGTGGCTGCAGCAGGACTGGAGAGGGAATGGGGCTGGGCCTGGGCTAGGGCTGGGGCAGGCACTGCACAGCCAGCGAGGCGTGGGACTGAGCCACAAGCAGCTCATCCAGGGGGCACGACTCCTGTTGCTACGCGCACCCCAGGAAGCATGGGGTGTGTGTGCCCCTGGATCTGTGTGGGGCAAGGCAGGCTGCTGCTGTGGGCTGGGGCTGGGGCTGTGCCAGGCTCTTCCTGGTGGGGGGGGCCAGGCTGCACTTGGGGCGGGGGGCAGTGGCACTAGGAGGGGGTAATGGGGGGGGGCTGCAGCCTCCCCAAAATTTGCAGTAGCCCACCCAACCCCCCTTCCCAGTGCCACCGCTACCCACCCTGAGCATAGCCTCCGCCCTGCTCCTCTGCTGGGAGGAGCCTGGTGCAGCCTTAACCTCAGCCTGCAGAGGCGGCCTGCCCTGCCCCATGCAGATCTGGGGGCATACACCCCCCCATGCAATCCCAGGTTGAGTGCAGTGGCAGGAACCTCCACCCCCTCGCCACACTCCCAAGATGAACTGTGGTTTCACCACGCACCCTACCCCACTCCAACTGGGCAGTGCCTGCCCCAGCAGAAGCCTTAGTGTTATTATAATTATTTTTATTATTATGAACAACAACTCAGGGCAGGGCAGGAGTGGTCTCCCGGGGGCTCCGTCCCCATTGGCCCGGCGGTGCAGCCGAGGCTGGCCTCGGTCCAGGCCCCCACTCTGGCCCCCCCGACGATGCAGGGCCAGGGCCGGGGCTAGTGCGGGGAGGCAACTGGGGCCAGTGCGGGGCTGGGGAGGTGGAAGATTCATTGGTGCAGGGGGCACCAGCACCAGGCAGTGAACCCAGGCATGAGGGAATGGGCGGCCCTGATCCCAATCCTGGGACTGGCTTGGCTCCACTTCCTCCCAATCCCTGCCTAGTCCCAGCCCCAGTCCTAGCCCCAGCCCCCCTCCCCCACCTCCCCATGGTGCTTTCCCTTCCCCTGCAGACTTTATTGCCTGGGGTGGGGGGGAGAGTATGCGTCCCAACATTTTTTTCTCCCTCCACCTATGCAAACAGCAGCAATGTTCACCCCCTGGATTAGGAGCTTCAAGAAAGCAGGGATCTGCCAGATCCCACCCCAATCAGTTGGTGAGCTCAGAGCTCACTGCTGATGTGGAGTTTCAGCGGGAACCTGCAGTGGCTGGGCAGTGAGCTTAGAGCTCACTGGACACGTGCAGAGGTTGCACTGCCCGTTGCCTTTTCCAGGATTTGCTACTATCTGCATCTAACAACCTGACCACTCTTTTACATCTCTCTCACTGTCACTTTCTCTCTAAGATGCTTATGGGAAAAATACTGATTTGCAATTATTTTACTAAATGGAAAAACTGAGTTCAATTCACCGTGATCCATGGGCTCACACTAAGTTACAAGTCTTAGGAGAATCATTGGGTATTCCTGTAAACATGGCAAATCCAAAAAGTGCCATGTATCATAGCATGAATGCTTGTCCAAAAATTCACACTGACACTATGTTCGTTCATGCATTCCTCATTTGTTAGGTGCTTGTCTGACAATTTTCAGGCATCTAATCCATCATCTGAAAGAAATATTCTGAGGTTTAGGTGACCAGTCATATAACACAAATAGTGAATGAAAAACTGGTGAAAGAAACAGCATGAAAGCAAGCTTCAGGCTGAAAATCATTTGTCCAAACTCCTTAGTGGACTGGTAAAAGTGAGGAACTGGGTGAAGAAAAGCAGGAATAATTTGCTAAGTGAAAAATGGGTTCAGGAACAGTTCCAGCAGCTCTGCTGTTCATCCATCCAACTTCCAGTAAACTATCACAGTATAAATCAGGAGTCATAGCAGGGTTTCTTGATGACCTGTTTTCACAGACCTGCCCCATATTTTCAGTGGTTCATGGAGATCATTTTTCCTTTCTCTTCCTCCATGGCAGATGATATCAACAGGATGGATTTGGCTTCCTTTAGTATGGAACAGTGTTCTGTGAAAGAGGAACTCTGGGAAGAACATCAACAGATACTGACACATCAACCTAGTGAGCAGGGCTAGGCTTAAAGACAGCTGGTGACAAAAGTGAACAGATAAGTGTATAAGTGGATGGACTGTGGATAAGGGAGGAAGGCAGAAATGAGAAACTATATGTAAACTATATATAAACTAGCAAATTGCCTATCAAGAATGATGGGAGGTGGGGGGTCAGGCAGGAGTTTAGAGCGCTACCCCTCTCCCCGCTCCCCGCTCTGGGTCCGTCCCTGCTCTACCCCCTGTTGATCCGAACCTGGCCCCACTCTACCCACCCCCCCGATGTTCAAGGTCTAGTCCTGCTCTACCCTGCTTCCCTGCTGCACTGGCTCTGGCCCTGCTACAACCCCCGTGGCCACTTTGGGTTTGGCCCTGCTCTACCCCCCCCCAACAGCTCTGGGTCCAGCCCCACTCTACACACCCCCACTGCTGCTCCGTGTCCAAGTGGCTCGCATCTGCCTCCATCCTTCCCTGCCTGCCTGCCACCTTCCCTTCTCTGCTAGCTGCTCTGGGACGTGTCAGGGCCAGGTGGCAGAGGGGCGGCGGGGGGTGCTGGCACCATGATCCCCCCCCTTTGCTCTCAGGCAGGGAGGCCTGGGGAAACCCCACAGCTCAGGCAGCAGAGGCATGTACCACTGCCACAAACTTCCCCAGAAGTGGCTCAAACTTGGGCCGGTGCAGCCGAAGCTGCATAGCCTATCACTACCTGCCTTCTCAGTGGCACATGTGCAGTTGCCCAAAAGCATTACAGACAGACAGATACACAGACAGACACACAGCCAGACAGACTAAGCCTTTTATTATATTAGAATAGCAGAAGAATGGGTTATAATATGGTGGATGACTTAATCGGCGACCTAATGATTGAAGGGAAGCTGGGAGACAGTGACCATGAGCTGATCACCTTCACCATCTGCCATAAAGCAGGCAAGTCAGTCAGCAAAGCAGAAGTCCTCAACTTCAGAAAAGCTGACTTTGACAAGCTCAGGAGGCTTGTTGGCGAGGCCCTAAGGGACCATGACCCAAAGGGGAGGGGTGTTCAGGAAGACTGTTTGCTCCTCAAGGGAGCATCCTGAAAGGACAAGCAATATCCATCCCATCTCAGAGGAAAGGCAGCAACAGGGCACAGCAGCCCCCTTGGCTCTGCAGGGAACTAGTGGATCTCCTGCATCTAAAAAGAAAGGCTTATAATGGATAGAAGGCTGGATCCACCCCAAAGGAGGAGTACTCTGCACTGGTCCAGACCTGTAGGGAGTGAACCAGGAAAGCCAAGGCTACGACCGAACTCCAACTGGCTACACATATCAAGGACAATAAAAAGTCCATTTTTAGATATGTGGGGAGCCAGAGGAAAAGCAAGGGTAAACGCTGGACCCCTGGTAAACCATATGGGTCAACTGACAACTGGTGCCCAGGAAAAAGCCAACCTGCTCAACAGGTATTTTGCGTTGGTTTTTCACCAGCCCCAAGGGACGGCCCTGCCCAATACAGTATGGGATGGCCAGGGCAAGGGAGAACTATCACCCCACATCAAAGCTGATCTCATGAAGGAGCACCTTGAGAGGTTGGACACCTTCAAGTCAGCTGGCCCAGACAGCTTACACCCCAGGGCACTCAAGGAGCTGGCAAGCATCATAGCTCGGCCACTGGCACAGATCTTTGAGAACTTGTGGTGCTCAGGTGTTTGTTGTGGGTAGGTCTTGCCTGATCAATCTCATCTCTTTCTGTGACCAGGTGACATATCACCTGGACAAGGGAGAAGAGAATGACGTCATATATCTCAAGCTTAAAAAAGCTTTTGATCTGGTATCTCACAATCGTCTTATAGAAAAACTGGCCAACTGCAGCCTCAGCTACATCACAGTCCACTGGCTGGGGAATTGGCTTTGAGGTCAGACCCAGACAGTGATAGTTGATGGAAGTCAATCACTGTGGTGCGCCGTGACCAGTGGGGTCCCCCAAGATTCTGTTCTTGTGCCTATACTCTTTAACATCTTTATTAATGATGTGGACATTGGTGTCAGGAGCGGACTGGCCAAGTTTGCTGATGACACCAAACTTTGGGGTAAAGCGTCCATACCTGAGGACAGGATGATGGTGATCCAGGCCGACCTTGACAGGCTCGGAAAACCTGGGCGGATGAAAGCCTGATGGTTTTCAAAACTCAAAAAAATGCAAAGTACTCCACCTTGGGAAGAAAAACCCGTAGCCTGCTTATAGGCTTGGCAGAGCTATGCTTGCTAGCACCATGGCCGAAAGGGACTTGGGGATCATGACTGATGAATATGAGCCACCAATATGATGTTGCAGCCGGCAAAGTGAGCAAAACTCTGGCTTGCATCCATAGATGCTTCTCTAGTAAATTCCAGGATGTCATCCTCCCACCGTACTTGGCCTTGGTGAGGCTGCAGCTGGAGTACTGTATCCAATTCTGCGCTCCACAATTTAAAAAGGACATGGAGAAGCTTGAGAAAGTCAAGAGAAGAGCTACGCGCATGATCAGAGGGCAGTAAAACAGACCTTATGATGAGAGGCTGAGAGCTACAGGACTCGTCAGCCTGGAAAAGCACAGTCTTTTCTAGGGGGACCTGGTGGCTGTCTATAAGTGTATAAGGGGTGTACATCAGGATCTGGAGAAATGCCTGTTCACCAGAGCACCCCATGGGATAACAAGATTAAATGGTCACAAACTTCTCCAAGACCATTTCAGATTGAACTTCTTTACAGTCCCAGCCCCCAACAGCTGGAACAGACTGCTGCCAGAGGTGGTGCAAGCACCTACTCTGGATTCCTTTAGGAGTCAATTGGACGTTTATCTTGTTAAGATCCTGTGACCCCAGCTGACTTCCTGCCCCTGGGGTGGAGGGCTGGACTCAATGATCTTCTGAGGTCCCTTGTAGCCCGAATGTCTATGAAATCTATGACAGGAAGACCTGATACACTCAGTGGATAGCAAAAGCCATAATTGGCGGGACTTGGTAAGCACATCACAGAACTGGAATCCTCGTATAGATTTTTTAGGGAAGACAGGAGAAAAGGGAAGGAGGTGCTACACTGAAAAGGTGAGAGGAAAGTTTGCTGAATGTCTCTGTATGAAGAAAAGAATGGGTGAAATAATGGAAGGGGTCTATTAAGACTTTTCATGAGTCCTTAAAAGAATCAGAAGGATGGGACCTCATAGTTACAGAGAACTTTAATTACCTGAATTTCTCTTTGAAATAATAATAGGAGCACTTCAGTGACCTGGGAATCAGAAAGGATTCATGCAAAAAGTGGAAACAAAGAAGGACACAAGACTTGGTGTGTATGGTGGGAGGAGAGTGTTATTGAGGAATAGCACAGGCATGTAGGGATAAAATCAGGAAGCCTGAGATACAAAATGCATTTTCTCTAGCAAGAGACATAAAAGATGACAAGACAAGGTGTCATACAGCATAGGTCTTGTACTTAAAAGGGATGCGAGCAACAACGCCAAAGTATATGATCTTGGTTCAGCTTTCACAAAAAAAGTTAAGTGTGACCAGGTACTTAATTAAATTAATTTTAATAAGGAGACATGAGAAAAGGTCAGAAAAGGAAAAGGACACATTGAAAACCATTTAGGTTAGATAGATGTATTCAAGATGGCAGACCCTGATGACATTCTCCCTAAAGTCCTTAAGGAACTAGCTAAAGTAATGTCTGATCTACTGGCAATTATCTTCTAGGCCTCATGAAGGACATAGGAGCTGCTTAAAAACTGGAAAAGGATAAAAGCAGTGCCTGACTTAAAAATAAAATTGGAAAAAGAAGAACCAAGGACATTAAAGACCAGTATGCCTGACTTTGATCCCCAAAAGGATTCTGTAAGAAATTATTAAATAATCAATCCATGAGTACTTGGAGAAAATAAAGTGATTTTAAATAGCCAGTATTTCCTTCTTTGATAGGGTATCTGGCCTAGTTGATAAAGTGGAAGCAGATGTGCACAATATCTTGACTTTAGGTGCTGGTAGTGATGTTCTCATAAACCAGGTAATGAAGGATGGCCAAGATGAAATAGAAGTTGGATGTAGAACTGGTTCAAAAGTCTCTTTGAATGAGTAGCTAGTAATGGTTCACACTTAAACTGGGAGCAGCATTTCAAATGGAGTTCCATAGGGTCTGTCATGGTCATGGCTCTAACTATTTTTATGTCTTGGAAGATGAAATATTGAGTACACTTGTAAGATCTGTACACTTGTAAGATCTGTGACTAACACCAGCCTGGGTGAATTCAAAATGTACTTGTAAATCGGTGAAGTGGTCTGAAATTGATACAATGAAATTTGATAAAGGCACATATAATTTGTTATGCAAGGAGAAAACAAATGCTTGGAGGCAAAATGGGGAGATACACAGCAGTAGTACAAAGAAGCATCTGGGGTTTTGGGGGTTCTGGTGATCCTAAGAAGAACCAGGGGATTCCAACTGAGTATGAGACCACAGTGTGATGCTGTTGCTGAAAAGGGCAAACCTCATTCTGGGCTGTATTAACAGAGGTGTCACATGGGATAGTTATTGTATACTGCCTGGATCCACTGAGGCCTCAGCTGGAATACTGTGTTCAGTTTTGAATAAGACATTTTAAGAAAGATATAGAGAAACTGGAGAGAATTAAGATAAAATAAATAGGAATAATTAGAAATTTAGAAAACATGACCTAGGAGAAAAGGTTGAAGAAACTAGGTTTGTTTATCCTAACAGTCCGATAAAACATAAAACGTTGTTATAAAGAAAAGGGTGACCTCTTGTTTTTCATGGCCAGTGGAGGAAAGGCATACTTAATTTGCAATAAAGATAATTTAGGTTGATATTAGGAAAATCTTTCTAACAGAGTGGTTAAACACTGGAAGAGGCTACTTATGGAACAATGGAGAATCTGTTTAGTACATTTTTAGTGTTTTCTAACAAATTAAATATCCATCTGCTACAGATTGTATAGGCACGCTTAGACCTGCCTCAGTGTAGCAGGTTGCACTAGATGATTTCTTGAGGTCCCATTAAGCCCTACATTTTCGTGATTCTATGATCAACAATGGGGATCCATGGAAACCTCACAAAGCATGTCCTAATTACTTCCTGCTTCTCAGTGATGTGTATCTGCTATTGATGAGAGCTTTGCTTTTCTGTTATGTCATTCACCAGGAGAGCATTTAGAGTCTATCTATCAGCAGGTGGGTTCGGCAGATGCTTGCTATGGTTCCATCCCTCAAAAAGAGATGTCCCATTCCATGCTGGAGTAATTTTGGTAGCTCACAACCTTTGAGACAAATGGCAACAGAAGACTCTAAAGAAGAGAGACTGGAGCTGGACACCATGTTGAAAAGTCCAGTTGCAGGTCTGAGTTTTAGTTATCCCAAAGTACAGCTATTTTCGTATCTTGACATTCTGCTCTCCCCAAGCTCCACGCCAAGCAAAGGGAGTTGCCACAAACCAAACCAGGAGGCACTAAACAGTTTTTTTCTCTCATTTTCTTTTTTTGGTCTTCTAAGTCCTGTTCCTATTCTCTTTTGTTTGGAGAATACTGCTCTGGAAGGAGAACATCACGCATCTCATGGGAGAACACATAATACAAACATAGTAATTGCCATGTAAGATCAGACCTGAGGTAGCTGGTCAGTAGCCAGTATTAGTACCTCTGCAAAAGGTGTGGAAAGTCCTGAATGAGGCAAATATTACAGAATAAACTGTCCCTGGGGAAGTTTTACCAAAGAAAGATGCCTTAAATAACTTCCAGACTCTTTTAAAAAAAGTTCTCATGAATGTAATTGCTGACATTCTAAGTTATCCATAAAATGGATCCTCTTAATCCCTTGGCCTCAAAGGATTGTGAAATGGAAAGTGTTAGTGAATATTGGTCATGTCTACATGACACACTGACTGTGCAGTAGCTTATTAATAGTGTGAAGTAGCAATGAGCTACTACGCAGTCAGCATCACCTGAAAGTGTCTGGTGATGCTACTGCACAGTAACTCCTGCATAGTCATTTAGTACTTGTTTATAGACGTACTAAATGACTGTGCAGTAATGACTGTGCAGTCAGTGTCTCGGTCTAATAAAAGATATTAGATTCACCCAAAGAACCGTGTCTGCTTTTGTCCTTAGACCAACACGGCTACAACCTACACCCCCGTAACATGGAAGATATTGAATTCAGCCATTTGAAATGGAAACTGTACAACATGAAAAAGAAAGAAGCCAAACTCAACAGACCAGCTCAGCCTCTGGCTTCTTTACTATTCATTCCATCCAAGAAGTGCACACACCAACTGCAGATGCTTCCTCAGCCTGACAAAGGGTTTTTAAACCCAAAAGCTTGCTTTTAAAAAAAAAGTTTTTCCAACTATTTAAGTTGGTCTAATAAAAGATATCAGATTCACCCAAAGAACCTTGTCTGCCTCATGTAGATGTGGGCGTTGAGGATCAGGGAAGCAAATTTTTCTAATTAGCCAAGGTTTTGATATTGATATTGTTATTTATTTTTTAAACTCTCATCCTGCTGCAATAAAGTAGAGATTGGATTTTCTCAGTCTTTCCTTTTCTGTGCCCTTGTGACAAGGTATTTAACAGAATATGCATTCTCAATGATAGCTTCGGAGAAGTGAATGCTCATTCCCTTCCCATGAGTCCAAATGAGGACCAGTGGGAAACTGGGGCACCCAGTGATGGTGCCCCAAATTCTATGTGCCAGTCCAACTGTTCTTTCTCATGTTGAATTCCAGTTAAAACATCTCATTTGTTTTTCAGTGACTGCCTCAGAATTCGTAGTCTTTCCACACAATAGAGGACCTGACCTCAGAAACCCAGGCAGTGCCTGTTGCCAAGGAGAAAGGCAGGGATTGCCCAGGGCAATGTCTTTTGGGCATAATGATGAGAAAAAGGAGAAAGACACAAATCCTAAGGCAGTGTTTCCCCACAGTGGGATATATTTTCAGGTTGAACTGTCCCCTTCCCCTGCTAGGGGAGGTAGAAGAAGCCCCAGCTCTAAGACAAAGCCCCGAGAGGTAGGTTTCAGTCCTGTCCTGGTCCCGGTGAATAGCTGGGATTCTCCAAGGAATGTCCCTGCTATGTTTCTATGAACCTGCCTCCTGATCACACCCGCGTAGCTCTTGGGCACACAGAGACATCCCAGACATTTTACACAAATAGCCCAAAGACATTGTCCCTGGGAGTAACTGAAACACTCGCACAATAGCAAACCTGCACACTTTAATCCCCCGGTAATCCGTTGCCAGGGAGATCCAGGCAGCTGCATTACCTGGTGCCCCAGAAAGAGAGGGGCCCAGCAGCAGGCAAACTGGCTCTTGTTACCAGTGCAAACTCCTTTCACTTTTTGAATCAGCCTGATGTCCCTGCTGGGATTTACTTAGCTTGCCCCAGGACACAAATTGACAAAAAATAACAAGCTTCCCCCCTGAAGGCAGGGGGGTGCGTGTGTGCACATATGCGTGTGGGTGCATGTGTGTGTATGTGTGCGAAAGACAGAGAGAGAGTGAGAGAGAAGCAGCTGTTGCTTTGGGCATCTTCTCAAAGGGAAAATGCACTTTAGTAAATGGCTTTAGCATCAATCCCACAAATACCTTTCAAAACCACTTACCAGCATTCCTACATCTAGCCTTCTGATTTGGGATTAAGATGTACCAGCCTCCCAGGCCACCTCCATGGGTGGGTGCAATGTCAGAATCTTTACAGTATAGTGCAGATGGAGACCTCCTGGGCTTTGAAGTATCCTGAGGACTTTCTTCCTTTTTAACAGCTTTTTAAAAAAGTTCCACCCTTAAAAAAAATGCATGTCCTTGAAGCCACTGATACTCAGCTTTTGATGCTCCATGTTTAATGGTAAGTCTCAGCTCTTGTCTCATGTCAGATTGTGCAGATTTGCACCACTGTAATAGATCGTTACCAGTTGGAACTAAATTGACATACACTTGCTCCAGAATGATTTAAGAGTATCCACACAATGGTCTGCAGTTGTTTAATAAGATAACCAAGCACATGCATGCTGGCTTTCTGTGGCTGGATACTTCATGTGGAGGCCCCAGAACAGCTTCAAGAGAACCGAGAAGGAACCTCTCTCTCTTTCTTCCGAGTGATGCCAGATACCAGCTTCCAAATCTATGAGCCACTGTGTGGTGTTATCACTTGACGTGCGGATTCCATCTACCCTATCTGAGCATTTGTAAAGATTACCGCTTTCAATTAAGTGTGGTGCTGTTTGTTGGACACTGCATTCACAGAGAGGGCTGTCCAAGATGTTCATCTTGTGAAGCATTGCTTTGAAACATCCATATCCATATCTCAGTCCCTTCAGCTTCACCCACACATCTCTGTCAAGGGTGTGCCAAATGGAGGACTCATTTGGTGATGGTATAAAATATTGTAGGAATAGATCAGACTTTTCCCAGTGATTGGCCCACTCCATTGCTGCCCATAAATTTGGTTCAATATCCCCAGTTTCTTCCAGGAACTTGTGGGCTTCATGTACAAAAGATTTACGACTTCTGAGCCTCTTAAGCCTACATCTGTTTGGGTCTTCAGCTAACAATTATGGAGTAGGTGATTTTCATCATCTCTTGTCTCTATTGCCAGTAATGATGTTAGAGTCTGTCTTATATCACTTGGTCTAGTGCCTGACAATACAGGAAGTACATCTGTGTGTATGTAGATTGTGCAGCCTATTCTGAGTCTCAGTGCACTTTAAGTACAGTGTTGAGCTTTTTAGCGAGACAACTTCTGGACCATACAGGAGCACTATATTCTGCTGGGGCATGTATCATTGCAAGTGCTGTGGTTCTGAGCACTTTGAAGTTGGCACCCCATGCTATGCTGGCTAAAAATCTTAAGGCAGCTACTCACACAGAGACTTTACTGCTGACCTTCTGAATATGATATTTATAGGTGAGGGAATGGTCTCATGTGACTTCTAGGTAGGTTGGGGCATGCTCATGGGAAGGATGCTATTGCCTATTCTGATATTCAACATGCTGTCAGCTCAATGATTGTCCTGGTGGAAGAGTGATGATACTGATTTATTTATGCTTAACCTAAAGTGCCACTTGTGGAGGTAGTCAGCAATGAGTTTCATGTCACTACTTAGTGTCTTTTCCAGTTCTGTCATGTCTACTCCTTGGGTTACTATGGCAACACTGTTAGCATACAGGTATTGCTTAGATGTTGTATATGGGTTGCCTGAAGCATATACATTGAAAAGTATTGGTGCTAGCACTGACCCTTGGGGGACTCCATTCTTCAGAGTTCATGCTCTGCTTTTTTTCTCCTTGGCTAGTAGCGAGTTTGAATGGTCTGCTGGAGATAGTGTTCATGATGAAAGAACATAGCTTGTGGTCAGGCATCATTGAATGCAGTTTATATTTGAGGCCTTAGGACCATACAGTGTCATAGATAGTTATAAGGTCAATACAAACTGTGCCTGCTGCTTCTGAGCTACTGCTGCTGCTGCTACCACCCCCGACATGGGGAGGAGTCCTCTGCTGCATGCCACCAAGGCGGGGGTGGGGGGGGCACATCCCTACCGTGCTGCACCACACCCAAGCACCGCACCCCAGCTTCTGCACTCCTGCTCTGGCCTGCTGCCCAGCTCACCACCAAGCCACGGCTGAGGGACAGCCTGCAGAGAGGGTCTGCACTGCCTGTGGGTCCCTCTCCCACCACCACTGCTGGTGCCTAAGGGTGCCTTGCCTGCCCCAGCTGCCACAGGAAGAACACCCCCAACCTTCACCTGAAACACGCCTTGGGTGGCTGGCCTGGACGGCTGCTACCACCACCTGTGCAGACACTGCCCCCTCTCAGGAGAGGGGGTGGGATTCCCCACCTCATTGCCTTGCACTACCCTCCACTGCATCTGCACTGGAGTACTTCCCTAATTGACTGTTTGCTCCTGCACTCCCTCACAGCTGCCTCACCACGTCTGATCCTGTGCCTTGTTTTCTGCCTGCTGCCTGCTGCTAGGTGCCTGGCTGGAGGCCTGAGGGGCTCCTGGACTGAGCTCCAACAAACAAAGCCCCTCCACTGCTCCAGTCATCTTTTACATCTGCCTCAGCAGCCGCCTCTATGTGTTTTGCCTTTGTGTGGTAAGTCTTGTGGTCCATCCCCCTGCCCTGGTGTTTGCTGCGTGGCTGAGTAAGCCAGCTTGAGTCTCCCCAGCCCTTGTGTGTGTGTTTGCCTCTCCCCCACCTTCCCCGGGCATAGCCCGCCCGGTTTCCTGTGGGGATGTAGCTCAGTGAGCTTCAGGACCCCTTCCCTCCCATCCCCGCCCGCAGCCCCAGCCTGCCCCTGTTGGATTCACTAGCTCTTCTGTGTTTTTTGTTTCTCTTTTCTGGTTTCCCCCTCCCTTATATGAAGCAATGGGCAGGGCATTAGCCTTCTTGGGTGGCAGACGCCCCCGCAGAACTTCCTGCAGCCTCCATTGTAGGGGCAGATTTCAGCCAGGTCCTCAAGGGGGTGCATGTCCCTACAACCCCCACCCCAGGGACGGAGTCCAACCGACCCCCTCCGGGGGCAGACAAGCCTGTAACCCCTGCTATGGGGGAAAGTGGGACTCTAATGGGAGCCTAGGGGTCTCCCCCAGCCAGGCCCCCTCCAGAGGGGCACCCAAGTGTCCCCCCCACCAGCAGGGACCCAGGGCAATGGCAGTGGGAAGTGCTCCTCTTCAGCCTCCTCTGCAGCTGGGGGAGGGAAGGGCAAGGGCCCGGACCCCCAGCCTAGACCACCGGTGCCTCATTAGACCAGGTGCGCTACACGAGTCAGCACACCCACTCAGCCTGTCCCTGGTCCTAGCCTTGGCCCCACCAAGGTGGTCCCCCAGTGAAGGAACCGCAACTATGCACAAGCAGCAGCGGGGCAACCCACAGCCATGGGGCCTGGACCCTCCACCACTGCCCTTCCAGCTTGGGTGGCAGGGCCCCTTTCTGGCACTCACTCGCAGGCATGAGGTGAAGTGCCAACTACCTGAGCAGGAGGACCTGTACTTTGAGACCTGGGTGCAGGCCCTGGCTTGGGTAGTGGGGCCCCCTAAGATTGTGGCAGCCTCTCTCCTTCATGGCAAGGGGTTTTTTTCCTTGCCTCAGAGGCCACCGCACAAAAGGCAGTAGAGAAGGGGCTCATGGTGGAGGGCTAATACATCCCCCTTGAGCCCCTAGAAGAGCTAGGGACTAGGGTGGTCCTTACCTCCATCCCACCCTATATCCTCAACTGGGCCCTGCTTCCCCAGCTCCAAACCCTGGGGAGGGTTATGTCTCTGGTGGTGGCCCTCCCGCTGGGGTGCCAAGACCCCAGCCTCTGCCACCTACAATCTATCCGCCACCAGGTCACGATCCAGCTGGCGATGGAAGCACAGCCAGATGCCAAGTGTTGCCTTGTAATTACTTTTCAGGGGGCCCTGGTGAGCGTGTTCCTGGGGAACCTGTGGTGCTTTTGGTGCCACATCCTGGGGCATTTTCATCACGAATGTCCCATGGGCCAGGAAAGAAAGACATCCGTGGGTCCCACTAGCAAAAGGGGTGCCCCTGTCACCAGTGTCCCCACACTGGGGCCCCCTGGAACCCTATCCAGAACACCTGCCCCCCCGCAAGCTCAGGGGACCCCACCTCCCAACCAAGTTTGGTAGAGTCCCAGGGAGAAAGGCAGCAGCCTAGGGGAGAGTAGAAGGAGGCCCCCCCTGCCCTTAGCCATGCCCTTGCTGCAACTACCCCAGCCGCCCACCCACCACACTCTCCTGCTGGAGCTTGTCCACCCAAGGACCAACCCATGGCTGTGTGGGTGCAGGTCCCCTCCAGGTGCAAAGCCAAGTGGAAGGCCCAGGTGCAGCTGGAACCCTCTGAAATGGAGGACCCCCCTCTCCCCAGGACCACCAGATGGGGGGAAGGAGCAGCCCAGCTTCTGGTGGCCTCCCCAGCTGTGTCTGACGCCCTACCCCCAGGAAAAAATTAAATGGGTAATCTTGGTGAAGGAGGCTTCAGGGCCGCTGGCTAGTCGTGAGTAGGTGCCAATGAAGGAGACACCCGCTGTGCTGGCCAGGACCTGCCCCCTGAGACTATGGGCTGAGGCCTCAGCCAACCTAATGGTAGGTCTGGTAGCAGAGTCCTCCCCCTTCAACAATCTGTGGGAGATGGGCCCTAGGGTTCATCCTGGTGTGTCTTGAGGGGGTAGCTACTCTCCCAGAACCATGAGGTGGGCACCAATGCTACCCCAGTGTCTGATGGGTCTCTTCCTTCCACCTCCCAGAATAGCCTTGCTATCAGCCTACCCTGCGGTCCTATCCCAGAGGGGGTCAAGGTGGGTTCCCCTGATTGACAGACCAAACTTGTTGGGGACTCCACGCAGACCCCCTAGGGTTCCATGCCATGCCATCCTGTGCCATGCCATCTTGTGAGGGAGTCCCACCCCCACCCTTATCCTCTGTCCCAGGGGGCTGCAGAGATCTCCCAAGCCCAACCTGAGTCCAGGGACTTAGCAGGCCAGGTGGCTCAGTTGGTGCCCAAGAAGCCTGCTGAGCCCCAGGACCAGGGAGAGGATGCCTGAGAACTAGCAGGCTCCATGGAGCCTGAAGATTTCTTGGCCCCAGAGGTCCCCAGGGGTGAGCTACTTGCATTCCTTGACTGCAGGCTCCCCTGGCAGACTGCCAGCAAGGTGCAGTTTGCCTTGGATCGCTGGGGAGATTTTGAAAGCATCCTTAACACTGCAAGGGCACTTGTGGGGAAAGGCAAGGAGCTCAAGCACTGCAACGCTCAGATCTATAGGCAGGCCTGCAGTTTTGTACATGGGCTACTGGCGCCTCCTGAGTTAGGGGGGGACACTTGCGTCCCCAGTGGCCAGTCAGTGACTAGTGGAGATCCCCCTGCAGCCAATCACACTGACCAGGGAGGATGCTCCCCCTGTGGGATCTCACCAACATGCAAGTTGCAGCAGTGTGCTGATGGCACTTTGGGCGTGCTGCTGGCACTTCCAGGTGAGCACGATCAGCTGTGGGGGAACTGTGGGGATTGCTTTTCCTGGTGCCCCACTTCCTGGCCAGTGCTCTCGGGGGGCACCAGTACTCTTGCCTGCCACCCCTGCCCAGGAATACTGGCTATCAGGGGGTGCACCAGCTCTCTCAGGAGGTGCATGTGCACCCCCATGCACCCCCTATGCATCAGCACTGGTTTAGTAGACACCGTCTATGCTTATGGGAGGGTGCTGTGTGAGCCGGTGGCCCTACACCTGGCATTGAGGCATGCGAGACGCCTGCTGAATCATGTACTCCACCCTACCAGTCGTGAGGTCATTTAAGATTATGACCTTCAATGTCCACAGCTGCAGAAAGGATCTCTGGAGATGCCAGGTGCTCTCCTTCCTTTGGCAGGGCAGGTACCCCGTGGTATTCTTACAGAAGACCTTGACAACTCAGGCCCATGAGCCTAGCTGGTGGCTGGAGTGGGCAGACAGGGTCTTTTTTAGTCACCTCTAGATCACCACTCCTGGTTGGACCAAATTTATATATTGCCACACGTTTCTCAGGCCCACTCCTTTGGTGTCCAGCCAACCCCCTTCAGTGATTACCACTTTGTCTGGGCCCAGGCCATGCTGGGGCCCAGGCATCTGGGGTCAGCCTACTGGCATTTTAATTCCAGTCTGCTGGAGGATGTGGGCTTCACAGAGGCCTTCTAGGAGTTCTGGGTGACCTGGCAGGAGCAGCAGGCAGCTTTCTCCTCAGCTCAGAGATGGTGGGATGTGGAGAAGGTGCGCATCCAGCTCTTTTGCTGCAGCTACACTGGGGGGGCACACCCAGCAGAGGGAGGTGGTCTGGAAGCAGCTCAAGCAAGTGCTAGAGGTGGAGAGGTGCCTGGCCACTGATCCAACCAACCCGTTCCCCTGCGGAGAGTGTTGGGAGAGGCGGGAAGAGCTTTGCGCTCTGGATGACCGCCATGACCGTGGTGCATTTGTCTGCTCACGTGTTCAGCTCCTTTGGGAGATGGACTGCAACTCCAACTTCTTCTACACCCTGGAGAAGAAGCAGGTGGCCAAGAAGTACATTGCTTGCCTCTTGGCAGGCAACGGCACCCCCGCAACAGATCCAGGTGAGATGTGCCACACCAGTGCACATGAGTCTTCTATGAAGAGCTCCTATCCCTGGATCCAACTGACACTGAAGCCTGTCAGACCCTGTGGCAGGTACTCCTGCAGGTCAGCATGGGAGTCTGAGACCAGCTGAAGGCTCCTTTCATGCTGGCAGATGCCTGGCAACAAGGAACCAGGCATCAATGGGGTGACTGTGGAATTCTACTGGGCCTTCTGGGATGGCCTCAGCCTAGATTTTGATGCCGTCTGGGCCAAATCTGAAGGAAATGGGGATTTCCCCTTGTTGTGCCAGAGGGCTGTGTTGACCCTCCTGTGGGGGTGTGTGGTGGGGTCGGTGCTCCAGGAGCTGGTTGTGTGGCTGGTTCTGTTGGCCTATCAGCCACTGTGTCTGTATGTCTGAGAACTGCCTCTTTCACCAGATTCTCTTTTCCCAACTCTCCATTGGCCAGTGCTCAAAGGGGGCCCAAAGGAAACAGTACAAAGACACACTCAAGGTCACCCTCAAGCACGGAGGCATCAACACCAGTGGCTGGGAGGAGCAAGCTGCTGACTGTTCGGTGTGGTGCCACCTGGTCCACCAAGGCGATCACCACTTCAAGGCCCAATGATTCAATACTGAGGTGGAACGGTGGCAGTAGAGGAAGGAGGAGACCAACCCAGGGCTGTGAATCCCATGCTTCCATGCAACATCATGCCCCCATTGCTGAAGAATGCGTGTATCCAGAATTGGGCTCCTCAGTCACCTGAGGACCCATTAAGCTTGATGGACATCATCCTCGACTCTGAGGGACTGTCGATGATGCTGATGATGTGCTTCTCATGGTTCAAGACCCAGGTGACCTGATGCGGGTGGAGGCCTGCCAGACATTGTACTCGGCAGCCCCCTCTGCCCAGGTCAACTGGGTCAAGAGCTTTGGCTTGATGGTAGGTGATGGGTGACAGGTGGTCTCACTCTCTCCTGTGCTCTGTGGGATCTGCCGGATTGTGGGCTCACTGCTCTACCTGGGGTCTACCTGTCCTGCATGGAACCCTTCCCGGGGAAGAACTGGTACTAGCTGGAGGCAAGGGTAGTGGAGCAGCTCCGGACATGGGTGGGACTGCTGTGGTGTTCCTCCCCACGCAGGAGGGTAGGGAGACTATCTGTGCTGTGGCACTGCTTCCTCACCTTGCCAGTCCCCACTGAGGTCCTGGCCAGGCTCCAGAGACAGGCTCTGGAGTTTTTCTGGCTAGGGTGACATTGGGTTGTTGCAGAGGTCCTGAGCCTCCCCTTGTGGAAGGGTGGCCGGGACCTGGTTTTCCTGTGCAGACAGGTCCTGACGTTCCACCTTCAGGCTCTGCAGCGACTGTTATATGGTGTCGGTGGTCATGCATGGGAGCACCTAGGGCAAGCCTTTCTCAGGTACTTCTGGGGGCTCTGGTATGATTTGCAGCTCCTCAGCCTGCAGTCTCCTGCCCCTTCCCTGGGCATGATGCTCAAGTGCACCAGGCTGCAGCCCCTCCACCTCCACCTCCAGAATCTCCTCCTGAAGTTCTGGATGAACTTAAGCCTGCACCTTTTTCTTTTTGGACACCCCATCCACAGCCCCACCAAGTCCTGGGACCTCCTGGTCAACCTCCTCCTGGCCCTGGCCAAGTGGGTCCTGTACATGACCAGGAAGGAGGCTCTGGCCAGGAGGTGTTTGGGGACTGCAGAGCCACTTTCCTCTCATTGGTCCACACACACCTCTGAGCAGAGTACCATTGGGTGGTGTCCACTGGCTCCTTGGATGCCTTTGATGACTGCTGGGCAGGGCCCAGGGTCTCTGCTCAGTGTCCCCCCCAGGAGCACTCATTTTCATGTTTTGACCCTTTGACTGTCACATTGCTTCTGTCCTGTTTTTTGCCTTTGTTATCCCAAGAATTTAGTTGTGTCATTCAAGCATTGGCCAGATACATAGGCGGTTATTAGTTAGCAGGTGGGCCTGAGGGCCAGTGATAAACTAGATGATACAAATAGACAGGAGCTTCTGGGGCCTGGCCAATTGGTATCTGGAGACAATAGCCCCTTGTGCCAGTGGGACTGTTGAAGCAGCATCCCAATTTCACTCTTTAAAATACACCAAAATCCATGTTCTTCCATAATTAGAACAAACGACCACTATATATTGCAGAGACTGCCTGTTGCACTGGGCCAGGTCCTGCCTCCGGCGGCAGTGCTGCCAGACCCGTGGGCCAGGTTGGGTCAGGTTGGGCCGACGGGGCATGTTAATTTAAATATTAATTGCTTTAAATTGTAAATATAGCAATAAAATATTGCCCGCCTGAGCTCTCTCTCTCTCTGTACACACGTACACACACACACACACACACATATATAGAGAGAGAGATTGATCAGGTGAGAAATATTTTATTGCTATGTTTACAATGTTAAAGTAATTTGGAAGCCTACGTATGTCACTATCAGCAGAAAAAAAACATTCTAAATACCTGTGTTTTGACTAGCAAACTGCCTGTGAAGAATGACGGGGGGAGGGCCCCCCCCACCGCTCCAGGTCTGGGCCTGCTCCCCCCTCCCAGCCACTCTGGGTTGGGCCCCACTCACCACCCCCCACCACTCTGGGTCCCGCCCCGCTCTACCCACCCCTCCCCATTGCTCTGGGTCTAGCCCTGCTCTACCACCCCCCCCGCCATTCTGGGTCCAGCTCCACTCTACCCACCCTTTCTGGGTCCAACCCCACTCTAACCCCCTCCCCTCCACTCTGGGTCCAGCCCCACTACAACCCCCATGGCTGCTCTGGGTCCGGCCTCTCCCTGCCACTCTGGGTCTGGTCCCATTCTACCCCACTGCCTGACTCCTCTGAGTCCAGCCCCACTTTACTGACCTCCCTGCCACTCTGCATCTGCCTGGCCCACGTCTGCTTCCCTCCCTGCTTACCTGCTGCCTCCCCTTCCCTGGTGGCTGTTCTGGGGGGCATCAGGGCTGGGCAGTGATGGTCACCGCCACCGTGATCCCTCCCTTTTGCCCTGCTCCCCACAGGGTGCAGCCCCCACCATAGCACATGGACTGCCCCCCCTGCAGGGCTCCAGCTCACATTCAGGGCCCAGAGCCCCCCTGCCAAGGCTACAG
>NW_017728924.1:11613772-11624003 GCF_001723895.1 Crocodylus porosus | reverse complement strand
CCAGCCCCCCTGCCTGCCCCCCTGCATGGCCCTAGGGGCCCCCCCCATATGGCTTGCAGCTCACTGGCAGCAGCAGTGGCTATAGGGGCGCTCGGGGCCTTTTGGAACAGCTCCCCCCACATGGCAAGGGGCAGCAGGGGGAGCATGGTTTTCAGACGCAATGTCAACTTGCCATGCGCTTTTGGGCAGCTCCAGGCAACTTGGGCTGTGACCCAGGAGCTGGTGGCAGTGCTGCTGGACCTGCAATATGTGTGGGGAGGAGGTGCATGGCAGGACCTGGTCTGGCACATCTTGCTAGCGCACCTTTGCACCAGATCAGGAGGCATGGCTCCAGGTCATGTGGGTTCTGTGCAGAGGTGTGCTAGATGCACAGCCTGGGCTGGGTTGGGTCAAGTTGGGCTGGTGGGGCATGATTTCAATGAGGCTCGGGCAGTGATGCACTATGGCCACAGCCATGCACCACTGTCTGACCCTCCTGGAAAATGTGTCCCGCTGGCCTGACCTGGGCCAGGCTGCACAGCCAGTGCACCTTTGCATAGGAGCAGTGTGTCATAGAATCATAGAATCATAGCAGTAGGGTCGGAAGGGACCTTGTAGATCTTCAAGTCCGACCCCCTGCCTGGGTGGGAGAAAAGACTGGACTCAAATGAGTCCAGCCAGGTAGTCATCAAGCCTCTTCTTAAAGATCCCCAGGGTAGGAGCCAGCACCACTTCCCTAGGAAGTTGGTTCCAGCTCCTAGCTGCCCTAACTGTGTCCCGGAGCCTTGCCTTCCAGTCTGGTGCAAAGGGACAGTAGTGGCCTGTTCCGGGCTGGGCCGGGTTGGGTCCCACCATGTGCTTTGTGGAGGGACTCCAGCAAGGGCCCCCTCACGCCTGCCTCGCACCTGTCCCCTGCAGTGCTGGCAGCATTAGGCAGCATGGCTGCAGACTGGCTGAAGGCACAACCTGTGGTGATGCAGCACTGTGTGGCTCGAGCTTTGTACATGCTGAATGGACCCAGCCCGGCCTGGCCTACTACTGCACAGCTTTGGAGAAGACCAGAAAAGCTGTCCATTAGCAGACCAGGCCGGGCTGGGTTCGTTCAGCACATACAGAGCGCATGTCACATAGAACCACATTGCCACTAGCTGTGCCTGCAGCCGGACAACAGCTATGCTGCCTGCTGCTGTTGGCATCGTGGAGGCAGGTGTAGAAGTAGGCATGTGGCAGTCCCCACTCAAGCCCCTCCACAAACCGACCCATAGACCACACATCCCCCTGCCACTCCCCACGCCCTGGACATCCCTCCACCACTCCCCATACCCCCCAACATCTCCCTCCACTTCCGACACTCCCAACATCCTCCTGCCACTCTGCACCGCCCCCCGCAGCAGCTAGAGTACTGCATCCAGTTTTGGGCCCCCCACTTCAGGAGGTACAAGGATAAGATTGAGAGTCCAAAGGAGAGCCACCCGCATGATCAAAGGCCAAGAGAGAAAGCCTTATGAGGAGAGGCTGGGGGACATGGGACTCCTCAGCCTGGAGAAGAGAAGGAGGGGACTTAGTGGCAGCCTATAAGTATATAAGGGGGGTGCACCAAGGTTTGGGAGAACAGTTGATCACCAGAACTCCCCAAGGGATAACTAGGTCTAATGACCACAGACTTCTGGAAGGGCAATTTAGACTGGACATAAGGAAAAACTCCTTTACAGTCTGAGTGTCCAGGGTCTGGAACAAACTCCCACCAGACATGGTGCAAACACCTACTCTGGACTGATTCAAAAGGCATTTGGATGCATATCTTGCTGTGATTATTTGACTCCAGCAGACTTCTTGCCTGTGGCGGAGGGGCTGAACTCCATGATCTCGTGAGGTACCTTCTAGTCTCTAATGTCTATGACATCTATGAAACTCATGGTGCACATTCAGATAAGCATGCATGTGCCTCCTGTGGCATCTCAAAGAAGTTTGAGATGCCACAAGATGCATGCTGGGAACAAAAAACTGGATGCAGTACTCTAGCTGCGGCCTCACTAAGGCCGAGTAGAGTGGGAGGATGACATCCCTGGTTTTGCTTGAGATGCATCGGTGGATGCATGCCAGGGTTTGGTTTGCTTTGCCAGCTATGGCATTGCATTGGTGGCTCATGTTCATCTTGTGTTCAATTAAGAACCCCAAGTCTCTTTTGGTAGCAGTGTTAGTGAGTGTAGCACCACTGAGCCTATAAATATGATACTGGTTTTTTCTCCCAAAGTGGAGTATCCTCCATTTCTCTATGCTGAATGCCATTAGGTTTTGATCCACCCACTTCACAAGTGTGTCCAGGTCAGCCTGTATCCCCAGCCTATCCTCCAGTGTGACCACTTTCCCCATAGTTTAATGTCATCTGCGAACTTTGCCGGTCTGCATTTGATGCTTGATTCCATGCCATTTATGAAGATGTTGAAAAGTATTGGCTCGAGCACTGAGCCCTGAGGGACACCACGGGTCACCTTACGCCAAGATGATTTGCTCCCATCAACTAATACTCTTTGGGTCCAACCCCAGAGCCAGTTCCCTAGCCTTTGAATCATGAGATGGTTAAGGCCAGTTCTCCAGCTTAGCCATGAGGACATCATAGGAGACTAAGTGAAAGGCCTTTTTGAAATCCAGATATGACATCAACCTCATCTCTCATCCAGGCAATGCATTACCTGGTCATAGAAGGAGATGAGGTTAGTCAGGCAGTTTACATGTAACACAGAGTAGTGAGATGGGTCAGTAGCTCTTTGGATCCTCTGGTGGTTTATTGGGTTTCAGGATAGCTTTTCTTCAGATTTTTGGAAGTTGGTTACTTTCCAGACATTTATACATGAATTTCTGAAGCCATTTTTTCATTGTGGTTCTGAGCTTGGTAACTAATTCTGGAAATATCTTAACAGTAGAAACAAAGACAATCTTTGTCTCTGGGCAAGTCTGAATGATATAACCCTCATATATAGAATCATAGAAAATTAGGGTTGGAAGGGACCTCAGGAGGTCACATTCTAGGCCTACCCCCTGCTCAAAGCAGGGCCATCCCCAACTAGATCATCCCAGCCAAGGTTTTGTCTAGCTGTGTCTTAAAAAGCTCCAAGGATGGAGATTCCACAACCTCTATGGGTAACTTGTTCCAGTGTTTTACTATCCTCCTAGTGAGAAAAATTTTCCTAATATTTAACCTGAACTTCCCTTGCTACACCTTGAAACCATTGTTCTTTGTTCTGTCACCTGCCTCCACTGAGAATAGTCCAGCTCCATCCTCTTTGGAACCAGCCTTCAGGTAGCTGAAGGCTGGTATTCCATCTCCCGTCAGCCTTCTCTTCTGAAGATTAAATAAGCCCAGTTCCCTCAGCTTCTCTTCATAAGTCATGTGCTCCAGCCCCCTCACCATTTTTGTTGCCCTCCACTGGAATCTCTCCATTTTTTCCACATCCTTTTTATTGTGGGGGGCCCAAAACTGAACACAGTACACCAGTTGCGGCCTCACCAATGCTGAATAGAAGGGAATAATCACTTCTCTTTATCTGCTTGCATTGCTTCTACCAGTGCAGCCCAGTATGCTTTTAGCCTTGGCAACAAGGGCACATTGTTTGCTCATATCCAGCTTATTGTCCACTGTAACCCCCAGGTCCTTTTCTGAAAAGCTGCTGACTAGCCAGTTAGTTCCCAGCCTGTAGCAGTGCATGGGATTGTTCTGTCCTAAGTGCAGGACCTTGTACTTGTCCTTATTGAACCTCATGAGATTTATTTCGGTCCAATCCTCCAATTTGTCTACATCTCTCTGAATCCTAACCCTACCCTCGAGCATATCTACTACTCCCCACAGCTTGGTGTCATCTGCCAACTTGCTGAAGGTGCACTCTATGCCATCTTCCAGGTCACTGAAGATATTGAACAAAACCAGCCCCAGGACAGACCCTTGGGGCACTCTACTTGATAACAGCTGCCAACTAGACATCGAGCCATTGATTACTAACTTCTGAGCCTGATGATCTAGCCAGCTTTCTATCCACCTTACAGTCCGTTCATCCAATCTGTACTTCTTTAGCTCACCTGTAAAAATGTCATGGGAGATGAAAGGGTAAGATCCAAATGAGCCATATACCTTCCATTCTGGGTATTGGAACATCCAGAAAAACCCAGATCTTACTTGGTGGAAGGGTGACTTGAGTAAAGCACCAATAAGTTATGTACTCAACAAGTTTCCATCATCTCAGTACACACCCTCACTGATTAGCATTGACAATTAGCCCACACCATCAAGACCAGCTCTAAGATGGAACTTTTGGAAGGCAGATTGGCAGAAATATCAAAGGCTGACCAACAAAAGAGCAAATCAATTAGAAGACCCATCAGAAACCAACATTGATCAGACAATACATTTACAAGCTGCCTAACTAAAATAGCCAAACTTTGTGTACCTAGAGGCTATAGAAGCCATTAATATGTGTCATGCTGGGATGAACAGTGTGAATGGCTCTTTAACATCATCAAGCAAAACCAAGACCCTGCAACTGTAAGAAGTACAGAATAACTGATTACCATATTGAACAATATCAGAAAGGAGAGATGATTTACTACCATAGAAGGGTTGGATATAACTCACTCAAGTGGCCAAGCATGGCACACCATTAACTGTCTTGGAGGCAAAGGCACCAAAAAATGACATTGTTTTATGTAAGCAAACTCCATTGTGAAAGTACGATGCAACAACAGTAAATACAGTAATCCAAGCAAGCAATACAGAAATTATTAGACACCTGACTCACAAACAACTTAAATTGCCCTATTCCAACCTTAAGTTAACCACCTGGATCTCTGAGAACAAGTTCAACACAGCTATTAAAGTGATCAAGACTGCTGAAGATGGAACCTAGAAAGTCATGACAGCTGTGCTAGGGCAGAGGTTTGCAACCTTCTGTCTCTGCAAGCCACTGGAACCTGGAACCCTGCCATGAGCCACAATTGTTTGCCCCCTGAAGCACCCAAAGCTGCCTGTGTTTACCCTTGCCACTCATTCAAGTGGCCAACAGTGATGGAAAAGGTTAAATTTGGCAACACCACAGGAACAGAGATGGGAGTGCTAGCTGGTCAACAGCTAATCAGGAAATAAACAGGACAAGGCAAGTTGTAGTACACTAGGGACAACCCCCCTCTGCTGTCCGGTTCTCAATGTGCTGTAGATTGTCTGAGCTGCCATAGCCCAGATCCTGTCTCTTCATGGACTGGATCTGACCAATGGGCTGTGGGTTGCCAACCACTGTAGGGGTCTTAGGTAACTGTAGGGACAGGGTTGAGATGCTGGGCACTGCACTGGGTTTAATGTGACACATGACCCAATGGCTGAAGAGCAGGGTGGCTGTCTAAGGCAGCCTGGCCAATGGTAAAAGAATTATATGGCCATGATTCAATTGCTAGAAAATTAAGTGCAGTGGCAGAGCTGTGGGAGGCCCAAGGAATGCCACAGTGAGGGACACAGTGGGATTGATATGGATGCTGCAGGTCAAAATAGAAGTGTGTAGGCAGAGTTATACTGGGAAGCTTGAACTCAGCTTGTGCACATGATACATAGCTTAACTGCATGTGCTAGAGAAAATGCAGACTGACAGAGTGAGATATCCCCTCTCTGTGAATATGAGCAGTGTGTGAACTTCCTCCATTCACCATCAGTATGTGTCAGTCACATCCTACAAGGTGCATCATTACATTTGAAGGAAGCTCCGGTTATGTTCATGCTGCAGCCACAGAAGTAATGACACAGAAGGTAGTTGTAGGATAGATTATGTGGTTAGGTGCTGGTAGCAGTCCAGCTGAAGCAGCATGGAGCTCAGCATGGATTGCAAGCCCTGCCCAAGAAGCAGGTATAGTAGAGACTGTTGATATACTTTCAATGATCCATTCACTCCTTGACTTGCTGATTAGAGGCTAAATTAATGCTAATTAATGCTTGCTTACCAGGAACTAGGCTGAGATCCAGCAACTCATTTCACAGAAGCCACTGATGGTATCAGGTTTTTGGTCATTAAAAACCAGCCTAGTTAGATCTGGAACTCACTGATCCCTGCAGGCAAACATTTCCATCTTGGAGAACCAAAGCCCCATCTTATCCAACGCTCTCTATCATCTGATTTTTCTATAGGCACTAAACTACTGTAAAAGAGAATAAAAACTGCAACAAAAGCTTTTCTGAGGCTGCCTCCTCTGTGCAACAAAATGAAGACAGCAGGATGGAAGCAGCCATGAGCTAGCTGTGAGCAGAACTGCAAACAGGCACATATGTAATGCCCGCCTGGCTGTTACAAGTGTAGAAATGGAGCCAAGAATGTCCTGATTAAATAAGCAAAGCCACACCACTTTGTGTCCTGGAATTCATCAACTGCACTGCATGACCTTGCATGGCAGAGCCTATTCTATAACACAGAAGAACCAAAGGGGAGGACAATTCTTCCTTGCACAACCATAGGCTGGCTGAAGGGAATTTCCTTTCCATCCCTCCTCTCCACACACAGCTGCACCTATATGCCAGATCCTTTCTGGATTGCAGGAAGCTATGTTAACTGAGAGCACCTATGTTTTATTTTATCAGGTCTTCAGGGTGGGAAAGGAAACTATTTGTTCCTGGTCAAAATAGGATGGACACTTCACTTGCAGATTCAGGTGGTATAGGATCTGGGGTGGAAGCCTACTAATAGGGGTGCACTGATAGAGATTTTGGGGGCTGATACTAATAGCCAATTTTTAAGGAGGCCTATTGGCTGATACTAATCCAATTTCTGATATAGCTCCATGCAGCTGGTAAGTCTGTTGTGGTGAAAGGGGAGGGGGGAGGAAAGGGGCATGGGGCAACAGCTCAGCGCTCCCTGGGGTAAGGGAGGAGTGGGGCTGGGGTAGGTGCTGCCCAGCTGGGTTGGAGTGGGCATGAGATGGACCTGCAGCTCATCTGGGGGACATGGGAAGGGGGATGGCAGCTCCCTCTGCTGCGCACCACTGGTCCAGCAGTGGCTTGTCCAGTGGCTTGTTTGGTCATCTGGTAGCTCCTGCTGCTACTCCCACCACTTATCTGAGACGGCACAGTGTGGGGAGTGTGCCCCCAGATCTGCGCAGGGTGGGGTGGACAGGTTTCAGCTGCATGCTGGGGCCGGAGGCCACACTCCCAGCACTACCAGTGCCCACTCCGAGCACAGCACAGTGCAGCTCCCAGCCCACCCTATCCCGTGCAGCTCTAGAAGCACACGCCCCCCACCCTGTGCCCTCCTGGGTGAGTGGTGGGAGCTGTGGCGGGAGCTGCCAGATAAGCAGATGAGTTGCCAGATGAGCCACCCTGACTTTGTGCTCCCCAGACAACCCATGGCTCCATCTTGCACCTGCCCCACCCTGACTGGGCAGCATCTACCCCAGCTCCAGCCCCAGCCCCACTCCTCCCTCACCACGGGAGGTGTTGATCTGCCCCCGCACGCCCCTTTGCTCTCCATGCTGCCAGGCTCTGCTCCTTGCTGGGTGTGTGCTATGCTGTGACAGTGCGCAGGCACGGGCATTTATTGGTCACATTATCGGCCACATCAGGGCCATTTCCGATATAGTCAATTTTCTTTATATTGGTGATGATTCAATATTGGACCAATGTATCAGTACACCTCTACCTACTATACATATGGCTAGTGGAGGCAACGTTCCTGTACCCCATCTTCATTATAATTATAATTTATTCTGTGTATTACTATAGTGCCTGATCATGGACATTGTGCGAGGTGCTATACAAATACCAAACAAAAATAAAGTCCTTGCCCCCAAAGTGTTGTTTGTGTGACCTTTCACTACCCTCCAAGCATCATTCCTGGAGAGACTCCTGTCATCAAGACTGCTGCATCTGGAATCAACCCTCAAGCAAGAGAAAAATGCAATAAGCAGGTGGCAAATCAGGCATGCAGGGGGAAGCTGAGAATGGTCCTAAGTGGAGGCTTGCTTGTTCCCACTCACTTCCAACATGCAACCACAGATAAGGAGGTTTGAAGCGTCACCGTTGTAGTCTAAGACTAGGGACAGACATTCAAAAAGCCGGAGGCTGAATTGACTTAATCTTTGTGGGTTATTCTAACCTGCCTAGACTGAACCAATTTGCAAGTGAATAAACGTTCAGGAAATGCAGGCACATGCTGGCAGTGGCTCAGGCCAGAAGCTGGGGGGCACTAGAGCAGACCTTGGCATCACCTACCCACTCTGCACCTTCTGCCCCTGGGGAGCTGCAGCAGGGGTCTGCCAGCCCCAATTGCTGCCATTGCTGATTGCTATGCGCATGGGGTGAGTGGTAAATAAACTCCTTCCCTGCCCTGTCTGCCAGACGCTGGAGGGAGAGGGGAAATAACCCCCTTCCCTGCCCCCTTGCCTAAGGGGGCCATGACAGCTGGGCTCTGGCTGTGCCCCCACCCCTGCCTGGAGCGGTGAGGAGGGAATGACCCTGATGGGGGCAGCAGCCCCTCTCATGGTATTCTGGGAGTGCAAGCCTCTTCCTGGCTGGGGGGCACTGTGCTGCAGGCAGGGCAGAGCAGGGCAGGCAAAGCTGCTGTAGACTGAGTGGGAAAAGCGGCAGCACCGGGGCTCAGAGGGGTGACCATAGCCCCCCAAAGCCCACCTAGTGCTGCCGCTGCTTGCCCCACGCAGTCTGCAACAGCTCTGACCACCCCACAGAGCAGCCCCCTACCCCCTCGCCAGGAAGAGGCTTGCACTCCCTGGGAAACTATGAGAGGGGCTGCTGCCCCCACCACAGTTCCTGCCCCCTTGCTGCTCCAGGGGTGGGGGCACAGCCAGAGGTTGGCCACTATGGTCCCCTGAGGTGAGGGGGCAGGGAGAGGGTTATTTCTCCGCTCCCTCCAGCATCTGGCAGAGGGGGCAGGGAAGAAGCTTATTCAGCCGCTTGACTGTGCAGGGAGCGATTGGCAGCAGTGGCAGCAGTCAGGGCTGGCAGAGCCCTGCTGTGTCCTGCCCCACCCCTCCCCCCCCAGGCAGAGGGGGACGGAGTGGGGAGTAAACTCTCTTCCTGCACCCTCTGCCTCAGGGTGCCATGCTGCCTGTTGCTGCAGCAACGAGGTGGAAGCACTAGGCGGACCCCAGCTCGTGTCCATGCTGGTGGGACAGGGAGGGGGGAAATTAAGCCCCTTCCCTGGCCAGTTCAGTTGAGGCTATGCTGGGCTGACCATGCCTCACTGCTGGAGCAGCAAGTGGAGAATGTCCTGGTAGGGGTGCTGCAGCCCTGCCTGTCAGACCATGGCTGGGATCTGTGCTGGTGGAATAGGGGAGAGAGGGGGAATAAACCTCTTCCTTGTCCCCTTCACCTTAGGGGGGCTACAGCCTGGCCATGCCCCTGCCCCTACCCACCCCTGCTCTAGCTAGGGAGCATAGGTGTGGGGCCAGCCCTGCTCCACTAGAACAGACAGCACAGCCTGCCTAGGGCTGCAGAGCATGCCAGGATGCTGGCGGACTCTGGTTTGAGTCTGGTTTAAACCAGGAAGGGGTCTGGGACAGAAGTTACATGAACCAGTTTGAGTTCAACCAGTTAAGTCTGATACTACATTCAGCCAGGTTTATTGCAAACTGGTTTCAGCCATGTTGAAACTGAAACTGAAATGCGTGCTGAATTTATGTTCTTTTACAGGTTGAAATCGGTTTCTGATCACTTCAACAGGTGTAAGTGTAACTTCTGTCCCTAGCCTAATAGCTTGCATCCTGAACTGGCTCCCAAGGGTCCCGGTTCTGTTCTGAATTATGGTGTGACTTGCAGCAAGTCACGCCACCTCCCAGTGCATATGTTTACCCTTCTAACCTTTGTCCCTCATGTCTGCTTAGACTGTAAGCCAGGGGTGTCCAACTTTTTTGAATGTGGGGCCGGATCATGAACTTTTTATCACCCAACCAGCGGGCAAGCCATGTTCAAAGACCTCACAGGAAGTGGTATCACAGCAGGAAGTGATGTCACGTGACCTTTGACACCAATGAAGCTGCCGGAAGTGATAATGAAATGGGTCTGGAAATGTGGTTTAAAATCCAAAATAAAAACAATATAAAAGCAACAATGAAATAAGACCAAACACTTGACTAAAATAAACACTTCTGCATAATGAAAGATGCGTAATGCAAGTTGAGAGATCAAATGTGGAGAAGATATCAGCCAGAGTGGAAACTCATCAAAGGTGGAGGGATGTGTCTCGGTGGGAGGCACCTGTGTGGTGCTTCGCGG
>NW_017728924.1:11567300-11613672 GCF_001723895.1 Crocodylus porosus | reverse complement strand
TCACTGCGTCGCAGAGGCTGCGAGAGAGACTCACTGCTCAGCCGGGCATGGAGCGGGGCAGGGCAGGGAGAGCCGCTGCCACGCGTGGGAGCCCCAGTCCGGGCTCCTCCTCGTCCTCCCGGCCGCAGCCTCCCCGGGACGTGAAGGAGAGGCACCCTCCGCTCCGCCGCCGGCCGCCTCACTGCCCTGGTGGCTGTGTGTGCCTGCGGCCCCCCGCTCTCGCCTCGGCCCCGCGCGGCTCCGCCACTGGGCCCCGGCCCCGTGCCGCCTGCTTTCAAGGGTGCCGGGTAAGTCGTCCGGGCACCAGGGAGCGCATGTGGGCCTGGGCCGCGCCGTGGGACACTGCTCGCTGTGGGCAGCGAGCCATTAGGAAGCTGCTGAGGGGCTGGGGGAGGGACAAGGGGTGAGAATGAAAGTAAATAGTGTTTACTTTCGTTTCCTGTCGCAGCACCTCGGGCCTCAGAAAATGGCTTGGCGGGCCACATGGCGGCCCACAGGCCATATGTAGGACAAGTCATCTGTAATCTCTTGAGGCAGAGACTCTCTGTCAGTGTAGCACTTAGATCTTGACTGGGTATTATTATAATATAAATAACAGCACCTCACTAGGACTGGAGCTCTGAAGATTGCCCATCACCTGACAGGGAAACAGGCTGTGGTTCCTTTATGAGAAGCTGTCAGGGACACATTGAAAGCTTGAGATAACATTGATTCCCCTCAACCCCTTGGCTGCCATCATCATTCCAGTGTTTGGTGGCTCTGTAATTTTCCAGTGCGCCACCGTCCTGGTGCATTTCCAGAAGTTCCCGTGCAATAGGATGAAAGGCAGACAAGGACTGAAGATCCAAAACAGTGCACACAAAGAAATACTGCCAAGCCATATTGTCTGTGACCATCCGGAAGAGAATGGTCTCTGCCTTTCCAAAACAGATTTTTGGACCCAGCAATGGACTGTGGGGCAGTGCTCAAGGCAAGGGAACAGGAAGTCTCCAATCCTGCATTCTCCTCGTATTTCTGCAAATGACATTAGGTGGGACCTGAGAGGCTAATCACTGCACTTCCTTTTGCTACTTTCCCATTTGCCAAATGAAGATGATAACAGGGAGTGACAGCTCCTCACCTACTCTGCTCCTGAGTAGTAAAAGTACATACTGCCCCTTCCTTAGGGTGGCTCCCAAGAGACCACTCAAGCCCTCCATAACGAGCTGTTTGTATTTTGGTGCTGGATTCCCAGGTACCGACCCACAAGTCATTACATTAGGTATGTGGGAAGGGACAAGGTCAGTCACAGAAGAATATGTGGCTTCCAAGCTGCTAGAGAGGGTGTTGGCACAAACCACAGAGGGTGAGGAAGTTATAAAATGTCTTGTTTGTGGTCCTTTAATTTTTCTCTATTTGTTTTACTGCTATAGAAACATCAAGAGCAGAATACTCAAGTCAAATGGAACGTAGCCTGCAGTAACATGAGGATTACACTTTTTGTAAAATGTCAGACTTTCCATCTTCAAACAGGCATATATGTAGATGCCCATCTGTAATGGAGCTGAAAAGCTCACAGGTGGCAGCTATGAAGTGGCTCCTTGTGTGTAACCATAATTGTAGGAGATCACTTCACCTGGAGGATTAATGGCTTCTCGAGATAGTAGATAACTCTCCCAATTGCTCTGCAAATATTTGGAGAGAGGGTCTAGCAGCAGCTGCAGAAGCCAATGCATACATTGAGCCTTGGCCTCTTCCTTTGTAGAGTTTAGGGTAAATCCTGAGTAGCTTTTTGTCACGGTATTGTGGTGACAGATGTTACAAGTGCCACTGAATTCCTTCATGTGAATTCAGTTACAAATGCAGACTGTGGGTGATAACCCACTGATTGCAGCTGCCTGTGGTGCGGAATGTCACTACCAATATGCATATGTGGTTTTCCTAGGACAGGATGTAAAGTATATATTTTTTTCTAAATGGAAACAACAAGGATAATTTAGGGAGGTGGAATGTATTTTCAAGGTTGCCTAGAGAACACTGCTGCCTACATGTTTATGCAGAAGGTAACATGGGATCTTAGTGATCATGAAAGATCACAGTTTAGTGTCTCAACTGAAAGACAAGAAGGACCATAAGTCCATTTAATCCAGTGTCCTTTCTCCAGCAGTGGGCAGTGCCAGATAACTGAGAGGAACAGTGTTCTATGTAGACGATTGTTCTCCCTTATTCCCATTTTTTAGATGGGTAAGCTAAGGCACAGAGTGATTATGTCACACAAAGTTAATAGCCAAGCAAAAACTCAGGTCTTGTTAGGAACCAAGGATAAATACACTAAATCAGAGCTATCCTGGCCCCCTGTTGTTTCATGCTGATGTTGGAAGTGCTGGTTGTATGCTTAGTCTTCCATGATCTCCATTTTATGTGTAAATATTGCTAAGTGCCAGGTGTAAATATCCTGCTTTTCTTCCTTTACTAAGAATCCAATGTTCACCACCATCCCACATTCCCTATCAGTCTACTGCACCATCTAGTGGAGCAACTAGGAGCTGTTTGAAAACCCTGATTCTGGGAGTAGGGAACTCCCTGTTTCTCACTCTTAGTGCTGAGGATCTTTGGGAAAATCTTACACTACAAATGACGCTGATCCTTTACATCCAGGGAGTTCTGCAGGTTTTTATACAGGACTTTATGCTGCTCCTGTATTTTGAGAGAAACTCCTTAGGATACTAAGAAAAGTAACATTTGAGTCTCCTCTTGGGTTTTTGTTTTGTTTACAGACCTCAGTGGCTTTCCTTGTTTATTCTGGTCCCTGTGCTCAGTTGTTTTTAGGCTTAATAATGATTTGAGGAGTAGCTCAAGGAGAGAGATACGAAAGATTAAGGAGTCAGAAAGAGGAAAATGATGGATCACAAATATTTCTCAAAGACAGTTTCCTGGAATCAGAAAAAAACCTTGTCATTGGGTCCTTTGCACATCTAACAATATGGACATCTCAGAGGGAATAACACTTGTGATCAGAGGCAGCTACAACTCTGTCCTCATATTGGTCATGGAGCTTGGAAGAATTTTCATGCACCTGGAAGACCGATGGCATCATCTCTCATTATTAGCCCAGGATTTGCTTCAGGAAGGCAACAACTAAGTATTGTTGAAGGACTTTCTAGTGGTCTAAAACGTAGGAAACTCAACATCTTTAGATGTCAGAGAAGTAGATCAGCAGACTAACATGGATGGCTCAGGAATAGCAGAGAATGTTCCAGGCCAGGACTGAGGTGGATTCTTTTGAGAAAAGACACAGGAGGAGATAAAGGAAAAATAAAGAATTTCTCAGTTAATCCTGGTAGGATTTCAGATTGTGCACTTGAGGTATCACTATCCAGATCCTAGTGTGTTACTTTCTTTTCTGGGAGAGAGATTGGTTCGGTTCATTTTCAGCTGCTGTCACAATTCAGGAGCTCAGAATTGGGGCATCCTTTGTTACGGCCTTGCACACAGTACACACAAGCAGCGGAGCTGGATTCTGACCTCCGTGCACAGGGGTCAACCTGGAGTAACTGCCAGTGCTTCGATTAACAGAACTTCCAGGCTCCCCCTGCGACACCCTGATAGCCCTAGATGGGACCCTAGTGTCCTGCAAATCTGACTCATTACAGTCTTGTAACCTAACTAGGGAAGGGATTCCCCCCTCCTCCCCGCCCGCCCAAGGTACATTGAATGGCAGGGAGCAAGGCACCACAACAGAGTTCACTCAGGTGATCTGACCTCTGCAAGCTGAAAGTGGTGGTCAGGGAGGGGTCCCATTGCTGCTCAGATTCCTCTGCCCTTTTCCTGTAATAGCAGGTCTCACCTCCTTTCTCCAGATCAATTGCAGCACACAGTGGCCAGAATCATCCTTTTTAGAAAGACTTAGCAATGGGGATTTAGGACTGAAGATGGTCAACAGATGCTTGAATTTTTCTTAGAGCAGACAGATGGATGCTAGTTCACTATTACATTTCCTAAACACTCTTTAACTTACCACAGGTAAAGCAAGGGGCAAGGGCACTGTCAATATCTTGCCACTGCAAGGACATTCCCCAGAAATAACATGATGTTCTAGTCCTCCAGGGGTCAGACATTCAAAAAGCCTGAGCCTGAATTGATTCAATCTTTGCAGGTTAGTCTAACCTGGTTAGGCTAAGTTGGTTTGAAACCACAGACATCTCCTCTGTACTGAAAAAAATGCCTGCAGTGGCTCAGGCTAGAAGCGGGGGGTGGGGGAGAGCTAAAGCATCCCTCCCTTCCCTTCTTCAGTGCTGAGATGATGGGGGGGCCATGGCCAGGCCCCGGCAGGACGCTCTGATTAGGGAAGGATCCCCCCGCCCCCCAGCAGTCCAGCAGAGAGTTGCTGACAGTATTTAATCACCCCTAACTCAGTGTTTATCATCTCTTTAAGAAAATACAAGGCTCTCTCCATTAGTTCAAGCTATTCTTAAACAGCTTTTCCAAGGAAGGAATGGAGGGACATTACCAGCTACCTGTTGATTAGCTTCAAAAAACCCTAAGCTGACACAGTCCCATCTCCCACAGCATGGACTTTAGCCAACATGCTGAGAGGTGTCAGGCAGAGGGCAGGAAAAAATCCCTGCTTCAGGAGGGAGTGGTGAGGTGGCAGAGGGGAGCAGGAGGAATCCAGGCAGCCCCCACTGTATGTGCAGTCTCTGCCAAAGCTGCAGCCAGGGAGCAGAGGGGAGGAGCCAGCCCAGTTCTCTGGAGCAGGGAGCCCTGCCCAGCCCAGAGAGCATGCTGGGATGCTGAAGGACTCTGATTTAACTTAAGCCAGGAAAGGGTTTGGGACAGACATTGCATAAATCAGTTTAACCCAAATCAGTTAAGTCTGATACTACATTCAACCAGGTTTATCTCAAACCAGTTTCAGCCATTTTCAAACTGGTTTATGTGCAATGAACTTCTGTTCTGTTACAGGTTTAAACCGGTTTCTGATCATTTGAATTGGTTTATGTGTAATGTCTGTCCCTAGCCCCAGTGTATTGATTAATGCACTGTGACCCAATTAATGCTTCCAAGGATCCTGTTCAGCCACTTGGTCCAAAGCTTGCATCTGACAGATTAATTCCCCCACTCCAGATTTCCATAGACTTCAGTAGCAACACAGTAATTAAATCCTTGCCCATCACCTGTTTGAAAACATGCCCCCCTGTCTCTTTCAGGCCAACTTTGATTAGAGAGCCAGGGCTTCACTGCACTGACATACTGGGTGGCAGGACCCGATTGAAAGAGCTAAGCAAGCAGGAAGGAGAGGGAATGGAAGAAAGTGTGTATTACACACCCTACTCTGCTCAGTATTAGACATGTAGATGCATAGAGTGTAAAGAAACCTGCATAACAGCCAAAATTAAAAGCCTTTAATGTTGTCATTTGGCTGAGTTCAGAAGCTGCACAGAAGCCAGCACTTAATATAGTCATTTTATTACTGTTATATTAATTGAATCTGCTTTTGGAGTCCACTAAAGGACTCTGTATTCATTGCATTTCCTCAGGGAACATGCAGGCTGGAAACATCTCTGCTGCTGCAAAGCCAAAATGGATCACTTCAATTCTGTGTTTGGAGATACTACCTCTGTTTTCATTTCCTGCAGCCAGATTAGTGGCTGGCTGAGCTCACAAAAGTTAATGCTGACAATTCATAGCACTTCCCCCTTCTGATGTAATTGAATCCTTTTAATTCAGTTCATTTTGGGGTCATGACCTACTGAGCTTTTGTGGCCAAAGCCACTGCATATATGAGACAATGCAATAAAGTGCTATGGTAAGAAGTAGCTTGATAAGAGTCACAAAATAATTAAATATGGCAACATCCTGAGAAATGCTGACTTCAGCAGAGGCATCAGGTGACCAGGACTCTGCTCTTAGAGGCAAGGCTGTTCCTAGCAGGGGTGTGAATCAGGGCAGCTGCCCCGGGCCCTGCGCTTTGGGGGCCACCGCAGAGCCGGGTGGGACGGCACAGCATCTTTGCACTGCTGGCTCACATCTGGCTGAATCTGCCACAGGCTTCCTTGCGTCCAGGGCAGGGCCCCACATCCTGCTCAGGTTGTCTCTGCCTACAGGTGAGTTCAGCTAAACTATTCAGTGCCAAAAATACTATTTGTTTAAGCTACTGGACTCAGTGCAGGAGTTACTGGGTGAAACTTCTTGCCTTTGCAATCCAGGAGGTCAGACTATGTCATTATAATGATTACTTCTGACCTCAAAACCCTTGGTCTATAAATTTGTTCTTCTGTGTTTAAAGGGGCTCAGAACTGAGAATTTCTTTGACCCTTCAAAGGGTTATAGGCCCGACTGACTGGTTCTGAGACCAACTCAGAGATATGATAAATTTGGTAGCTGCCTAAGGAACTGGGACAGGACTTTAGGGCTTCTCTGGAAAGAGTCCTCAGCAAAGCCACTTCTTTTGCGCGCACAGTTTTACAGGCAGAGAGCTGAAGGGGCAACTGATGCTACTGCAAACCAGTCTGGCTCATAACTGTGGGGCATGCAACAGTGCAAAAGTGAAATAGATGAGCAAGGGGGAGAAGAAACCACTCACCTTCTGATGATCTGTTTTCCCAGGACTTGAACAGGCTGGAATAAAATTTCATATAAGCACCTAACTTCATTTGTACCCATAATAGGTGGAATAAAATCTGGCCCTGGGATCTCAAGCTGGATGAAATGTACTGAGAGAGTTTGTCAAAAACTGGTTTCTAATCTTTTTACAAAAAGAAAATTTAACTTATGTTTGAAAACTTCAAACACTTTGATGAGCTCTTGGTCCACCATTGTACCTTGCCTTTCCATGGCAAACCCAACTTTTATCTGGTGGCCAAAAGGTCCAAATGAAAAAAAGGGTGAATCTGTTATGAAGCAGCATGAGGCAATAAAATGGAAAAACTCAGTCAAATTCAAAATGTGTGAGAAAAGCAAATTTTTAAACATACTTGTTTCAGTTTGATCATTGATCAAAGTTTGTTTCATGGTGATAAAATCAAAATGCTTTGTACCAATTTTGATATTTTGAGTGTTTTTATATAAAAATTGACAAATTGCTCTCTGAATGGTTGTCCAAAAATGAAAAATAAAATCATGCTCTGCTGCTAGTTGTTGGATCTGTGTCATTGCTGTGACCTGTGTCATTGCTGGATCTTTGTAGAATGGGGGCCTAATCTACTACTTGCAACTTTTAGCCACTAATGAAATACAAAATAATAATACATAATGAAAATAAATAATATTGTGCATTTGCTTTTTCAGCAAGTTTCCATGGAACCATAAATTTGATGCTTTTACTTTCTGTGCAGTATTTTTAGATTAGCGGTAGGCTTCCTCCTCATGGAAAGTTTATGGGGGGAAAAGTTTGAAAGCCAGCTAGGTAGTTTACAGAGTGTGATGAGAGTGAAGAATGGTGGTGCCCTTCTCTCAGCTGGTCAGCTGCTGTGGCTGGACAGGCTGTAATTAATACCATTAATCACAAGCAGGGATGGGGCTGTCAGGAGTTGGGATTTGGTTGTACTTTTGGTGGTGCTGCTCAGGAGGGCTGCTTCCCTTTTGAAAAATAGTTCAGTCACTAGACATCTGAAATGTTTTAATTGCAAATTAAGCACAATGGATAATCCTTTCAGAATTGATTGATTTTCTCTTAGAGCCTTCCCGAGTCTCCTGGAAAACCTTGTGTAGCATTTGTTTAGAAAACAATTTCTCTTTCTGCTCATTGTTCTTACAAAACAACTCCCAGGGCCCTTTTGGGCTACCCATATAGAGAAAGGCCATGACCTTTTACCTTGCACCTTTTAGTACAAATCTACCTCTCTGTGGGGACCACACTCTCTGTGAAAGGAAGAGTATCTATGTGACTATGACACCCAGTTCTTGGCCACATGCAATACCAAACCTAAAGGCAGCCTGAAGCACTGAGCTTTGAGTTTTAGTTGAAACACAAAGCTGAGGGATTTACAATAGGCAATGGATTTGAACGACTGGGCTCTGCATGGGCATTTGGGTCTCATTACAGAAGACTCATGGGTCTTATTATCTTAGCAGTTGCTGCTTCTAGGAGTGGTTATATTTATGCCACATTCAACTTAGGGACTGAACTCGACCAACCGATTTGAGGTTCACTTGCTAGTAAGTTTCGCTCTGTTTGCTAGACCTATTATGTTTGAAGTTCCAGTACGTGAAGAGAAGCTGTCAAGCTAAAATCTGGTAATGTTTCTATTTAGAGTAAATTTGAACAAGTGAATGTGTTTGTGAGTGCATATTCGCACATACACGCACATGTGCAGACAGCAGCATGCACACGTGCAGGTTAATCATGACTTTCAAATGACAACTTTTGCTTTAGAGAAGGTGACTCCTCCTCCTCCTCCTTCCTCCCTCGCTTGTTCCATCTAAATGAGGTCTCTGTTGTGGATCATGGCTCTCCACTGGCTTCACTTATATATAAATCTTCTTCTTCCAAATCCTTCTCTCTCATGTCCCTCTCCACTATCTCTCTCCATCTCATCTTTGGTCTTCCTTCTTTCTGGCAGTTTTTGGTAACTTCTATTTTCATGTATTCTTCTTTTAAACATGCCCATACCATACCAGCCATCTCTCTTTCAAGGTTATATTTTGCTAAACAAATGCTCGGGCTCTGCAAGAACCCATGTTGTAGTTTTTTAATCCTATGGGGTTTTATGCTAACAAACCTGAGTTTGTTATAGGGTGTTAGGCATGTAGTGTTGCTTTTAGCACATGGGATGGGTCCAGGGGAGATTCTTTCAGATACTTTTGGAGTTAACATTTTTTACATGGCTGCCTGTGATCAGAGCCATCCCTAGGGGTGTGCGGGGCTCGGGGCATATCAGCCTGTGAAGGGCCCCGGGTAGGGGGGAAGTGGTGAGCGGCTAGAGCTGCCTGCGCACGGTGACAGCAGAGCTGGGGGCACTTGGCAGTGGCAGCGCATGGTGGCTGCGGCAGGGCCTATCTAGCACTGACCACGAGTCCCGGGGCAGTTGCTCCTATTTGTCTGCCCCCCCACCCCCACACTATGGACGGCCCTGCCTGTAATTGTAGGGGATTGGGCATCAGGAACCAGCGGCCCCTTCTAGGCCTAGGTTTCTATAAAGGCTTTACGAACACACTGAATCCTTTAAGTTCATTTGGGTTGATGTTTTTTTGATTACATTTCCATTCCTCTCCTAAGACGATTCACAATCTCTGTTGTGCAGTGAAGGACACAGCTGTCTTCTCATTGGCCGTTGCCCACTGGGAAGGTAACCTGAAGCTAACAACATTCATCAGCGGTGAGCAGAGCTTGGGGACTGTGGAGAAAGTCAATTAGTCCACATCAAAGCACAATGGTGTCTGGGGAAAGAAAGAGGGACTAAGATGTTGGAAAAAATGGACAGGCTGCAGCTGTTTCCAGTTAATACCATGATCATGAAGGATACCTGTTGCACATGTAGGGAGAGGGGGTGGGTGAGGCATCTATTTGTGTCCCCATCTGTAAGTCCTCAGAGTCCATTTTGGAGCTGATGCGTCTGTGCTTATGTATTGGTACTGCAGTGCAATCTCAGTGACGGTCTTGGAAATGCTGAGTAATATTCAGCATCAGCAAAGGCTGCTAATGTGCACAGGAACAAATCATTGAGAACACAGACATCCTAAAGCATGGAGAAGGCTGGAAAACAGGAAGAGTCAAAGTGATGTGCTAGTTCCAGATATTAGTTGCAGTTGTAGTTTAGCAGCCTCAAAAGCCAGTTGCTGATGTGAAAGCATTGTGTCCAGTACTGGACTTGGAAATTGGTACAGGCTGCAAAATCCATTTGGGAAGCTGGGTAAATATTTGAGTAGTTATCCCATGCTGAGATCTGTGCTGTTGTGGCTGGACTACTGCTAGTGCTCAAGCTAGTCTAAGTGAGCATATACAACACTGGCTGCAGCGACAACAGGGAACAGTGTTCAGAAAGTGCAGTCCAGCAGTTAAGTTGCTGTTGGGATTCACTGCGAGATCCTAGGCACTCAAATCTTCTCTTATCCAGAGAATTGCTGAGCAGGTGCAAACTTAATTCCCATCGACTTTAGCAAGAGCTGAGGATATTTTACCTGGGACTTTCAAATAAGATAATGAGGTGCTTAACTTCCTTAGGCTATTCCCAGCTTTAGCCCTGTGCAGGATTAAGTATGTGCATTTCCTCTGCATTCAGATCTTCACCATTGGCGACACATAGGGGGTGCATGCAGGTGCACATGCACCCCCTGAGATTGACTGTGAGCTCCCTGAAATTGCTGGCCACTCGGTGCTCGCCACCCCCCCCTCGCTGCGGACATTGCCGTGGCTGCCTGTGGGTGGTCCCTGCTCATCCTGCCCTTGCCGCCAACATCACTGCATCCACCTGTGGGTGGTCCCTGCTTGCCACTGCCACACCCCCACTGCTGTCACCACTGCCACCACCTGTAGGCGGTTGCCGTGCCCCCCCCCCAGCCTCAGGAGGCACGAGGTATTCATGACCTTCACTATATTAATGGAAACCTTGAAGAAATCTAATTACATAAATTTGATAGCTCTAGATTTAGGACTTTGTAAACAACAGTTTCTCTGTCTGCAAAATGACCATAACAACCCCATTCTTCCTCAGTTTCTTACCAGAGATGCTGCAGTAATGCATGAATTCACATTCATAAGGAAATTAAATGAAGTATTAATACCATGTGTTTGATCATTATTCATAATTTTTATTATATTTGAAACATTTAGAGAGATGTGTCCGTGAAAAGTGTAGCAAAAATGACAGGTTTGTTGTCTGCTAGATTCATTTATCACTATTAAGCGCTAATACACACACACTTACTCCCTGCTGATCTTCACTGTAAAATTCAATATGAGAGAGGCACTAATTGAGTTGGTCAAATCCTATTGATCAAATTCATTCTTCAACAGACTACAGGGGCATGGTGTTCTCGTTGGAAAAGGCCTCTGTCTTCTGAGCTGCTGTCGTGCATAACAAAGCCCAGACTAAGTTTGTACTGCTGGACACCCACCAACTGGTGTTTTGGACTTTAATGCTGGGCCCACAGGTCTTAGAGTTGTCCTTTGTCACTGCCTAAGGCTCAGCCACTGCCTCTCGTTCCAGCCTCTTTGGTACAATTCCTCTATCCAGCACTGCTTACTACAGTAGGTTTGACAGCCCCTCCAGCCCAACTGATTTAGGTCAAAGGATGAGTACTGACCCAACACCCCTGTGGTATCCTGATAGTGTAAGCAAACACTTTCCCAAAGCTCCCCTTTTGCAACACAATCCGCACTTTCAGGGACAAGTGATAATGGCAGCAACTAGAAACAGACTTTGCAAACAAATTTATAAAACAATGAAGTTGTTTCTTTAGACAACACAAGAAGGATATAGATCTGGGCAAAGCAGTAAGTACCTGAATGCCATTCCCTACCTGTTCTCTCATTTTTGAGCGTACTTTGGGATTTGAATTAGTGTGTAGTATAATACTGACCTATTAGCTTTAGACCAGTGATTCTCAGCCAGGATGTTGGGGCACCCTGGGGTGCCATGAAATCCTTTTAAGGGCATTGCAGAGTGCCATACAATATTAGCACTGTTAACTGTGCAAACACCTATACACAATTCACAAGATAAACCCTGAGATTGCAAATAGGAATCCATAATATGGATTGTGCCTCCCATATGGTCTGAGATCTCTAAACCCTGAGATTGCAAATAGGATGCCATAATATGGGTTTGTGGCTCCCATGTGGTCTAGCTGTTAGGGTTCCTGGTTTTCACCCAGGTGGCCTGGGTTCTGTCTGTTGGCTTGTGTTTCTAGCACAAGGCTTGTCCTGTAACTTATGCAGTGTCCCTCTCTGAACACAATACTTGCCTTCAGCTCTGGCTAGTCCCACAGGCAAAAAAGTTACTCTCCAGCTCAGGAGATGTGCCCTGAGACTCCCTCTGTGAAGGACATCTGCCACCACCCCATCTGGCAGGAAGTGGCAGTATTTGCTTTGAGGCACTCTGCCCTTACCTGTTTTGAGCATAAATATGGGATGCCAGTTCCCAGGCAGTCTAAATCAGGTTACTGTGCAAGTCACCCAATGCTACATCCGTTGAAATTAAATCAAACTCCAGAACATTCCCAGGGGAAGGTTAAATCCTTTAAGTACCTCCAGTTGCTTAGGGGGAGGTCTCTGGGACAGGCTGGGATTCCCTAGACCTTGCCGCTGGTTTAGAAAAGCCACACAAGATCGTGAGGCAAGGGAGAAGGCAGCTAGGAGAGCTAACATTGTGGTTTTGCTCATAGTGGTAACATTACAGCCCACTAGGGGTCCTTCTTAGCCTGCATTGTGAATCATTCTAAGGGAAATGGTATAGTACATCTGGAGGAAACAATGCAGTTTTTCCACTGAGCAAAGATGCAGAGCAGATGCATACGTGCTGCAGTCCCGTGGGGAGCGAGGGGAGAAGAGGAAATTAACAAAAGTGGCAAAAGAAAAGATGAATCTAGAGGACAAAGAGGAAGGTGGAAAAAGGGAATAGGAAGAGGGGAAAGGACTGAACAAGCCAGGAATGTGGAAGGAGGGAGGAAGAAAAGATAAAAAGAAGAGAAAGGCTAATGGAGGGAAAGAAAAAGGGGTACCAGAAGAGAAGAAAATGGAAGAAGCAATGGTTGGACTAGAGGAAAAGTGTGGAGGTGAGAGAAAGGAGTAAAAGGGTCCATTCCCTCTGTTTTGATGCATGTCAAACAAGCTGGACTCGCAGCTCTGCAGTGACTGTACAACATTTGTAGGACACTGCACTCGTTGGACCCAACACCACAAGGTTAGGCACTGACATTCTGTTCTGTTCTGGTCATCTAAGTGGCCAACAACACCTGTTGTCCTCTTGCTTTCCAAATGAAATGACCCTCTGTCATGGACTTGTACATGTTCACTGAGTAGTCCCCTAACCTGTTCTTTCACCACTGAGGACTGCTTATCTGTGTGAATTCTGTGTTTAAGAGCAAAATGGTCCAGGATTCGTGAAGAGGCCAAACCTCAGAGACAAATTTAACGTCTGGTTTGTGCACACACAGGATTTTAATTAGCCTAACAATTTTAGTTATGGCTGAACATTTTTACTGATATAGTTACACTAGTACAAAACTCTTTTTCATCCAGAAATAAACTGTATTAATAAACTAACAATATTGCACTTTTATATCAACATAATTTAATTAATCTGACTTTTACATGATCAAGGGACAGGACAAGAAGTAGAGTGGACTTCTTTTGGTATAGCTTAGATCTATAAAGAACAGGTTCAAATCAAATCTAACTCAGCCCCTCTTAAATGGGAATTAAAATGGCCACACAGCAGTTTGCAGTGGTTTAACTAAATCTGTTCAACTCTGTATGTAGAAAAAATATATGTTAAATTTGTGAATCTGTCACAGTTAGGTAAGGCCTTTGGAATGCACGCTGATTGCTTAATAGCAGCCCCTGCACATGCTTTTCCATCTCAGAAACATTACAGCTCCTACCCTGGGCACTATTTGCTGGGGGAGGTGATTCTTATAGTCCACAAGAAAGAAGTACCATGTGGTGGACACAGATTGTGTTAGCTCCATGCCAGGATCATTACCTGATCTATATTTTTAACAGCTCAGCTAGGGGCTTTTTGGGTTCTGACAGAAAAGGTATTTGTTGTGCAATTGGCCCCCGAAAGTGCTCTACAGCTGTGCCCTGACAGAAGTGCATGGCTGCAGTACCCAATTGCATGACAAGTTAACCCTCATTACATGAGGGTTCAGATGTGAGTCCCTGCATACAGCAGGGCTGGCTGATGCAGCCCAGTCCTGACCCAGAGCTGTCTGCAGAATGAGAGGGGGAAGGAGCTACGGCTGGGGTTTGCCCAGCCTGAGTTGGAGTGAGGGCCGGTAAATTGGAGCCCCCCACCTCCAGGGGTTTTCTTAAGCAGAGAAGCTCAGCAGAAGCCAGAAGCATTGTTTTTGTTAATGTCTTCAATCAATAAAAGCAAAGCTCTAACTTATGAAAGCAGAGGGAAGTGCCTCTGTGCATATTTTTAGAGCATCTCAGAATGCCTCATATGTCTCAGCCAGAGTGAGCAGTGCCAGCTTTCCCCTGGACAGATCCCAGCGGGGTTCTGCAGTCCTGGCTCTTTGTGGCATTGCTGCTCAGTCCTTGCCCCTTACCTCATAAAGACATACCAGGGCACTTCTGTGGCTTGGGTAGGGTTGGCACACAGGCCAGTGTCAGGGCTGCTGGTGGCAGCAGTGCAGCAGCTGGTGTTTTTGAGCCTCCCCCACCCCACAGCTTGGCCCCTAAGGCTGGTGCTCTGGTTGCCTCCCCTTAGTTATGCCACTACTAGCCCATTCTGCTCCCAGACTCCAGTGCCTTGCAAGGAGTCATTTCCCATCTGTGCTCTCCAGGACCACAGGGTGGGCTCTGAAAAGGGTTCTGTTATTCAAGCGATGCAGGGCAGTGCTGCCATTGCACTCACTAAACACAGGATTTTGCAGAGAAACGGTGGTGTTTTTTTCCGACTGTAAGAATCTCAGGGCAGGAGATGGATCTTGCTAACAACACTTGAGGTCTTAAACCACAGGACTTGCTGGATTTTCCAGCTTTTAACTGAATCCTTTCAAAAGCTTTTAGAGTAGAATAAGTAATAGAGGCCTAGTAGTAAGGATACTTGCCTGGGACTAGGCATATTTAGCTTTAACTCACTGCTCTGCCCTAAAGGATCTGGGTGACTGGGGACAAATCAGGTAGGACAGGTCTTTGTCATTTCCCCAGCACTCTTGAGACTGCCTCCAAGAAGCACAAGCCTGCTCACCCTCTCTTGCTCTGCATGCATCACACTTGGAAATGAGATGGTGAAATCACTGAAGCAGCAACTCAGTCTGCCACTGTCATGCATGCCAGGCAGAGAGCTCAAGAGTGACAGAGGGGAGCATCTTCAGAGTGGCTCTGTCACCTTGTGTGAAGGTTATTTATAACCTGCAGCTGAATGAAGCTCTTGCCACTATTAGTGTGATCCTGGCAAAACAGCTATTTTCATGTGACTGTAGTAATCTCAACAGCACACAAAACATACTGTCTCTTGGGAGATGGTGTTGGCCCTGGGAAATCACTGGGAGGGGTAATGCAGAAAGGCAGTAGGGGCATCAGGACTGTGTTCCTTGATAGTGGTCTCAGTATAGACACACCATTAGTCTCTCTATGCAATGAGGAGTGGCTCTTCTCTTTTTCACAGGCATGCTGTGAAGAAAAATACAGTAAAATGAGTGAGCTGCTTAGGCATTACAGCAACAAGAGCTGGATTAAGTACCTTAGACAGAATTCACAAATCCTGCATGCTCTGAAAAAAAGCAGCTCTGCTTCCCCTTGGTATTTATCTTCCATGAATGCTTTGCTTTTGCCTTGACATATCTTTAGCAGAAGGAGCTGGTGTCGTGGAGGAGCCCCCCCGTCACCCTAGCATTACCCCTCCCAGTGATTTCCCAGGGCCAACACCATCTCCCAAGAGACAGTATGTTCTGTGTGCTATTGAGATTACTACAGTCACATGAAAATAGCTGTTTTGCCAGGATCACACTAATAGTGGCAAGAGCTTCATTCAGCTGCAGGTTATAAATAAAAAGGAAAGGACTAGAGAGATGTTCCTTTGAAACCTGCAATTATTGCACAATTACCTTGCTCAAAAGGCTTCCTTTTATTCTCCCCTGTAGAGTCAGTGCAGTAAAAGTCTTGAATATTAAAAAGAAATTAATCTTTACAGACAGTATTCAGGGAGGTATTCAGGGAGGTACAGGCCAGTGTGTACCAGGGGGTACAGGGGACTGAGGGTGTGCATTCATGTGTATAGATACAATAGATAGGCTGTATGAGGCGCACAGAGTGCGTACATACAGATACATAGCGTATATCTATTAGAACCCTACTTATACATTTGGACTATAAAAAAGTTAGGCATAGAATAAAATTCATAGGTGATGCAGGGAGGGAGTTGAAATTAAGATGCTTCTACAACTCACCACACTCTTATAGCCAACTAGGAACACTGGACTAAAAGGGGACTCTCCTGCACTCACAAGCAACCTTTGTCCAAAAATCTGTAATGTTCTACAGCTAAAGAGGAAGGAAATAAAGGCATCACAATTGCCATGTCCACTGCGGTGGCAGGGAAACTGGTAGGTTAAATTTGCTTGGATGATCCTATGCAGAAGATCACGCCTTGCACTGTGGAGGAAGGCCAAATCCTCTGTGGTCCTTGCTGATCTGACCTACTGGCAACAATCCTCCCTAGCCCCAGACTTGGTGATTGGCTCAATCCTGAGTGCACGGCAACCCTGAGTGCACCAACCAGGCATGTGGAAGATGTGTAAGTACTGTTAAGAACACCAAAACATCTCAGACAAAGGCCCAGGTACTCATCTGTAGCTGTAGCCAATGTCAGTGCTTCAGAGGAAAAAGTTTTTTCTTGCTCCTTGTAGGAAGCCAGAAGAAGCACAGAAGGCCAGGACTATTAGACACTCCCCCCATGAGTTTCCTTTCAACCTCTGCACAGGGAAATGAAATATCCTTCAACAGTGAGAATGCAAGAACAAACCATCCTGATGCGCAGGCAGACTAATAAGTATGATAGAAAACCAGTTTGGCTTAGCAGGGGAACTCTTCAGCGAGCTAAAACACAAAAAGGAAGGTCATAAGAAGTGGAAACTTGGACAAACAACTAGGGAGGAGTATAAAAATATTGTTTGGGCATGCAGGAATGAAGTCAGGAAGGCCAAAGCACAACTGGAGTTGCAGCTAGTAAGGGATGTGAAGGGTAACAAGAAGCGTTTCCACAAGTATGTCAGTAACAAGAGGAGGATCAGAGAAAATGTGCACATTTTTACACATGCAAGCACTGCAGTGCTGGGCACTTTGAGAAGTGCCTAGCGCTGCAACGCTCGTAGTTGCGTAAGTGACGAAATGCATGTCAGCGCTGAGAAAATGGTGGGGGTGGACCTTTGAACTAAAACACATCAGAGGTGCTTCAGTTCAGAAGCACACTGCCACCATTTTCTGCATGCTGACATGCATTTTGGTGCTTATACAACTGCATGTGGTACAGCACAGTTCGCCTCAGCTTGCGTGCGGAGCAGGCTCAATTAATCAAAGCTGCTCTGAAGCGGCGGATCTCCAGTGCATCACAGGACAGAAAAGTATGTGTATAAATAACCTGTGTGTCCTTTACTGAATGGGGAGGATCCTAGTGACAGAGGATACAGAAAAGGCTGAAGTACCCAATGCCTTTTTCACCTCAGTGTTCACAGAGAAGACCAGCCACAAACTACTGCACTGGGCAGCGCAGTTTTGGGAGAAGGTGTGCAGTCCTCCATGGTGAAAGAACAGGTTAGGGACTATTTAGAAAAGCTGAACATGTACAAGTCCATGGGGTTGGATGCAATGCATCTCAGGATGCTGAGGGGGTTGACCAATATGATTGTGGAGCCACTGGCTACTATACTATCTTTAAAAAAACATGGCAATTGGGAGAGGTGCTGGTTTATTAGAAAAGGGCAAATACAGTGCCCATATTTAAGAAAGGGAAGAAGGGGGATCCAGGGAACTACAGACCAGTCAGCCTCACCTCAGTCCCTGGAAAAATCATGGAGCAGATCCTCAAGGAATCCATTTTTAAGCACTTGGAGAAGAAGAAGGTGGTGACTAGGAGCAGTCAGCTTGGATTCACTTGGGGCAAGTCATGCCTGACCAACCTGATTGCCTTCTATGATGAGGTGACTGGCTGTGTGGACAGTGGCTGTGGTAGAACTTGATGTTAGCAAGGCTTTTGATACAGTTTCCCACAACATTCTCACAGGCAAGCTAAGGAAGTATGGGATGGATAAATGGACTGAATGGAGAGAAAACTGGCTGGAGCATCAGGCTCAGAGGGCTTGATAAATCAAGTACTCTAAAATTGCATGCATCTCAGGAGCTAAAAGTAATAATAGAGATAAGTTTGATAAGTACTTATAAAACTGTGGATTCTTTATTCCCTTTTAATGGCCCATTTCTTTCCTAGCTGGTTTCATAGTTTCATAGTTGATAGGGTCGGAAGGGACCTGAGCAGATCATCAAGTCCAACCCCCTGCCATGGCAGGAAAGAGTACTGGGATAAAACGACCCCGGCTAGGTGATTATCTAGCCTCATTTGAAGACCCCCAGGGTAGGAGCAAGCACCACTTCCCTTGGAAGTTGGTTCCAAATCCTAGCCGCCCTGACAGTGAAGTAGCGCATCCTGATATCTAGCCTGAACCTACTCTCAGTTAACTTATGGCTGTTTTTCCTTGTTGCTCCCGATAGTGCTCGGGGGAACAGGGACTCTCCCATTGCCTGCTGGCCCCCCTTGGCTGGTTGGGCAGTTTATAGATGGTTGGAATTCAGCCTCTTAACATGTGTTCCACACTACAGATTTCTATTTTGAAATGAAATCATCTTAAACAATTGGTTTTATTCATATAATTTTTTTCTTATAGAATCATAGAAAGTTAGGGTTGGAAGGGACCTCAGGAGCTAAAAGTAAAAGTAATAATAGAGATAAGTTTGATAGGGAAATACAGACAGTAGGTGCTCTGGTTATAGGCAGGATAATCAATGGCCAGAATAGAGTGTGACTAGATGATATACCATTATATAGAAGAATAACCAGAGCTAGGCCAAACTTTTTGGCCAAGCTCTTTTTGTGTAAAATATATATGAAGATTTGCATTGTGTGAAACATTTAATAAATCTTGATTTATCTGTTACATAAAAAAAAGTTTAAAAAAAATTCTGAAAAAAATCAGAACAGTTAACAATTTTTAAACACAAGCTCCTAATCTAAGTGCCTCATTTGAAAATTTGATTTTAATTAAAAAAACAACCCCAAAAGCTTGGAAGTAAAATATTGCATTTAATTAAAAATGGAGTTTTTAATATAATTTTTTTTCTGAAGTGCAATCAAACCAAAAAATATCAGATATTCACACAGCTGTAGTATCAATTTCACTGATATTCTACTCCACTGATGTCAGAAATGGATTTGTTAACCACCAAGTATGTGTGCATGCATGTGTGCATGAAAGTGTGCATGTTAGTTTCCTCCCTTCATCACTGTGTCAAACCATAGAGCCTTTGAATTGTTACAGTCCCTAACTACAGGGCTGCCAGAAACTCATGAGTTCCTGTGCTCAGTCCCCAGCATGCTGGCCAAGATGGTTGACATCACCTGTGGCTTTTGGAGCATAAGTAGATTCTGCAGGTGTGTGCTAAGCTTTTACCTGGAAATAGAGGATATTGTGGTAAAGTACAGCTACTACAGAAACTGCTTTAGAGCTATATCTGAAAAGTTTCTGAATGCCCCGATTGCAAATCATTTTCAGGATCAAGGTGCTGATAAAGATCTAGATAAAGCTTGTGGATATTAGGCAGCTATTTGACTAATGCAAACATCCCTCACAATAAGTAATTATTGCAGAATGTAATTTACACCAGCATGGGAACTCTGAAGCTGGTTGCTGTGTGTTGACTCAGCTCTTGAAATTCAAAGTCTTTGTCAGGCTTTAGTGGCAGAGTTTTCATCAAGGTTATATTTTATTACATTCATCTTGATGGCCCTTGAAGAACATTTGCTTGGCACACAGAACAAATCATGTTGTCTGGGAAGGACACAGGAAGCAAAAGCATACATAGGAAGATCAGACAGTTAGTCAAGAGAGAGGTACTTGATAAATATCTAATAGCACATAAGGTGAGGATGCTGCCTGACACACTAGCAATGGACAGACATTCAGCTTCCATGTGGAACGAGACCACAACTCTGTCTTGCATGGGGTTTAGGTGCCTACATGCCATGGAAGTTAGTTGCTGAGCTGTACTGCATCTAGTACACAGCTGGCTCAGGCCCCTCTGCACAGCACTGCCTCGAGCAGTGTGGACAGACGTTTAGGTGCCTTTGAAAGCCTCACTGAAGTGACTCAAGAGAGGGAAGCTGTAGTAGAATCGTGTGTCAAAGCCAGATCTCCTGAGCTCCATCTACCACCTCAGCCATAAGGCCATCTGTGTTCTTCACTGAAGACATGACAAGAACAAGATTAATGACTGTAATTAATCTACAAGTGAACTAATAATGTATTTAGAGCAAATATATCCTGGATTAAATCATTATTTAAATGCCACTAAAAGCTAAATGGGTGCACACCTGTAATGGCTCTTTTGATCGCAGTGCAGCCTGAAAATGAGTGACAAAATCTTTGCAAAACGCAGACTTTCTAATAAGTAGTTTACTTTGCACGTATCCTGCTAAAGATCTTAAAGCATTTTATATGAACTGCAATTGCCCTCTGTGAAGAGAGGCATTAAGATCCTTACTTTCACCAGTGGGGAAACTGAGGCAGGGAGGAAGAATTGAAATTGTATGCAGCAAGTCACTGGCAGACCTGGAAATGGAAGTTCTGGCTTCCATTTGCCTCCTCTGACCATAAGGCAATGTCCCCTCCTACACTCCTGCCCCCCACCTTTAGTCAGTCTGCAATCATACTGGATTCTGTCACATAGTGCCACTGACCTCTACTTGTTTGTTTCTTTTCCAGTCTCATTGTCTCAGCAGCCAGTCTCATTGTCATGCCACTGATTCCCTATTTACAGAATGGAGTGGGAATGAGACTGGACCGCTTGTATCTTGATAAAGCTCTGGAAAATCATGGCGGCAGATACCTTAGATCTGAGCTGTCCACTTTGTGGACCCCAGGTGACACACAGCCTGCAGATAGTTCAATTGCAGTCCATGGGGCTTGCTGATTTGGCTGCCAGAGCCACTGCATTGGCAAGGGATGAATGCCACCCTCTCACCTTGCCCCCCTGACACATTTGGGGTGTTTGGTTGCTACTGGCAACTGAAATCAGCTCCCAGGGAAGAAGGTGAGCAGCTGCAGGGTTCAACCCTATGTTACAGAGATGCACCTGTGCAGTCGCTCTGGGAGCTGCACTGACAAGCTGCCATCCTATTGCCTAGAGGTCCAGGTCTGGCCAAATGAGTTGGAAACCTATGTCTTAAATCAGTGTTTTTCAATCTTTTAAGTAGCAAATACCCCCTAACTTCTGAAATTTTTAGTAAGTATCCCAACATTCAATTTTCCAGGGGATTTTGTATCTACAGACTAATGTGTGCCATATGTTGAAAGAAGGGCTGTGTATATAAGGCTATGATATGACAGCTTTTTGATCTGGTGTGGGTAGGGTTGCCAACTTTTACACTAGGGGTGCACAACTCAGGTATGTACCTGGGCTAGAGGTGAAGCTGGTCAAAGCTAGGAGAGCTCAACCAAATTATTACTGGGAAATTTAATTTTTGAAATTGCACCAATTTTTTTGCCATAGTTCTGAGAGGAAAAGAGGGCGAGAGAGAGAGAGTGTTGGGGTACCTGCATACCTTCTGCCTGTGTCTTGCGTACCCCCAGGGGTTTGCGTACTACAGATTGAGAAACTATGCCTTAGATCATTGACTGGCCAGCCTTCCTGTGCAAATGCTCTAAATCCTTTGGCGATCTATAAGGAGAACTCCCAGGGGCCTATGGCTCCGTGGTTACTTCGTGCTCCCTGTTAATACCTGTGATCTGCTATGGAAACTGATTATCTCACCAGAGGACCACATTCATGGTGTATATTTGCTAGGTACATAGCTGAGTTCTGGTTTCTTCCTTGGCCAGCCACCTTGGCTTCTCCCTCTGCCTAGATTCAGGAAAGCATGAAAAATCATCACCAGATGTAAAAAAAGAGGAATGGCCTCATGTGATTACCCTGGACAGTTTTAATTTTTCCAAGTTAAGGTAACCACGGTGGCAGGTAAACAGGTACCAAGACTGGAGACTTTTCTTCACCCACAGACCTGATCCCACATGGGGAATCATAGCTTGACCTTTTCTACATGGCTACCCCCTACAACCTTTTGGTGGAGTGATGCCCTTGTATGGGTGGGTTCAGTCTCTGTGGCCCACTTTGTCATTTCTGCTGAGGTGATGCTTTTCATGATGCAAAGAACTCTCCACTAGGAACTGGACTGAGCCCACTAGTTCATTTCATAAAGGACCCCTAACATCCATCTTTCAACAATCTCTGCAGCCCACCACCAACGTAGCTTGTATCCCAAATGGAAGCCTGGAGGTGAAAGCCTCTGTATCCCTCACCAGTCCCTGAAAGACGTAGGGTCATTCTCAAGGGCAGACATCTCACTTTGGCATTTCATATACCAGGGCAGCATCCAAGTGCAAACAGATCTTTTAGTACATGACCATTAAGAGTCTGGGCTGCAGAAAAAAATTGGTCTGTAATAAAAAAGGGAAAAAGTCAGGAAGGAGCACTCATATTTCAAAACAACACCCACCCCCTACCTCCTGCTCACTCTGCCTTATACTTTGTGCTGAAGTCCAGGCAGAATGAGCTGTAAAAGAATCAGTAACATCCTCTTTCCATCTCTGCTAAATTAATCTGTAACAGGCACCTAGAGGTTTATTAGAAGAGACCCATGTCAGGCAGCAGTGACCCTGAACCTCCTTATTAAATTCCACTAGTGGTGCCTCTGCTTGTTCAGCCTACCTTGAAACTGGCATCACTCCTTCCTGGTGTATTATATACAGCTTCTGATAAATGAGCTCATATTGCATCTGACAGGAAAGTGCTTCCAGCATGGATGCACCTCATTTAGCTAAACTCCAAGACAGAAGCCCAAAAAGTCCTGCCTCAGTTTCACAGCTCTGATGGAAAGCTTATTCTGAGCCAGAGAGGTGAAGAAGCACTGAGCCCAAGCATCCCAGCCCAAGTTGGAACTCAAGCTGCAGCCCAAATGTCTTTTACTGACCGAGGTGTTTTTTTTATTAAAACCTAATCAGAATTACTGACAGTGCAAGTTCTTTTTCTGAGGCTTAGGAGAGCTTGGGTAACTTTAAAAGATGCCAAAATTCCGTGGCAAGGAATGATATGCCGCATTTCCTACCTCTAGGGAAGTCTGGGACTGATGGAAATCTGGACTGCTATTTTTTTTGCTGGCCCCCCCTGGGGATCCAGCACAGCCTATGCAGTCCAGTAAGAAGGCAAAAGTGTCTTTAATTTACCTTTTACCCCTGGCATTCAAGCTTGTGCCATGGCCAGAGCAATTCTGGGCACCAAGTAGAATACCCAGGAACAGTTCTACATTAAGACTACTCTACCAAAGTCTAAAGGCAATCAGGACTCATGGTAGAGATGATATCTTTTATTAGACCAACAAGAGTTTTGCAAAAAAAAATTCTTTAATTGCAAGCTTTTAGGCACAAACACCCTTCATCAGGCATTGGGAGAAAAGATTGTAAAAGTTCTCCTGAACAGTCCTTCAGCCCGAAAAGGTGTGTGTCTGTGGGGGGGCAGCCCTGGCCCAAAGCAGCAGGAGGGAGGCGGGGAATGGTCCTGGCCCTGGCCTGAAGCAGTGTGGGGGAGAGGGAGAGTGGCCCCAGCCCTGGTCCCGGCCCAAAGTGGCAGGAGGGAGGCAGGGAACAACCCTGGCCCTGGCCTTGGGTCCAACCCGAAGCAGCAGAGGGGAGGTGGGGAGCGGCCATGGCCCCAGCCCTGGCCCGAGGTGGGGGGAGGGGAATGGGGGCCAGACGCAGGCCTCTGTTCCTGCCTGCTTCCCCCCCATCATTCTTGATAGACATTTGCTAGTACTTCCAGACTAACCTATAGGGGTATAGCAGAAACCCACTCCTGGTAAGGAAGAAATCTGAAGACTGAAAGAGACCAGTCTGATCAACTTTCTCTGCAACTTTGCAGAGTTATTTTTACATCAAACATCTTCACTTCTGTTTTGAGTTTTAATATCTTAGGAAGTTAATCCAATGTTGGGTTAAGACTTCAACTGATGGAGAATCTACCATGGCTATAGGTAAAATGTTTCAAGGATTAATTATCCTCCATTAAATATTTGTGCCTTATTTCTAGTCTGAAATTTCCTAGCTTCATTACTAGCTAATCTCATTATGCCTTTATATATTAAAGAGTGCTGTATTATAAAAAGTATATATATAGCTGAGCCCAGATCATGAACGAGTCACCTCTTAACCTCCTGTTAGATAATATAAATAGACTTGAGTTTCTTAGGCTTCTGGCTCTAAGGGCACATCCAGATGTGCACGCATGTGTGGTATGTGGTGCAGACTTGTCTCTGCTGCAAACTGTACGCACTGCACACGCAGGCGTTCAGTGTGCTGATAATTAGATCCTGGTGTCAAAAAAGCCTGTGTTTGAAAAGAGTGGAGCAATGCTCATAGTGGAGCATGAGCCACCTGAAACTGGAGCCTGGCCAGCTGGAGCCATGCTCCAGCTGCCAGCCAGGCTCTATGCACTGGATCACCACTGCTGGAGACTCGGGAAGTCCCCCACCCGGACTCCATGTAAAGCTGGGGCCAACCTCCCCTACCCCACCCCGGGGTAACTTCCTGTATGCCAGAGTGTGCATGCACAAGAGTTCCCCAGGGACAAGTAGCAGTGACACAACTATATGCTGCTCTTATTTGTCCCCAGAGAAACAGACGTGTGCACTTACCTGGATGTGCCCTAAAGGTGCAAACATACAGCACATTTAAGACAGAGTAAAATGGCTTTAAGAGTGGAGCAGACACACAGCGAACAGCCTTATTACTAAGTGAATTACCCTGAAAAAAACCCTGTAGTAATTTTACAGTGGAAGTGGCTTACTGTGAAGTATGCCTTGCCTCTCCTTTACTTGTCAAGGCCATCCTAGGGTAGCCACTTGCTCGCTGCACTCTCACCACCTAGTGGCTAAATGCTGTACTGCAGGCAACTACCATGAGAGAGCCAGCCAGGCATGTGTCCTTGGGATGGACCGGGTCAGGGAGGGCCCTCTTTGAGGCTGTTAGAGCTGAGGTCAAGGGAGGCATCGGAATGGTTCTAGCATGGGGTCATTACACCTGGGATGTGTCATGGAACAGCATATTTGGCAGGATGTCAAGAAAAGGTTCCTGTCATACACATATAGGGAAGGATCTTCCATGTGTTGCGGTTGGAGAGGGTGTGGACATAAAAAGGCATATGATTTTGGGAGCATGAGAAGGAGATTGTAGCTGAAAAGAAAGAGTAAAGATGGAGCTGGGGATGGAGAAGTGCAGAACACTGCCATAAACAAGGATCTTGCACCTGATGAATGGAAATGAGTGCAGGGAAGCTGTGCTCAAAGCAATGGATCTGTGCTTTGGGATGCTTATCCAAAGTAAACCATGAACCTGCTGAGACTTCTCCAGAAGCCAGTACTGAGGCCTTCAAATGGAGAGAGGCCTTTTGGATCCCAACCCACCTGTGAGGCTGCAGTCCCTCTTGTAAGAGTCCCACCTGGGAGACGGTGCTTGGTGCATCATCTCAAAGATGTTAACGATGAAAGCATTTTTATGGGCTATCATCCCTGCAGGCAGCAAGATGAGCACTAGGAAGACAAAGAGGCAGCAGATGCCATAACCTTTGCATCTCAGATGAAGGGAAATGGATAGTAAATGCCAGCAACTCCAGGCTGCTTTGTATCCAAATCTTCTGCTCACTCCTGCTGTTGCTTTTCAAAGGCCCAAAGAGGTCACTTTGCTCTTGATCTGCTTCAGCTATTTATTTTGATTAGTTTATTTTTAGATTTTTTAAAGCAGGAAAGCGGAAAAAAATTTAAATAAAATAAACTCCCACCCCCCCAGCCCATTTGGGCTTGGCAACACCCTTGCAAGCTGTCAGCTCTTCAGAGGAATGTAGATTATTTATGCCCTCAGCAGGGTCCTGAAAACTATCCACCATTCACTGGACCTGGGCTGTAGAACAGAAGGTCACTCACATGAGTAGGTGTCTTCATGTGTTTTTTTCCACATTTAAACTAATGAGCACGAGGCAAAGCTGCATTCACTAAAACTGCCTTGTTCCCTTTTAGGAAAGCTATTCTTTCATGGTTAAGACCGATCTTAAAATAGGTGGCAGGATGTCATGCACTTTTGAAGGGGAGGGGCAACTTGCATTGGTGTAGAGAAGGCGCTGTCTAAACTTCCCCCAAGCACTTCTACCCTGACCTGAAGCCTTTCCTCTTTTCCACCACTGGGTCCCACACAGAGCTATGTTCTAGCTTTGAATGCCCCAACACCACCTCTGCTGATAAAGTCTGGTCCTGACTTGCAGACTTGCTACAGCTTGCAATGAGTATACTGAATGCTTTTACGGCAGGTGAAATGGTTCCTAAAGTGTGTTATTCCTTTTGCACTGAGACAGGAGAGAGTTCCTGCCTTATGCCTCATTCCCACACGGCAATGTGGAAGGGCAACATGGCTCCCATTCAGAGTTCATAACCAGGCTGTGTGGGAGTGAAGCTGAGCCAAAAATGACCCTTCCTTAGGTACTTCAGCCTCTTCTACATGACCCGCTGCCTTCTTCAAAGTTTCCCCTTTGGTGGCAACCCTAGACCTTAGTGAAATGGAGAAGCCTCAGGCATGCTTCCTCCTCCCCCTGCTCCAGTGAAGCTTCAGGCTCTGCAGTGAGGACATTCTAGCTGCTCCTTTGGAAGCAGTAGGTTGCATCCTGATTTACACCAGCTGAAGAATTGACCCATCATCTCTAGAGGGGAGCACTCAACTCACTATGCCATGAAACAGAGAAGTATTGTGCTCCTCTGATACTTGGTGGTTGCATCATGGGAATGGGGTAAGTCATGACTTGGGACAGGCAGGAACCATTTATGCTGCATGGTAGCTGTATCTCTTTAGCTACTTCTCTACCCACGACCCCATGTCTCCTTCTGGAATAGCTGTCATCATCTGAGGCTCTATGCTAACACTTGTCATGGAGGGGATGTGGGAGGAATGACTGCCCTTCAGCCTGAAATGTGCATGGGTCCCCAATCAGATTTCTGCATAGAAATCCCCATGTTTTGCAAGGGTAGGGATGACCAGCAAACCCGTTCTCCATCCCCTGCTCTCAGCTGTACATTCCAGCTCCAAAAAGCGCACAGCTTCCACTAGGTCCCAAGCAATCCCCCTGAATGAGATCTTTTATTCTCTGTCCTCTCTGCTTGTGGCAGCAGACAGACTGATCCAAGTACGGAAGATGCAGCGTATATTTTACCTGAGCCTCCCAAACCAGACCCCCTAGTAGCAGAGCATTATCACATGTGCCCCACCCCTTTGTCTGGAAAAGACAGATGGTAGCAGCAGCATCTTCGCTGTGTTCCACTCAGTTAATGATGCCCTGGCAGTTGCCTGACATCTCAGCTGTGAGAAAGCACCCGACATCCCAACAGCAGCCTGCACCGTCTCTACCTGCCACAGCAACTGGAATTTGTACCAGTGGGCACTGCTCTCTGGAGAAGCTCCGAGGTAACTGTCCACTGGAGAAGCCTGTCAGTTTGATGTCCGGGATGTGCTGCAACTTGCTTTGTCTTATGAGCTGCAAGGACTCATCTTGCACTCCTTTGTAATGGTGACGATGATGACAATATCTCTGATTATGAAAGCACTTTGGCTTAGGCTGGAGGGCTCCTAATGAAAAGTGGGAAGCCTAGCAATTTTCTGCAGTGCTTAGGAGCTGCAGATGCAATAAGTTGCAGGGAGAATTTCTGTACTTGCTATAAATATATCACAAGGTAAAACAATGGCTCTGGCTGACATCGTCAGTATGGTCAGAAGATGTTTTGGAAAGAAAGGAACGCAAAGCAAGACAGACTCCCCCAGTCAGGGATTTTTAACGCTTGCTGGGTTTGGTGAAAGCCATCCACTCAATGCTGGCTTAAACACCGCAGCTAATTACTCCTTGTAAGAGAAATGAAAAATTATTAAACATGAGCTGGATTATGACTCAGACTGCATAGCTACACAAGGGGGCAAAAGGAATGAAGAACACCATGCGCTGGACTTATGGTCTGCACAAGCCTGGAGGGAGGGAGGGAGCACAGGTGCTTACCTGCATACTTTGTCCAAGAGCAGGTAGGCGAGGCGTGGGGGGTGAGGAGTGAAGCTTTATTTCCTTACTAGCAAATTGCCCATCAAGAATGATGTTGGGGGAGATGGGCAGGGACAGAGGCCTGCATCCAGCCCCTCCCCCTGACTCAGGCTGGGGCTGGAGCGGTGGCCACTCTCCACCTCCTCCCTGCTGCTTTGGGCCAGGGCCAGAACTGTTCCCCGCCCCGCCGTTTTGGACCAGGGCCAGGGCTGGGGCCGTTCCCCCCTCCCCACTATTGCTTTGGGTCAGGGCCAGGGCCACTCCCCACCTCCCCCAGACTGCTTTGGGCCAGGGCTTATCCTCCCCTCCCCCCTGCCTTTTCAGGCTGGGGCTGCTCCCTTCCTCCACTTTGAGCCAGGACCGGGGCCCGTGACCGTGGCTATCATGGTGGTTGCAGTAATAGTCACAGCCACGGTGGCGGTTGTGGTGGGGCACAGCCACTGGTCACCCTCCCTCCTCTTCCTGCTCCCCTCCCTCCCCCCCCCTTCCTGCCCTCTTCCCTGCTGCCTCCCTCTCCTGCCAGCTGCTGTTTCAGGGGGGAGGGGTGCTCTGGTCCCCGGCTCCAAGGAGTGGGGTGCAAAGATATCTTTGAAGAACTGTAACCACCCAATGATGATTATTTTAGTTTCCATGGCCCAAGATTAGATGTAACTGATATTTAAAGATATTAGTGTACTTTAAATTTTTGGTTCATATTTACTCTGATAGTGTCAGAACAAGAAATAAGACATTTGAGTAATCTGAAATGAGAATTTCCATACTTTAAAACATTTGGGGTCTTACTTCTGAATGTCTTGGGTTTGTAATGCTTCACTGGAGTTTTACCTTTCAGTTGCCGATAGGTATATTCAATCTTAAATCTATTTTTATTTTACTTAAACCTAAAGAACATCCTATTGTACAATCTTTCTAATCACCTGAAGATGCCATATTAACTTTAAATTGTTCCTTACTATAGTTTTCAATCCTAGATTCATTGGTGTACCACAGCATGGGTGAGCAAGCTAAATGTGCTGGGGACTTTCACTTTGGACTTTCACTTTGAATTTGCAATAGTCTCCTTGGTCTAGAGATGTAAATTATGTGCAAGGAAGTGGGGAAAGTCCGATCACTTGGTGCTAGTTTCACTTTCAGGTACCTACTTATCCTGCTGCCTGTTCTCCCAACAGCTCTGCCTCAGTGGGCAGTAAAGCTGAGGCATTTTTGTGTCATGGGAAATCTTTCAAGACCCATACTAGCATGAGGCCAGGGAATCTTTAAAGAGCAGTGATTGTTGATCAAATAATGTCCCACTGAACATTCATACATTTGCCCAATCCTCCTCATGTCTCTGCTTTCTTGTTATAATCAATAGAACTGCTCCCTGCAAAATAGCCGTAGAAAAATGGTGGCAATTGGTTGGAGCTATTTTTGATATCATCGTAGCCTCATTTTAGACCTACCTGAGCAGTTAGTCTGCCTCTTTATGAAAACTGTTCAATCATAAAAATGACATGTAATCATTGTTAATAATGCTGCTTAATTACAGCAAAGTTTCTTCAAAACTAAAATACAATTTCAATCAATGCTAATTATATGGAAAGTGTATCAAGTCTGTGTTAATAAATCATTTAGGACAAATCATCCACATACCCAGGCACAATCATTTAGGACAAAGAAAAGTTTGGTTCAGATGCTAAATTACTCAAAGCCCCCATCTTTAAATGAATTTTAGTTTGTATTTTAATTAACTTATTTACTTGTAAATTGTCAGAACATTCATTCTCGACCTATGAGTAAATGCTGTAATTCCAGGAAGTTTTCATACATAGGAAAGAAGGTGAATCCCTGCAATACAAAGCCTGAGCCTTGATAACAGAGCCGTGACAAGTGCTTCCATAATATCTTCTATCTCAAGGTTGCACCCAGACTTTACTTGGAAAATGTGAGCTCTCTGAGGGGCCTGTGCAACAGTTGCAGCAGCTCTATAGTTCTCTTCTCCACAAATCTTTTGCTGGAATCAGAGTAGCACATGTCTACATGGTGATCTGAGCAATGTGAACTTTAACTCCTAGAAATGGTTATGTATGTGCTATGTTTTGCCTCCCTTAATATACCTGAACAGTCATTCTATTAGAGCTAAATACAGTGTTAGCCTTCTTGTAATTTATCACAGGATCTAAATTACTGTAGGCTGCAGATAAAAAGGTCCAGTGACAGAGAGGTCTGCAGGCGTATAGGAGATAAAGGGCACAATTCCCTCAACCAGTCCACAAGTGACTCTCTTATCTGCACTGCAGATCTCTGTTGAATAATTCTCCAGGCTCATTTGAGAAATGCAGACTGAGCACAGAATATGCAGCCTGGACCCACAGTGCAAGGTGGGTGTGTTGTGGGGGGGAGGGATACAGATCTGCTCAGTTGGACAGTCAGACAAGAACTTCCATGTTCCTTTAAACTGTAAGCAAATTGAGGAGAGGACGTAGCATTTAATTTATGTCTGTCTTCAAAGACTATCAGGCTGATTAAAAAAAAAATGAAAAAATATGAAGTATCCATAGTGCAAAAATGAAATTACCGTAATAAATGCCACAGAAGCAGACATGCTGCAGCATCCCAGCTTACTTAAATAAAAAGTAGGATTGCAAGGGTTTTGATGTATTTAATTTAGAATGTAAATTAGATCATGATCATGTAACGTCAGGGACTGTTTGTATTTTTGTATTTTTACTCAGGCACTTTGCAGCACTAATCATGTATTAATAACAATTCATGAATAAATAACTAGCAAATTGCCCATCAAGAATAACAGGGGAAGAGGGGCCGGTGGGGACAGAACCCCACGTCTGGCCCCGCGGACCGCTCCCCAGCTTCGGATCTGACCCTGCTCCCCTCCTCCCCCCTTCAGGTCTGACCCCACTCCCCTGCTGGTTCAGGTCCAACAGAGGGGTTCCCAGTTGTCCTCAGCTGGCCCCACCACCTTTAAAGTGCTCTACCCAAATTTTTATTTTTACTTTTGTGACTGTGGAGGTGGGGCGGAGGAAGCCACCGCACCAGAGGCTGCAGGAAGAGGTGGTGCCGGCTGACGGGCTCCCATTTGAACTCAGCTGGCCCCTCCCCCAGCCACACAGCCACACAGCCAATCCGTGCATGCGCAGTTGGGCAAAAGCACTGCAGACAGACAGACATGCAGACAGACACACAGACTAAGCCTTTTATAATATTAGAATTACAATCATTAGGTTTGTCTTTGGCTGGTATCAGGGATACAGAGCAGTCAAATCCTCTAGTAGGCACTGGAATTCTTTAATTCAAATCCAGTTTTACAGCTCAGGCCTTGTTTACATGGGAAAATTGACCAGTAAGTTATTGCAGGACAACTATTCCAATATTATTCAGCTATTCTAGCCTTTGTGGCCCCGCTACTCTGTAACAGAGCTTATGGCCAGATGAAACAAATTGAAAGGTAGAGGGGAGGATTTCCTGTACACCGAGTTGATCTACTGTAACTTTAAACCTACTGTAAGTGGCATACAAACTCGGGTAAATTATCAGTTGTTGAATTCAAGGTCAAACTGGCCTGGCTTACCTTCCATTTACTGTGGGGCAGAGCAGACACACAAAACAGTTACCAGATGAAGTTCCCACTTTCTTTTACATGTTTTTGTATTGTCATCTCTTCTGGCCATACCAAAATCACATTTATTCCAGAACAAAGTGCCCACATGGGAGGACTTTTCCCAGAAGAGTTCCAGTGTGCCCGTGCTAGTCAAACTCCCTCTGCAGGCAAGACCTCTGAGCTAAAATTTACAACATGCACAATCAAAGCCAGGTTTTCCAAACAGCTCAGCACTAATTTAGGCACCAAACTAATTGTGACAAGATATTCCAAAGGCTTCAACACCTGAGTACTGAACCTGCTTCAGCCTTTTTTACCTTGGTTTCCACATTTGTAAATCACAGGTAATGTTGACCACCCTCCTGCAGAAGAGTGCTGGGGATTCACTGATGAGCTAATGTTTGTTAAGTGTCTTGATGATGAGATTCCAGTGGCAAACTGATGTGTACTGCTCCCTTGGCACAGGTACAGAAAGGGCCCATGGCTCCGATACCACTGCAAAACACTTCAGTAACCTTCCTCAGGTGCTGGAGCACTGAGTCTTTCTGCAGTTTACTGCAGCTTCCCATACTGACCCCTCCTTTCACATCTATAAATGTTGCAGAACTTACACATATTTGTGCCTTTAATAACACACTGAGGTGATCTCTGATGGAGTGCCCTTCCATTAAGCTTTGCTTGGGTTTCTGTAATAACTGAATTGGCATGATCCCACCCCTGCAGGACAGTCAATAAAGGATCCCCAGAGCAGAAAGAGCTCTCAGATTTATAAGTCTATAAGCATTTGGTAGATTCTATATCCACTGAAGAGGGGAACAGTAATAATGCTATGCCATCCCTTAGGTATTTTCTCTGATTTAATAACTTCATTGAATACCAGTTAACCCCAGGAGCCCACTAGGAGTGTCCATATCTCTCCTAGATCTTTTCTGACATCTGGTACTTGTCCCTTGAGTTGCTTATCTTCAGTGTAGCAAATATTTCACTTCCTTATCGTTATACTATTACTATTTACCCAGAGCAACAGAATTTTTTCCATTGTGTAGCCACTTCCAGGTACAGGGAGGAATCAGCCATGCAGCTTGTCGTGCCTGGGTATGTGGATGTGAAATTGTAGTGCAAAGAACCCTGGACAAACACTTCTTCTCTCCCCAAATGCCATAGGATATTTAGTGTCCAGGCTAAGGTCAGTGATGTAACTGGAGGAGGGAGGGACAACTGTCCTAGCTGCCAACTTGGGGGTGAGTGGCAAAAAAAAGCAGCTGCTGCTAGCAGCTGTCTTCACAATTGTAGTGGCAACAGGAAGTTGACTCTTCTGTTTTGCCCCCAAGCACTTGGCTGCATCCCTGCATTGCTGGCAGAAGACCAAGTTCCTGGTTTTAGAGTATCACCTGTGTGACCCAGGCCCCAAAGGCTAATGCAGAAGAGCTTTGTTCACCTCACAATAAGATCATCCTTGTGGGGCAGAGCTATTTTGAGGCAGTTTTCTGAATATTGTCTCCAAGAAGCCTCTTTTTAGTGACCATGTGTAACACTCCACTGGCCCTGGTTCCTCTGGACAGGCCTGGTGTGGAACACAATCATTGCCTCTTACTAGAGTGGTGATTAGCATCCACAACCTATTTTAAAGGCATGTCAAGGGACAAGGGGTATGTTCTGTCCGCAACCCAACCACCCCTTGGCAATTCATTGGAAATGTAGCCCAGTATACTAAGGGCTTAAAACCCCTTGGAGACTGTCTGTATAGGGCACTCATTGTCAGATGTCCTTCTGGGAGTGCCAGTGCAGCCACGCTAATGAGCTTATTTTATGTGCTGGACACATGTGCACTAATTTCCTTTCCAGATCCATCACAAGATGGGACTACCAATCCTTTCTGAGAACTTCCCAGCAGGTGATATGGCAGACCAGCCATTAAAATTATTCCAATCTCATTGTTTTCCACTGCTGAATCTTCAGCTCCTAAATAAGTCTTCAGGGCTCCCAATATAGAGCAGAAACATTACTATGAGTGCTGGATCTAGAGATCCACTAAGATCAGCGGTGTGACTGCAGCATGCATAGACATCCCTAAGCTAGCTCCAACCTGGCTTGCTTGGGTACCAGCAACAGTGAAAAGAGTTTCAGGGACCCTGGGAGGGGTGGATTTGCTGGTTGTGCTGCCAGGTACACTCTTTACTAGTTCACTAGTTATACCAGTGCAATGTTATCAGTGCCATTAAACTAGTATAAGTCCTCAGCTGGATGATATTATTCTGGTATCATGATCAGGGCCATCCCTGGAGGAGGGTGAATCGGGGTGACCACACTTTGGGGACCCCTGCAGAGCTGGGTGGAGTGGCTACGGCGATTCCACACTGCCACCGGTTTCACGTCCGGGTGCTCGGCACCCCCTGCCCCTCCCGCTGCTGAATCTGACACCAGCTTCGTTGCATCTGAGGCGGGGCCCCGCACAAGCTGATTTGCCCTAGACCCCTCACCCTGCTCGGATCGTCTCTGGTCATGATGCTTGTTAGTTTGCCCCCCTTGTACACAATAGAAAATAATCTTGAAAATGTGCCTGAAAATATGAATAACATTCAGGGCACTGGACCAGTAACACTGGCAGTTTAAATTCACCCCTTGGCTCCCAGCAATGTAACTTTCCCATGTTTCCAAGACTCAAATGTGACTCAGAAACTGAAAACAAGGAGCTGGCCCCATGAGACCAACTGGCTCTTTGTAGACCCTTAGAAAGTGCCTCTTGGAACCTGGTTTGAGATCTTTGACTCCTCCCTGTGCAACATCAGGACTTTGCCATTGCAGGTTGTGACAGCTGGTAAAGCAGGGACCAACCTTTGCAAATTATCCCACTACTTCTTTTCCTTTCTTAAGTAAATTCAGTACTGGTGGAAAGTACTATGTTGTGAATGAGAATGAAACCCTTCCTTTCATCACAAATGTGTTGAAGCACAGGCAATGGATTCCTCCATGTTACTCTCAGTAATATACCTCAATTGTGACTGTAAGGGATGAGCTGTAGACAGGAGAGGAGAAACCTATATCTGTCACACTAACTGGAGATACTGCAAAAGAGGACTACAAAAATGAAAAGCAGGTCTTATGATGTGAGCCTTATGGAGCTCCATCTGCTTGCTTTATTGGAGGTTGTGAGGTATTTTGATAACTATGTCTAGCTACCTTCACATGGAAAAGAGATCTGTATTTGGGAGGTTTCAATCTTGCTGAGCTTTCCAGTCTTGCTGATAAAGGCATAAGAGATGAACCAAGGTGAAGCAATACAAATTCAATCTGGAAATAAAATGTGCCTTTTTAGCAATGAAGGTCATTAAAGGTTGGAGCAGCTTACCAAGAGAGGTGATGGACCTATCATAGCTTGAGATCTTTAAGACAAGATTCAGTGTCTTCCAAAACAAATGGTTTTATCCAGTTTGCTTCTACCTGAATGGTCATGACAATCACTTCTGGCTTTGGAGTCCATAAGTCTATGAATCCTCCTCCTCATCTTCTTCCTGCATGGATCGTGGGGAAGACAGGACTGCTGCAGGAATGCCCTCATCTTGCCCATAGCACTTGCAGCTCTGTAGTAGGTCAACATCTATAATACCATTTCATGGATCCAGCTGTGGTCAGGAAGAAGCCTCCTCCCAGATGCGAAATTGCTTTTTTCTCCCTGACTCTTCTCTGTGTGGCAGGCTTACCGATAACTGCCTGGTGCGTCTGGGCTCGGAGAATCTTCGATGTGATTGGTGGACCCCTTCCACCAGTCGAGTGATTGCTGGGAAGGAGCCTGTCCCACCCCTACCTGGGGCAATGCAGAGACCCCAGACCTGGTTGAAACCTGCGCCTTGCTCCAACCTGATTGGTCTGTTTGCAATCTGGGGCCAGAGCCCTTGGAGGGTATAAAAGAGCAGTGTGCCCAGCATATGGGTGGCTGTGCTGAGGGACGGAGAAGAGGACAGGCAAAGAAGAGCTGGTGTGACCTGACCAGTGGGGCAGAGCTAGTGACCTGAACAGCCTGAAGACCTTTCTTGGCTGGATGGGAGCGGCAAGTGGCTGCATCCCTAGCCCACCACTGAGGAATGCAGTGTTGGTGCAGGCAGTGCTTCATGGAGGGACCAGGACCCTGGGAGCTGCTTGAGGCGGCTCGAGTCTGCAACCCCTGGCATGCAGCCAGGCAGTCAGTGCCGATAGCATGGTACGGAGCAGTCTGGGAAGGAGAGGGACCTCGGGAGCTGCTTGTGGTGGCTCGGGTCTGGGCCCCCTGGCACAGAGCCAGGAGCCCAGTGCAGACAACACTGCACAGAGGGTCCTGGAGAGGACTGAGCCCTGGTGTTGCATGAAGCAACCTGGGCCTACAACCCTTAGCAGAAGGCAAAGCCCCTGGGAGCATGTAATAGTGCTCAGGGCTCCAAGTGGGTGAGCAGCCCAGAAAGAGTCAAAGGCCCAGGAGCCAAGGCCATGGGTTCAATGCAGATGGACCCTATCTGACTAACCTTGTTTCTTTTTATGACCTCATCAGTGACTTGGACGAGGGCATGGAGAGCACCCTAAGTTCACAGATGATACCAAATTATGGGGCAAAGTTAACCCTCCAGAGGGTAGGGAACAGATCCAGGTGGAGCTGGACAGATTGGAAACATGGGCAGAACAAAATAGGATGCAGTTCAACAAAGACAAGTGCAAAGTGCTGCACATGGGCAAAAAGAATGACAAACACACTTACAGGATGGGGGATGACCTTCTCAGCAGCACAACAGTGGAAAGGGATCTTGGAGTCATAGCTGACTCCAAGATGAACATGAGTCATTAATGTGATGAAGCGATCAACAAGGCTAACCACACCTTATCATGCATTAGCAGATGCATCACAAACAGGTCCACGGAGGTGATGCTTCCCCTCTATGTGGCACTGGTCAGGCCACAGTTGGAGTACTGAGTCCAGCTATATGACAATTGTATATTTGTGTATATATGTTCCTCAGTATCAATTTCTTTAGATTTTGTATACATTAATAAAACTGAACATAGTTAAGCATTCCTTGTCCTGGCCTGAGTCTCTAGGGGATAAAGAGAACTGGTTTGCATTTGCAGATCCTTTTCATAGCACTCCTGCCTAGCCACCCATCCTTTCTATTTGGAGAGGGGAGGATATACTTGGGTGTACCCGGGTTACATCTGTAACATCTCACTGATTGCCTATGGCTGGAGAAAAGATACCAGATGAATCAATGCTATAAAGTGGTACAGAGAGTCCTCATTCTTAGACACCCGGGCTGTGTCGAGACAAGTGTGACCCGTCTGTGATGCCACACACCACAAATTCACGTAGCAGCATGGGGGTTTTATTTGACCTTGGGAGATCCTGGGGTCAAAAAGCCTGCATGGAAAAAAAGTGGGAAAGTGCATGTGGCAGCAACAAGTGCTGCCCAAAACTGGAGCCAGGCCAGCCAGCTGCAGACCAGGCTCCCACTTGCAGGAGTGCCACAACTGCAGCTTCCCTGGCCTACAGAACTCCAGGTATGAATGCTGGGCCCAGCATAGTTGCTGGCCCCCTACCCCACCTGGGGTAATCTGCTATGTGCCAGAGCGCACATGGCACAGGTGTTCCCTGGGGACAAGTAGCAGTGGCACAAGGTGTGCCACTACTTCTTGTCCCCAGGGAAACAATTGTCCATGTTGATGTGGACATGGACCTGAATGGTGAGTCTTTTTCACATGCCCAGGGTTCAACTACGTCTAGAAGATATTTTTTCTCATCTCAGACTGTGTGTAATTTTTTTCCGCAGCATGGCACATGGATTGCCTGATTGAGTCATTTGAGCACATCTCACCCATTCTGTTTCTAGCCACCACAAGAGTCTCAGGTATTAGGACCAGCTTAGTGGCTCCTGTTCCCTGCCTGTGTTTCACAGCAGTGCTGTCTCCAGAGGACTGAAATGCTCTAGTTCAGTCATTAGCTTCATATAAGGGTTTGGGGTGAACTTTAAGAGCCTGTGACATATAGGAAGTCAGTTGGGATGATCTAGTGGTCATTTCTGGCCCCAAACTCCACAAAACTTTCTAGAGGAGCTGAGCTGGTGTTAATCTAACTGGTTATTGTCGTTCTTCTAACCCAACAGCTGATATAAATCAGGCTTCACTGGCTATGCTGGTTTACATCATTTGGATACTGGCCTTTCACTTCCCCAAAAGTTCATTAACTTTTGTCTCAGCCATCAAGCTAACAATCTAATCAGTACTGCTCTCCACAGTCACTGTGACTGTGGGCCTTTGTACATGTGATGGGGGTATAGTCCTTCAGGACTGCATTCTGTGTCCCTAAATTGAAATGGTGGGTTTTCTTTTTCCATCATTCATTGGTTTTAAGTCTCATAAAATGCTCAGTGTACCATTCATAGTAAATTATTGCAAGGGGCACCACATAACAATCCACTCCTTTGATCTCTTTTTTGCACTAAATTGCAGCAGGTGCACCACACACTGCTAATCCTCACTACAGACTGGTGATGTATATTAGGGCTGTGCAAACCTTTGGTTCCCAATTCAATTCATCAGAGATTCGGCCGGATTCGGTGGTCAAATCTCCAAATCCGAATTAAATCAGATGACCCTTAATCTCTCTGAATTGAATCAGAGAGATTCCATAAGATTTGGAGATTCGGACATAGACACAACTTTAAATGTTTTATCTACATACCTCTAGGTAGCAGGTGGCTTGTGAATGCTGCAATGCTGGGGTGTGTGGAGCATCCCAGAGGAGCATGAGGTACTCCCCAGCACGCTCGGCAGCAGACCTGGAAGTGGACCAGAAGCACTTTCAGTCCACCTCTGGGTCCACTGGAGAGCCCCCGTGCCCCCCTTGGCTTGGTGATTGGTGCCTTCTGGGTCTGGGGAGGCACCTGGAGCCCTCCCATAGCCATCGCCAAGCCAGGAGGGTTCAGGGGGGCCCCCCAGAGCGCTCCCTGGAAGACCTGGAAGTGGACCGGAAGTACTTCCTGTCCACTTCTGGCTTTGCTGCCTAGCATGTGGCGGGCCCCCCTGCACCCCTGTGGGATGCTCCATTTACCCCAGCATTACAGCATTCACAAGCCATGCTGGTACTTTGAGATATGTAGAAAAAACTTTTAAAGCTGTGTCTATATCTGAATTGCTGATTCACCAAATCAGCATTGTGAATCTTCAGGTTTGGATTTGGCCGAGTCAAATCAGGTACAGTGATCTGAATAGATGAGTTGAATCACTGTCCCTGATTTGGGCTGAATCTGAATCCAAATCAAATAGGACCTTTGCACACCCCTAATGTATATAGCTCACAGCTCGCTGAAATGTGCAGATGACCAAGAGTTCTGTGATTTAATTAATTCAATTAATTTAATTGTCATTTAATTAACTTAATTAATCTCTTAATGCATATTTTTATACCTATTTTAAACCTTTTTACATCAATATTTAAAAATACATATATTCATGTTTTATTCTTATTCTTTTCATTCCTATCTTTACTCTTATCTTATTTTTTATTTTCCTATTGTCCTTATTTTCTGTCATCAAGTAAACTTTATTCCATGTGTAAATCCACTTGTTTTTTTTATTTAACTCATACAACCACCCCTATGGACAGGGCACTGAAATTCTCCAAGTGTGTATAATATGCACACAAATCAGCACCCTGTGATACACCCAGATAATAGTGCTGCAGATAATAGTGCTTAGCAGAACAATGAATGGATCATCCATGAAGTATCACCCCAGCCAAGTGCCAAAGGTGATCTCCTACTTAAAAAGGTTGGAGACCACTGTCCTAAAGGAAGTTTAGCTGCCAGGTGACAACTGAAAAATGATATTTTTCCAACCATTTTTCCTCCTCAACTCCACTCCCACAGAACTGGACATGTCTATATAACTGCTTGCAGCTGGGGGCAGAAAGCATCTCATGACTGGTTAGAGCATAATGACCCCTCTCTCGGTGGTCAGAGCATCCCATGACTGGTCAGAGCATGATGACCTCTCTTTCATTTTGTCCCTGAAAATATACTCAAAGGAAGTGCCAAAGAACAAGCCATGTCTGCCATGCTTGGAGCAGCGGCCAGATACATCCATAAGCCATGGTCCCAACTGGGCCTGGGAAGAACTCGCAGATTTGATTGATATTTGGGGGTAACAAAAAGTTCTGGAGCAGCTGAAAAATTAATGAAATAAGCTAGAGTCTATGCAGCCATTGCCTGGGAAATGAAAGTGCATGGCCACAGCCAAGACTGGACACAGTGTCACAGCAAGATGAAGGCCCTTAAATATGCTCTCCATCGGGCCAAGGAGAGAATTCTCATTTGGGGGAAGCATGCACAATAGGCCCCATTCTACAAGCAGCGGTCCTGCATGCTCATGAAGGACACAGGCGATGCTTGCCTCTGATTCTTTGGGATCATGGGGGTGCAGGAGGCCACAGTGTCACCTAGCCCACAAAAGTCCACAGACTGTCTTGCCACTGTAGCAGGCAGTGAAATATGCGCTGCACAGCCTCCAGGCAACCAGTCAGAGGTGGTGGTCGAGTGCTTGCAGAAGGTGGAGGATGGGGACAGCTGAGGTGAAGTTGTCTGGACCATGACCCCACTCTCCCTGATGCCTTGCCTGCCTAACTCAGAGGAGGAGGACACAGCAGGTTCCATGATGGTACTGTCCCCAGACTTGTGGGACATGCCAGAAATTCCAGAGACCCAAAGATCAGCGTTGGTGCCAGAGACACCTGAGGATCCATGCCCAGGGACTTGTAAATTACAGGGAAGGGGCTCAGCTGGGTTTGGGTGACTGGGGCTGATGTGGATCTAGCCCTGCTTTTGCACCAAGGCCAAGCATGGTGAGGCAGGAGGGAGGGTGTTAATTTTGTAAGCAGCAAATATGTCTGCTGTTTGCAGTCGTGAAATGTTTTGCTTACATGGCGGTGGATGTGCTGTGCCCTCTCTTAAAGTTGCTTGTGTGGTGGGGAGTTAATTCATTTAGTGGCAGGAATATGTGCTGCTGAGAGATGTACAATGAACTCCTTAGTGGACTGGGGAGACATCTGGGTTCCTGCATAATCATCCTTTGTGGATGGATGCATTAATTCACCAAGTGGCAGGGATGCTTCTTGGTGATCACTTAGTGACAGTCAAAAGAAAGCACGATGGAGCCTTTGGTGGTGGCCTCAGAATTGTGAGTACGGTTTGCAGGTGAATGGCGGGATGAACTCCGGGAGGTGTGGAGAAAGGTTGAAGAGTGAGAGTCAGCAACTTACCTGGAGATCATGGCCAGCATAACAGAATTGCTTGACCTGGTCAGACAGTGTTGTCAGGATATCGTGGAGACCCAGCAAATGGAGAGCATGTTTATAGATTTCATAGCTCTCGTAGACATTAGGGGCTGGAAGAGACCTTGTGAGATCATCAAGTCCAGGCCCTACACCAGAGGCAGGAAGTCTGCAGGGATCAAATGATTCCAGCAAGAGGAACATCAAAACATCTTTTGAATGAGTCCAGTGTAGGTGCTTGCACTGCCTCTGGGGCAAGTCTGTTCCAGACCTTGAAAACTCGGACAGTAAAGAAGTTTTTCTTTATATTGAGTCTGAATCAGCTTTTTAGAAGTTTGTGGCTGTTAGACCTAGTTATCCCTTGGGGAGCCCTGGTGAACAACTGTTGTCTCAGATCCTGATGCACCCCCCCCTTATATACTTATAGGCACCAACTCTTTGCCAGGCTGAAGAGCCCTATGTCCCTCAGCCTCTTTTCGTATGGCTTGCTCTCTTGGCCTTTGATCATATGGGTGACTCTACTCTGGACTCTCTCAAGCTTATCCATGTCTCTCCTGACGTGGGAGGGCCCAAAACTGGATGTAGTACTCCAGCTGCGGCCTCACTAAGGCTGAGTAAAGCAGGAGGATGACGTCCCTGGTTTTGCTTGAGATGCATGGGTGGATGCATGTCAGAGTTTGGTTTGCTTTGCCAGCCACAGCATCGCGTTGGTGGCTCATGTTCATCTTGTAGTCAATCAAGAACCCCAAGTCTCTTTCAGTTGCTTTGCTAGTGAGCGTAGTACCACTAAGCCTATAAGTATGATGCTGTTTTTTTTCTCCCAGGGTGGAGTACCCTGCATTTCTTTACATTGAAAACCATCAGGTTTTGATCTGCCCACTTTTCAAGTGTGTACAGGTTGGCCTGTATCCCCAGGATATGTATGAATGTTTAAAGATTTTATAGATTTCATAGACATTAGGGCTGGATGGGGTCTTGCAAGATCATTGTGTCTAGCCCCCCACCCAAGGGGTAAGAAGTCATCTGGGGTCAGAAGACCCCAGCAAGATAAACATCCAAACGCAACTTGAATGTATCCAGAGTAGGTGCTTGCACCACTTCTGTGGGGAGTCTGTTCCAGATTCTGGAGACTCGGACAGTAAAGAAGTTTTTCCTTATGTCCACTCTAAAATGGTCTTCCAGAAGTTTGTGATTATTGGACCTAGTCTTTCCTAGTGGAATCCTGGTGAACAGACATTTTCCTAGGTCCCCAATGTACTTATAGGCTGCTACCAAGTCCCCTCTGAGCCTATGTTTTCCCAAGCTGAATAGTCCTGTGTCTCACAGCCTCTCCTCATAAGGCCTGCTCTCTTGACCTCTAATCATGCATGTGGCTCTCTTCCGGACTCTCTTGAGCTTCTCCATGTGCCTTTTAAAATGTGGAGCACAGAATTGGATGCAGTACTCTAGCTGCAGCCTCACCTAGGCTGAGGAAACTGGGAGAATAACATCTTGGCTCTTGTTTTAGATGCATCAGTAGATGCATGGCACGGTTTTATTTCTTTGCTGGCTGCAGCATCGCATTGGTGGCTCATATTCATCTTGTGGTCAATCATGACTCCCAAGTCTTTTTCGGACATAGTGCTAGTGAGTGAAGCGCTGCCAAGCCTATAGGTATGGTGTAGGTTTTTTCTCCCGAGGTGGAGTACCTTGCATTTCTTAATGTTGAAGATCATTAGGTTTTTGTCCGCACACTTTGCAAGCCTGTCTAAGTTGGCTTGAATCCGTAGTCTATCCCCCAGGATAACCACACTTTCCCACAGTTTAGTGTCATCTGCAAACTTAGCCAGTCTGATTCTGACACCCAAATCCACATTGTTAATAAATATATTGAAGAGTACTGGTCCAAGTACTGAACCCTGAGGGATGACGCTGGTCACCATTCACCATGTTGACTTAGTTCCATTGACTATCACTCTCTGGGTCCGAACATAGAGCCAGTTCCCCAGCCATTGGACCGTGACATTGTCAAGGCTGCAATTCCCCAGTTTTGCCATAAGGACATTGTGGGAGACCAAGTCAAAGGCTTTTTTAAAATCCAAGTATATGACATCAACCTTATCCCCCACCCCCAGTCTAGATGGCCATAGAAGATGAGGTTGGTCAGGCATGATCTACCCATAACAAAGCCGTGCTGCCCATCTCTAGGGATGGTGCCTCTTGTCAACCTGTTGTTGATTGATTCTTTTTATTGAGGAGCTCCTTAGATGCATAACCCCAGCCCCATTAGTGAGCTGCCCTCCCACACAGACAATCCATGCAACAACAACTGTGCATGACCCTATCTGTGAGTTGACCTTCATAGAGACCCCTATCTGTGATCAGCCCCCCCATAGTGACAACCTCAGCAATAACCATTGTGCCTGCAAGTGTGGGGTGCCCCTACTCTAGCAGGCCAAGGAGAGTGCCACTATGCTTTAGAAGGGGAGGGTGAGACAGAGGGGGCACAGTGGCTTGTGACATTTGATATGTTTTTAGTTGCTAGTGCTGTTGCTTCTATAGGGCATTTTTTTGGTTCTTCTTCAGTTACAGACAATAACATAAATGCTTTAGTGAAATTAAAATGAATTTTCATCCGTGTCTGCTGTCATGGGAAAACTTGTAGAGGTGTGGCTTGTGGGGTGGAGGTATGCCAAACCAAAGAAAACCAAGCTTGTTTCAGACATATTGCACTAATTAAAAAAGACATGCCCACCTCTGCACTGGGGTGTGGGTATCTGCCCAGAATGTGGGTACAACGGGGTATGGCAGTGAGCAGTAATTGGGGGTGCTGCACAGTGCCCATAATATTTCCTCTGAGCACATGCACCTTCTCATTGCTCCCTGGCCACCACACTCAAGGGGGTAGCTTGGGGGGGAGGGGAGAGGGCTGTGGGCAGGGGCTTTCAAGGCCCGGGCTTTTATTATTGTGACCAGAAAAAGACAGTGGCCAAAGCAAGGCTGGGTGGTGGTAGACTGGCCCAGAATTTTGTTAATGTGGGGAGGAGTGACTGAATGGGTGATGCACAGTGCACATAATATTTCCTCTGAGCACATGCAGCTTCTCAGGGGTCAGGAGTTCAACCAGATGACTGGCAGTGATGGAGAACAAAGCAAATTTAAAATCAGTCAGGTAGCCTTGACTAACTGCTAATTGCCACTACAAACCAGAAAACCCTGTCCCCAACCCTTCTACAAGCCAGCAAACCCCTTCCCCACAACCTTCTACCATTCCCCTGTTACACACAGGGAACATGAAGTGAAGAATTGAACAAAGCAAATAGAAACTTTATTTACAAACCATATATTAATCATAATTAAACATACCACAGAACAGCTTTTATAAGAAAAAATATTCATGACTGCTACAACAGAGGAATTTCTTTTTACTACTGTATTGATGGATGAGTCATGAAAGAAAATCAATCTAAGTAATAATCATTTCTAATGAAAAGACCTTGGCTCTAAGGTGGACTTTCAAAGCCTGACTGCGAATTCTGAATGGTGAGTGCAGATCTGTACCAGCCTGTCCCACTTCTGGGCAGGAGTGGGGCCAGTGAGGCCATAAACCAGCAGGCATAAAATTATAGCAAGGAGTCCGGTCATTATTTGCTGGTCCTCCTTGGTCTGGGGATGCCTCCTGGACTTGGCACGATTCCTGTTGTGCTGGACGGCCGTGAATCTGCCCGTAGCTAGATGGATCTGTTTTACCATCTCATGCAGCCAATTCTCACAGTCCCTGATGGCATTCACAATCCTGTCTGTGTGTGCATTGGTGGCAGCCTGCTTTGGTAGTTTGTGTGTCCCCTGTGGAGGCATTGCAAGCAGAGCTGAAAATCAAGAAATGTACAAAAAAGAGTGAATTAAGGATACTTAGCACTCTAAAAAGACACACTCAATGAAATCTTGCGAGTGGATAAGAAGCTGTCAGCCCAAATTGACCAAGAAGAGATGCCTAGCAATGGATGGTAGCAGGCCCTGACTAGCTGCAAACAAGTGCCTGCCCACTTTGACTACTGATACACCTCCCTGGTATGCACTGCCGTGTACCTCCTTGAACTGCCCCATAACTCTTGGGGTCTTTAAAGCACTGTCCTATGCTGTCCGCCTCCCCCTGCTTCACCTCACAGTCCAATCTAATTGCAGCTGTCAGTTCAGGTGATAGGTGACTTAAAGGGTCTCTAGGGCTTCACAGGCCAGGTGTGGAGGTCAAGCTCCATAGTCTATCTTCCTTGGAAGATGCAGCAGGTGACATGACTGGGACTCGGCTACTATATTCTTCACTGGAGCCCCTGTGAATTACAGTGCTGGTTGGCGATGTTTCCTCAGGTGAGGATACCTCAGAGACCTCTGTCCCTGTGTATTCATGGCAATCCAGTACCTCCATTAGTGGCTGGAGGCACTAGGGTGTCCTGCTGCTGGGCTCTAGAGACATCCCTGTGGAAAGCAGCATGCAGCATCTTTGCCTGAAGATGGCACTCGACTGCCATCCTGTTGTGCTCTCACTTACCCATTCTCCTGGCAACAGCAAGGAAGATATGCCAGTTGACCTGTGGGCTGCAGACAAACTGGTGCATGACAACAGGGTCCCCTAGCACCCACACCAGGGTCTTTGTTTCAGTGAAGGTCCAATTGGACCTAGACCTAGGCACCCCAGTCTGCTCCATTCTCCTCCAAATGTCAGACATCTTGGCTCAATTAAAGGTACTCTGGGGAGCTATGAACTCAATTTATAAGTCTTGAGGTGACGGGGCTAAAGGAAGTTCACCTCCCTCCCACCCTGTTGTGTCTGGGGAAAGCTTGAACAGCAGACATGCTCTGCTATTGTTACAAGTTTTGGCACTAGTCAGCGGGGTTCCCCTGGGACATGCTGGCATAAGGCAGGGTCAAGGCAAGGAGTGGGAGCTCTGTCTGCACCAGTGGCAACTTTTTGTATCTTATGGGCATGCTTGTTCTGGACATGTTTTAGCCCTGATAAGTCCTTTAGCCCTACATATGCCATGGCACAGTAACAGGCTACCTAGTGACCCATGTGTCAAGACACTGCTTCTAGCAGGACATGATCTGAACTGCTGAGCAGTTTAGGCATAGCTGGTGAGACAAAACTCACCCTTTATCCATAAAGCTGGTGTGCTTCATACTCATGATCAGTGTAGCAGGGCACTGGATGTACTAGCTACTTCAAGAGTTCAGGCAGCCTGCTGAGCCACTGGCAGGTGAGGATCAGGGTTGATTGCAAAGCCAGCTGAGCCAGTGGACTGTCCGGTGTAGATAGGCCTGATCAAAGGAGTGACTTGATTGAAGAGAGTCAGCTGATTGGAGAAGGTGTTAGAAATATTATTAAAAATGCATTATCAATAGCAGATTTAGAAAAAAAAACACAGCTGCTAGCCTTCCTTGTCTCCTAATGGGAGAGGGGAGGGGGGGTTGGAAA
>NW_017728924.1:11561409-11567107 GCF_001723895.1 Crocodylus porosus | reverse complement strand
GGGCAGTTTCCCTCGGGGGCAGCAGAGTGTTTGATCTTTTGTCTCTCTCTCTGACCCTATTTGCAAATATATACCTTTTGTGTTGCTAATAGAGTGTGTCTGTAGCTAGAGTTTTTTTTTCCTCCTCCCGAGAAACGAACCACGATTTTTATATCAAAGGGTTGGGCTTAGACAGGGTATAAGCCTGGACCCTGAGAGCAGGGCAGGCAATAACAGTTGGTGAAGCAATATCACTCAGAAGGAAGGCTGCTGTTCCTGAATGCCAGTGAGGAGAGTGATATCTGGGGTTTGGGTAGGACGTAAGGGGATGGAGGAGGTTCCTGGAGACCTAGGGAAGGGTCCAGAGCCATAAGAAGGGGGCTGGGTGCCTGCGGCCTGTGGAGAGGTTGAATGTGCCCAGGGGGAGAGGAGCTGAGTGCATAGGGGCTTGTTGAGAGACCAGAAGACCCCAGAGAGAAATAGAGAAACTGAGTGCCTGTGGCCTGTTGAGAGGAAGGCCCAAGACAAGCCCAGAGAGGAGCTGTGTGCACAGAGGTTTTGTGAGAGGCTCAAAGGAAGGGGCTGTGTAAAAAGACCTATGGAGGACTCTAAACTCACAGAGAGAGAGAGAAAGTGACCCATGGTGGGACCCAAGAGGATGGACCCACAGAGAGGAGAGGATTGGCAGCTAAAGGACTGACCATGGGAACCTTGACTGGTCTATGCTGGGGCCAGGGCCCAAGAGAGGCCAAAGGGTGAAAGAGCCCACTGTGAGAGATGGCCAGGGTTGGGAGAGCCTGGAGTCTTGACTGGCCTGGAAGGAGCAGCAGGGCCTAGGAGAGACACAAAAGTCCTTGTGGGGGCCAGTCAAGAGTGAGGGGTCAAGGAGTGTGTAGGATGATGGTTGGTAGTGGTCTGTGAGTGAGATGTGGTCAGAGATAGAGGACTTAGAGGAGAGATGGAGCTAGGGCCAGGGAGTCCAGTGTCTAGCAGTCCAGGAGGGGCACTTGACACCAGGGGGAGCCCAGAGAGGGATGAGCAAGATCAGGTAGGTCTGAAAGCCAGTCCTGGATAAGACCTAAAACTACACCTACTAGACATGATTGCTGTGGTGAGGCTGCCTGTAGTGGGGTAGCTTCCACATGGGCAATTGGTGCCTCCTGAGTTGGGGGGGCACTTGCCCCCACAGTGGCCAGTCAGCAACCAGGGAGCGGTCCTCCTGTGACTGATCCCATTGACGCGCAAGTGGCAAGGGCACACTGCTGGCACTTCTGGGCACACCACTGGCACTTCCGGGTGAGCACAAACAGCTGTGGGAAGACTGCACGGATCGCTTCTCCTGGCACCCCCACTCCCCGGCCAGTGCTGTCAGGTGGGCACCAGTGTTTTTGCCTGCCCCCCCTGCCTGGGAACACTGGCTACCAGGGAGTGCCCCAGCACTCTCTGGGGGTGCATGTGCACCCCCTGTGCACTCCTTACACATTGCCACTGAGCCTCCATGAAATGCCACACATGGGCCACTCCAGGGAAAGGTGAAGATGGGGTGCTGGAAAGCCTCAGCTCCTGCTGCCTTGAAGAGGCATGCAGAGGGAAGGCTAGGGAAGCACACCCCATCAGAAAAGCACTTGATGTGGGTCCAGAGGCCCAGCGAGGGGCCAGGACTGTGGGGATTCAGAGGCCCAGCAAGAGGGGCCTGAGCTGCATAGTGAGGCCCAGTGAGTATGGTGGCACTAGAGGGGTCCATTGGCCCAGTGAGGGGCTGGAGAATAGAGTGCAGAGCCAGATGGGTCCAGGGGCCTGGGGAGTGGCCGTGAAATGAAGAAATAGGGTCCAGGACCAGGGACCAAGAAGGGGTCTGACAGCCCAGAGAGGGTCCAAGAGAGAGATCAAGGGCCCTGGTAGACCAATGACTAGTTGTGTGAGACCAAGGGATCTGAGGGCCCAGACTGAGGGGTCTAGTAACCAGGCTGGAGCTCAGAGGCCAAGGAGCTGAAAGACCCAGTGAAAGGCTGTATCAGCAACAAGTTGAACATCTGCAAGGATGCCAATTGCAAGGCATGGGGCATGGTGTAGGGATGCCTTTGGAGCCACGCAATTTGCACTTAAGGCTTGAGGTGCTATCTGGGGGCACACATATGGAATGAGGCCTAGTGAGGGGCTTGGGAGCAGGTGGAGGATGACAGGGGTTCAGTGGAACCGGCCCATGCAAAAGCCTGTGAGGAGTCTCCCTATTATTGTATTTACTATCAGGCTGTGACAGGCAAGATGGAAACGCACCTTAGGGATGGAATGAGGCATGGTCACAGAGTCTCCAAGGGAATGCTATGGCCACTCCTGGGACCTGACCTGTGACAATCGAGCTCACAGAACTCTGCTTGTCAGGTTTACGTAAAACCGGTGAGTGAATTAATGATGTTGGGGGATAATTACACCACAGCCAGGCAAAAAGGGGATGTTTTAGAGGTGTAGGGGCACAGGGGTTCCTCATAGTTGTTGCTGGGCAAAGTCTGGGGATTTTTGCTGTGCACACAAGAGCTATGCTCTGCAACTGTTGCAAGTTTTGGTGCCAGTCAAGGCAGGGAGGGGGACTGTGCCTGCACCAGTGGCAACTTTTTGTATCTTATGGGCATGCTTGTTCTGGACATGTTTTAGCCCTGCTAGGTCCGTTAGCCCTGTATATGCCATGGCTCCCAGCAGGACATGGTCTGAACTGCTGAGCAGTTCAGAGATAGCCAGTGAGAGAATGAATGCTGACAGAACTCACCCACTATTCATAAAGCAGGCATGCTTACTGCTCATGTGGGCCAGTCACCTGCACTCACCAGGGCTCCCCCAGGGGTCCTAAAACATTCATTACACACAAGTATCTGCAAATTGTCCACTAAGCAACACTTAGTGGACAAGGGGGCTAAATACACAAATTGTTGCAACACCCAGTGGACAAAAGAGCTCACCACACACCATTCAGTGAATTACCATGTAAACATGACAGATTAATGGATGCACCATTTCAAGTCGTGTCATTGCAAACTAAACTATACCAGGATGGGGATTCATTTATGATGATGACACAACTCATTTAAATTGCTGAAAACTTGTGCCCATGTAAAGCGTGACACCATTAAGCCACACAAGGGCAATTTTTGTCATGTGTACAAGTGCCCGACATCATTTGTACAAATGCCCTGTGATATCAGTTACATGGAAGAAAATCCAGGGTCCAAGCCACTGCAACGCACATTCAAACCAGAGAGTTTCAGCATCCGTGTTTCTCTGTTTTTATGTTCTCTTAGTTTTATGTTCATCCTGTGAAGTCCATCAGTAGCACGTGTAATCTTTTATCACTGCTAGTGTGCATCCATAGTTGTATTTCCCAGGTTATAATCAATTTGATTTTTGATTGTATCTTCCTCTTGGAAACCTCATTTCCCTAGCTGCATGGTCAATTTAGCAGACAATTTTCTATACATAATAATGGCTCTCTCTAAACTATTCAATAAGTGCATTTGATAAGATGTGGAGAGGCAGGGCTCAGCACAAAATGTGCAACTGTAATGGCTTTCTTGCTGTTTAACTAGCACGTGTTAAAGCTTGCACTATATTGTGTATAATACTGAATATTTAAGCCTTGATCCTGCAAGGGATGTGGCTGACTTTGTGCAATGTGCTCAGTAACAATATTTAGTTCTTACATAGCACCCTTCATTGGTAGATCTTATAGCACTTTACAAAGGAGGTCAGTATTACTGCTTACATTACACAGTAGGGGAAACTGAGGACAGAATGGGAAGTCACTTGCCGAAGGTCGCCAGCAGACCAGTGGAAGAGGTGGGAATACAACCTATGTATCACAGATCCAACCTGGTGCTTCACCTAGTGTCTCATGGTGCCTCCATACAGTCCTAAAGAAGTCAATGGGATTATGTGCAAAACTTAATGTGTGTAAGTTTTGATAGGTGTAGAGCCTTATTGTGTGATGTGTTATATGCAAATATACTTCACACTGTATGTGCTGTATGATCTACCTGCACTATGATAGCTGTCTCTATTTTTTAACACATTTGTGTTTTGTGCTACCTGGGGTTTTTTTGAGTGCTCAACATAGGTAGAGCAGGTTGACATTTCTCTCAATTAATAATTTTGACAAAATGTTCAATTCTGAGCTAAAAACAAGAGAGAGAGAAATCAATAGTTTTTTGCATAAATTAGATATTTTATGTACATATTCTAAGTCTATTTTGCATGCATTTTCTGCCCAAATTATATGCATATTTGGTGTACATACCAAACATAACACATCCTTGATGCACAAGCTCAGGCTATTCTGTCTCAGAGAAAAGGCAGCAAAAGGGCACAGTAGCCCATTTGGCTCTCCAGGGAACTAGTGGACCTCCTGTGGCCAAAAAGAAAGGCTTACAGAAGATTCACGATTGGATCCACCTCCAAGGACGAATATTCTGCACTGGTCCGGACAGGCAGTGAGCAAACCAGGAAAGCCAAGGCTCTGATGGAACTCCAACAGCTAAAAGTAGCAAGGACAATAAAAAGTCATTTTTCAGATATGTGGGGAGCTGGAGGAAAAGCAAGGACAACATTGGACCCCTGCTAAACCAGATGGGACAACTGACAACCGATGCCCAGGAAAAAGCCAACCAATTAAATGGGTACTTTGTGTCGGTCTTTCATCAGTCTCATGGGACACCCTTGCCTGCTACAGGACAGGGAGGTCCGGGTGAGGGAGATTCTCTGCCCTCCATCACTGCTGACCTCATGAAGGAACAGCTTGAGAGCCTGGATACCTTTAAGTCAGCTGGCCCTGGCAATCTACACCCCAGGTTATTCAAGGAGCTGGCAAGCATCATAGCCCAGCCTCTGGCACAGATCTTTGAGAACTCCTGATGCTCTGGTAAAGTGCCTGAAGACTGGAAGAAGGCCAATGTCATGCCTATCTTCAAGAAAGGGAGGAAAGTGGATCCAGCAAACTACAGCCCATCAGCCTGACCTCTATCCTGGGCAAGGTCTTGGAAAAGATTATCAAAGAGGCCATCCTTAACAGACTAGCTGATGGCAATATCCTGAGGGATACCCAGTATGGGCTTGTTGTGGGTAAGTCTTGCTTGACCAATCTCATTTTCTTCTATGACCAGGTGACCTATCACCTGGACAAGGGAGTGATTTATGTCATATACCTTGACTTCAAAAAAGCCTTTGATCTGGTATCCCGTGATCACCTCTTTGCAAAACTGGCCAACTGTGGCCTCAGGTCCACCACAGTCTGGGAAATTGGCTCCATGGTCATACGGAAGTCACTCATCATGGTGCCCTGTGACCAGTGGGGTCCCCCAAGGCTCTGTCCTTGGACCTGTATTGTTCAACATTTTCATTAATGATGTGTACATTGGAGTTAGAAGCAAACTGGCCAAGTTCACCAACAATACCAAACTCTGGGGTAAATTATCCACACATGAGGACAGGAGGGTGATCCAGGCTGAACTGGACAGGCTCAGCAAATGGGTGGATGAGAACCTGATGGAGTTTAACACCGAAAAATACAAGGTTCTCCACCTTGGGAGGAAAAACCTGCAGCTTCCTTATAGGCTTGGCAGTGCTACGCTGGCTAGCACTACAGATGAAAAAGACTTGGGGTCATCATTGACCACAAGATGAACATGAGCCTGCAATGCGATGCTGCGGCTAGTAAAGTGACCAAAACGCTGGC
>NW_017728924.1:11557102-11560983 GCF_001723895.1 Crocodylus porosus | reverse complement strand
CATTGAACACCTTCAAGAGTAAATTGGATGCTTATCTTGCTGGGATCCTATGACCCCAGCTGACTTCCTGCCCCTTGGGCAGGGGGCTAGACTCGATGATCTTCCGAGGTCCCTTCCAGTCCTAATGTCTGTAAATCTATAAATAGTTACTTGTATGAGCCATGTGATTATTTTGTATGTGTGCATTCCTCAGAATAATCTTGTACATATTTTTGTATATTGTGTATATTTTGGATGTAGGTATTGCTGTGCATAAGAATTACCTGTGCATTTCATATGGGCAAGTGTTGCTGTTTTGTGTACAATCTTGTTTGTGGTGTATATTTGGTATGTGTGCACAATTTTTTGTGCATGCACTGTGTGTTGTGTTCCCAGGTATTTGCAGGCATGTTCGGAGAAGGACTACCAGGAAATAGAGCTCTTAATACAGAGCCATCCAAGAGAGAAACTGATTCAATGAAGCAGAGTAAGTTAAATAATAATCAAGTCCAGTTTCCTTTGCAGTAGCATCTCCTGTGACCAGGCCTGTGTGGCATCTCATCTGTCTATACACAGGGTGGGTAGTCTGTGCATAATTGAGCTGTATTGTGACAGGAAAATGTTTTGATATTCCATTGCAGCAGCTTCCTGGGGAGACCTGAAAATTCCGCCTCTGAAAACTCCCAGGGCTCCTGGTGCAATTAACCCTGCCAATGGCACCTGCAGGCAGGAGGTCACTGCTGAACTCTCCACAGAATCATAGTTTGAAGGAAAAATTTACAGCAAAATGCTTTGGGTCCAGGTGCAGAAAGATACTGGAGAATTCATCAGAGAAACTCCGAGCAGTCTTTTTCTATGGCCCAGAATATTATTGGGTCCTGAGATAGCAGTGAGAAGACAAGGTAACAATTCTTTGGCTCTGAATAGTGCACTGGGTACCTCTGGGGAGAAGGAGAAGAACTACCTGGGAGCGTAATGAGCAGTGGGCAACCAGAACACCATCCATGGGGACTGTTATGCTTCTGGAATGAGACATTCAAAGCAGAGAGACCGACTTTTGTAATGGCTATGCTGCCTGGGGAGACTAAATCGATTTTTCACTAAACATGGCAGAACTGGGGTGATCAAAAATTTTGGCCTAGTGCTGTTGCATTTATTAAACAGGTTTCAGTCCACAAAGTGGGGAAAATTGTGAAATATTTAGTTTTGATGTGTACTTCAAAAACAGAAAACCAAGTAAAATACTTTATTTTGGGTCAAACTTGTCATTTTGTTCAACCCAAAGAGATTATTCTTTTATTTCTCAGTACTCCATGTGAACAAAACCTGAAACCACCACCACCACAGAGATTCCTAGAATTCTCTTGACAAAAGGGACCCCAGGAATGTTTGGATGTTCATCAACACGATGAAGAGGACATGCATGCCTGATACACTTGAATTTTCCTGTGGTTTCCCCTCTATCTCCTGTGCAATAGAAGGTTGGATCAAGGATTCCTTTGTGAAGAAGCGGTGGTTTCTGAGGGTGGCAAACAGGTGTCAACCCATGATAGATGGAGGTGGTGTCTATGGGCCAGAAGAGATTCAGATGGATTTGTGTAACCAGCTGACTCTGCATATCCCAAAGGGCTGCAAGAACTGGCTTCTGGGCTGCATCTACATAGCAGTTCCCATTCAGGTACTTAGACTGAGCTTAAATCAGGGGCAGGCAAAATACAGCCTGCTGGCTCAATCCAGGCCATTCTATCTGGCCTGTGGGGCCCCTAAAAACTTTAGAAAATTAATTTTTATCTGTCCCTAGCTGCCGGACAAAGACGACAGGCGCCTGTGGCAGCAGGACACAGGGCAAGCTGGCAGCAGGACCTAGCGGCTGAGCAGCAAGGCCCATCTGGCTTCACCATACTCAGAGCCCCCAACTGGAAGCCTCGGCAGCTTCTGGCCTCACAGCCACAGGGCTGTTCCACACCTCTCTCTGTCTGAGTGGAAAGGCAGATAAGATTGAACGGAGGGACAGGGAAACTGCTGCAATCAACCCAGCAGCAGGGAACCAGGTGGTGCTGACTAGGGCTGGAGACACAGCAGGAAGTGGTGGGTGGTGGGAAGTAGCAGGGGGTCTGTGGGGAGCGGTGGTGGGAGCAGTGAAAGGAGGGCGCAGAAAGCAGTGGTGGTAGGGGGAGTGGAGGGCAGGCCGCAGAAAGTGGCAGTGATGCTTGGACAGTAAATATGTGTTTCCTTATGTCCAGCCTAAAACAGTCTTCCAGGAATTTGTGACCATTGGACCTTGTCATCCCTTGGGGTGCTCTGGTGAACAGGCGTTCCCCCAGATCCTGGTGTACACCCCTTATGTACTTATAGGCTACCACCAAGTCACCCCTGAGCCTGTGCTTCTCCAGATTGAAGAGTCCCATAGCTCACAGCCTCTCTTCATAAGGCCTGTTCTCTTGCCCTCTGGTCTCCTCTGGAGTGGCTCTCCTCTGGACTCTCATGTGTTGCCTGCCTTTGTTGCTTGGAGCATAGCCCACTTCTTATGATCATTTATGGATATTGCAAAGCAGGTCTCAAGTCTGGTGGTGGAAGTTTTGTGTCTCTAGACATGCAAGGGGAACATTATGGACCCTTATGGACTTATCTTCTATTACATAGTTTGCTGTGATCACAGGAGATGGAGCTAGATGACCCAAGTGGTTCTTTTGTGCCTTATGTTCCTAATTTCAGAACAGAAAATGCCATTTCAAAACAAAATGATGTTTCGAGAACATGTCAAAATGAAACGTGAGTTTGAAAATGTTGACAAATTTTGACATTTGCCAGTTTTGACCCCATTAATTTTGGTTCTCCTGAAACTCTATTTCTCTGAGTTGTGTATTAGTAAAAAAAAAGTAAACAAATTGCCCAGTTCCAATTATAACAACTGGCCAGAGCTAGACCAACTGTAGGGCAAGGTGTGGGTACAGATTCTGCTACATGGTGTGGCTAGTGAACCCCAGACCTGAGCTTCAACCCAGACTTCTCCCAAACTATTCTCACCTGCCTCTCCCCTACAGCTGAAGGATGCTCATAACCTGTTTCCCCCTCCTGTGCCGCATTAGTTTCTTCTCTGCCTGGCCAATTCACCTCAGTCCTGATTAGCAGCATGGCTTCCTCCCTGCCCCCCACCCTCCCCCTTCAAGTCCTTGCTGCTCCTTGCATTGCTCTGCTAGTGTAGATCAATGCTATTCTGCCTCACTCCTTTGCTTTTCCAGTGTTAGGACCCTCCTAGTTTTGCCATTGCCTGTGAGTTCCGACTTGATGGTCAGGTCCTGAAGGATTATAAGATCTTCCAGTTCACCTTCATTTTGACAGCATATCTGCATCTGACCTATTTTTGGCTTTTTCCTTAACAAAGGCAGTTGATCCCATAATTTCACAGATTTCATAGACATTTGGGCTGGAAGGGACCCTGAAGGATCATTGAGCCCAGCACCCTTCCCCAGGGGCAGGAAGTCAGCAGGGATCATAGGATCCCAGCAAGATAAACATGCAAATGTGTCTTGAAGGTGTTCAAAATGTGTGCTTGAACCACCTCTGGCGTCTATTCCAAACCTTGGGGGCTCGTACAGTAAAGAAGTTCTTCCTTGTGTCCAGCCTGAACTGGTCACGGCAGAGTTTGTGACCTTTCGATCTTGTCATCCCTTGGGGTGCTCTGGTGAACAGACATTCCCCCAGATCCTGGTGTGAACACTCCTGATAAACTTATAGGCAGCCACCAGATTGCCCTTGAGCCTGCGCTTTTCCAGGCTAAAGAGCCCCATGGCTCTCAGCCTGTCATTGCAAGGTCTGTTTTCCTGACCTCTGATCATGCACGTGGCTCTCCTCTGCACTCTCTCAAGCTTCTCCACATCCTTTTTGAATTGTGGAGCCCA
>NW_017728924.1:11548713-11557002 GCF_001723895.1 Crocodylus porosus | reverse complement strand
CCAGCTGCGGCCTTACCAAGGCTGAGCACAAGGGGAGAATGATGTCCCCAGATTTGCTTGAGAAGCATCTATGGATGCAAGCCAGTGTTTTGCTTGCTTTACTAGCTGCAGCATCACACTGAAGGCTCATGTTCATCTTGTGGTCAATGATGACCCCCAGGTCCCTTTCATCTGTAGTGCTGGCCAGCGTTGCACTGCTGAGCCTATGAGGATGCTGCAGGTTTTTCCTCCCAAGGTGGAGATCCTTGCATTTTTTGGTGATGAACACCATCAGGTTCTCATCCGCCCATTTGCTGAGCCTGTCCAGGTCAGCCTGGATCTCCCTCCTGTCCCCAGGTGTGGATGCTTTACCCCAGAGTTTGGTGTCATCGGTGAACTTGGCCAGTTTGCTTCTGACTCCAATGTCCACATCATTAATGAAGGTGTTGAACAATATGGGTCCAAAGACAGAGCCTTGGGGGACCCCACTGGTCACAGGGCACCATGATGAGTGATTGTCATCAATTATTACCCTCTGGATCCAACCACAGAGCCAATTTCCCAGCCAGCAGACTGTGGTGGACCCAAGGTCACAATTGGCCATTTTTGCCAAGAGGTGATCATGGGATACCAGATCGAAGGCTTTTTTGAAGTCAAGATATATGACATCAATCTCTTCTCCCTTGTTCAGGTGATAGGTCACCTGGTCGTAAAAGGAAATGGGATAGGTCAAGCAAGACCTACCCGCAACAAACCTGTGCTAGCTATCCCTTAGGTTGTTGGCGTCAGCCAGTCCATTAAGGATGGCCTCATTAATAAACTTTTCTAATACCTTCCCTGGGATAGAAGTCAGGCTGATGGGGCTATAGTTCGCCGGATCCACTTTCCTCCCTTTTTTTGAAGTTAGGCACCACATTGGCCTTCTTCCAGTCTTTGGGCACTTCACCAGAGCGCCAGGACTTCTCAAAGATCCATGCCAGGGGCTGGGCTATGATGCTCACCAGCTCCTTAAGTACCCTGGGGTGCATATTGTCAGGGCCGGCTGACTTGAAGGTATCCAGCCTCTCAAGATGTTCCTTCATGAGATCAAAATCAATGGAGGGCAGGGGATCTCCCTCACCTGGACCTTTCTGTCCCGTAGCGGACATGGGCGTCCCATGAGACTGATGAAAGACTGATGCAAAGTACCCATTTAATTGGTTGGCTTTTTCCTGGGTGTCAGTTGTCAGTTGCCCCATCTAGTTCAGCAGGGGTCCAATGTTGCCCTTGCTTTTCCTCCAGCTCCCCACATATCTGAAAAAGCACTTTTTATTATCCTTGATGCTCGAAGCTAGTTGGAGTTCAGTTGCAGCCTTGGCTTTCCTGGTTTGCTCCCTGCAGGACTGAACAACTGCAGAATAATCCTCCTTGGAGGTGAATCTCATCCTCCATCCTTTGTAGGCCTTTCTTTTTAGCCTCAGGAGGTGTGCTAGATCCCTGGAGAGCCAGGGGGGCTGTTGTGCCCTCTTGCTGCCTTTCCTCTGAGATGTAATAGACTTAGCTTGTGCATTGAGGATCGCTCCCTTGAGGAGTAATCACTCTTCTTGAACTCCCCTCTTCCTAGGGTTGTGGTCCCTTAGGGCCTCACTGACAAGCCTCCTGAGCTTTTCAAAGTTGGCTTTCCTGAAGTCAAGGACTTCCGTGTTGCTGATTTGCCAGCTTTACGGTGGATGGTGAAGGTGATCAGCTTGTGGTCGCTGTCACCCAGCTTCCCCTGATCACTAGGTTGCTGATTAGGTCATCCCCAGTAGCCAGTACCAGGTTGAGCAGCGCTTTACCTCTTGTTGGCCCATAGACTTCTTGAGTCAGGTAGAGGTCATCCACACTTGAGAGGAAGCTTTGCAACTGCTCGGATTTTGCTGAGTGATCCTCCCATGAGATGTCCATGTAATTGAAGTCACCCATGACCACCAGGGTCCTGGAGCATGCGGCCTCAGCCAGTTCCTGGGTGAACTTCATTGTTTTACTAAGAAACAGAGAAATGTGTTACCATAAGAAAATCATTGACAATGATCCACATCTCTTATTTGTGTTTCTGTTCTGGTTTGTGAGAACCCAGAACTGGCTATGATCCTAGATTCAGCATTTCTTTGCAGGGGACTTGGTGCCTCTAGGGACTGGTTATGGTCCATGGATCTTTTTATTTAACAACTGAAAGTTGTTGCCATTTGACTACTACTTGTCCTGTCCAGCTTATATACCACACAAGTGTCACCATAGATGGCTCTGAGGGTTACTCTCTTCAAAGGAATAGTTATTATAGTATGCCATTTGAATATCTATTTTATTTTATATGAATATTACAATAAGGTTTTTGTAGTGCCCCATTAAGTAGTTGACCAAAGTCCAATAATGTTCAGTTAGTTATACTAAGGGCTTAGAAGTCAAGCTAAACTTCATATGACCTTCAGGTTGGTTACAACCTTGAGAATTGTCTAGTTAAAGGGTTTCTTTCTCTAAGTCAGATCACATGAATTAAGGGCATTCAGCAGTTTGTGTTTCCTCTTTTCAGAATCTCAGACCGCTGACAGTAAAATTGTCTGTATGCCTACTATTGTGGTATTTTTGGATACTTTTCAAGACAGGCGCATGAGAATGAACTAATTCCATAAGATTATATGTTGTAAACAAGTTGGCTTTACAAAGGGTTGTGTGAAGTTGTATCTTGAACTTTCCCTATTAATTGCAGCATTGCAATGGATGAAGGATTGGTTACTTATGCTTTATGTCACTGACTATGACATCTTAAAGGCCCAATCAATAACCTAATTGAACAATGCTGGATTAGTCTTTTGCACTTTTATCCATAAATGACAACTGGTCAATACTATGGTAATGGACACCTTATAGAGTTCACCCTTCTGGTTCGGTGATGTGAGGAGGATTGTGTACAGCTGTTTGCACTGGATCTGTTGTGAGTAAGGAATCAGTTAAGGGCTGTCGGTTCTAAACCTTTTTCAAGGACTCCAATAAATGTTATAAACTGGCCCTCAAAGGCCATTGTTGTTGCTTTCAGCCTTCCAGCTGGGAAGGGAAACTTTTGTTGACAGACTAGGTAAGTAGAGAATGAATCAGTTTGCAGCAGCTCAATGCTGGCTAATTTATAACGTGGTGCATGTAGTCTGTGGAGCTTTGGGAAGATGTTATTTTGTTCGCTAAACTGTTCCTGGCTCTGCCTTTGTCTGTAGGGTGAGAAATCACTTAACATGCTTTGAAAGCCTTCCTGCAGTACAACAGTATTTTTCATCAGTAACGTTTGCATTTAAGCAGTACATTTTTGCTTACAGTTTCCTGAGACTGATCCATCTTTGCTCATGCTTGGCACATTCCTGAGGCAGGCAAGAACTATGCTGCTTTCCCTGAAATCGCCTTGCTCTGTAATAAGTTCCAGTCCCTGTCACAAACCTGAGTGGCTAGGATTAGAGCACTGCATGTGCATGTGTGCATGCTGGTAATTTAGTGATTGCAGGCTTTTGATAAGGTTCAGTGGCAGATACAGCAGTGGAAGCTCTTCCACAAGGAGTAAGGAGGTGATGGCAGGTGATTGGGCTGGTGTGATATCCCATGCCCCCAAACTTCACCACAGCTTTAAACAGAGTCTGCTGACCTGTTTATTGTCAGAACTGACCTACTTTCAGGGTTATCCTTCCTTGATGCCACACACAAAGTTTAAGATCATTCAGCTGGGAGATGATTCTGTATTAGTCATTCAGCTGGGAGATGATCAATCAGTGATTCAGATATGTGTGGAGTCGGAAGAAAAGCAAGGGTAACATTGGACCCCTGCTAAACCAAATGGGACAACTGACAACTGACACCCAGGAAAAAGCCATCCTGTTTAATGGGTACTTCATGTCAGTTTTTCATCAGCCCAAAGGGATCTAGCATGATGCAGGGTGACCAGGGTGAGACTGAATTTATACTCAGCATTGGTGTAGACCTTGTAAAGAAATGCCTGAGAGGCCGGACACCTTCAAGTCAGCTGGTCCTGACAGATTGCACCCCAGAGTACTTAAGGAGCTGGCAGGTGTCATAGCCCAGCCACTGGCAAAGATATTAGAAAACTCGTGCCGCTCAGGTGAAGTACCTGAAGATTGGAAGAAGGCCAATGTGGTGCCCATCTTCAAGAAAGGAAGGAAAGTAGATCCGGGGATCTACAGGCCAATCAGCTTGACCTCAGTCCCTGGAAAGAGATTCTTGACAAGCTGGCTGATGGCGACATCATGAGGGACAGCCAGCACGGGATTGTTGTGGGTAGGTCTTGCCTAACCAATCTCATCTTCTTTTATGACCAGGTGACATATCACCTGGGCAAGGGAGAAGAGATTGACATCATATATCTGGACTTTAAGAAAGCCTTTGATCTGGTGTCCCACGATCTCCTCACGGAAAAATTGGCCAACTGTGGCCTTGGCTACATCACAGTACAATGGTTGGGGAATTGGTTCTGAGGTTGTACCCAGAGAGTGATAGTTGACAGAAGTGAATCATTATGCCGCTGCATGACCAGTGGTGTCCCCCGAGGCTCCATCCTTGAACCTGTTCTCTTTAATGTCTTTATCAATGATGTGGACACTGGTGTCAGAAGTGGACTGGCCAAGTTTGCCAATGACACTAAACTTTGTGGGGGAGTGTCCACATCTTAGAATAAGCTGGTGATCCAGGCTGACTTGGATAGTCTTAGAAAGTGGGCAGATACAAACCTGATGACATTCAATATCAACAGATGCAAGGTACTCCACCTTGGGGGGGAAAAAACCCGGCAGCATGCTTATAGGCTCAGCGGTGCTATGCTTGCTAGCACCACAGCTGAAAGGGACTTGGGGGTCTTGACCGATCACAAGAAGAACATGCACCACCAATGTGATTTTGCAGCTGATAAAGCAAACCAAACTCTGGCTTGCATTCATAGATTCTTCTCAAGTAAATCTCATGATGTCATCCTCCCTCTGTACTTGGCTTTGGTGAGGCCACAGCTGGAGTACTGCATCCAATTCTGGGCTCCACAATTGAAGAAGGATATGGAGAAGCTTGAGAGAGTCCAGAGGAGAGCCACGCACATGATCAGAGGGCAAGTGAATAGGCCTTTTGAAGAGAGGCTGAGAGCCATGGGACTCTTCAGACTGGAAAATAGCAGGCTCTGGGATGACCTGGTGGCAGCCTGTAAGTACACAAGGAGTGAGCATCAGGATCTGGGGGAATGCCTGTTCACCAGAGCACTCCAAGGGATGACAAGGTCCAACAGTCACAAAGTCCTCCAAGACCATTTTAGGCTGGACATAAGGAAAAACTTCTTTATTGTCTGAGCCCCCAAGTCTTAGAATAGACTCCCTCCAGAGGTGGTGCAAGCACCTACTCTGGACTCTTTTAAAAAAATGTTTGGATGCTTATCTTTCTGGGATCCTCTGACCCTAGCTGACTTCCTGCCCTTGGGGCAGGGTGCTGGACCCAGTGATCTTCTGAGGTCCCTTCCAGCCCTAGTGTCTATGAAATCTATGAATCTATGTATAGTCATAGCAACCCTCTCTGTAGGATGCATGCTGAATAATATGAGATTGCATCCTCTCTTAGGTCATACTATTAACACTATGAGGCAAGGGGACATCAGAAGAGTTCTCTTTGCTAGGACCACATTTGTGTTAGAACCTTTGTTCATCCATGGTTGTTGAGGCTGCTATGTGTGTGTGCATGTGTACACACCCACACACACACACACACCCCTCTGTTGGTGCCAGTGTTGTGCAACCTCACTGAAAACATCTAAGTGGAGGACACAATGCATTGTGGGTAGGAGTTCAGGTGTAAAGCTTCTAACCTGGCTATATCACTGGCACACACACAGTGGCGATGTGTAGGGGGTGCACGGAGGTGCACGTGCACCCCCTGAGAGTGCTGATGCACCACTTGACAGGCCGTGCTCCCCACTTAGGTGATGGGTGGTGGAGGGGGGCGGCGGGAACGCTGGTACCCCCCTGTGAGCGCCGGATGGGGAGTGAGAGTGCCACAGCCACTTCCGGAAGCACTGTGGCCACTTCTGGGAGCACCACAGCCACTTCTGGGAGTGAAATCAGCCGTGGGGAGACCCCTCCACCGGTTGCTGACCCCCTGAGTAAGGTGGCACCAGTCACCCATGCACACACCCACACTGGCATTTTGCTGGTGGTTGTAAGTCAGCAAGGCTTGTATTCTCCAAGCAAATGGTTTCAGTCAAGACACAAAGTCCAGGTTTTGTCTGCTTACTTCATATTTGGGTGTGGCTGTATACAGAGCTATAGCAACAAAAAGCAATTTCTGTTGACAAACCTTTGTCATGTATACAAGGCCTGAGAAAATTCCTTCCCTAACATCCCTTTCTATAGGACTGGTCTTTGGATTTGTGTCAAGGAAGAAATCCCTCTCAGCATTTGAATGGCAAAGCACAAAGGGCTGTGTGAGTGAAATGGAAGGAGTGAGTGCTAGCTCAGCTTCTCACCATGACACTCACTCCCAGGCATGGTCTGCTTTTCTGTAGAGCACACATATAATACTCATTTGCATATATAAGGCTCTAACAAGGCATCAGGGCACAGGGCCTTTGGCATGTTTCTTCTTGTGACTCTCTGGTGTTTGCTTTAGTTGTAGTGGTGCCCAGTTGTGACAGTCTGAGACTCAGAGTAAATATGTAGACTGAATTAGTGTCCCAAAATGAGATGCCTTGGAAAAGCAGAAGTTTACATAAGCTTCGCACCTGCCAAACAACTGATATCCATGACATATAACAGTGGTTTTCAGCCTTTTCAGACTCAAGGTACCTCTTGGAAAATGCCAGCTCTTAGCTTTCACTTGTTTTTTTATTATAGAAAAATAATATCTCCAGCAGGGGGCTTGTTGGCAGCTGTGTGTCTCTATGGGCATGGGGCCAGGAGAGTTCTGCCTGCTGCAGGGCCAGCTGCCTCCCAATCCAGTGCACATCAGGTCCCCTCCTGATGTTCACAGGGCCAGGAAACAGCTGCTGCTGCAGCCAGCAGAGCTCTCCTGGCCCCGTTCACATTGGGACTAGCTAGCCCTGTGCTCCTTGTCAACCTCCAGCTAGCACCCAGGGGAGCCTGGAGCTCCCCCTGGCTGCTGCAGGGGGGCAGAAAGGGGAGAGAGCAGCCCTATACTGGGCTGCTCCCATTGGAAACAAATCTTCTCCCAACAGGGAGCACGTGCCTCCTGGGGAAGCCTTATTGAGCAGAATTTTACTGTGCAGAAAGTCTAAACTGAATTAACTGCACATGTAGACATGCCCCTTGACATAAATATAAGAATATGAAGGAATTTCTGGATCATTGAATCCAAACTGCTACTGTTACAGGCCCCACTTTCATAAATTTGTGGGGCCTGGCTGAAAATCAGTCCACTGAGCTGTGATGCAAAAAGGATCCAAAAAAGGAGAAGATGGCTTTTTCTCAAGCAACCCTGAGAGTGAGATGCAACCCACTAACTCAGAAGTCATTGATGCTAATTGGAGTTCAGCTCCCACTTGGCCTGACGCTGCTTGAGGAGAATGCTGTGGGCACCAAGTGTTGCCCTGGGATGGGCTTCAGTGCTGAGTTTAATCCTGGTTTAAACATGTTCAGTTTTCAGTGGACATTAGATGCGATCAGCCTGGGCTTGTCTCTGGCAGAAAGGAACAAAAGTAGCAGACACTGCAGTGTCACCTCCCAGAGAAGAATTTGACATGGCATGGCAATGCCTCATAAGGCTCTCCAGAAGTGAACTCTGGAAGGGAGGGAATGTGGAGATGTGAGGTGTAACGGTTCACCCTGGAGGGAAGCATATGACACTGCAAGTAAGATGACCACTCATTTATCTTGGTAGCAAGCCTGTCATAGATTAAGCTGAGAAGCCAAAGCAGATGTATGTTACTGGAAGAGTCACCTTGATTTTCTGCACGATCCTCCTGGCTGCTTTTTCGCCCCATTCTTCTCCCTAGGCCTCTCAGCATATAAGTTACTGAGTTTCATAGTTGATAGGGTCAGAAGGGACCTGAGCAGATCATCAAGTCCAACCCCCTGCCATGGGCAGGAAAGGATCCTGGGGTCATACGACCCTGGCAAAGTGTCTATCTAGCATCCTTGTAAAGACCCCCAGGGTAGGAGCTGGCACCACTTCCCTTGGAAGTCGGTTTCAAATCCTAGCCGCCCTGACAGTGAAGTAGCGCCTCCTGATGTCAAATCTGAACCTACTCTCAGTCAACTTATGGCTGTTATTCCTTGTTACTCCCAGTAGTGCTTGGCGGAACAGGGA
>NW_017728924.1:11547105-11548468 GCF_001723895.1 Crocodylus porosus | reverse complement strand
GAGGGGGAGGATCACCTCCTTGGACCTGCTTGAGATGTATCTGTGGATGCATGACAAGGTGTGGTTGGCCTTCCTGACTGCATCCCCACATTGGTGGCCCATGGTCATTTTGGCATCAATAATGACTCCAAGATCCTTTTCTGCCTCAGTGCTGATGAGAAGGGAGCTCCCCAGCCTGTAGGTATGGTGCCGGTTCTTTCTCCCTAGGTGCAGCATCTTGCACTTGTCAGTATTGAATCCCATCTTATTCTCATCTGCCCACCCCTGTAACCTGTCCAGATCCAATTGCAGCCTGTCCGTCTCTTCTAGCATGCACGCATCCCCCCCAGATCTTAGTGTCATCTGCAAATTTGAACAAGGTGCTTTTCACTCCCTTGTCCAAGTCGCTGATGAAGATGTTGAACAGTGCGGGCCCGAGGACTGAGCCCTGGGGGACCCCACTGCCCATGTCCCTCCAGGTCAAATAAGACCCGTCCACCACCACTCTCTGTGCGCGGTCCTCCAGCCAGTTGGCGACCCATCTGACTGTGTGGGCATCGACACCACAATCTCCTAATTTTTTAACGAGAATGGGATGAGAGACAGTGTTGAAGGCCTCCCTAAAGTCCAGAAAGACTATGTCCACCGTGACACCTGCATCCAAGGATTTTGTGACCTGGTCATAGAAGGCCACCAGGTTGGTCTGACAGGACCTGCCTCTAATGAACCCGTGTTGGTTGCCCCTAAGGTTGGTTGCCCCTGAGGTTCAGGTTCTGTTCAAGTCACTGGGATAACTTTACTGGTAGAGCATGCGTTATGAAGGAGAGTAGAAGTAGCATAAATATTGGCAAATTGGTGTGAATCTTAACTCCAGAGAAAATCTCTTACAGGATAGCTGGGCAATGGGAGTCCTGCTTCAATGGTTAGTAGTCTTCTGACTCTTCCAGCTATTGAAGTTATATTGATTCCTTAAAAGGCAAGCAAGTCGTGTAAGCAATTTTACAGGTGCAAAAAGCATGGATGCTCATTCTAGAGATAGTGGAGGAGAGGAAAACCCAGTTCATATGTGACAGAGAGGCCAGGGAACTGGACAGTGTAACTATGGAGACATCAGTGTAAGAGAGAAAACAGGTAGACACTTTCACTTTGGCATCACCTTGATTTCACCTTGGAGATGATAGGCCCCTGGAGGCCACCTCGGGACAGAGCAGGGAAGGGATACAATTACAATATTGTACTTGCTTTACTTCATTTTATATTGGCAGAACTAAAACTGAAAGCCCTAAAGAAAGGGGATGGAAATAGTTTCATAGTTTCATAGTAGCTAGAGTCGGAAGGGACCTAGGTAGATCATCTAGTCCGACCCCCTGCCTTGGCAGGAAAG
>NW_017728924.1:11544194-11547094 GCF_001723895.1 Crocodylus porosus | reverse complement strand
CCACTGACCCCCTAGTCTCAGCAATGCCCCGTCCCCCATCACTTACCTGTTTCTCCCTTTTGACCATTGGTCTGGGCTCGCTGGCTGTTGCTGGGCCTGGTAGTTCATCATCTCCTCCGCCCTCATCTTCCCCCTCCCCCGACGAGCCTAGTTTAAAACCCGTAGTTTAAATCTTATGCTTAGAGGGAGTTCTGTGATGTCTAAACTGGTGAATTAGCTCCCTGACTTGCAGCATCTCAGCTGATGTCAACCTGACCAGAAGGATGTGCAAGGTATACCTAACAGTGGTTAGACCAGGAGGAGTCAGTATAATCATCCAGTCAAACTCTCTTAATGAGAGGCCACAGAACTTCACCCAGTATTTCTTGCATCAAGATACCCTGTGAATAAAAAATTGCATTTTATTTCCAGCATAATTTTGTCTCTTTCTTCCAGTCACAGCATTTTGTGCCTTTGTCTTCCTTTGTCAAATGTCTACCAGATCTTTTGCCTTTGTCTTCTCTGCATGCCCACCTCCCTCACCCAGCTCCCAAAAACAGTCACTGAAGTGCAAGGCAGGTCGTGGGTAATGGCAGGTCACTCTGATGCACTTTTTTCAAGACAAACAGTATAGCTTATTAACAAAGCATATGTGTCTAAACTCCTAGCATCTAGCTAGTTGGCTTTCATGGATTGGGGGCTATAAAGTACTTGAACTCCAGAATAGGAGTCATTAGTCAAAAGTCAGGCTGTGATTTATAGCTCTATGTGAAAAAACAATATTTACTTTAAGTCTGAAAGGAATCACTATTTTTTTTTACAGTCATAGAGAGATTTTCTTCCCAAATGATCGTGCAGGCTGACACTGACACTCAGGCTACAGTACCACTCACATCATCCGTCCACATCTTGGATGGGACACAATAGCTGAGTGACAGTTCAGAGCAATGTCTGGCAGGGGGTTGGGACAGGAAGGGAAGAATAATTTAAATTGTCCCATTGAAGTTCTGGGAAATGGTGCATAATTATGATATGTGGCACTTAGACAATACAGCAGGCTTTAAAACTTTGTCTTAGATAGCGGTAGGTCACCTGTCATGAGCACCAAGGATTGGAATGGTGGTTTTATACCTACTCAGAAAACCATTTCCAGTAGGATAACCCTCCATCTCTTAGCAAGGCATTCATTCAGCATCTAGATTTCCCTGATATAATAATTCTCCAGGCCAAACAGTGACCCAGCTTGACCCTGTTTAGATGCAGTCCTAACTCGATCACAAGGCTGAGTGGGTGACAGGGATTCCTTCTATTTTGCTTCCCTTCCTGTAGCAGGCACATAGATGAGTTGTGAAGGGCACCACCTTTTCTTTTCTGTGTGTTTCCTGGGATTGCCTCAAAGGTTGTATTTCAGGCTTAAACAAAACTAATGTTGAGCAGATGAGTCAGGAATGACAGAGATAAATTATTTCCCAGTGGAGCTGTCCTTGTTGGTCTGTGGGTGATTTTTCTTTCCCTTAAATTACATAAGTTAGTAATTCATCACAGCTCAATGGGTTGTCTTGTAGATCAGGAAGGAACTCATGGAACCAGGCAGAGATGATACAGGACAGGGCTCTAGGTTTAACTCAGTGTTGTGGGACAAAGCCATTGCATTCTAACATCGCAGTGTTGCTCTGCATCGATCACCCATGCTCAAACCTCACTTACACCGGCTTTCTTGTTACCCCCATCAACCTGCATTGCTACTCCAGGAATGGTGGGGAACTATTAAAAGCTTAACATAAATGGTTATTTGTAGATCCTGGTTATTCATCCGTGGCAGAGTTCTGGGCTGCTGTCACCCAGCATACAATGCAGCACACCTAAATGCAGAAGGCATTGTCAGGAACTGTTATAGAGCACCACAACTTTGGTCTGTGGTTTTGATTCATCAGGGTAATGAAGCACATGCTACATTTTAAGTATCTAAGTGAGCCATTGAAGTTAATGGGGCTATTCACATGCTTCAAATGAGGCATGTGTTGGTGAACTGAGGGTAAGCTAGAACACTTGGAGTTTCCTCCATCATGCCTGCAGCCACACTTTTCTAGGGTCCTCTGTCAGCACCCTGCAAATGAATTCATGGGGTTAGTAGGGTTACCATATTTCCAGGTCCAAAAATGAGGACACACATCGGGGGGGGGTGGAGAATATAATGGAGGGGGGCAGTGACATGCCAGTGCCCTGCCCCTGCCTATTCTGTTGCCCCTCACTGACAAGCCACACACCCCCAGGCCTGCTACTGACCCTCACTCCAGACCCACTGACCCCAGCCCTGCCAATACACCTCACTCCCAAACAGCAGTACCCTGCCCCCCACCCCTTGCTGGTGCCCCTCACTCCCAACCTGCAGCTCCCTGGCACCACCAGTGTCCTGCACACCCAACCCACAGTCACCCATCCCATCTGCTGTGGCCCTCCCTCTTGACCCACAGCTCCTGTCCCCCACCCAGCCCTGGTGGTGCCCCTCACTCCCTACTTGCAGCTCCTGCCCCCTGCCAGTACTCCTCACTCTGGACCCACAGCCTCCTGCGCCCATCCCAGCCCTGCTGGTGCCCCTCACTCCCAACCTGCGGCCCACTGCCCCCCAGCTCTGCCGATGCCCCTCACCCTCGACCTGCAGCCCCACAACAGCTCAGACAGTGCCTCTCACCCCCAATCGGTGGCCCCTGCCCCCCAAACCCTGCTCGTGCCCCTCACTCCCCACCCATGTCCTCCCTACCCAATGATGCCCCGACCCCTGACCACAGCCCCCTGCCCCCGAGTCCTGCTGGGGGCCATCACTCCTGACCTGCATCTCCCTGCCCCCCCAGCCCTGCTGCCCAAGCAGCTCCCGCATTGCTCTCTCGCTTTCCATCCCTCGCTACTTCCCCCTGGCTGGT
>NW_017728924.1:11538667-11544084 GCF_001723895.1 Crocodylus porosus | reverse complement strand
TGACCCCCGACAACCAATCACCTTGCCTGCTGCTAACAGCTGCTCCCAGCTGGCCTGGGAGGGCAGAGGAACAGCAAAAAATTTGGACATTTTGCTCTTATTTTAAAAACCTACCCAGACACAGTGTTGTCTGGCCTTGCTCCAAGTGATCTGCATGTTATGGTGGCTAAAATGCTGGTGGCCTCTGGCAGACTAACCAGCAGAACTTTGGCTCAGTTTCTTATAGGTGCTTAGGTGCCCAATTCCAGTTTAAGATATAAAGAACTTGGGCATTATCACTCTTTTGCAGAGCTTGGTCTTTGTCTTCACTAGGGCAGCCACCAGTTGCAATAAAAAGTATTAACAGCAGTGTAGGGCAGTTGGTCCACCTTAAACTGGCTAGGCTTCTCTTCTACCTTGGTGGGTAGATGTAATTAAGTGTAAGGGAGTCAGGCATACAGGACTTCCGTCACCACTGCTGTGGTTCTCTTACTCGGGTCAGAAGCATATGAGCCTGCATTTTCACAGCAATTAAGGCTGAGAACACCTGCCAGCAAATCAACATACTGAGGCTGTGTATTTCCATTGCAGTCAGTGCATGTCGATTGAATTTAAGTAATAGCTCCTTTTCCAAGCAAGATTTTAGCCCATTTAATGTTAGCTTGGATATCAGCTAAGAAATCTAATTATATGGCTATGTCAGGATCATTGATCACTTTTAACTGCAATGTAAAATGTTTGGCCCCATTGCGTATGAATTGTAGCATATCTTGTATGCTTATGGCCTAGTTGCCACTTGCATTATTTCATCAGGGCAGTTAACTTATTCCCCCAATTAGCCCATTTTTATGGTAATGTGTGCTGTGCCAAGGGTATTTTGTTGCTTGTTTTAGACTGAAAATATAAATTGCTTTATGCAATTTCATTTTAAGAGGCAATTAAAAAAATATTTCAGCCTAACTTGAATGCTGCTTATGAAACACAACAGCAGCGCCCCCTAGGATTTGAACCCTGAGCATTTCCCATCACAGTGACTAAAAGGTGACTCCCTGAACTGGCAACAGTGGCAGCAACCACTGCCCTGTGGAAAAGCTACTAGAATAAGATATGAACTACTTTACCAACCTATTACATACTACCTGGGTGCCTGCTGGATTCTGCGTGACAGTCCCCTCCCTCCCCAGTGGCTCCATGTTGTGCGTCTGCAAGGGCATGTTTGACCCACCAGTCAGTCAGAGAGGTCATTAAAGAAAGCAGTGAGGTTTCCTTCCTCTTCACCCGTTCCTTCTGGAGGAAACTTAACCTGAGACCCAGAGCCAACCCGAGCAGGGTGCAGGGCCTGGGACAAATCAGCCCATATGAGGCCCTGCCTCCTCTTGGATCCCAGATCCGAAGAAGCTGCCCAATGGCAGTGGCGGCGGGAGTGGTGGGTAGCGAGTCGCTGGATGCAGAGCCACTGCTCTGCCCAGCTCTGTGCCGCTGCTGCTCTGCCCTGCTCCGTGGGGCCCCCAAAGTGTGGGGCCTGGGGCGGTTGCCCCATTCGCCCCGCCCTAGGGACAGCCCTGCTGAGACCTATTCTAGTCTGATCCCCCACAGAGAACACTTCAACCTGAATAGTGAAATGAAATGAGGAGGTCCATATCAATAGATAACAGAAAACCTTTTAAGTTGAATTACACCAGATCTCAGCTTTAATACCAAGGTTGGTCAAAAATCTTCACATAAAAGATATTTATCCCACAAAAATAAGATTTAGTCAAAAAAAGTTTGTGTGCAAAAATGAATCCCTGTTTTCCCCATATTTTTGGTGTGCTTTCCCTCTTGCTTTCTCATTTTTTTTCCCAGTGAAAAAACTTAGAAGACATTCGGAAAGGGAGGAACTGATTTCTCTACTCTGTAGTAGGTTTCCAACTTCTGTCATTGAAAAATGGCCAGAAACTGGGACAAAGCAGTGAAAAATTCACCTTTGCAGACATAGTTACCATTTTCTAACTTTTACCTGGCAACTGATAGCAAAATGACACTTTCATTTTTAAATGCTAATTTTAACACTCACTTATGAAAAGCAGCATATATGTTAATGCTTGAAACAGAAAATGTTACTTTTAAAAGTGAAAATCATTTCCTCCATTTCATAGATTTTCTATCATTTCCTCCCTCCCCACAAAAAAGGTGGGAAACAGTAAGAAGGGGGTTTTTGGGGGGGCGGGGGGGAGATATTTTTGTATCTTTTTTAAATTTCCCACATTAAAATCACCATTTCCCAATGAGAAACTTTCCAAAGAGAAATATTCATAAGAAAATTTTGATGGGATAGTCATTACGGTTACCGGCTTGTGGCACAGTGCCAATTTCTGTACCTGAAGCAGCATAGCTGAATTAGCTCAGTGTTCCCGCTGGACTAATTAAGCCTGCTGGGATGCAGAGTATATTAACTAGGCCAGAGGTTCTCAGACTCTCTGCAGACCACCACTGGTGCACAAGCTCCATTCAGGTGGTCCACAGAAAGGTGACCTAAGGCTAAAGCTGATAAAAATGACACCCGACTTCCCAGAACTTTGCTAAAAAATAGACACATCCATCACATTAGAAAGGTAAGACTACTGATATTAAAACATGAGTTGTGTGCTTTAATTTGTAGGAAAAAAGGAAGTTTATTAAGTGGTTCACCAAGACCCTCAGCAATTTTCAAGTGGTCTGAAAAAAAATAAAGTTTGAGAACCGCTGAAATAGGCAAAGCTGGCTGTATTGCACCCACCTACCTGTTCACAGCTAGCTCAGGCGTCTCCTCGCAATACTGCACTGGCATGGGTAGACACGGGCAATTTTCAGTTTTGAAAAGGAGGGTGCAGGTAGTGTGAGGATCATCACATATAACACAACATATATATTTTGCCAGGTAAAAAGAAACAAAAAGCTGTACTAATGTACTAGCTGTACTATGATAGGGGTCTATGGCTATATTATTCAGAATAAGATCAACATAAAAACAAATAAAATCTTATTGGAATATGCATGAATTTACAGACAAAAAAAACCAAGGCAAAATAATGAAATGTTGTTTCTTTAGCCCCATAGTCATTAGAATTAAATGTACATCTCTTTAGGATTCATAAAACAAAATCAAGTCTTCTTGAGGTTCTTGACTGTGCATCCAGTGCTTCACTGAAAATTATTTCTACACTTGAATTAATGTTTATCTGATCTAAATGTTTCGGCACCTGAGTATTTTCCACTAGAGTTAACTAGAGTTTGCAGGGCTATGAAACAGGAGCTACATTGCCAGAAACAGCTAACAGCAGAGTTGCAGAGAAAGACTAACTTGATTAGAGGAACATTAAGACCATTACAAAAGGAGACAGGGTTGTTAACGTCTCTAGAATGAAGAGTTTAGAAGGCATTAAGTAGACTATAATCAGCATGGACTCGAGTGATTCCCTCACTGCTACCTAAATAGAAATGCTGTTGCCACTGCCAGGTAGTTTGTTTGAAACTTCAGGTGGATCAGGAATCTTCTCCCCCCTGCAGATGTAGCCCTGCGTGTAGATATATCCTCAGGAAACTAAACACCCATGTCCAAGGAAATGGTGATGGTGACTGAAGGTACAGAGCAGTGAATCTCAAACAGGATGCTGCAGCAATTTTAGCATGGTTAAGTGTACAAATCTACCAGGATTCACAAGATTAACCCAGAGATTTAAAACAGGAATCCATAGAGTCAAAAACATTCTAATCTGCTGTGACCTTCTGAGTTTGTAACAGAAGAACGGTGCTATTATTTCTTCCATAGTCAAAAGCCGAGTGTAAGCTAAGAGTGTCATTTTCCAACAGGGGTTTTGAATTTAAAAGTGGTTGAGAACCATTGGTACATACAGATGTAATAATTGTATCAATGCTAAAGGACACCAATACAAGCAGTTGCCTTGCAGTCATGATATTTGCATAATTTTGCAACACATATAGCAAAATAGCTTTAGTTGTAATTTTGCTTCATTCAGGGTTAAAGTTATTTTGTTTTCAGTAACTTTTCCCACTACAGAGTCACAGAGATATAACAGATCCTAACAGTTGCTTCAGCCTGAGCAATAGTTTTTCCTCCCCTTTTAAAAGGTTCAATCCCCAGTTGGCTTAGATGATCTCTTGAGGTCCCTCCCAGCCTTACTTCTCTATGAAATTAAATGATAAAAAACTTAAAAGTTATGTTTGTCTACACCCTCAGTCATGGGTACTCTGCAACAATGAACCAGAAGGAAGAAAACTGAATATTTCAGGAGAGAGCACAATGTGTTATTTTCTTCTGTAGTATCCCATACTGAAATAAAGATGTCTGATGATCTCCAAAGACAACAAAGTTTTGAAGAATTTAAAAATGCAGAACACAGAAAACAAAACATCTAATACTGGGCTAAGCACACCTGCTTAACTGAGTCTTAGTCTTCATGAATTTTTAGGCATTTGCTATACTTACTGAAGACATGCCTCAGTTTGGATGAACATCCAAAAGGTGTGATGCTTGCCCAAATACAGCCAGACTGCTGGATATCAGGGCAGATTTTCTACACTTCTGGCTGTCATCCTGGCCAGAAATAGCACAAGGACAGTGCCCCCTTGTGATATGTCAATATTTCTACCGCTGATCAAAACCTGAGCAGAAACACAGAAGAGGATGTTAAATTAAATGTTTGACTCTCAAAAAGATGTTCAGATCTGTTGGGTGTGTGGTGAGTTTTCTTATTTATTACCTGTCTCTGCTACAGCTACAGAATATTTTTCAAAGACAGTCAGTGAGTTTACAGTGTATAGCCCTTAAAAAGTCCAAGAGAAAGCACAACATGGAGATTAGATTATTGTGGAAGCCCTGGAATCTGAGATCTGCTTCCAGGTATACACAACTCTTCCTGTGACCACAAATGAATCATTTAGGTCTACATTTTAAAAAAAGTGCCTTCTAATTTGGGGATACCTGTATTTTCTGCTTAGAGATTTACTCCCAGAGGTATGTAGCACTTCTGAAAACTCAGGCTCCAGGGATCAGATTTTCAGAGATATCTAAAGTTTCAAAAGCATAGAGCCTGGTTAAGCTGCTATAAAAAAATCCACAAGACACGTCGCTGCATCCTTAGGCAAGTAAATATCTTTGGAAAGGTTGTATTAAGTGTCTTATATTCAGCATCCAAAATAAAAGGGTGTTTTTGAAAAGCCTGGCCATAACCTCCATGGGATTCAATTTTCCAGGTATAAAGCCAGGATTCTTTGCCATTCTGTTCAGATTCTTATAGCACCCACATCACTACTGTATCAGAATGCATTCCAGTAGCACATTAACATTGCGACTAATGTATTGATTGCTCGCTCAAAGGGGAAAAATACATGCATGGAAGTGTCTTATTTTGGTAGGTTTGTATTTATTTATTTTTCTCATCTCTCTCTCTCTAGAG
>NW_017728924.1:11529997-11538567 GCF_001723895.1 Crocodylus porosus | reverse complement strand
TCTATCTATCTATCCCTCTATATATATCTATATCTATAGATATATGCACAGTGGCAGATCCAGAGATGGTGCAGCAGAGCAGTCACACCCAACTTTTAAACCACATTGCAGGAGGAGCAGCTGGGGACTTTAAGTCCCCAAAGCAGGTAAGAATTATCCCTGCTGTAGACACCTCTCTCTTTACCTCTGTGCTCAGCAGAAGTTCCCTTCCCCTCGCTTCCCTTCTTCCCACTACTGCTACTCCTGGTCCTGGCTGACTCAGGGTGGGGAGAGTTAAAGAGATATTCTTGCTCTTCTCCAGCCTTGCTGTACAGAGAATTAGGCTCAGCTGGGGACAGCAGCAATGGTTGGTTTTCCCCTTCTTGTCTGGCCCTCCCTGGTATCCTTCACCAGCCAAGGAGCAGGTGCAGGGAGGAAAAACCTGCCTGCCCTGGTTGCTGTTCATGCCTGATCCCAGCTCCCCATGCAGCTTCTCCCCTCAGTCCCAACAGGAGCAGCTGGCACAGTGGCAGTAACATGTGGGTTTCCTCAACCCTTTCCTGTGCCCAGCACATGGGGCTGGGGGGAGGAGAAGGAAAGGCTATGCCTCCGAGCACTGCAGAGGATGGGGGTGCAGAAGAGATTCGTATCTGCTTCAGTGACTTAAAAATCCCCAGTGCTGCTTCTGCAGTGTGGTCTGTAGCAGGGGAGTAGGGGCTAGGAGTGGGGGTGCAGCCACCACTTCAGTGCCAGTGGCTGCTCCCATCCCCTTTTTAAAATCCTAAATCTGCCCAGGTAAGTGTATATGTTGCTATGTATTTGATTTAGGGAAAGCTAGTTCAAAAGAAATTCAACTTGAACTGAGAATGGAGAGTTATAAGGTTTTTAATGGCCTCGAATTCCTAGAGGATGCTATTCTGCAATCCTGTACCAGCCCTGAGAAAGTTGCCACACAGATAAACCTTACATTTATCCAACCAAGTTCTACTGTGACAGAGGAGCAGACTTGAATTTATCCTGGAACTTAATGTTGCTTTTCAGATATTCTAGATCCTGGCCATGGAGCATATGGAAGATAAAGACAAAGACCTGGAACCGGATTTAAAATCCTAAAAGGAAGTAACTATAAGGAGCCCTTGGACTCCAAGGCAGCAATCTGTGTTGTTGAAATGTCTTGGACAGTGTTTTCTATTAGCTGAAGGTTTCTGAGGCCTTTACAGCCACCTATAGTCCATCCCTGTACATCAGTCAAGAAGTGACAAAGGTATAAAAACAGGGACCAGGTCATCATCCATCAGAATGGAACACAGTCTTCAAGCCAACCTAAGGTGATAAAAAATGTCACTTGCAGACCCTCTTATGTGGAAATTGTCAGGTGACAATTTTCTGACTTAGATTTGTCCAGTGTATATGTGTATGGAGCCACCTCCATCCACATTTTAACAGAACCAAATACTCTGAAGATACATGTACTACAGAAGAAAGCTGCTAGACAGCCTTCTGCCATATGTGCAGGTATGCCAGTGGAGTAGGAATCAGTTAGATTACAGAGACAACTGTAATATAATTCCTGTGAAACTGCTCCTCAGTGATACCAGATTGGAAGAACTTGAGTGGGTATTGATGTACAATAAAACATCTTTAAAACCAGTAGGTGAATATAGACTGTCAATAAAAAAAACCACAAAATAGATAGCACTACCACTTGGAATTCATAGTGGCTGAGCAGGGACACACCAAATAGTGCCATCCAATGTTAAGCAGCTGAGCAGTACAAGCAATGGATCTTATCTCAGTGCACCCCTAAAATATCCTCCACATGAGACAAGAGGGAGGAGAAACACACTGCAGTCCTTATCTGATGTTCTAACAGAGGACAATGGTACATTGAAAAGGAGATGGGCACTTAGAGGGTAAGTTCAAGTTAGAAATAGACCTATAAGTACATCCTGTATGACTCAGTTTGTATGACTGATGAAAAGCAAAGTACCATTAGCCCTGGTAGAGACACTCAAAAGGAACTAACAAACCTAACAAGAAAAGGCATTTCTAGGGTTCACCGATAGAGATTTGGGGGGCTGATACTGATAGTTGATTCTTAAGGAGGCATATCGGATGATACCAATCTGATTTCCAAAATAGCTGTGTGCAGCTGGGAAGTGTGTTGTGGTGAAAGGTGGGGAGGGGAGGGGAGGGAAGGGAAGGGATGTGGGGATGCAGATCAATGCCCTCCAAGGTGAAGGAGGAGCTATGGCTCCATCATGAGAAGGGTGGTGGTGGCTCCCACTGCTGTGTGCTGCTGGTCCGGGAGAGGTTCATCCAATAGCTCCCGCCACTGCTCCCACCACTCATCCAGGAGGCCATGGGGTGGGGGGTGCCCCTGGATCTGTATGGGGTGGGACAGGGCGCAGCAAACCAGGCAGGTTGTACCTGCAGGTTGGGGCTGAAAGCCGTGCTACACTGCACTTGGAGCAGGCACCAGCAGCACTGGGAGTGCAGCCCCCAGCCCCAGCCTGCAGCTACAGCCTGCTCAGCCTGCCCCACCCTACGCAGATCCATGGGCACATGCCCCCACTGTGCCCTCCCGGATGAGCAGTGGGAGCAGTGTCGGGAATTGCCAGATGAGCAGACAAGCTGCTGGACAAGCTGTTCCCAGACCACAAGTGTGCAACGGTGGGAGCCACCACTCCCCTCCCCACAGCCCCCTGATGAGCCAAGGCTGTCCCACACCAGCCCCACCCCAGCTGGTCAGCGCCTACTCCAGCCGCAGCCCCACTCCTCCCTCACTGTGAGGGGTGTTGATCTGCCCCCCCCCCACGCCCCTTCCCTCCCCCTTCCCCTTTCACCATAAGAGACTTACCAGCTCCACGCAGCTCTCCACAGTGCCAGACTCTGCTCCTCACTGCCTGTGTGCTGCACTGTGGCTGCGCTCAGGCACAGGCATTTATTGGCCAAATTATGGGCCACATCAGGCTGATTTCCAATATAGTCAATTTTCTTATATTGGTGCCAATCTGATATCAGACTGGTATACCAGTGCACCTCTAGTCATTACTAAACCAATGGAAATTAGTACCGATTAGATCAGTGGCCTGGTAATGGTAAGAAAACCATTGGGCAAAATGAGGATCTATATAAGTCCAAAACCTGACTGAAGAAGTGCAGTGCCCCAGCTAAAGGTCAAGGAGTGGAGGATGTAATGAATCATTATTCTAATATAATATAAGGCTTAGTTTGTCTGTCCATAATGCTTCTGGCAAACTGCGCATGCACCGCTGAGAGGGCAGGCAGTGATTGGCTGGGCGGCCCAGGCTGCATGGGCCCAAGTTTGAGCTGCTGCTGGGGAAGTTTGGTGGTGGGGAACACACCCCTGCTGTCCCAGCAGCAGAGCTTTCCCCCTGCCTTCCTGCCTGAGGGTGAAGGAGGGGATCACAGTGGCGGCACACCCTCAGTGCCTGGCTTGGACAACGCCCCCTGAACAGCCAGCAGGGAGGGGGGAAGTGGTGAGAAGGGACAGAGGGAGGGGAATGGGGTGGGGTGTCAGGCAGACCTGGGACAGGTGGATCTAAAGCAGCAGGGTGGGAGTACTGGGGCCAGCAGCGGGGGGTGAGTACTGGGGGGTGGGCAGGGAGAGGGGCTGCACTGAAGTGGCATGGGTGGAGGGGGTGGGGAGAGCACCGGATCTGAAGTGGTGGGGGTGTGGAGTGGGGCTGGACCCAAAGTGGCAGTGTGGAGGGAAGGAAACAGAGCCAGAGCCAAGATAGGGGGGAGCGGGGTCGGACCCAATGCACTGGGATGGGGATGGGGGTACAGCAGGGCTGGATGAGGCATGGCAGTGGGGTGGGAAGGGTGGGAAAGGTGGGGTGCTGGGCTGGATGCAGGGCTATTTTCTCCACCCACCCCATCATTCTTGACGGGCAATTTGCTAGTCATTATATATTAGTTTTGATCATCAATACTTTGGCTTCCAAATAACCCTTTCCTTTCTCATCACCCATACAGATGTCCTACCTGATAACCTGTACCAGATGAAGGTAGGGACAGAAACTCAAGTAATTATTATGGAAATCAAAGGAAAGAGACACGTTGAAAAAAAATGAATATGAAGTGAATATGCGCCTACTAGCTCCATGTCATTTTCTCAAAATTGCTATAAGCAGAGGAAAACAACTTATAATTAGGCTGAAGGGTGTCCCAACTGCCTGTGGAGGGTTCAGGATTGACAGTATGGTCGAGGGTAGAAAGATAAGAAAGGTTTATTGACTTAACAAAAACACGACTACGCATAGTATAATAAGACAGATAATGACAGACAATAATAATTTGCATCAGTAACTTATCATCAGTCCCCTCTGACGCCTGATGTATGACAAGTTTCTCTTTCCACAAAGCTCAGCGAAATCAGGCATCCCTGACCAGTGCTGTCTGAGGGTACCGGGAAGGACCCTGGTATTCAGTCCTTGGGCTCCTCAAGATCCATGGGCCCACTGATCCAGGTCAACAGCTAATTAGTCTCTTTCACAGAGCTGTATCTTCCTTTTGAATGATTTCCATGTGTGCCAGTCAATTTATAACTTCTGAGCTGTGCTGATAACTTACAGCCATTCAGATTCTTTTTACTTCAACTGTTTTTGGACTGACCAATAGCAGTACAAGCCTTGCATTCTTTTCATAAGGTTAATTTTAACTATGCCACAGGGCCTTAGTACTTCAAGGCTTTGCTAAATTTACTAGGCCTTAATTTATACAAGGCCTTACTACATTTTAAACTTTAGGCTCTTAGCAACAACATATAGCTTAATATCTAAACAAATGACAGAAAAACACTTGGTCTAATTTTCAGAGAGCCTTCAGCAAGTACCTTTATCACACAGACATCATTGTCAGCTGTCACACTGCACTCTTTGCTTGCTAAAGCACTATGATAGCTACAGTTGAGAAGCTAAAGCTACATGCACTACATCAGGGAATGGGGAGGGATTTTTAAATTTGAACAGATTTATGACAACAACAGTTAAAACACCATTTAGCCTTTGCCACTAAGGCAATGTAAAACACTATGATGTTCAAGATAGTTAGCCACGTAGTTGAGGTGATACCCGGTCACAAGTGAACAGTGCAAATCACATTGTACCATTTACATGGCTTGGGCATGTTGAGAGTCAAACTGATGATTCACCCACCCTCTCGAGCAAGGAGAGCTAACTGAGTGCCTTGCCAGACAATAATAATTTGCACTGGTAACTTATCAGCAGTCCCCTCTGATGCCTGATGTATGACAAGTTTCTCTTTCCACAAAGCTCAGCAAAGTCAGGCGTCCCCAATCAGCGCTGTCCAAGGGGTACCAGGAAGGACCCTGGTATTCAGTCCTTGGGCTTCTTGAGATCCATAATCCCACTGATCCAGGTCAACAGGTAATTAGTCCCTTTCACAAAGCTGTATCTTCCTTCTGAATGATTTCCATGTGTGCCAGTCAATTTATGACTTCTGAGCTGTGCTGATAACTTACAGCCATTCAGATTCTTTTTACTTTAACCGTTTTTAAAGTGACCAATAGCAGTACAAGCCTTACATTCTTTTCATAAAGTTAATTTTAACTATGGCACAGGGCCTTAGTACTTCAAGGCTTTCCTAAATTTACTAGGCCTTGCTTTATACAAAGCCTTACTACATCTTAGACTTTAATTAGGCTCTTAGCAACAACATATAGCTTAATATCTAAGCAAATGACAGAAAAACACTTGGTCTAATCTTCATAGAGCCTTCAGCAATCACCTTTATCACACAGACATCATTTTCAGCTGTCACAGAAGAGGTGGGCAGATAACAAGAAAACACTCCTTTAATGGCAAAAACAATGCTTGATAATGCAGAAGATGGTTAGGATAAGAGACACACTTCCCATGGGTCTAAACTGTGTCAGAGTGAAGCATCAGCAGGCTGAGGGGAATGGGGGAGACTGCTGTCTCTCACAGTTGTCTCTGTTCACCCTGCAGTGTTAATTAGACAGGCACAAGTACACCTCAGAGCTGTCCAGAGTCCTTCCTATCTCTCTTGAAAGTGATTATAGATTTCCTCTCAGTGCTTTTGCCAGGCAATGCATTTGGATGCCAGAACAACACACAAAACAAAATACAAATCTGCTCCCCTGGCAAAATGATGAATTGGGTTGAGGAGGAGAACAAGAGCTCTAGAGCTGCTTCACACACTCCACTACAGGCACACTATTATGAGCACAGCTATCATGGCCCCTGTATGCTCCATTTCTGAATGGGGACAGAAAGAAATGTGCTTATTAGCTGGGGAGAATTTTGAGGACTACATAGAAACACACACAAAGACGGCTTGATCTTGCCAGATGCTGGATATCACAACTCTAAACCAGGAAACAGTTAAACATCTGCTTAACTTTAATCATATAAATCATGTTGAGGGAGCCAACCAGATTATCCCTGTGCTTAAAGTTTAGCACATCCTTAAGAGTTTTGATAGATTGGAGTGGGCCTGTCTACCACCTTGCAAGTTAATACTGCCTCAAGAAACTGGCAATACAGAGCTCGGACACTTTGAGGTGCCTATACTGTTTGATCATGTCTGTATTCCTTGGGTAGCCACTCAGAACACACAAAGTCTTGTCCCACATGCAATGAGCTCTGCCTAAAACCTGACATGAATTCTGGGGACTGACCTGTGCTTTGACCTGGTGCAAGAAACAGGAAGTGAATATTCCCAGAACATGGTATCAGTCTGTGCTCTGCTCCCTTAAGACTCCATTATCTGAAATGTCTAGAGCACTCTGTGCTGTTCCTTGTCTTGACATGGCACTTGGCTTCCCCATCCTTGTCCCTATCATCCTCTTTATTTCAGGGCTTGAAAGGGGCTACTTAGAGTACTTAGCCTTACAGCTGCTTGTCACTGTGCCTGCAACATGGCAATCCTCCTCAGCAAGATATGGGGCTGTTAGGGACCCTTTCTCCCCCTCACCAACCAGACATGTCCCATCTTAAAGCTGTGGGCTTTGTCAGGAAGACAGTCTTGCTCAGTATACGAGTGCCCCTTTTCAGTCAAGGGTTTACAGTTCCTGGGCTTTCCTGCTTTGATCCTTTAGATCAGGGGTTTTCAGCCTTTTTAAATAAGTGTACCCCTGGTAGCCCCCTTTTTAATAAGTGTACCCCGCCGGGGGGGAGCGGGGGGGATGAGCAGCCAGACATGGAGCAGGGGTAATACAGTGGCAAGCAGTGGCAATACAGATTCTGTGCGGCCCTGCCCTCGCCTCACCCCATCCCTGCTCCTGTGGGGCAGTGGTGCAGGGTGGCAGTGCTCTGTCCCCACTCACCCCCTCATGTCCCTTGGGACCTTTCAAAGTACCCCCAGGACTACGCATACCCCGAGTTGACAATCCCTGCTTTAAATAATGCTCAGAGACACCTATTGGCTATGTAGGAAGGAGAAAGTTCATTATATCTCTGTTTCAGGCAACCTGTGCATGTTGCCAATGCTTTTCAGAGCAGGTGAGACAAGCACTTGTCTAAATTGGTTTAGACAGAGGTGATTTTACCCTAAGCAGAAGGTGGGTTCAGATGGTCTCCTGAGGTCCCTTCCAGCTCTACTTTTCCATGGTTGTATCACAGCATGTCAGTCGAGTGTACCCCTCCAGGAGAGTGGCTTGCTGGAGCCTGGATGTTTGAGAATGATGCTTTTTTCCTGAGTTGATCTGTTCTGCTTTGGGAACAGGCCAGTTAAACATGGTGCCCAGGAGACTCCCTTCCTGGCTTCCCTTCTTGTTTTGCTTGCCAGTCACAGGGACGAGGAAGTATACTAACCCTAGTTCCTGGCACAGCTTGTTGGGGGGAAGGAAACAGATTTGAATAAAAGGACACTAGGTTAATTCAGCCTTCTCTTCCCACTCATGCTGCTACCCTGACTCACCCAACATGAGAAAGGTCTCTTCAGGAAGTGCCATGGATGGGCCATCAAGTCATGCCTCCCAGAAAGCTTAGCGCAATTACTGCTATATACTGAAACATAATCCCAACCCTGTTCACCACATAGACACTCCAGTCCTCACTGCTTCCAGCCTAGCACTCCCTAATGTCCTCCGGTACCCAGGCTGACACCACAGTGTCCCACAGCTCTCAGTGTAGAACACCCCAACCCAACTCACCCCAGCCCAGAGGGTTGGGATGGCCTGGTCCTACAAAGCCTTCCTAATCAAACAGGCCACAGAGAAACATGTTGACTAAACTGATTGCCTTCTGTGATGAGACAACTGGCTTTGTATGTGCAGGGAGAGCAGTGGACATAATATATCTTGACTTTAGTAAGGCTTTTGATATTGTTTCATAGTTGGTAGGGTCATAAATTTCATAGTTTCTAGGGTCGGAAGGGACCTGAGCAGATCATCAAGTCCGCCCCCCTGCCATGGCAGGAAAGAGTACTGGGATCAAACGACCCCAGCAAGGTGTTCATCTAACATCCTCTTAAAGACTCCCAGGGTAGGAGCCTGCACCACTTTGCTTGGAAGTTGGATCCAGATCCTAGCCGCCCTGACTGTGAAGTAGCGCCTCCTGATATCTAGCCTAAATCTACCC
>NW_017728924.1:11508930-11529422 GCF_001723895.1 Crocodylus porosus | reverse complement strand
TCCACCAACCAATACCAAAAAGAATCTGCTCAACATGATCCCTGAAAATATAGTCCGATCCCTGAAGACACTGGGGGACTTCAGGAACTCCAGGAAAAGGGATACTAAGGGCTGAGAGAGCAAGCCCCAACGGGAGAGCAGTGGAGCCTGTTCACTGAAGCTGCACGATAAAAGGAGACAGGAGGTGGTGATAACAAGCTGCTAATTAGTCAATTAGCAGCTTAAGAGAACAAACAGAAACTTTTCTTTTTTCTCTGTCAATTACGGGGAGGGGAGCGGGCTAAGACTCAGGCGCGACTGAGAAGCCCCGAGACTGCCTTTTGCAGGGCTAGGGATGAAGATCCTCTGCCGAATAGAGAGGGTGACCCAGCGGGGTTAACCCTTAGGAAGGTGATTCCCCTCTCCTCTAGGAGGGGATCTCCCTGTAAACCGGCAAACTACTGAATAAAAGCAGAACAAAACAAAACCAAGTTATTTCAGTGTGGTACTTTCAGCGGATACTTCCTTTGGTAATAATCACTTCCTCCCAATTTAATTTCTTTAAGTTCTAAGTCATGGCAGGCGGGAAACACGAGGCTAGAGGAGGTATTCCACACACGCTGACAGTGTGCATCCTCAGCAAGTTTGCAGATGATGCCAAGCGGGGAGGAATAATAGATATGCCAAAGGGTTGGGCTAGGATTCAGAGAGACCTCAACAAACTGGAAGATTGGTCGAACTAAACTCGGAGAATGTGATGCTCACCTGGTTCCTGCTGTGCCTGACTTGAGTATTTTCAATGTGACCACCACATTCTTTGAGTCTAGACAGTTGAAGTATTAGTACCTTGAAGGGTATAGGTTGTAGCCATATTGGTCTAAGGATGTAGGCAGACAAGGTTCTTTTGGTAAATCTGATATCTTTTATTAGACAAACTCAATAGTTGGAAAAATTCTTCTTTGCAAGATTTTGGGTACAAATACCCTTGTCAGGCTGAGGAAGCATCTTCCTGGATTAAATGAATAGTAAAGAAGACAGAGGCTAGTATGCATACGAGAAAGCTAGTCGGGGAAGATATAAATAAAAATAAAACTAAAAGAAGTACCTAAAGGGCATTTTTATCCTATGGTCATTTTTTTACCGTAAAATTTAACTGTAGACATGGTACAGTGCTTTTGCCTTGATGCCACTACTCAGGTTCAATGCTATGCCCTCTACCTTGAGCTGTTCTCCATTTTTTTTTACCTTGATATTGCTAAACTACCTTGTCTCTCCTTAAGTTTCATGCTGACATAATATCCCCACATAAATAACAGGCCTTGTTTTCCACTGAGGACATAGCCCTTGTAAAAACTTGGAAAATGTGTTTTTGCCAATGGAACCTTATCACTAGATAACTGAAGTGAAAAAAAATTGAAAATCAATATATAGAGAGGTTAACATCTTCTTATGCCATTCAATAGGTCAAATTATAACTCATAGTTTCATAGTTGGTAGGGTCAGAAGGGACCTAAGCAGATCATCTAGTCTGCCCCCCTGCCATGGACAGGAAAGGATGCTGGAGACAAATGATCCCATCTAGGTGGCTGTCTAGCCTCTTTTTGAAGACCTCCAGGGTAGGGGCTAGCACCACTTCCCTTGGAAGTTGGTTCCAGATCCTAGCCCCCTTGACAGTGAAGTAGCGCCTCTTGATATCTAGCCTGAATCTACTCTCACTCAATTTATGGCCGTTGTTCCTTGTTACCCCCGGTAGTGCTCAGGGGAACAAGGCCTCTCCCATTGCCTGCTGGTCCCCCTTGGCAAGTTTATAGGCGGCTACCAGATCCCCTCTCAGCCTCAGCCTTCTTTTGTGGAGGCTGAACTGGTTCAGGTCCCGTATCCTCTCCTCGTAGGGCCTGCCCTGCTGCCCCCTGACCATGCAAGTGGCCCTCCTCTGGACCCTCTCAATGCTGTCCACATCCCTCCTGAAGTGCAGCTCCCAGAACTGGACGCAGTACTCCAAATGCGGCCTGACCAATGTCACACAGAGGGGGAAGATAACCAATTGGACCTGCTTGTGATGCATCTATGGATGCATGACAAGGTGTGGCTAGCCTTCCTGACCATGTCCCCACATTTGTGGCCCATGTTCATCTTGGAATCAGTAATGACTCCAAGATGCTTTTCTGCTTTTGTGCTGATGAGAAGGGAGTTTCCCAGCCTGTAGGTATGCTGCTGGTTCTTACTGCCCAAGTGCAATACCTTGCACTTCTCTATTGAAACCCATCCTGTTCTCATCCACTCAGCTCTGTAACCTGCAGAGATCTAGTTGTAGCCTGTCCCTCTCTTCTAGTGTGCTCACTTCTCCCCACATCTTAGTGTCATCCGCAGATTTGAACATGGTGTTTTTCACCCCCTCGTCCAAATCACCGATGAAGATATTGAACAGTGCGGGCCTGAGGGAACCCACATCCCTCCAGGTCGAAAATGACCCATCCCCCACCACTCTCTGGGTGTGGCCCTCCAGCCAATTTGCGACTCATCTGACTGTGTAGGTGTCGACACCACAGACGCCTAATTTTTTAATGAAGATGGGGTGAGAGGTGGTGTCAAAGGCTTGGCAGAATTCAATTTTTATTTTCTAATAATTTTGACAGATAATATCGATGTTCATTTTTAAGCATTTATTTTTATTTATATCAATTTAAATGTTTAGGATTGCATGGACTTAGGGGTGTTGGGGCGGGCAGTTTATTAATGACCGTATATTATTACTATTACAGTAGAGTTTAAATACCTGCTGAAACAAGCATAACTACTGTAGGACTGCCACCAGCTGGGTAGCAGAGCTGCCACCAGTCCTGGGTTTGCTCCCCTGTAGCTCCCTCGTTCACTTCGTCACTTCCTCTTCCTTTGTTCCCAGTCCCCTGGGGTTTCTGGGAGCTGCAGTCTAAACTACAACCAGCACAATTCTCTAGGACTGCTCCCTCTGTTGTCACACACTCCACCAGCCATCATTTTTCTTACGTCTCCTTTCTATATATTTCGATTATTTACAATGGAAATATTTTTTCATCAATCTGTGACTGTGTGGTGAAATCTGTTTATCAACATTTACTGACAATGACTGAATCCTGCCAAGGCTAATTATAACCTAGTCTCTGCTGAGCCAAGCCACAAAGGACAGGAGTTGTTAATGCTCCCTAACTACAGCACATTAGCTTTTTAGCTCGAGTCATAGAAGATCCAGCATTTACTTCTGGCCCAGTTCCCATGTGCTGGCCAAGAGGTTGGTCATCTCAGAGCAGGTGATCAATTTGAAAACTCAAGGACCCTTTTGACCTCTATAAATCATGAGCTTTTGAATAGCAACTTGCACTTGTAGATCTTTCAGCAGGAAGTTTTTTTAGTAGTTAATCAATAAGAAATTTGTATTAAGAAAAAAACAAACTTCAGTCAGCCAGAAAGCTTCTTAATTCAGAATTAGGACACACTTTACGTCAAGTATTGTTTTATAGATGAGGTGATGTCTGCTTGACTTAAACTAGGAGACAGTTGTGCATTTCGTTCAATCAGGATGGAATAGGTTGATAATGGTTTGTAGTATGTGTCACCCTCACTCTAGCAGCATCCAACAAACCAAATGATTAAATCAGTGACATGAATCATTTAGGATCATTAGTGCAGAAAATCTGTCACTAGATGAGCATCTGCTGCATGGAAAATAAGTGTCTCAGCTTTGCCTCTGTGTTTATGCAGCAGCAGGGGACCCATTATCCTGTGACAATGTTGCATAGCTGGTGACATTTTCTTGTTGAGAAGATCAAAAACATAAGAAACCTCCGTGCAGCCCAAATGTGCTTGGAAAACTTCCCAGTTAGGAGCAAATGGAAGTTCTTCTGACAGACAGGGTCTATCACAGTGGTGCTGTGCTTTTCGTAACCAGTGATTAAGATTTGTATTTGAGGCATGTTCAGAGATCCCCTAGTGCTAGGCACTTGTACAGCTCTTGTCCCAAAGAATTCACAGTCTAAACACACAGGATCAGCAATGGTTGGGAGGGTAAACCGAGACATAAAAACTTCTCCAAGGTCACAGTGCTGCTTAGCAGATGAGTTACAAGTAGGACCTGGGTCTTTTAAGTCCCTGTCCAGTGTCTTCCCAAGGCACTGTCACTAGGTTGATTTATCACCTGAGACCCAAAATACCTCTATTGTAGTGATCTTTCATAGTACCAGTCTGTAAGGACTTTAAGACATTGCAATGCTATGTATCCATGAAACGTCACAGCTGAACTACCTAACATGCCCACCCCCACTTGTCCTGCTAAGATCATATAGCAGCTTATAATGAGACAGGAATTGTGGGTTCTTTAAGAAATATGTAGTTCAGTGGTTCTCAGCCTTCTTTAGACTTAGCAGCACACCTTGGAAAATGCCACCTCTTAGTTTTCACTCACTTTTTGACTGCAGAAGAATAATAGAGCAATTCTGTTGCAAAGAACTCAGAACGTTTTCAAAAAGTCAGAACGTTTTTAACACTATTCAAAATCTCTAGGTTTATCTTATGAATCCTGTTTGCACGCCTAACAATACTAACATTGTGTGGCACTCCTGGCATCCTTGAAAGGATCTCAAGGCACCTTAGGGTGCCACAGCGCCCTGGCTGAGAATCACTGATGTAGTCTAAAGTCTCTGAAAGCAACTTTATTAATCAAAAGTATTGAAAATATTAGGGATGGGAACAAAGTCACAATCTCATTCAGGCAGTGCTGACTAGTGGTGAAACCCCATGGATTTAGTTAGCCCTGTTCTGAGTTTGCTGAGTTACATGGAGTTTCCTACAGATGGGACTTGACTATGGAAAGTGCCCCCACCCTTTTCATACTCCTGTCTTCAGTATGGATTCCTTTGGACTTGATGCCATCATCTCCCTTGGCTCAACATTCTCCATTGTGCCCAGTACATGGAATCATAGAAAAGCAGGGCTGAAAAGGACCCCTGGAAGGGAAGTCATAGTTTCATAGTTGATAGGGTTGGAAGGGACCTGAGCAAATCATCAAGTCTGACCCCCTGCCACGGGCAGAAAAGATGAAATAAAGCTGGGGTCAAATGACCCCAGCCAGGTGATTATCTAGCCTCCTTTTCAAGACCCCCAGGGTAGGAGCGAGCACCACTTCCCTCGGAAGTTGGTTCCAGACCCTAGCCGCCCTGACAGTGAAGTAGCGGCTCCTGATATCTAGCCTGAATCTACTCTCAGTCAACTTACGACTGTTATTCCGTGTTACTCCCGGTAGTACTTGGGGGAACAGGGACTCTCCCATAGCCTGCTGGTCTCCCTTGGCCAGTCTGTAGATGGCCACATGATCCCCCCTCAGCCTTCTCTTGTGGAGGCTGAACAGGTTCAGGTCCCGTAGCCTCCACTCGTAGGGCCAACGAGCCATCATCTAATCTAACCCCCTGCCTGATCATCCCTATCCAACCATCCCATACAAATCTTTGTCTAACCTATTACTAAAACTATACAGTGAACCCTGCTACACAACTATAAGACACACCACCCTAACTTGCCACTTGCAAAGCAGGGTAACAATGGCATTCCATGTCCAGTGGCTGCAAGAGTTGTTAAAATATGGTTGGAAAGAACCAAAGAAGAGGGCCAGGCCCTGCACTGCAGAAGAAGGCAAAAACTCCCGCAGTCCCTACCAATCCAACCATGGGATAAAAATTCCTTCCTGACCTGCAAATATGGTGATCAGTCGGACCTTGAGTGGAGAGGCAAGATCCTCTAGCCAGGAACTTCCGGGCTTTAGTCCCAGCACGAGCACTGGCGCACCCTGTTCAAAATCCACAGTCATGGCTGAACCCAGCACCCAATACTTATGAGGAAGGGAAAAGAAACCCTTGACAATTTTAGCGACAGGAAGGGAAACATTTCCTTCCTGGGCCCATGTGGAAACCAGCAAATCCCAGAAGCATAGGAAATAAACACTAACACATGCATCAGCTTGCTTAGAGTCCACTCCCACAATCCGCACTTTACTTGCTGGAGCAGTGGAAAGAACTAGCATTTATTATTGTGCTGAATCAATCCAGGAGCTGAATTCAATTATAAGACAACTGCAAGGGAACAAGCAGCAGTGAAAATCCTGTGCTTGTTTAACAACTCCTAACCATAGTTTTGGTCACAAGTTGTTTATTTTTTTTCATTCATAGATAGTGAAAACTCTCCAAATTAAAAAAGACACATTCATATATACAGTAGCAACTGGTCTAGTCCCCCAACAAAAACTTTTCTAATTACATCAGTAGCTGAACAGGATTATGAATTATTCACAACCTTGAAACGTACAGGTCCTTCATCAACAGGGCAGATACGATCCATACATAAATGCAGAGCCAGGTCAGGCCCAGATATTACCCAAATGCTTGCTACTTCTTGTGAAGCTCATTTCCATATGAAAACTGCACCTTTTGCAATATTTTTCCAGGATTCATTACTGATGTCTTAGTAATCAGGAAGCAGGACCAAAAAAGTGAATGGAGGATATTGATCTGTTTTTCAGCAGGGAAATATCTATTAATCTGCAAGCACTAATTGAAGCATTTGACAAGAATACAAGATTGCAAGAAGATTTATTAGCATTTCTCACCTCCTCCCCCGTGGTAAAAGTTTGAAGGCAATGGACCTGAAACTGACTGAATGGTTTAACCTGGTGGACTGACCCAATATTGAGACATTTCTGCCCATAAAACCATGTATTGACCTTAAGATTTGCCTGTGATTGCCTGTATCTAACAATCTGCTACTGGTTTGGGGAAGAAGATATTGAGAAAAATTAGCCAGGTAATTCCAAGGACATCTTAATTTTCTAGTCATTCTCTAGTAGTTCAGTTTTGTGCATAGGTGCACAATAAAGATGGTATTGAGAACTATGACTGACAATTGTCTCTGGTAATGGACAGAAGTAAAATGAAAAGTATTGGGTAAACTCCAGGAAGGGTGACTTTCAGTTCCGTGCTTTTATATAGAAAATAATAAAATTTGATACCTATTTTGTCCCTTTTCCCTTCAGTAAAGGATTGTTTTGGTTTATATCTCAAACCAAATTTGTATTTTTTGCTAAAAATGATCAAGTAAAGTTATTTTATTGCTTCTGCACTAAAATTAAGATGGACCCATTGATATTTTTACCCACTTCTTGTTTCTGCCAAGACAGTTCATAGAAGTCTAATCCATCTATTGTATCTCTGTTTTTATACATGGTTTGGTTCCTTCCTCTACCAGCCATTCCATAAGATAATAGTCATACTCATTCTTCCTTCACTGGTGTCTTCAAAAGTCAGATACCATCCTGTCAATCCTCAAATATACATGAGCATAGCCACTAAGGAAAAGTGAGAGATTTTTGTTCTCCAGTGACACCCATAAAATGATGACACTCAAAACTACACTTCGTTTTGATCTGTATATTCTGTTTACTCTGCTTTTCTCCCAATGCTAAGAAAATATGGAGTGGATTGAGTAAGCTGGCTAGGATTCAGCCTAAAAGAGAAACCAGGAATGAAATTGTTGAGCTTCAGAAAACATCTGCTTTAGTGGAGGTTGTGAGAACCTCTACTTCTGGGTGTCTGTGTGGCTTTCAGCAATGCATGGTGCAGTCTCAGTGTCAGGTTGGATCTAACATAGCTCCAGGAATCCCATGACAGAACCACATAGTGCCTGTTTTTCTTTACAGCTGGCCCACAAGCTGCTGCAATGATGTCTGATATGGACCTTTCCAAAATGATGGACAGCCTTTGTAGCTTCAAGGCCTGATTAATAGTCTCTAGTTGGGACTATCTTTGGAGAAGGACTGAAAGCTTCAGTGAACTGTGAATTCAGTGGCTTGCCTCCAAGTTGAACAATCTATTATGGCTATGTTACCCCAGTACTCTTCCCATGTACTCACTCCCTTTTAGCTTCTGAATGCAGCTTAAGGTGCTGGTGCTTGGATCTGCCTTCTCTGTGATGTAGTTTTTTTACAAGGTCTGCAAGACTGCCTGGTTTGTCTCAAGAATATATGCATAACCCCTCTTAACATGGTCTGAGTGTTTGACCCTTTGTATAGCTGGACACAAACTCCTTGAAGACCGTTTCAGGCTCAACATTAGGAAAAACTTCACAGTTAAAGTGTCCAAACTGTGGAATAAGCTTCCTCCAGAGGTGGTGCAAGTGCCTACCCTGAACATTTTCACAAGGAGACTGGACAGTCATGTTGCTGGGGTCACCTGACCCCAATTATCTTTCCTGCCTAGTGCAGGGGCCTAGACCCACTGAACTTCCAAGGTCCCTTCCTGCCCCTAACAATCTATGAATCTATGGACTACATAAGAAAGCTTAGCACCCTACAGTTTCATTATAGCAGTTTCATTTTAGCTTCATTTATCAATCAGCCAACAGCTTCATTCTCTGGACTTTTACCTCCAAAGTCAAGGGTTTTAGATACAGAGGTTCTGAGTTTGATCCTTATAGGTAGGCACTCCCTCCATATTTCAGGATCTGCTGAACTACCCAGCACGGACAAGCAAAAGAGGGAGCAGAATGACTGCTCACACAACTCTGATTTTGAGGTAGACATTCAGCTTGTTTTTTTCTTTACCTGAGCTGATTTGCTTGTCATAACTGGCTAAGCTGGAATACTGAAACCTCCAGTATTCTTACCCCTTATATCAAGATGAATCTAATCAGCATGCACACATTCCCCCTGGAAACACTTTCAGCTGCGGCCAAAAGCTGAATAATTATTTGTTTAGAATGCATCCAAGACTCCACTTGTTATGTCACTAATTGGACTTCCTGGAATCACAACTAAATAAGAGAGCAAAAGGTTTACTCTCCATTAAAAGTTATATCAACCCTTCTATTAAACCTGGCTGCCCTGATCTTAACTATCAGATTCTTTGCAGAGAATGGGTGTGGGGATAAGGGAGCGAGGTAAGGAAGTTTCTGGTCATTTGTTGGGCACACCGTGGGCTTTGTAGGATGGATTCCAAATACAGCCCACGTATTCAGAAGAGCAACACTGTGGCACTGTGTCAACTGTATGCAGCAGAGAGGCCTCTTATAAAAATATACAGTGCTGTTGTCTACAGTACTAGAGATTACTACCTAGGAGCAGAAAGCAGAGCAGCCTCACAGCTCCAGCAAAATCCTTCTTTTGCCCCCATCCCTATCTATGCCTGGGACAGTTGCCCCTGTCACCATGCCCTAGTTATGCCACTGATAGGAGCCATGTGTAGGAATATTCGGAGACAAAACAAGGACACATCTTTGCATGCAACTGAAACATGGTGCATTGCTAACTCCAGGCCAGAGTCAGTTGGTGCAGTTCCTCTGACATCAGTGTCTCTATCCAGCTGAAGTACTTGCGCATTAAAAAGCATAACATGGTAGGATGATTCAACAGAACATAGGGGGTCATATCTGCCAAGAAATATTGTTTCAAAGCCAAAAGTGATACTAGAGAATAGAGGTGTGTAAAGAGGGCCATATTCGATTCGGATTTGGATTTGGCCTGATTTGGGGGACAGTGATTCGATTAATTGATTTGGATCACTGACCCAATTCAATTTAGATGAATCTGAATATCAAGATTCGATGGTGATTCAGAGAATCAGCAATTCGAGCATAGACACAGCTTTAAATTTTTTTCTACATACCCTGAGGTACCAGGCATAGCTTGTGAACACTGAGATGGTGGGGCCGATGGAGCGTCCCACAGGAGCACAGGGGCATCTCCCACATGCTTGGTGGTTTGACTCAGAAGTGGACCAGAAGTACTTCTGGTCCACTTCTGGGTCCACTGCTGAGCATGTGGGGAACTCCCCCTGCACCCCCCAGCTCAGCAATTGGCCATAGGGGGACCTTGGGTGTCCCTCTGACCCAGGAGGCACCAGTTGCCAAGCGGGGGTGGCGGAGGGGCCCCATGCACTCTGCAGCAGACTTGGAAGTGGACCAGAACTGCTTCTGGTCCACTTCCAGGTCCACTGCCAAGTGTGCTGGGGAGCCCCCCCACACTCCCATGGGGTGCTCCATCCACCACACCATCTCAGCATTCATGAGCCACCTGGTACCTTGAGGTATGTAGAGCAAATATTTAAAGCTGTGTCTGTCCGAATCACTGAATCTCTCTAAAATTCTCTGAATCAATTCTGAGGGTTCTGATTCAATTAGTAGAGATTAAATGGTCTCCTCAATCGACTCAAATTTGGAGATTTGGCCACCAAATCAAGCCAAATCTCCACCAAATCGCATCAGTGACCAAAGCTTTGCACAGCCCGACTGGTGAACATAAGCAAAGAAGAGCAATGGAGAACTCCCTTGGCCTGGCCTTAACGCCACTTTTATTGGTCCTTGGACCAGATTGTTCTCCATCACCTACCATGCACCATATTTTAGTCTCTTCTTTCATCATTTGTTGCAAGGAGTTACCCTGATGGGAAAGTGAAGTTAACCCTTTGTTCACCAGAGATCTTTAGTGATTTTTTTTTTTGGAGGGACTGAGTGGAAGAATGCACTGTTTTACTTTAGAAAAAGCACCAGGAGATGAATTGCAGTTGAGAATCATTGACATGTAGCCCCTTAATCTTAAATTTTCTACCAGTGACATAGGTATTTGTGCTTCCCTCATTACTCTCAATTATTATTCTACTGGGACTTTGGTCAGGACCAAGACTCCATTAGGTTAGGTATTGTACAAATACAGAACAAAATGATTGCCAGTCCCTCTCACTGAGCTTACATTCTAAGTATAAGGTAGCGGATGGATTCAGACATACAGCTGAGGGAGTATGAGGAAAGAGTGAGATAATATTGCCCAGCTTGATGGGCAGCGTCTTTTTTGTCAATATTTTTGTTGTTATCAGAGCAAGGTAGAGTTTGGGGATGGATTTGGATGAGGATAATGCGAGTTTGGGGGTATTTGTGAGGAGCTTCTTTTAAGTGTGAAGGGCAGCATGGGTGAAAATGCACATCATTTGTAGCTGCATGTTTTCTATCTCCACCTGCAATGATGTGTGGTATCTGTAAGCCTAAATTCATCATAGATTGTGCACTACCAGGGTGGGTCAGTAGAAAGATTAGGTGAAAGCTCTTGAGCAGATCAGAATGCTACCATCTTACCTGAGGAAGAAAGTAGTTAGAGAGCTTGGAAGGACTGTCATCATTAAGTGGAAAAACAGAGGGCAGGAATCAGGTCCAGCTGGGGTACAGAGACCTACAGCAAGAATCAAGCAGCAATGGACAATCTCTTTGCACACAACTTCAAGTGCCTTTTAGCCAGCACTTTACCCAAAAAATCTCTGTTACCTCAGTCACTGCACCCAGCCACACATGCACCTTCTGCTGCACAATATTGTGGCCCTACATTGCAATAATATTGGGCTCCAGGGAAACCCAGGAGGCACGGTGGCTCACCTTTTATACCATCATTGCTTTATGCTTGTATTTTGAGTGATGGCCTGGTTTTTTTAGTTATCTGGTTCTATCAAGGACCGTGATTGTTTCTCTCTCATAACCTGAATGAATGGCAATGCTTCCCCTCACTAGTTTCAGTGAGGTTTCACTCCACCCTTCCACCTCTGTAACAGTACAAAGCATTCTGAGCATCGTGGTAATTCTCACCTTTTGTTCCAGCCATAGGTGTACTAGTTCCAGAGACTGTGGTATATCAGCTTTGTCTTTTAAGGGGCTTCCTTGCAACAAGTATAAATAAATCTCACGCATCACAAGGTTTTGACCCAGTCTCACCTCTCCTCACGATCACATCCTCAAGGCAACCTCGCAGGGTGGTTGACACACCAACAATTCTTTGTTTCCTTGGGCAGAATTCCTACAGTGGCGCTAAAACAGCCAATACTGACTGACATTCTCATCTTGGAAAACAGTTGAACACATTGACTATAGAAAATAGGTGGCACTTCCAGAGCTGCCCAAAGGAATCTGGGTAACCCATTAAGTTAATTAATTCCTATTAAAATTAATAGGACTTGACATTTGCTAAAATTAGCAGAAATGCATATATGTCTTCAGTGAGAGTCCAGTGAGATCTATGTCTCTGAAGTTACATTACAGCTGCTTATTGTTTCTCTCTCAAAATATTTCTTTTAAAAAAAGGCTTTTGGAGTAGACAAAGGTTTCCATCTTAATTCAGTTGCTCTGCTTGTTTTCCTATGTAAAACTATTTGGCTTTAGGTGAAGTTTTTCAGTTTTCTGAAATCATTTATTTTTAACCAGAAGCACAAACATGTTTACAGTAAATTTAAAACAAACAAACAAAATCCTATATAGATTTAGTTATATATATATAGAGGGTCTATATAGAGAAATGTTCAGCATTTAAACATTCATTTTAAAGTGAATTAGCATTTTGATCAGCTCATTAATGAGCACAAGTGGTCAGTGTAGCCCAGTATGTTGTTTCTTATGGCAGCAAGAATTGGAAGTTTCAGAGAAAGGGGCAACGGGGTGAAAAATAACGATCTGTGATAAGAAGTAGGAAGCAGAGTCTCCACCGGTCCTTTCTGGCCTTAAACTCTTATGTATCTATAACGGTGCTAGAAACCACTTAGTGAGTAGTTATGGAATCAGCCCTTGGCAAGGAGACCTAGTGGTTGGCTTCATGAATGGTACATGCCCCTGTTGGCTGGGGCGGGGGGGGCACAGCTATGGCAGGAGCGTGGGGGCAGTGGCAGGAGCCCGACAACAGTGAGTGGGGAGCTCCTGCAGACACTGCCAGCACTGTCAGCGGCAAGCAGGGTGGCGAGCTCCAGCCACAGGTCGGCGACCACCTGCAGGTGCTGCCAGCAGTGTCGATGGTGGCCAGGGTGATCATAGACCACCTGCAGATGCCACTGGCAGTGTCAGTGGCACCTTTTTGTAGGGGGTGCACTGCCACGCACACAGGGTGCATGTGCACCCACTGCATCACCCCTGGTTGGCTGATATGTAGGTAGCAGGGAGTTAAATTTTTGTATGCTATCCTATGGAATCCCAAGGATATGGGCAAGCCCAAAAATACAAAATGAAGACACTAAAGAAGTAAATATTGAGGGGATTTGTATGGACTGAGAATTTCCTTTGTTGATCTAAGCCTTGCAAGCTTGAAGCAGAAACTGCCACTGCTGTAGCGCAACTAAATTATAAGTATATTCAGCTTCTGGAAAGCTAGTTATATCAGATGCTCTGGTATTTGGAGAGGTGCTTTTCAGTGATAATGTGTTCAGCAGGCAAGGAACATTCTTCTTAACTCAAAAGTTTGCATTTCAAAAATAAATAAGTAAATAAAACAAACTTCTGGTTCCAATTTTCCAGCTGGAGCTGGTGACTGACTTTAATGTTTCTGATTTACAAATAGATGGAAGCAATCAGAAATCTGGGACCTTGTAGCAGGTCGATCTTTATGGCACCTTCCATAAAGGAGCTTTTCAAAAAGAGGAATTGCTTTATTTCTCCCCAAAGAAAAAGTTATTTAGCTGAATCCTACGTGGCCTCCTAGCTGCCAGCTTCATCATTCCTTTTGGACTTACGTTTTGCCCAAAGAAAGTGCTCAAAGCAGTACACAGCTGCTTGTAGGATTAGGAGGTACTTTGCTTCTAAGATTGCAATGGGATTTGATAACAGTCTTCAAATACCTAAAAGGTGATTATAAAAAGGAGGGAGACAGGCTTTTCTATGTAGCTATAGGGAACAGGACTAGAAGCAATGGACTCAAGCTGCAGCAAAGGAAATTTAAGTTTGCAATTAGGAAGAACTTTCTGACTATGAGGATAAGCATTGGGACAGGCTACCCAGAGAAGCTGTAAAATATCCATCTCTAGAAATTGTCAGGGTGAGATTTCTACAAGCAGTGACCTGGGATGGTTTAGCCAGGGATGGTTCTGCTTTGAGTAGGGGTGGGGCTGGACTAGATGACCACATGAGGTCCCTTCCAGCTCTACTTTCCTATGATCCTAAGATGAGGGAGCCCTATTTTCTGAGTCTATGCAAGTTATCTCCTGGTTTCCAATGGAAAACGAGTCATCTAATGTTAATAATAGGTAGTACTTTCTCCAGGGATGCTGAGGTTGCCTGCAACCACCCAGGAAATTGTCACTAATCTGTATGCAACTGCCCATCCAGCTGGCATGGTGCAGACCGCTCCAAAAATATGATCTGTCAGCAAAAGGTATGAAGTAACTACCTTATGATATTATCCACATGTTCCTTTCCCCCAACCCTTTAATAGGAAAAAGAAGGAGGACAATTAATTTCCTGTGAGCTGTTAGAGGGCCACTCATCTGTGGTATGTTAACCAATGGACAAAATAGTTAAGTCATCTTTCAGAAATCTAGTCACTGATAGGACTGGTTAAAAATAAGCAATATAAGCATAATACCTATGTTCTGTTTGTTTGTAAAGCACTTTGGGGTTTTTGGACAGAAATTGAAGGGAAAGGGCAAATGTGATTGGCATGAATGATACTAAGCTTAAAAATGCAATATGGCGAGAGAAAAAAGGCACTTAAATAATATTGGCTAGGGTAGCACCATGAACCACTTTGATTCCCTCTACTGAGATGGGTAAGATCCTTCAGGATCTGTTGGATTCTTTGGCTTTTGTGAACATTTCTGAAGCTCTAATCAGGAAATCTTCCATTGTGATATACAAGATTTCACCATGTTAGTGGCCTCAAGCACTGGAGCAGAGGAGGAAGTCTCAGCTCTGGCAGGTGCTAGATGAAGGAGCTTAGGGCAGCATCTATACAGTTTATCTTGGCCTCAGCAAGGTTGCTTAATGGAAGAGGGGGACTGAGATAGGAGGATGGGAAGAAGTTGGCAGTCCAAATGCAGGAGTGTCTAAGAGAGATTCTGAAGGAGATTTTAAGAAAACTAGGACTGCTGATGACCTGGCCTCCTAATACCACAAAGTAACATGTAGTATCCTATGAGACACAGGTATGTGAAATGGTACCTTAGAAGTCATGACTCTGAACCACAGCACTCACCCCCACACCCCCTCCAAGAATGAATCCAACACTGATGTAACATACAGAAGTGGAGAATAATTACTGGGCGAGATTGGGACAGAGCCAGGGTCCTGGAGATGAGTGATTCTACATGCTATCACCTGTCCTATGAATATAACCATGAACTGTATCCCCAACTCCAGGCTTCCTTAGCTACTTACAAATATCTAAGAAGGTTGTTCTAGACCAATACTAAGCGAATGGTCAAACTGCCCACTTAAAATAAGAAAGAAGGCTAAGTGCCCAATATGATTTATTTTAGCTGGTAATCGACATCAAGCATTCTGATTCACAAAGAGATGGACTTGTCAGATATAGGACACATTTCCAGTAGCCTCAGTTTGTGTCAAGGATCCTTCAACAGCTTTCTGAAAGAGGGGGAAATCCTGGCCTCAGTAAAGTAAGTATGAATTTTCTTATCAAATTGAATGGGGTCAGAATTTCACTTCAGAAACCCAGGTGCATTTTAAGATGAATATACAGTGCAGATGAGATGAGACTATTATTACTACTTAGATTAGAAAAGCACCTATGTCCCAGTCTAAGATCGGGGCCCAGTGATCCCTGTAATGTACAGAAACTGAATGAGAAACAGTCCCTGCCCCTGTGGTTCTTACGGATCTCTTGTTACAATCAGGAAAGAGTTCAATATAAAGCATAGGGTTTTTCCTTTTACCATTGCTTCTCAGATGGATGTTTGTTAAAAAAAAAAAAAAAAAGGCAGGGTGGGGGGTGGTATTGAGACTTGCATTTCAGAGACTGAAGTGGGTTTGTTTTTCCTTTGGGCCATAGCGGTTATTATTCCCGGTCCATCCTGCCAAACAGCTTACTTAGAAACACACTGAAAGAATTTTATTGTGGGCCAGACTCATCTTTCATATTAATAACTTCAAGGTCAGAAACTGGAGCAGTCTGAGTGAAGCTTTTCTCCTGGAAGCATGGCATGATGGGATAGCTACTGCTCAGAGAACCATGGCCCTGAAAAAATTGCCCTCCCCCCATATGCTGCAACAAGACCCTTTTCTTTTCTGAGGATTTTCCACTGGGGATTAGGAAGATGATAATTTCTTTCTCCAACAACACTTTCATAGATAAGTATTGAGAGATTTCCTGGACACTTTGTGGATAAGCCAATCAAGTGTGAAGCCTTCAGCTATTATTATTACTATATTATTAATAAATTAAAATATTACTAATAGCTGGCCAGGAAATGCATTTTTTTTCTGTGGAGAAAGAATTTTTTTCAGGGAAAAATATACCATTTGACTTTGCCTGGTGTTCTGTTCTCTAATTTTTGCTAGTTGGAAAATTGGAACAAAATGTGAAGAGTGTTTTTTTTCTCCACTTGTTCACACTTTGTATCTGTTTTCCAACTAGGAAAAAATGGGAAATGGACAAAAAGTACCAGAAAAATGTACTTTCAGTCCTTGCATCTTTTTTTCGGGATGGAAAACAAGAAGAAAATGTTGGAAGTGCTCCATTCAGAAAGGAAGTGATACGGAGCCTTTGTCTGTACGCTCAAGTGCTGCTTTAAGATAATGCTGGAGTAAAAGTGCTAGTAAGTTCCATTAGTTTGAAAACAGTGATGCTGGGAGAAGGCAAATACAAAACACCTTTGTAATGATATAAGTGTATTCACATTAGGAATAGTATCAATATCATGATTTCAGTATGAAATCACAGTAAAATATTTATTACACCCATACAAAAAATTGTGTATAGGCCAGACCTTATTTTCTTAGAGAAAGGCACACTTTTGTTTTTAAATAAATAAATGAATTTATGATTTTAAATGAATAAGTGTGTTGCTTTCTCTCATTATCACCTCTTATAAAAATCTCCACTTCTCTCTCTCTCTGGTCTCACAGGCACTGAGGGTCTATAAATTTCTTAACTAAAGCGTTCCAACTCCTCCTATCTTGAGCTATCTCCATCCAACTTGTTGCAATTTCGCCTGTCCCTGCCAGACCAGTTTTTATATTATCTTCCCCTCATTGCTTTTGTCTATCTTGTGGTCTTTTACCCTTTACCTCAGCGTCCCAAATCTGTCTCACATGCCTTCTCTCACCAGTTCTCACAAACGCCCTGCCCATTTAATTCTCTGCACTTTTATCATGCTCAAAAAATTAGGTCTTCTGTAAAGGTGCACAAGCTCTTGACTGTAACTTCTACTCCATAATGTTTTCCTGTACTGCACCAAATATTTTCCTTAACACTTTGTTTTCAAACACTTGCAGCCTTTTTCCATTTGCTTTTGTCAACATCCAAGATTCATATCTGCATAAAAGGATAGGTCGAACAATTGTACTATAATGCTGGATTTTAAGGTTCCTGGAGATTTTCCTTGATGCCATTGTTTTGTTCATACTCAACAGGCATACATCAGCACTGTAAATTCTTGCCTTGATTTCTTCAAATATTTGTTTATTGTTAGTTATTACTGTTCCTAAATATTTAAATATCCCTGCCCTTTTCACATTGTCATTCCCTAATTTTTTTTTCTTGTGATCTTGAGATTTATTTCTGGATGTGATCATGTATATGGTCTTGCTGACACTTCTAGTAAGCCCAGCCTCTTTGGCATTTGACTCTATCATCTTTGTATTATTTTGTACCATTTCCATTTCCTCTCCTATTAGACAGATATGGTGTAGCCTGTTCAGCTGCAACCTTTCTCCTTCTTTTATGAGAGCTCTTGTACCCTTCTCAAGCATCCAGTTGAAAAGCATCAATAGCAGTGCATCCCCTTGTTTGAGCCTGCTATTGATTTAGAAATAATAAGGCACCAGGGATAGGCAGTCTTCCAGCTAAATGCCTTAACTTCAGATTAAAAGCATTAAAGAACCATCTTAACAAGATGACTAAAAAGATTGGAGAGAGGAAAGAATGCCCAAACAATGGAAGCAGGAAATAACATGCCCAATTTACAAGAACAGTGATCAAAGTGAGTATAATAACTAATGGGGTAACTCTTTCCTGTACACAACCTACAAAGTTTTTTCTCAATTGTTGCTAAACCAGTTTGCTCCCATAGGCACAAGAAATTGTGGGAGATTACTTGTGTGGGATCAGGAAAGACAGATCAACTTGAATTTTCAGTTAGATTATTGCTAGAAAATAAATAGAAAGTTGTGAAAAATGTACACCATAAAAACTTACGATAGTATTAGAAGAGAATCACTATGGTCAATAATGGTGGGGTTGGAATTCCTAAAAAAACCCAACAGGTATGCCTTACTAAAAGGTGCATTGAAGGACCAAAGAGTTATGGAAAAATTGAGGGAATACCATCACACCCAATGGAAAACTCCACTTTCCTATGGGGAAAAAATAGTATCTTCCCAAAATTTCAAAATTAAAAAAAACCTTTAAAATACTAAAGATGTGGACTTTTTGGAAAACAACAGACACTTTATGGAAAATTAGATTTTCCTACAAAAATAAAATCTATTTCCACTACATTTCATTTTTGTTGAATTGTTTTAAGCAGCTCTATCATTATTTTTGTATTGTAGTAACATCTACTGCCAGGGGTCTATACTGTGGGCAAGCGCAGTCGGACTCCCTTTTGATGCCTGCTCGACTCAAAGTTTGAAACTGCCTAGAGAGACAGCTTCATTTCCACTGAGGAAGAGCTAAGGAAGTCAGTTGACTTCATGGCTCATTATCTACTTTATTCCTGCTAATCTCTTCACTCCATAGGCTTTAATAGTTCTTGATTTCTCTCTAACTGAGCTAGCCTTTCGTTTATAATTAGCCTGTCTGTTATCTACTCCTGGTAATGCTTTCCCCCATACCCCAGCCTGCCTAATAAACATATGCTACTATCCAGGAACCTGTAATGGGTGGTTTTGTTCCTAGGGGATTCAATCCCTGAACAAATCAGAGACAGGGAGGGGAGGAGAAGGACTAGGCTGAGCTGTATAGTGGTGCAGAGGTTAGAGACAGTAGGGAGTTGCAAAAGTGAGCAAAAAAGTAAGTTTCTGCAATGACCTTTTCCTAGGTTTTTACTTGGAGCAGATGATGGAGGCTGTGGAAGCCTAAGCCCATGGTGCAGGGCAGCATAAAGCCCAGGCATGGACAGATACAGGAGTGTCTCCCCAGATAGGGGTTAGCAGAGCCATCCCTAGGGGGCACGAATTGGGGTGACTGCCTTGGGCTCCGCACTTTGGGGGCCCTGAGGAGCAGGGTGGAGCAGTGGCAGTGAGGAGCTGGGCAGAGCGGTAGCTCCACCTGCAGCTGCTCAGTCCCCCCAGTGTCACTGCCATTGTGGTGGCAGCTTCTTCAAGTCTGGGGCCATGGGACCAGAGTGGGGACTGGGCCCCCCATGGGCTGATGTGTCCTGGGCCCCACACCCTGCTTGGGTCAGCTCTGGGGGTCAGTCTCCCAAGGTAGGGGTGCTGCAGGTGGCTGAAACAAATCCTGCCATGACCCCAACTGTTTGTTTCTGTATGCTGAGGCTGGAGAGCAGTTGAGGCCAGCTATGGGCATGTTGAGTTGGGGCAGTAGGGAGGGGAAGGGAGGTAGCTACAGCTTTGCCCCTACCTTCCCAAGGTCAAGGACTAAGAGTGTCCAGGGCAATTGTTTGGGAAGAGTTCTGAGGAGAATGGGATTCCAGGGGCTGTGAGGACTAGATGGGGGTCCCAGGATACCATGGAGCTTGGGGCTGAGGGAGCTAGTGGGGGCTGTGGGAATGAAATGGGATGAAAGGGGTTGAGGGAGTGAGGGATTGTGAGTGGGGGAAGATTTGGGGGTGTGAGGGGCTATAGTTTGAATGTGCAAAGGGACAGGGGAGAGCTCAGTGGTATGTGAGGGTCATGGTGACATATCAAGAAACTGAGACATGATGGTGACAAGGCTGCACAGGGTATAATGGGTTCATGGGAGTAGTGAGGGGGCGGCATAGGGCTCAGTGGGACATGGGAGTGATGGTTGGCTCTGATGTGGCTTGAGGCACAATGAGGTGGAGCTGAGCATGGAGGATATGAGGCATACAGGGGACAGAGTAGAGCCAGGAGGCATCTGAGGTGAGGGGCAGAGTGGATCCATGGTAGAATGTCTGAGAGACCCATGTGTTGGGGTGGGAGGAGCAGTTTTGTCTAGCTGGGCTGGGGGTAACAGCTGTATTCCTCTGGCACCAGGTGTATGCCTCACCCTGGAACTGGCAGTCAGCCCTTCCCAAACTCAGTTATATTTGTTTTTGCTTGGATATTAAGCAGAATAATATAGCCCTAGGCCCCTAGCATATTAGTGAAAGTTCTTTTTTAATTAGAGAAAAATATCTGTTGCATAATGTGATGATGCACCACACCATCTTCACTCCCCTTTTAAAAATCCTAGATCTGTCCCTGTCTACTGCCTGTGGACTAGGCCTGTGCAAGGAGGTAGCTTCAAAGATTTCATAGATTTCATAGACATTAGAACTGGAAGGGACCTCGGAAGATCATCGAGTCCAGCCCCCTGCCCAAAGGGCAGGAAGTCAGCTGGG
>NW_017728924.1:11467068-11508919 GCF_001723895.1 Crocodylus porosus | reverse complement strand
GCTGGTGTCAGCCAGCAGGAGGGTGAGTTCCTCCTGCTTGTTGCCCATACTACGAGCGTTTGTGTAGAGGCATTTGAGGCCTCCTGTGGGTGTGTGTACTGAACCCCTAGTCCCAGTGTTACCCTGGCCCCTCTCTCTTACCTGTTTATTTGCTTCGCTCATTGGGCTGGGCTGTAGTTGTGGGTGCTGTTTGGTCTGGCAGTCTGATGTTTCCTCCGCCCTCATCTTCCCCTTCCCCCGACGAGCCTAGTTTAAAGCCCACTGGAGGCGGTCCGCCAACGTAGAAGAGAACACACGCTTACCTTTAGGGGAAAGGTGGAGCCCGTCCCATCCCAGCATGTCTCTTGCTATGATGTGTCGGTCATGGCTGAGGAAGCCAAAGCCATCCTCGAAGCACCATTCCTGTACCCACTAGTTGGTCTCCGTGATGCACGTTTCATGCCGTCTGCCTCGTCCACTCACTGGCAGGATAGAAGAGAAAACCACCTGTGTGCCCATCTCCTTCAGCATGCACCCCAGAGCGTGGTAGTCCTCCATCAGGCAATCAGGGCTCCTCCTGGCCACATCGTTAGTGCCCACATGGACTAGGACCATGGGGTAATAATTGGTGGGCTGGATTACGGTCTGGAGCATCCCTTTCACGTCCTGAATCCTCACTCCAAGTAGGTAGTATACTTCGCGTGCCGAGGAGTCCCAGCAACAGATGGGGCCCTCCGTACCTCTCAGGATGGAGTCACCAATGACAATCACGCGACGCTTCTTCCTCCTGGCCTTCTTGCCTCCTTCAGCTTGCACGGGACGCAGTGAGCGTGGAGTTGCCTCCTCCCCAGTTTCGTTCTCTCCTTCCTCCTCCTCCGGGGCTGCCAGGGCTTCGTACCTGTTCTCCAGCCGGACTGGAGGAACTGGTGCTGCCATGTTTCGAGCAGCCCTGGCACGGGAGGTGACCATCTGCCACTTAGCAGTGGAGGGCTCATCTTGAGGTGCATCCTTCTTGGTCATACAACCCTGCAGGGAAAGAAAATATCTGTCAATTTCCTCCTCTGCCTCCCTGATTCCCCTCAGCCTTCTAACCTCCTAGGTTTCAAGAATATTGGTGCAGGAGTTTGGTGCAGTTGCCCCCAAGCCCCTGAATCTATCTCATAAAGTTTATTGTCCTACAAGAGGTAAGGCGCTGCTGGACCTGGTACTGGCCAAAGGGGATGATGTAATCAGTGACCTGAGAATTGAAGGGAAGCTGGGTCACAGCAACCACGAGTTGATCACTTTCACTATCCATCGCAAAGCTGGCAAGTCAGCCAGCAATGCAGTAGGAAAGTCGACTTTCATAAGCTCAGGAGGATTGTTCTTGAGGCCCTGAGAGGCCATGATTTCACAGGGAGGGGAGCTCATGAAGAGTGGTTGCTCCTTAAGGAAACAATCCTAGAAGCACAAGGGAAGTCCATCCCAACCCATATGAAAGGCGGTAAAAGGGCTCAACTACCCCCCTGGCTCAACAGATAACTCATGGACCTCCTACATCTAAAAGAGAGGCTTATAGAGGAGGGCAGACAGGAAACACCACTAAGGAGGAGTATTCTGCATTGGTCCACACCTGCAGGGTATGAACCAGGAAAGCCAAGGCTGCAACTGAACTCCAACTGACTACACAAATCAAGGACAATAAAAAGTCCTTCAGATATTTGGGGAGTTGAAAGAAAAACAAGAGCAACATTGGACTCTTGCTAAACCAGCTGGGGCAGATGACTACCAACACCCAGGAAAAAGCCAGTCTGCTTAATGATTATTTTGTATCGGTTTTTCACCAGCCCAAAGGGACCACACTGCCTAACATGATGCAGGATGAGGGTGAATATATGCCTGCCATTGGCATGGATCTTGTGAGGGAGCATTTTGAGAAGTTGGGCCCCCACAAACCTGGTCTGGATCAACTGTACCCAAGAGTGCTAAAGAAACTGGAAAACATCATAGCACAGCCACTAGCAAGGATGTTTGAAAACTCGTGGTGGTAGGGCAAAGTACCTGAAGATTGGAAGAGGGCCAACTGGGTGCTCATCTTCAAGAAAGAGAGAAAATAAGACCCAGGATGACACCAAACTTTGGGGAAGAGTGTCCACACTTGAGGATAGGCTGGTGATCCAGGCCAACCTCAATAGGCTTCCAAGATGGGCAAATGAAAACCTGATGGCATTCAATACAAAGAAATGCAAGGTATTCCACCTTGGGGAAATAAAAACCCGCATCACACTTAAGCTTGGCAATGCTACACTCACTAGCACCATGACCAAAAGAGACCTGGGGGTCACAACTGACCACAAGAGGAACATGAGCCACCAATGCGATACTGCAGCTGGCAAAGCAAACAAAACTCTGGCTTGTATCTACTGATGCATCTCAAGCAAAACCCAAGATGTCATTCCCCCACTGTACTTGGCCTTGGTGAGGCCACAGCTGGAGTACTGCATCCAATTCCGGGCTCCACAATTCAAGAAGGATGCGAAGAAGCTTGAAAGAGTCCAGAGGAAAGTCACGTGCATGATCAGAGGGCAAGAGAATAGGCCTTATGATGAGAGGCTGAGAGCCATGGGACTCTTCAGCCTGGGAAAACTCAGGCTCAGGGGTGACCTGGTGGCAGCCTATAAGTATATAAGAGGTGTGCATCAGGATCTGGGGGAATGCCTGTTCACCAGAGCACCCCAGGGGATGACAAGGTCCAACAGTCAAAAACTCTTCCAAGACTGTTTTAGGCTGGACATAAGGAAAAACTTCTTTATGGTCTGAGCCCCAAGGCCTGGAATAGACTCCCTCCAGAGGTGCTGCAGGCTCCTACTCCAGACTCTTTCAAGAAGCATTTGGACATTTATCTTGCTGAGATCCTTTGACCCTAGCTGGCTTCTTGCCCCTGGGGCAGGGGCCTGGACCTGACGATCTTCTGAGGTCCCTTCCAGCCCCAATGTGTATGAAATCTATGTAATCTATGAAAATCTGATAGTTGAATCCATATCTTCTGAGTCCCAGGACACAGCCTTAGCAGTAATGTTTCCCAACTGCTTTTCTTTCATTCTGTCTTGCTGGACCTAGAAGTAAAATCAGGTTTTCGAGAACCTAGTCCTCTGCTCCATGAGGCTGACATGAGGACTTGTCTCTTCCTACAACCTGCAGAGTGTCCATGGGAGCTCTGAGAAGGGCTAACTACCCATGACTTCATCTGGGCAAGACCCTGCCCCTGGAAGACATGGACCAAACTTGATTTTTTGTTACAGTTGTAAATCCAATATGGCATGATCAAGCTTAGTGCTATTACTGGCAAGCTGCACTGCTGTGACTTAAGAGTTGTTTTGCTTTATGTTGTGGTAGGCTAAGAATAGAGACATAGTTAGCAGAGTTAGCTTGAAGTCCAAATGTATCCACATCTAAATAATCATTTTGCAGTGGATCTTGTATCTGAGTGGGGAAAATAAATGTTAAGTGAAGTCTGTCCCGTGCAACTAGCGTCTTGGAACAAAATTCAAACACTTTCACTTCTCAACGTAAGTCATCACTGATCAATTGGTGAAGATACCTGAGAGCAACAATCTGAGAGACGTTCTAGTGTGTCAACACCCACCCACCCTACAGAAACAGAAGGAAGTGCTCTCTTCCACTTCCATTGTGAATTGAGAACTCGGCCTCAAACCTTCTGTGGAAGAAAAGAAAATCCAGGAGAAGACAGTTAGAATGATTGGTAACTGGAGAGACAAACTGTAGGGCTGATAAAGCAGACGAGCAACCTCCACGGACAGATGGGTGCATGGGGAAGGTCAGTGAATTAACCTGATTGACAACTGATGCGGTGATTCACTGCTGAGACTGAAGCCAAGAATGTTCATGTCTGCTGAAAATTTATAACAAGAGGCTGAAATCCCATACTTCTGTGGGATATTCTATGCACCCCACCATCACAGCATTCAAAAGCTCCCTGGTACCTAAAGGTATGTAGAAAAACCATTTAAAGCTGTGTCTATGTCCAAATTGCCGAATCTTTCCAAATCTCTCCAAATCAATTCAGAGGGTTCCAATTCGATTCAGAGGGATTAAGGGGTCCTCTGGTACTATTTGGATTTGGAGATTCGGCTACAAATCAGGCCAAATCTCCACTGAATTGAATCAGGAACTGAAGCTTCACACAGCCCTATTATTTAGTTAATAGCTGGAGGAAGTGGGGTGACAGTTCTTGATCTTTACAGAAGGTCAGACCTGGTGATTTCATGGTCCCTTTTGGCCTTAAAGTTATTAGGTGGTGGGAAGAACCACCATGCACAATTCTGTTTCAGAAGTGTGTATGCTGTTCAGACATTCTACAAACAGATAAAATGGATTAAATCCACGTGACTGTGCATAGCGCAGGTGAATGTATAATTGAAAACCAGCACATGGTTGACAGGCATCTAATCAGGAACCAGAAGCCCTGCCATAAGGCTCTGAAATGGACAAACACCACATGAACAGAAACGGTCTAATCAGCGAAGTGCTTGGCCCTAGCTGCTAGTGTTTGTTTTGTCTGACTTTCCTCCAACCCCACAGATGCAAATTAAGTCTAAATAAGTGGGCAGAAGGAGCAAGTGCCTGAAGTGTTGCTGCACTTGTCCTTTGTAATGATCTGTCTTACTGAGAGACTTTTTCTTACCTTGATGTGTTCAGTTAGGCCTCCCACTCAGAGTACTGTTGTTAGGCAGCCTGTTTGTTTTACATGCTGGCCTAATTCACAGAAGCACAGAGAGGTCTGTACATTATGCAGTTTTATAAGACTCTCCACAGGAAGCTATATGTGCCAGTTGGACAATCGGGAAAAAACCGAAAGTCCATGCCAAATGCTAAGCTAAGTGCTGAAGCACCACACAAAGACCAATTACAAAGCATTTCACTGGTCTCTCTTACTTTCCTATTACTTTGAGAAAGTTGCTTGACTCCATAACCCGCAACATAACTAACCCTGCTGCATCCTGAACCTTTACATCATAACCTGTAGAACACATAAGGAACTGACCTTGATAGGCAGATTTTCTGTTCCGATGCATAAATCATAAGCAGGTACCAACATCTAGCATGTAGCAGGAATAAGCTGGTGTTCAGCTCCCAGACACGCCATTGACTTAGGGATTGTTTGTTTAAAGTTTAAACAAAGAATTATACTGCAGCAAATACAAGGCAGGCAGGCAGGACACTTTCTTGTTTAGTTTCTTGCTACAACTACGTAGCTCAGGCTTCAACAGAACTTATTGCAAGATCTGAATATAAAGACTTTGTTCAAAGAAAAAAATCACAAAGGATGAACAGCTCCTGGCCTGCAGGAAATATTGCTTCGATGTTCTAATTTGGAATGAAGTTTTAAGGGCATTCCAAAGTTTCCCACAGAAAAGGGGATTTTGGGTTCTAGTCAAGTCTAACCATGATACTGATTCAGCTCTGGCTCAAGATTTAGTCTTTTGATCCCTGCTCCATGAGCTTCAGGGGCTGCTTGTTAGCTCCATGGCTTTGGACATCTGGGGTCAAATCTATATTTGTGTATAATCCTCCCCAAATTTCTGTTGCACCAATGAGAGATGAGGGCTCTACTCCCAGATCTGCCATTTATGATGGAATATCTTAGATGGGCCTATATAGTATAAAGCATCACTGTACTAACACATTTTATGTCTGCTCCACAAATGCCTGCTCCCAAACCTAAAACAGCATGACTGCATTAGCATAGCTACACTTATTCCAGGAAAAGAGCCTGTAAGTATTGCACAACTCAGCACAACATTGCTTTGCATCACGTACATGTGTATAGAAGTATACAGCCAGACCATTAATATTCCCATAGTTCTGTTTTCCCATCTGCAGAATTGGGATATTTTTGCCATTCCTGGGTACCTTTACAGAGCACATCTTGATCCTGGCACAAGGGTGCTTAGAAAAAGTTCTGCATTTTTTAGTTTACAAAAATGTGCATGTTCCAAATGTGCAGCGCCATACCTAGTCTTGCAATTTTGGGGTCAGGCATGTTCCCTCTGGGCCTGCCTGACCCCAGAATTGCAAGGCAAGGTATTTCCATGTTGCTACTGGGTCATTCCATATCCATTCACTGGAAAAAGTTTCTTATGAGCTTTAGACTGGATGGTGGTTATATGACTTCCATTTGGTTCCTGTTTTTCAAATTGGGACAATTATAATCAATTATTTTATTCTATACAGGTTTTCATATACTGTCTTCATGATCACAGGTGTGAGTGTCTTCCTATAGTGCATTAAGTAATCTATGTGTAAATCCAGTACATTTTATTAGACCAGCTCAAATAGTTGGTCTAATAAAAGATACTGGATTTACCCAAAGAACCTTGTTTGCTTATGTCCTTAGACAAACACAGCTAAAACCTACACCCCTTAAGTAATTTATAACACTTATGATTACACAAGCATGTTTGGAAGATTAATTAGCTAAGGTTTGGAAAGCTCTATTGTGAATGCTAAAAAGTATTTCTGTTGAAAGTTGTATCCTGTATCCCTGAGTACGTCTGTAAATATACCTTAATTGGATAAATTCTCTCTCCAGTGAGATCCAGCCTAGAGATTTTATAGCTTTCATAGACATTAGGGCTGGAAGGGACTTTGTGAGATCAACAGCTGCAGCTCCCTGCCCAAGGGGCAGGAAGTCACCTTGGGTCAGATCACCCCAGCAGGATAAGCATCCAGGCATTTCTTAAAGGAATCCAGAGTAGGTGCTTGCACCACTTCTGGAGGAAATGTATTCCAGACTCTTGGAGACTTGGACAGTAAAGAAGTTTTTCCTTATGTCCAGTCTAAAATGGTCTTTCAGCAGTTTGTGACCGTTAGACCTTGTCTTCCCTTGGGGTGTCTTGGTGAACAGACATTCTCCCAGTTTCTGATGCACACTCCTTATATACTTATAGGTTGCCACTAAGTCACCCCTGAGCCTTCGCTTCTCCAGGTTGAAAAGTCCCATGCCTGTCAGCCTCTCCTTATAAGGCCTGTTTTCTTGACCTCTGATCATGCGCGCATCTCTCCTCTGGACTCTCTCGAGCTTCTCCGCATCCTTTCTAAAGTGTGGAGCTCGGAATTGGATGCAGTACTCCAGCTGTGGCCTCACCAAAGCCAAGAAAAGCAGGAGGATGAATTCTTGGGTCTTGCTTGAGATGCATCCGTAGATACAACCCAGAGTTTTATTTGCTTTGCTGGCTGCAGCATCACATTGGTAGCTCATGTTCATCTTGTGGTCAGTCATGACCCCCAAATCTCTTTCAGTCATGGTGCTAGTGAGTGTAGCACTGCTGAGCCTATAAGTATGATGTGAGTTATTTCTCCTGAGATGGAGCACTTTGCATTTCTCCTTGTTGAGTGTCATCAGGCTTTTATCCTCCTTGTAAGCCTGTCCAGGACAGCCTGAACTGCTAGCCTATCCTCTAGTGACAGCACTTCCCCATAACTTGATGTCATCCGTGAACTTAGCCAGTGCACTTTTGACACCCAAATCCAGATCATTTGTGAATATATTAAAGAGTACTGGTCCAAGTACTGAGCCCTGGGGGATGCCCCTGGTCACCATACACCATGTTGACTTTGTTTCATCAACTATTACTCTCTAGGTCTGACCACAGAGCCAGTCCCCCAGCCATCGGACTGTAAATCTGTCAAGGCTGCAGTTCCCCAATTTTACCATGAGGATATCAGGGGAGACCAAGTCAAAGTTTTTTTTTAAATCTAAATATAAGACATGGACTATATGGATTATAGATAAGCACAAGAAGGACATCAGCCCACCAACAGTTAGCACCGACCTAGTGAAGTGGCACTTGGAGGGACTGGACATGTTCAATCAGCATGCCCAGATGCTCTTCATCAAAGGGTGCTGAAGGAATTGGCCAGTGTCAAGGGTGAACCACAGGCATGACTGTTTGAGCACTCATGGCACTCAGGACAGGTCCCAGAGGACTGGAAAAGGGTCAATGTGGTTCCTATTTTCAAGAAGGGGAGAAAAGAGGATCTGGGTAACTATAGGCCAGTTAGTCTCACCTCTATCCTCAGGAAAACCTTTGAAAAAATTATTAAGGACCATATTTGTGGGAGTCCAGTGGGAAAAATAATGCTGAAGGGCAACCAGCATGGATTCATAGTAGGTAGATCTTGCCTGACTAACCTTTTTTCTTTTTATGATCAGGTTACCAAATGCTTAGATGAAGGAATCAAAGTAGATGTCACTTACTTGGATTTCAAAAAGGCCTTCAATGCTGTGTCTCATCCCATTCTTATAAATAAACTAAGTGGCTGTGTTGTAGATGATTACACAGTCAAGTGGGTGGCAAATTGGCTCATGGGATGCACCCAGAGGGTAGTGGTGGATGGGTCCATATCTACCTGGAAAGATGTGGGCAGTGGAGTCCCCCAAGGTTTGGTCCTTGGAACAATGCTGTTCAATAGTAACTTAGATGAGGGCATGGAGAGCACTCTGTCCAAATTCACAGATCACACCAAATTATGGGGCAGAGTAAACACACTGGGGGGCAGGGAACAGATTCAGGTGGATTTCGACAGGTTGAAAAATTGGGCAGAAAAGAATAGGATGAAGTTTAACAAAGATAAGTGCAAAGTGCTGCACCTAGGGAGAAAGAATCAAGCAACACAATTACAGCCTGGAGAATGACTTTTTAAGCAGCACAGCAGCAGAAAAGGAGTCAAGATGAACATGAGTCGTCAATGTGACAAAACAATAGGTAAAGCTTACGTCACTCTGTCATGCGTTAGCAGGTGCATCACAAGCAGATCTAAGGAGGTGATACGTCTCCTCTATGGGGAACTGGTGAGATTGCAACTGGAGTACTGCATCCAGTTTTGGGTGCCGCACTTCAAGAGGGATGTGGCTAACCTTGAGAAGATCCAGAGGAGGGCCACTTGTATCATTAAGGGCCTGCAGGTATGGTCCTACAAGGAGAGAATGAGAAGCTGCAAGAGAAGGTTGAGAGGTGATCTTGTGGCCATCTATAAATTAATTTGGGGGGGAGGGGGGCAGCAAGGAATAAGAGATACTCTGTTTAATAGAGCGCCCTTACGGTAACTAGAAAAAATGGCCACAAACTGACAGAGAGCAGATTTAGATTAGACATCAGGAAGAATTTCTTTACGGTAAGGGTTGCCAGAATCTGGAATAGGCTTCCAAGGGAGGTGGTGTTCTCCCCTACCTTGGGGGTCTTTAAGAGGAGTCTGGACAAGCACCTGGCTGGGGTCATCTGACCCCAGCGCTCTTTCCTGCCTAGGGCAGGGGGTCAGAATTGATGATCTACTGAGGTCCCTTCTGACCCTAAAAATCTATAAAATTTATGACATCAACCTCTTCTCCTTTGTCCAGTTGATGCATCACTGGTCATAGACAGAAAAGAGGCTGCTCAGGCAAGACCTACCCAATATACCTAATCACCTAATGTGGTGAGATACCTCACCACATAAAAAATTCCTGCCCAGAGGGCCATTCCATCTTTTTACTCTTCTGTGAAATATGAAACATCATAACCAGAAGGAAATATGACTACATCCTTCTTGCCACCAAACAACTTTGAGGTAAACAGATTATTCCGATTTTTCATTGAGCCAAACCTGCATAAAATCAACTGTTCCAAACAGGAGATTTTACCACACCTTTGACTCTCTTATGAAATATGAACTTTTATTTCTACCTAGGAGAATTTCTACTATCTTTTCTCCTCTGCCTGAAGAATGGTGCTTGTGCCCAAAAGTTTGTAATTAAAGAACATTTTTTTTGCAAAAATCTAGTTGGTCTTATAAAAGATATCACCTCTACCATGAGTTCTGATTCCTTTCCAGTGAAGGCATTTTCAGCCAAGGCAGTGGAAAGTATTTCCCAATCTCCACAGATGTGTAATGCATTAAGAGTTTCCCCATGCTGAGGCTCTGCTGTGACTTCAGCTGAGCAAATTACAGAACCATGCTTGGGGAGAGATGCCAGCAGAGACCTTAGATACTTCTTCAGCATGTGCTGTCTGCCAAATGGGCTGTGCTCTCTCAGTGTATTGATTTTTAGAGCATGTAGTTACTAGTTGTTGTGTGCAGAATTCCTCCAGAGCACTGCCCAGTGCTTGGCTTGCTTAGACATACCTCCAGCACAGCTGGCTACTTAGCATCTGAACCTCAGCCCTAAGCTGTGCATATCCAGATGAGTTTGAACATTCATCATGACAAGCAAGCCATCAACTGGGGTCACATTTTCAAAGGAGTCTTAGCTGGGACTCTGCAATTGATTCCAGACACAAAACTGTAGACCTGACTAACTGTGGGCACCAATGAGAACAATATCTTAACTCATGGCTTTTTCAATTTCCTCCTGATCCCAGCACAACCTCTCCCACTGGGTGTGCTAGAGAACATACAGTTAGGTAATGCAGACGGCCAGGAGCAGCCCTGAGTAGGTGGCCTGGGCCATGCTCAGGTTGTTTCAGGACAGCCTGAAAGCAGTGTGAGAAGGGTGGAGGGCATAAAGGTCTGCTCCTGAGCCACCTACACTGCCTACTTGCCAGGGCACCTGAGCAGAAGAGACTGGGAGAGTTATTTTATCCGTAGTGGACCTGGGGTTGAGAAGAAAGCCATATAGATGTGCTCCCCAGAATCAGCCTCAAACTCTCACCTTCTATAGACCTGTAGCTCATACAGGTCTAAATGCTGTTTCCTCTTCCTATTTCTAGTGCATTTAGAATGGGCTACACCGATGCAATTCCCATTCTAAATCTACAGGCCATGCCCCAATCCCTGCCTCCCTGCGTTTGACCTGCTTTTACCCCCTGATCTTTTGGCAGGCGGGTTTTTCATCCTCTGTTTTTTCTGGATGCTGAGAGGGTACCCTCCATACAGAAATGTTGTTCTGATTATACCGGCTGCATGTGGAGGGCAGGATAGGAACTTAACATCTTAAGTTGGAAAAAAAGTTGTTAGAAATACTACAGAGTCTTGCCCCCCTCCCCCCACCTCCAAATGTGCCTCATTCTCAGATTTAGCTTCACTCGATGGTCTTGCAGCATAGCCTAGATGGGACCATGACAATGCATTGGACAGTGAGAGTGAAAACCTGAGTGTACTAAAGTCAGTGATGATGTTGCTAGACTGAGAGAGAGCTTGGTGTATAATCTAATACATAGCCCCTGACATGAGACCAAGCTGTGTTTTATCTCAGGGTTTTATCTTTCAGATGGAAGAGAAAGTTCCTACCAGGGCACTTAGCTATGAGAGCCAAGAAGGCCCCCTTCACCCTAATGAATCCAGACAACCTGAACCCATGCACCTACTAACCATTGCTACCCCTATATTCCTTCTTCAGCAGTGTCCTCTACAGACCCAAGGGGATTGGGTCTATCCCTTCTGTTTAAAGACTAGGAACACATATGTTTATCCACAGCAGTAATAAATTACAGGTGGGTTCAAACAACAAACCCACAGATCAGATGTGTTTGGATCTGGAACTATAGGTTGATGCCTTAGAAAAGGGCCAGATATCACAAACCTGCATCTCCTTGTTGGTGCCCTTCTATTGGCTTTGGCTATTGCTAGTAATGTCACTGCAAGGAAGAGGGTGATATGGTTTAGACTGGAATCCTCAGTGTGTTCAGAGTGAGGTGCTCAACTCTAGTCTTTATGACATCAAAAGGGTGATTATGACATCATAAAGAGGATTATTCTACTGTTCTCAGCTACAAGAATGAGTTGAAGGAGCAGGTGAACTTTTACAAAACAGAGATCCAGTTTTCACGCGATGCCTTGGCAAATTCAAGGAAGAAATATGCAGGAAATATGATTAGATATGCAGGACAGCTTCTAAACAGAGCCTTGATCAATGTTAAGCAGGAGTCAGCAGCAGCTCTTTAAATGAACAGCTTTTGCACTTGCCAAGGACATCAGAAAGCCCAGACCTATGCAGGGGAAAATGCTGTGATCAGTGATGCTGCCTGTGCTGCAAGCCAGAGCTCTGGCTACAAGTCACCAGAGCTGTCTTAACCCTTTCAGTGCTGGACAAAAAGGGCTCAGCCAGTTTCAGTGGGCTGAGCACTGAAAGGGATGCTTAGCTGTGCCATTGAGAAGTCATGGAAAGCATATGCTCTCTGAGTGCACCTGGCATGGTGCTGTCAGCTCTGAGCCTGTTCCTTTTTCACTGTGGGGTTGTTGGTGTCCCAATCTTCTTAGGCTTGGCACTCCACAACCAATGTTTAAAGGAGTTGCTTTGGTCAGGGGAAACCTGAGGTAAGCTTTGGGAGCCAAATCCTACCCTCTGCTACACTCAAGGGGCTCCCTGTAGCTCCATGGATATAAGTCAACCCAATGGTTTTAATTTACATCACCTGTGATGTTGGCCCAGGCTGGGTTGTGTCAGCCAAAATGAGTGCTGGCAGCATCCCCCACTGCACATGATCATGGAGGGAATCCACAATTCTGATCCCATACCCATGAGCTCTACACCTGGGTGATTGCTGAATAAAGCTAGGAGTAGTTTCATTTACATTAGCACAGCTGATACCAGAATGGTACTCAGTGGCCTTGCCTGCTAATGTCGTTATGGCTAGGAGTCTGCCAACATTTGTTGCATGCTCCCATTGCTGAGTGGGAAGCAGGGCCATTCCCACTTGCACTCAATGGCCTCGTCTCAGACTTCCACTCCTATTTTGTAAGGATGGTTCTGAGTGCCACTTACCAAGGGCTGTCCTGAAAATGCTGAGCACCTCCAGCCTCTGCTCCGAGATCCAGGACTGCCAGGGGCCAGTGGCAGATTAAGATCGGGGCTCTGGGAAAACAGAAAAATGGAGGCCCCCCCAAACCCCAGCGGGGACTCCAGAGTGGGGAGGGTCCCCTTTCCCTCCTTGCGGTGCTGCTACCAAGGGCGGGGTGAACCTCTGTGCCACATGGGAGAGGCTGGGTGGACCCAGGGTGGGATGGCATTTGCCCGCATCTCTTCCCTGCTCCCTGACCCCTGCTCTTCCCACCATGGCCAGAGTGGAGCAGAGCTGAGCAGGACAAGGGTAGATGTGGGCTTCCTGCTGCAGGCTCAGGGCTCTCTGCCCTGCTGCTCTTGCCCCAGTAGCCCCATGCTGACCATGTGCCTCCTGCCTACCCAGCAGTGGGAGACACAACTCACCACCCCCACTGCTGCCAGACAGGCAGGGGATGCAGGGCCATCATGGGGTTTCCAAGGGCAAAAGCAGCAGGGCAGACAGCCCTGAGCCTACAGCGGGCAGATTGCATCCACCCTGTGCACAAATCCGGGGGGGACATGCCCCCCATGCCTCCTGGGAGCAGGGCCCGGGGCAAGCAACGTGCTCCAAAGAAACACCTCAGCTGCACTCGGATCCTGCAGCCCACCACTGTCCAACCTGGGGGCAGCTTGGGGCTGGGGCTAATTCCCCAGGGGTAAGAGGGAGGACGGGGTGGCCACTTGGCACAGACCAGCTCCCAGGTCCCAGTGCGGCCGGTCCCCAGAGCCCACAGCTCCGTGCTCATTTCCCCCATGTGGCACCAAAGGACAGGCCTGGGGCTGAAGGGAGGCCAAAGTACCTGCAGGGCACCTAACACTCCCCTGCCTGCTGCAACCAGGATAAGTAGGATGCATATGTTTGGCCAGAGCCACTCACTCCGCACCCGCCTGCAGCACAGCTGGGATGTGGAGCTCTGCCCTTCAACCTGATATGCAGCCTCCTGTGGGCAGTGGCCACCATGTGCAGGGGCAGGGGCAGGAGGCCAGGGAAAGTCTGGGGAAGTCTCGGCAGGGAGAGGAGGCATGGTGGCCCCAGGAGATAAAGCCAGGCTCTGCAGGATGGGGTGACTTGGGGGCAGAGGCCAGCACCCTTCCACATAGTCCTGGCTGACACCAGAGCTGGCTGCACCAAGCCAGGCCAGGCTGCCCTGCCCAGTCCCTCCCTCAGGTCCACCAGAGCCTAACCCTGGATATCTTTTGGTAGACCTGCAAGACCTATCAGTTGGGCCAGGCATTTAAGAACCCAAATGAAGCCAAGATGTTGTTTAGTGGGTATCTGCTTCAGTTTGGTTTATTTATTCTAGTTGCCCTTTTAAGCTGTTCTGTTTCTCTTCATAGATTTCATAGATTTCATAGACATTTGGGCTGGAAGGGACCCTGGAGGATCATCGAGTCCAGCTCCCCGCCCAAGGGGCAGGAAGTCAGCAGGGATCATAGGATCCCAGCAGGATAAGCATCCAAATGTGTTTTGAAGGCATTCAAAGTGGGTGCTTGAACCGCCTCAGGTGGCAGTCTGTTCCAAACCTTGGGGGCTTGGACAGTGAAGAAGTTCTTCCTTATGTCCAGACTGAACTGGTCACAATGGAGTTTGTGACTGTTAGATCTTGACATCCCTTGGGGCGTTCTGGTGAACAGACATTCCCCCAGATCCTGATGAGCACCCCATATAAACTTATAGGTGGCCACCATATCACCCCTGAGCCTGTGCTTTTCCAGGCTGAATAGCCCCATAGCTCTCAGCCTCTCATCATAAGTTGAGGTATATGACGTTGATCTCTTCCCCTTTGTCCAGGTAATAAGTCACCTGGTCATAAAAGGAAATGAGATTGGTCAAGCAAGACCTACCCACAACAAACCCATGCTGGGTATCCCTCAGGATATTGTCTTCAGCTAGTCTGTGAAGGATGGCCTCCTTGATAATCTTTTCCAAGACTTTCCCCGGGATAGAGGTCAGGCTGATGGGCCTGGAGTTTGCCGGATCTACTTTCCTCCCTTTCTTGAAGATAGGCAAAACATTGGCCTTCTTCCAATCTTCAGGCACTTCACCAGAGTGCCAAGAGGCCTCAAAGATCCGTGCCAGGGTCTGAGCTATGATGCTCGCCAGCTCCCTGAGTACCCTTGGGTGCAACCCATCAGGGCCAGCTGACTTGAAGGTAATCCAGCCTGTTGAGGTGTTCCTTCACAAGGTCAGCTTCGATGAAGGGCAAGGGATCTCCCTCACCTGGGCCTCCCTGACCCATAGTGGGCAGGGCTGTCCCATGGGGCTGATGGAAAACTGATGCAAAGTACCCATTTAGCAAGTTAGCTTTTTCTTGGCCGTCAGTTGTCAGTTGTCCTATCTGGTTGAGCAGGGGTCCAATGTTGTCTTTGCTTTTCCTCCAGCTCCCCACATATCTAAAAAAGGACTTTTTATTGTCCTTGATATTTGTAGCTAGTTGGAGTTCCATCGCAGCCTTGGCTTTCCTGGTTTGCTCTTTGCAAGTCTGAACTAATGCAGGGTATTCTTCCTTGGTGGCGGTTCCAGTCCTTTTAAGACACAGGAGGTCTGCCAGTTCCCTGGAGAGGCAAGGGGACTGCTGTGCCCTCCTGCTGCCTTTCCTCTGAGACGGGATGGACTTTGCTTGCGCATCCAGGATTGATTCCTTGAGGAGCATCCACGCATCCTGAACTCCCCTCTCCATTGGGTTGTGGCCTTTTAGAGCCTCTCTGACAAGCCTCCTTAGCTTGTCAAAGTCAGCTTTCCTGAAGTCAAGGACTTCTGTACAACTGACTGACTTGCCAGCTTTATGGCAGATGGTGAAGGTGATCAGTTCATGATCACTGTCACCCAGCTTCCCTTCAATTGTTAGGCTGCCAGTTAGGTCATCCCCGGTTGCCAGTACAAGGTCAAGCAGTGCTTTACCTCTTGTTGGCCCGTAGACTTCCTGCATCAGAAAGAGGTCGTCCACACGAGAGAAAGCTTTGCGATTGCTCTTGCGAAAACCCTCCCTGGGCCTTTGTTAGAAAGGATGGCAGATGAATCACATAAATATTTATTTATTTAAATAGGATTGAGGCTGGAGAGTGAAGGGTGAAATGCACATACATATACCCTGCTCCAGAGTTCACACACTCCACTTTTCACATTGGGGCCTGTAGCAGCACTTCTCCAGCATCTCACTTGTGGTAGGTATCAGAAAAGCCAAACCAGTTAGTATACAGTAAGCCAAGGCTGTGTATATAGACAAATTCTCAGAGCTTATTGATACTGTGGAAATTGGTGCAGGTTCCCAGTGGAAATGCTAGGGTAAACAGAACTTGGAAGGTGTTGCCATATCTTCTTCTGAACAGGTTTTTGTGACAGGGCTTGGGCATTTGCAGCAATGCTGAAAAGTGGGTTCTACCTCTGCAGTTATAAAGGCAACCCTCACAGTTCCCTTTTCTAATTCAGTTGAATTGTTCACCCCATTCTGTAGCCAGAATTTTAGTCCAGTTACGTAGGGCTCGATAATTCTCATGGTTCAGTCTGGGGCAAGATTGCAATATATTCTGGGATAATGTAGTCTAGGACTGCCAACTGGCAGCCTGTGGGCTGTATCTGCTGTTCAAGGGAAACTTGCAGGCTCTGGGTTCCTGGTCCAGGCATCACTCCATCACTCTTCTGATGCCACTAGAGTCTCTGGTTCCCTTCTCCCTCCTTCAACTTCTGCTTCCTGCCCCTACCCCTGGAACATCACTCCTGGAGGTTGGACAACAATGATGTAGCCCATGCAGTGAATGTGGCCTATAGGAGAAACCATGGACATAAGGAACACAGAATTACAACCCCAATGAGAAACAGTGGGGGCTCAGGTGAACCCCATTTTTATTTAATAAGGCACTTCAGCCTATCTGATCCAAACAATGCTGAACTGTTTGAAGAGTTTTGGTATTTCTATTTTTTGCCTCAGACTGGAACAAAAAATGTGTTAACATATCAGAAGTTCCCATGGGGTCAGAAATTCCTCTTTTTTATCCTCTTTTCTTTCAGTTGTTTCATCCAGGGGAAAGAAGCCTACAACTTTTATTTCAGGAAATACTTGCCTTCTGCTCAGCTTTCCTGCAGAGCAGACAGGTCTGTTTGTTGCATTTGGGTACGTTTTGGGGAGGGGGTATATATGGAAATTGGATGCTGGAGCAAGGTTTCAAGTAAGGAGTGGCCATCAGGATACAAATCACTGATCAGAATCTTGTTTCAGTGATATCAATGTAAATTGGGTGAAGTAAAAGAATTTTAAAAAAATACTGCACATCTGCACAAATATGAAAAGTGTGTGTATATGTGTATAAATCCTAGGCTGTGTTTCTAATAGGAGTTTAGACTATTAAAGTGGAATGTTTTATGCACATTTTTGCAAGTCACTTGGATTAGAAACTGAAATTAGAATGGTCAAATTCACTTTCCAGTTCTCACATATAGCGCAATGCTGCACTTGTTCAGGTTTCCAACACTGCAGGGGAAACATTGAAGTAAAAAACTAATCACTGTCCTCATCTCAAAAGAATTCTTCACTGACATTTTTAAAAAAGTTTCATGGAAATATATCTGCCAGTACCACTTTGTGCATAGTTTACATTCAAACTACTTGACAGTGTCCCTTTAAAGTATAGGGATTTCAAAGCTTTTTTCATTCTTTTTCATTTAATTCAGAGTTCTTTCCCTCCCTCCCCCATGCCATTAGCTTGCACAAAATAATAGCTATTGACTTCCATTGAGGTGATTATCAAGATTTATTGACCAAGGAAGTAAATATTGATCAGCGTAAAGCTAAGGTCAATATATATTTGTTAGAACAATAAATCTCATTATTCCATGAAACAAGAAGTCAATATATGAATTGTTATAGACATCCATTGTTAGAGTCAGTCAGCTGCCTTCTGTAGGTTAAAATTCCATCAAACAGTACAACCTGCCAGCTGGTTTTCCCTGACAAGATAACAGTCTCAAAGGCCAGATGAAGTTAAGTGAGCATAAAAGGTGAATAATCATTTTCACCAAACTCTGCTGCCGCTAGTAAGGTACAATACTTTGCAATTGTAATAATTGCTTTGGACCTCAATATTATTGAACTCTGAGAAGGTAAAAAATATGAGCTATCTTACTTGTCACATGCTACTTGTCAGCCAATCCTGAACCAGACTTTTTCTTTTGACACATAACACCAAATCCTATATAAGCCTTAAAACCCTGTAAGTGAACTAGGAGACAGAAATGGAAGAGTTATTAAATCCATCTATCTGCTGATGCTGGACTCCTTCTGACAAGACATTTCTTACTATCTATTTAGTCTACCTGCATATCTCAATTTACTCCAGTCCATACACCCCCTCAGTGCACGCATGACAAATGAGCCTGTGATGGAACTGATTAGGGGCTATAATCAAATCCTTCATACTTCAACTGGCTCTGATTGTCTTGGTGACCCAAGCCCCTCTGACAAGGTTCAATCCAGGTGCTGGAGGAAGTTTTCTCAGCCAATCAGACTGATGACCTGCATGCTCACTGTTAAGCTTTTTCCTTCTGCTTTCATTTTTTATTCTGCTTCAGCAACATTTTTAAATCCTGGAAAAGAAGGGAAAGAAAATGTAAAACAAGAATAAATACTACAGTGCATTTGGCTGGTCTAGAACCCTGCCTAGGGAGTCCACTGACCTTACTGTTGACATACAGCATGTTCTAGTTACAGATGTTCATCTCTTGTGTCCAGGGCCTACTGAAAACAGCATGGGGTAGGGGAGTGGACCTGGGTGACAGAAGGTGTAGGCTGTGTTCCTGCCCATGTCACTGGGGTGCTGTGGGACTTTGCACAAGTTTCTTCTGTTCTCCATACCTTTTTTATCTTTCAGTTCTCTGCTTAGGCTTTAAACACTTTTGGGATTTTCTTTTCCTGTATGTTGTACAGCTTGTAATGCAGCTGTATGCCAGTCCCATGACAGGCTGTTATGCTACTGTAATAATTAAATTATCATGAGTATCCTCCAGAGGGTCTCCTGCATGGCCTTTTTCTAAGTGAGCTTTAAATGGTCTGAGATATGCAGGTTCTTAAAGAGACTGTGGCCAGAAAATGGATGAGAAAGACTACACAGATAAAAATCAGAACAAAACCAAACACAAGTTGCCTGGCTCTGCCTGTAAAGTATTCTCTGCAGCAATGGGGCAGAGAACTTGAGGCAGTCCTGTTCCCTGGTAACAAGTGCTGAAATGGATTGCACAATGCTACTGGGGTTTGCATTACAGTGACAGTATGCTCTGCCACTAATGGTGAAAGTCCTTCATCAGAGTGGCTGGCAAACGGGCAGCAGGAATGAACCAGGGAAAGTTTTCTAAAAACAAAAGAGTTTTCCAAAGGGCCTATTTATAGGGTGACCATATGTCCTGGTATAGCCGGGATGGTCCCAGACTTCAGAGGCTAGTTCCAGCTAGCTGCTGAAACTTATAATGGGTGTCCCAGAAACACAGGGGCAAAGGCCACAATCTGGCCAGGAGCTGGAGTGGTGCAGCGCACCTTGCAGGTAGGCAGGCAGGAACCGCGCTGCCTGCTCAGCATGCCACCCTACCCCCACTGACTTGTGAGGGTCAGTGTCCCAGATGTCTGGGATTTCCTTATGGTCAGCCTATGGTGAGCCAGTAGGGGGCACTCCTGCATTGAGCCACCCACCTCACTGTGCCCGGCCACCTTCCAGGCTCCAAGTGCCTCCCTGGGGGTACCTCATGTCTGGCTGACCCCCTTCCTGGAGCACATCCGCTAGCCTGGGGGTTCCACTGCCACCACCCAGGGCTGGGCTTGATTCTGGCTCTGTGGACCCTGGGAAACACAGGCCTAGTAGCTCTTGAGGGTACCTGATTCATTTCAAGAACTTGGGATGCTTCCCTTAGTCAGAAGCACAAATAGTGGTCTCCCTTAGTCAGCTGAACCAAGGGGACCCCAAGTGTGGCAGGTGAAAAGTATGTCTGTGTGATAAAAGTGCTTGTTGAAGGCTCTATGAAGATTAGACCAAGTGTTTTCCTGTATTTGTTTAGATATTAAGCTATAGGTTGTTGCTAAAGGCCTAGTTATAGTGTACGATGTAGTGAGGCCTTGTATAAAGTAAGGCCTAGTAAATTTAGCAAAGCCTAGAAGTAGTAAGGCCCTGTGGTACAGTTAAAATTACCTTATCAAAGGAATGCAAGGCTTGTACTGCTATTGGTCAGTCTAAGGACAGTTGAAGAAAAAGGAATCTAAGTGGTCATATGTTATCAGTGTCTTTCAGAAGCTATAAATGAGCTGAAATATTTGGAAACCATTCAGAAGGAAGATGCAGCTCTGTGAAAAGGATTAGTTAGCTGTTGCCTGGATTAGTGGGCCTGTGGACCTCAAGGAGCCCAAGAACTGCATTCCAGGGTCCTTCCCGGCACCCCTCAGATAGCATTGCTCGGGGACGCCTGACCTCACTGAACTTTGTGGAAAGAGAAGCTTGCTGTGTATCAGGCATCAGAGGGACTTCCAATAAGTTGCTGACATCAGTTGCTTTTGTCTGTCATCGTTTGCCTTGTTACTACACGTAGTTGTGTTTTTCTTAAGTCAATAAATCTTTCTTACCTTTCTACCCCTGACCACACTCTCAATCTAAACCCTCCACAGGCAGCTGGGACACCCAAGGCATAATCTAGACCTGCTCCCAGTAACTATCCCACACTAGGTACAAAGGAGAACTGTATTGGTTACAAAGGGTAGGACTGGAATAGGGTACAGGGTAGAGCAATATCAGAGAAATCCCATAGAGCAAACTCCCATGGCTGGGTAGCCTTTGATTGTGGATCTTTGTTACTGCAAGCTATATATCTAGTTAGATCTTGGGTAGCTTACTCAGAAGTATCATCCAGAGGCAAGCGGAGATTCCCTCTGGAGGCAGGCAGTTCCTTGATCATGAGTTTCAAGAGAAAGAGCAAGTTTCAGATGGTCCAGCTTCTCAGTGAGTTTTCATCAGGGCTACTGCCCATCCTCCTGGGCAGTCCTTAACTTATATACACCTTATGACCTCATTTACTTGGTCCAATGGAGGCCAGAACCTGTCAGCCAGTCAATTTGAAATGCATCACTGGTTGCCGGGCAGACTGGCAGTTCCTAGCTCCCCAGGGAACAAGCCCCTCACCCAGGTATGTGATACCAGTCACGTAGGCAGAGGGAGCAGGTTTCCCCCCTCCCTCAGGAATGTATCTAGCTCAGGTTACCTAGCGAGATAAGGTAAGGTGTGTATCCTCTGCTGGGCCTATCCTAACCAAATTGTCACAGAGCAGAGTTTATGGGGCGAAACAGAGGTGGCCTTCTGCCACACAGTCTACCTATTTAGGAATACTTTGTGGTACGTACATGATTGCTCCAAGGTTCATAGCAGTGTGGCAGGATTGCCTATATTCACCTGGTTCCTTGGGCTTTGACATTTTTTAATTGACAAACTGCCAAGCGATTGGTGGGGCAAACCCACTAATCAGAGACCAGCAGGGGAGGAGCCTTGGGAGGAGTCTGACCTGCCCCTACATTGGGATGAGGCAAGGAGTGGACTTAACTGAAGACTGTGCTCCACCACTCCCTGATTAGCCAGCCTTCAATCTTGGGGCAGAGCCCCAAAAGAGTATATAAGGAGCTGTGTGCACAGCAGGTGGAGGAGAAGATGAGGGACAGAGAAGAAAGAAGCTGGGGCTGAGGAAGAGCTGGGGAAGAGCTACCTTGGGAACCACTTGAGGTAGCTCAGGTCTCCAACCCCAACACAAGGCCGGCATCGGTGCAGATGCCACTGCACAGTGAGTCGTTGATGTGCCAATGGCCCTTGGAGGGGACAAGGGGCAGTCTGGTCCCCATTCCCCACTGCTGGGTGCGAGGGCCTGTGAGCAATGCAGGCTCTGCCGTGCGGTGGGCTTGTACTAGAGCCCTGGCCCTGGGCATGCATGGGGCGGCCCAGGCCTGCAGCCTGCTGAGAAGGCCGAGCTATCCGGGTATGTGAATTAGCCACATGCCCCACAAGGACAGAGCACCCACTGCAGGAGCTGTTTGCCTAGCTGGGGATGAAGCACTGGGAACCTTTGCTGGACCCCTACTCACCGGGAAGTATGAGTTCTCAGGCTAGGGGTTTCCCACTGGGGAGGGACACAGTGGATAGTCCCATCAGAGGAGGGTTAAGCTAGAAAAAGAGAGACTCCTCTAGAGGAGGGGGGTACTTAGGATTGCCATATATTTTGGAGTGTTTATTAATTGCCTGCTGCACTTCATAATTGGGAGTGTTTATTGACTGTTTGTTGTGCTTTATATTTTGGGGTGCTTACCCATCAATTGTTGGGACATACCCTCTGGGGTCCATGAGCGAGGTTTTTCTCATGGGTCTTGGGGACTGCTGTACTTATCTGTTCTGTTATTTGATGACTTGAATATCTTATCTGTAAATATGTATCTTTATCTCCTATCCAGTTATTTTATCCTTTCCCCTTTTTTTCTTCACCTGAATAAACCATGTACATAGTTAATTTATTGTGTCCTGGTCTTCCTCTATAGAGACACCGTAGAAGGGGAAACTGCAAGCAAGCTTAAGTTTCCATCTCCAGCACATATGCTTTGCTGACCATTCCCTTTTATTGGAGAGGGGAGTACACACTCTGGTACACCCAGGTTACACCAGTATGTGGAAACACACACTTATTAACATATGGAGTGCAGGCAGGAGAAGAGACACCAGTAATGTCATCATAGTTTTTAAAATATGAAAAGCAGATCTGAGTTGTGGTCTTAGCACAAGAATGGGATCCAGAAGCTCCTGTATTTTATTGCCAGCTCTGAAAGACTCACACAGACTTGGACAATTCTTTGTCTCAATTTCCTTATCTGTAAAATGGAGACAGTGATTCCAGCTGGTGAAATAGTGTGTGAATGTAAGCACCACCTGCTGTTGCAGTGAGTGAAAGCTGTGTTGAAGATAAATTTGCTCCTTTGACCCTTTAAGGGACATCCAGTGTTAAGTCTAGATTGACTTCCTGGCTGCATGAGCATATCCCTTGTGCCTCTGATCTCCCCCATACTCCTCTTAAATAGGCTTCCCACTGCAGAGGCACTCTGCCTTGGTTTGCATACAGAGGCTGCTGTAAACCAAGACCAACTATATCCTAACAATATGCTTCTCAGAGTTAATGCCTGTGCAACCCTTGGAAGATGAAGAGCACACTCTATATGCTAAGTGCTATTGTGAAGATGATGTGTGGACAGAGGGGTCTCAGAGCTGCAGCAGCACACCATAGTCTCCTCCAGTGAGCAATTATCTGTCACTCCTGAGAGAGGTTCCCAGAGAATCCCACAGAGATCTCAGAGTCTGTCCAATACCCCCTGTTATGCAGGTACCACTGCACCACTGCTCACACCTTGTGTGGATTTCTACCTAATTCAGAATGCAGCAAACTGGGTCACCTCCCTTCCCCCTCCATCCTGCTCCTGCATTGCAGTGTCTGACCTGCCCTTTCAATTCCTAGATCAAATTAAAATTTCCTATGCAAAAGAAGGATGGGGGGAGTGTTATACAGCAGCAGCCACCCTATTGTACTCAGTGCTAAAATGCCAGCTGGCAATAAAAGTCATCCCCATTAATACTGTTTATTAACAGGGGAGACATTTAACATCTCATACATACTGTGTTTCTCTGGGCTGATTGTTAAAATATTAAAGGGATAAGGCTGTCAAGGTTGATGGGCCCAGGGTTTTAACTTTCTTCAAAGGGGAATATTTGCTTTCATGACATCCCACAGATCCATAAAACAAGCAGTGCAAAGACTCAGAATTGCTACATCATCCTTGGTAGGCCCTACCAAAAAACCAAGTTTCTACCTCCCTCCTGCTCCAGGTTCTGCCTTTTTAATTCTGATTTCATAGGCAGGCAGTCTATTGAAATTTACAAGATCCTGTCTATCTCCAAGTCACTCAGAGAATGGGATTCTTATGCAGTAAATTTTCATATGTATCCATTTCTAAGTGTAACAACCATAGCTAGGATTGAACACAGAGCCCTTAGCTCTGTTGGACAGACCTCCACTATAGGAGCTGAAAGATTAATGCCCTGACCCCTAAGTCCTATTTAGGGACTTAAACCGACCACTAAGAAATAGGTGTTTTGGTGCAAATGAATCCAGTAAATTGCATGCCAGGTTGACTGTTTACTTAGGAAAACAGACACACGCAGTATGCACAATTAAGGCATACTTTGAAGATTTGCTTTGAAGATTTGTGCCTGAAGGTCTACTACAACTTGGAGAGATGAAAACCATACTGATTTAGCGGCAGTTGTGCACTGAGGTTAAGAATTGGAAAAGTACAATAATTAGTGGCAAACATCAGGCAAAAAGGGTGCTGCTGGTAACAGGAGAGGGGAACAAGTAACATCCAGTTGCCACAGTTTGCACCTGGCCTGTGAGTGCCCAGGAACTCTGGACAAGTGTCTAAAATTAGGAAGTTACAAATGGTAACACCCAGAATATCTAGTCAGTTTGCAAAATCTGTAGGTGCACCCAGGAAAGTTGTGTTGACAGCATTCCTTCAGGAAAACAGGTGTAGCAAGTCTAGGTCAGATTAATCATTTCTCTAATCCAGGACACTGCCTCCAACAGGGAGGGATCAGTACCAGAAATAGCAGAGGAAGCATCCAAGGACAGTCATGATCGTTACAGAATAATCGTCTTACATGGGAAAGTATCCAAATGATTATCCAATTAAAGTGGCAGTCAGGCCATGATAAAAGTCCTGCTGTGAATCCTGAGCAGCTCATTTGATGCCCTTTCATGGCACTGCAGTTGACTTCCTACTATGTAAAACAGCATGGGCAGCTGATGCCTCCTTAGTCGGGGTGGGGTAGGGGGGCACATGCCCCCCCAGTGACCAGTCAGCAACTGGGTGGGGGGCCCTGCAGAAAAACTTACCAACCAATGAGCGGCCATGCTGCTCCTGAAAGCAGCCGTGACACTCCCAGAAATGGCTGTGAGGTTTCTGTAAACGGCCGTGGCCTACATCCAGTGCTCGCACTCCCTGGCCAGCGCTCACAGGAGGGGCACTGGCACTCCCACCTGTCCCCCCGCCTGTTGCCTGAGCAGGGAGTGTGGCCTGACAGGGAGTGCACTGACACTCTCAGGAGCACCCCCTACGCGGCACCACTGTAAAACAGTAATGACCATGGCTGAGCTCTTGTATAGCTCTTTTCATTAGTGGACCTCAAAGTTTTTTTTAGGCAAGGTTAAAAATGTGGTTAATAAAGGTTAATAAAATATGGGCTAGGTACAGACATTTAAAAAGCCTGAGGCAGAATTGATCTAAGTTACATAGTTTTCTGTAAGTGATGTAGTTTAAATTTGCAGCAAACAGAACACAAATTTGTCCCTTGGTGGGATTGGGGGCAAAACTTAGACCAAGTTCAGACATTTTTAAACCAAGCTGCATGTGCCAAACTTTTGTTCCATTATGGGCATGGACTGGTTTTGTGTGCTGAGCTTCTGCTCTGTTATGGGTATTTCTGATCACTTATACCAGTAAAAGTGTAATGTCTGTACCTGGCTATGCTGTTCTGCAAGGAGAGACCTATGACAACCATTTTAGAGAGCCTACAGGCAAGAGACAACTGCTCCACAAGAAGACCATGTCTGTGGAGTTCTCTATGGCAGGCAGGGCTTCACAAAAAGGATAGCTGTGTTACAAGTACTCTACTACATTGGACTGGGAATAAAGTTACTTCCATCTCCTGTGCAATAGGGATACCAGGCAGGATTACATATGGAGAAGACGCCATACCACACCTTGATTTGCAGATTGATCTAGTTTGTGCTGGTATGGCTGTAAAGAACCTGAGGACTTAACACACACTGAGCTACTGCAGTAAGCCTGTCTTACTCAGCAGCCAATGCACATAAGATCTTAAAGAACAAAGGTGCCCAACAAATGGATTTTTGAATGACCAGTACATAAATTCTTTGGGTCTCCTCCTGGTAGTTTGCGTGGCAGACTTCTGTATAGGCAGAGTTGTGTCCAGTCTGGTGAGTCAATTGACACCTGAATAGGACATGAGCAATACCCATCTCCAGGAGCTCTGGAAATTGTCCTGGCTATAATGGTTCTTTGTGTGCTATTACAGATTTATATGTTTGCTCTCCTGTGTTTAGTTCCACATCAGGGAAGGAAAGCAGGAGTCTGTATAGCTAAAGTCTCTGACTCAGGATCGCAAAACTAATAATAAGGCAGAGCTGGCAGTTTGAGCTGGGCACACTGGGTGAGTGAAATCCTGAATAATGCAGGTTCGAGGCCACTGAAAAAATTTATGAACTTAGGTGAAATTTGTTGAATTATTTTGCCTGAAAAAAACTGGAGGGGAAGTTTAAATATTTTGTTTTGACACTTTCCAAAGAGAACAGCTGTTTTTCATTAGAAAATGACTTTTCATTCAGAAACGCACCTGCATTTAATTTTTAAAAGATTAAAAGAAACAGAAAGCCCACAAAAACAAAATGTTTTGCTCAACGTGAAATGAAATATTTTCACCTATTTTTGGTAGGAAGCCTCTACATATTTCATTAGGCATTGACCACAAACCACTTTGGTTTATGGCTTTTCATTTCATTCAGACTGAAATTGTTTTACCAGCTCCAGGCTTAAGAAGGGAAGAATGGGCTGAATTCTGCAAGTATTTTCTTTGCTGCAGCCCCCAAATTTGCACATTCACTTATATTTGCAGATTAGATAAGGGTCTTATACTTGCAGCTGTCCATTTGCCTGAGCACAGTATAATAATCTTATTAATTAGTATTCTTATTAATTTGGATGCTTATCTTGCTGGGATCCTATGATCCCTGCTGACTTCCTGCCCCTGGGGCAAGGGGCTGGACACGATGATCTTCTGAGGTCCCTTCTAGCCCAAATGTCTATGAAATCTATTAAAGTATATGTAATGCAGTAGTGAAAGGGGCCTCATTGTGCGAGACATTGAACAGATATAGAAGAAAGGTGGCCCCAGTCCAGAAGAGTTTACTATCTATGTGAAAGGTGAAACAGAACAGATGTATGCAACAGGGAACTCTGAAGGAACATGAGACAGTTCTGAGAGCATGATGAATAGTGATCCCGAAAGATCAGCCATTCTCAAGTAACAACAGTTGGTTTATGGCTTGGAACTAATGAGAGGGAAAAGCTTCCATTGCTAAACTGGCAGCACCATTTCCTGTGCCTGGGTTTTCTTTGGAGGACTCCCAGTGAAACAGTAAGGTGGCCCAACTGCATTTAGGGGTGGGTTGGTGATAGAAAGGAATGTTTGTGGGGTCTGCATCTTTCCTGATACTATTTATTTACTAGCTGCTTAGGGTCACATGTGAGGCCCAGTTTGGATGAAGCTACATTCTCTTAGGGCTTGACTCTTCCTTTAGCTGTAATCCTGGGCACTGGGCATCTGAACTTTATTCCCCATGGGGCAAAGAAGCTCAGAGATGTCCAGCAGGGCCAGCCCCTTCCTAGCTTCTTCCTTGCAATGACTCCTGGGCATGAGTGATGGGTGCTGCCTTAGTCATGGGGGGCATGTGCACCCCCTGCAACCAGTCCCACCAACCGGGGGAGGATCCCCCACAGCTGATCCTGCCGACCAGGAAGGAGGTCGCCCCATGGCCGATCTCGCTGCCCAGGGGGACCCCTGCAGCCAATCCCATGACGGCCGATCGCTGTGGCCGATTGCTGCAGCCACTTCCAGCAGCGGCTGCAGTGATCGGCCGGTGCTTGCGATGGGGGCACTGGCGCTCCTGCCTGCCCCCCTGCCCATTGCCTAAGTGGCAAGCATGGCTAGTCAAGGGGAGCACAGGTGCTCTCAGGGGGTGCATATGCACCCCTGTGTACTCCCTACACATTGCCACTGTTGCTGGGTTTCCCCAGGGTTAAATAATTCCTCTCTCAAGATGGCTCAGCTGTGCCATGAACAGTAGAGGTTGTACAAATGCCCCACTTAAATTCCTGCCAACCTGCTTTTAAGTACACCTACTTACTCAAGATCCAGTGGGTCTGTGCAAGGCTGTGAAAGGGTCTGTTGCTCTCTCCTGTCCCCTTGCATGGCTACATCCCAACTTAACCTAGAGCGCCTAGAGCACAGACATCCTCTATGAAAGGGGTTCTCAAGCGGAAGGGTCTTGAACCCTCCAGGAAATCACAAACAGGTGTCAAAGGGTTGTGCCCCCCCTCTCCCCTGCTTTCTCACATTCCTAGGTGGGTGACTGGACCTCATTAAAAGGCAGCAAGGTTCCTAGACAGGCCCAGTATGGGAAAAGTATGAGAACCACTATGCTGCCACTGTATAATGGTTAAGTGGAATATCTCTACTCCAAGGCATGCCTGAATATAGAGATTTGTGAGCAACACCATGCTAAAATTGGGTCCCAGTGGGACAGAGACCCTTCCTCCAGGTCTACAAGCCTGTGAGTGTTTGTGTTTGGTGGCAACAAGTCCCTTTCCTGTCTTCCCCAAGAGAGAGGGCACAGTTCCAAATCTCTACCTGCTTTTATTCTTTGCTGTGGTTTTTGTGTTGTTTTTTCCATAACAGCAGCTGCAGCAACTGAGACATAAGCCCAGTTTTTTACCTCCTATAATTCCACCTTTCTGGTTGCTGAAACAGCTGGAAAGAATTAAAATCTGGGAGAGTGCTGGAACCTGCTCCTTGCCACTTCTCCTAGCCAAAGAGGGAGGAATGTCACATCACTACATACTCAACCTGGACCTTTGCCCCAGCTCCTCCTCCCTGCCCCTCCCCTGGCTCTTGACCCATACCCTGCTATGAATTCTCCTCTGCCTCATTGGATTAGGTATCTCCCATAGACATCGCATTGATTTAACCTTTCTTAAGATGGATTTTGCTTCCTTCTGGTTTGCTTTATCCGCTTTGGCAGCAGGAGACCCAGAGGCATGTGCTGCCAGCATTACATGAATGTCACGAGAAACACACAGCAAATCCCCCAGAGAAACAAAGGAAACAAAATCCTTATCAAGAAGGCAGACAATGCATCAGGAAAGCTGGCAGCTAGATGCTAACCTTTTCCATTTTTCAAACAGCCCTGCCAGAGCAGCTAATCAACAGGGGCACGGCCACCGCATGCATGCCACCAGCCTTATGCCACCTATAGTAATACAGAGCGAGGACAAATCCTTTTGGAGCTTAATTTTACAAGGTACTGAAGGTCTCCTGGTGCTGAGGGCTGACAACTGCCATAGACTTCAAAGAATCACTCAGCACCTGGCAGAGTCAAGTTGTATACGGATGGGCTTACAATGAAAATAAAGCAGAAATGCCAGGGGAAACTGGAGTAAGAGTAATAACTAACATAAATCTTTGGGGCCAGACTTGTTAAGATATCTTTATAGGCATCTAGTGATGCCAGTTTGAGCTTTGCTCCAAATATGTATGGCTGCTCTGCATCAACCTGGCTTTAAGTGGGTACCTGGTCAGTTAGACTAAGGAGTCAGAAGCAGCCGGTTGTGAGTCTGGCCACATCACCCTTCTGTATGCCAATGGTGACAGAAACTTGTGTACCTTCACCACAGTAGCCTGATTGGTCATTTAGGCTTGGGTGGACCTCAAAGCTATTAGACCTTGGAGACCACATCCAAAGACACAGAGCTATTAGCAAAGCTTGCAAAGCGAAGTGTACACAGGTAGCCCTTTAAGCCCTTACCATACACATCCACACACACACCCTGTCTGCTGGTGTAGTCAGAGGGGATTAACAAGTAACAAGGTGGTTTTGCTTATTCCTGGAAGATCACCATCTCTGCAATGAGAAAGTGAGCTGGCTGGAAAACAAGCAGTTCCTGTGCTATGCTAAATTCTGGCATTTCAGCATTTTCCCTGAAACAAAAAAGTTCCAATTTAGAATAAAAAGTAAAAAAAAAGAAAAGATAATTACCAGAGACAGAAAATATTAATCAATTCACTTAGTAAATTTTAATTGTTTCCTTTTGATAACATCAAAATAATTCATTTCCATAAGCTAAAATGTTTCATTTCAATAAAGTTGAAATGTTAAGCTATCTGTGTATTCAGTCATGCTGTACTGTAATGCAGTCTAAAAATCTAAATGAAATTAACTAAAATAAAGCCAAAAAGGAAACATTTGGGGATTATTGAAATGAAACTAAGCAGTCAAAATTGTTCACTCAGATTTTCTCCCAGTGAAAATGTGTTATCACCACATTTTCATGAAATGTTCAAATTTTGCCAACATTTATTTCCTTTCCACAGAAAAAGTGTCAGTAGAAAATATTTTGACCAGCTCTTCTGATGACCATTTTGTTACCTGATGAACACCATCTTGTGGCAGTTTATCTACACAGCAGTTTCTACTTAACTGCACATTAGCTAACTGTGCATTGCTATTTTTAACTTCTAAATCATAAGTGGGTTATATGTTAATTACCATTTTACCTACACATTGTAATCTGCCTATAATCCTGCCCACCATATGTAATTACTGTGAATTAGATGGCATTAGCCCTCAAACTAAGTAGAACCAGCTAAAAGCTGGGGTCAGATTCTGTCCTCAGTTGCTTCTTTGCAGTCCATTGGCTACAGAGGGTTAGGGACTCCACCAATTCACATCTCCCCTGAAGATAAAAATTGGGCCGTAATTTCCTGGCTCATCTAATCATTTGAATTCTATAGGCTCAGCTGTAGAATGAATATATATAGGACAGCTTCATCATTCAGTGTACCGTGAGTCATACATCAAAGGGGCAGAATTGAAGTTATATTAGCAACCTTAGCTTGTTTTTCCTGATTGATTACCATAATACTCTTTGAATTTAGTGTTGTGTATTGAGTTGTTATTAATGTCCATAGCATAGCCTCTTAAGCGCATACAGAACTCTCCAGGGTGTAAACAGTATCAGTCAGAACACAGGGCTTTGAATCTCTCTTCTGCTTGATCTGTGCTTCACAGAAAAATGGGACCTCAAGTGTGCATTGACTGCTGTGACCCTCCTACTTCCAGGCCAATCAAGGGACCAACCCCAGTTTGTCAGACAGGTGCTTTTGCCCCTCTTTAGCACCAGATTCATATGGTCTACTGCTGTTTTTGACACGCAGAGACATAACGGAACTCCAGTGTAACAGAGAAGCCAGCCCAGAATCCCTGCTCCAATTTATTTACCATACACAGCATGGATTGCATGCTTCAATCATCACAGCTTGAAACATGCAACAATATACTTGGAGTCAAGACATAAAAAATTATGAGTTTTGCTGAAAAATCATAAGATTTAAAACACCGATAAATGTTGGGTTTGTTTTTATTTGTTTTCTGGTTTCTAAATGTACATTGTGCGCTACAGTTACATTTTTTTTCAGACAGAACCAACAGAGCTTGAAATTTATTTTTAAAAACCCACAAAGGCCAAGATTTTAATGAAAATCACTTGACTGTAGGAGCTGGGATTTTAATTAAAATATCAAATAACATGGGACTTCTAATAAAATCATGACAGTTGGCAACACTACAGCTAAGGCCAAGTGGATACAACAGAAGGAACTATCATGGAGCAGGCGGTGGCTATGCATCTTGGTTCCTCATTGCTCAACGAGTATGCTGAGTTCAAGGAATGGTTCACTGAGTTTAACATTAGTTGATCCAATGGTCCCTTCTAGTTTGATTTCCTCTATGACGCAGGGCTATAGATGGCTGCCATTCAATTACTCTACTGCTGAGCACTAAAGCTGCTTTGACTAAAGCCCTCCTCCCATAACAAGGTACAGCCTTGATAGGGAAGACTCTAAAAGCCCACCATTTTCCCTTGAAAGTTTCTTCCAATGGTTAATCCCTTTCAGTGTCAAAACTTGGCACCTCATCATTACTAATCTGAAATAGTCTGGTTTTAACTTCTTGTTATGCCTTTCTCCACATGCTTGCTCTGGGCTAGCATGCTGGGACCTAGCAGTTCAAGCTCTGCAGGCAGCTTTTCCACATTACACCAGAAGATGAAATGATATTGTTCTCTGTTTTCTGTAGTCCACAGGTTCCTCGTGAACTGGCAATACAGCTTGTGGGAACTCAGCACCACAGCCCTCATCTGGGGGGCATTTGGGACAAAGCACCGATGCTCTGCTCAAAAAGGCAGAACAAGCTCTTCCATGTTATGCCATGATGCCACTTTGTTATGGAGGGATACGGGAAAAAAAAGAAATTGAAATAAAACATGTCGTGTAAGTAGATAAAAGCCTTGTGATGCTGAAGTGGGCCCCAAGAGATCTAAGCTGTTTATCTATAACAAGCAAGTATGGAAAAATGCATTAAACAAACAGAGGAGCAGCTTAATTTCCCTGCAGTGTTTGGATTGGCTCTGCCTGTAACTAATGGCAGGTTAGTTATAGGCTGTAATACATTTTCCTTATGTAGGCAAATTCCCTCTGGGTTTTCTGGGTGTTAATATAATAGAAGCTAAATTGTTTAGTCCTTGCCAAGCAGGAGGTGGACAGAGAGATGAAAATACTACTCAACCCTCCCTTCTTATGAGGCACATCCATCATTATAGAAGTCATATTCACCTCTGTCCCCCCACGCACACCTGCTGGGGCCTCTCTGTTTGTAACCAAAAGCTACTGACATCATAAATGCTGATTCCAGAAACTGAAGCCACAGCAAACTTGGCACATGGGAAAGAAAAGAACCCTCTTCTCTGTTGCTGCTTCCTCTCCCCTTCACAGTCCCAACGGGTGCTGTAGACCCCTAGCTCCCACCGCCCTGACTTTTTATAAGAGCTGTCCAACCTTGCAGCCCTACTACACTCTACAGCAAGGATTTAAAAAAACCTCAGGATTCAATTCTGGTCTCTGCTGTGTTCCCTGGACATTGTCACTTCTGTATACACACACAGAGCCAAAGCCTAGGTTTACAATAGGTTCTCTACAATGGAGCACATGACCATGCCAAAACAGATCAACCGATGACAATACAAACACACAATACATGCCAGGGTTCAGGCATAAGGGTGAAAAGCACAATGTAAGGGCCAGATCTAACTCCAACAATGGATTGATTCCCACTGACTTCTGTGGGAACTAAGGTACTGGACAGAGAGGCAGGCAGTAGCTAGTGAGAGAATTGCCCAAGGCAGAAAATAGACATGGTATTGCTAAATAGTGTATTGCTGAACCATGGCTATTTCCTGTGTCTTAAGCTTTTTTAGGCTTCTTGGTTAACACCATGAAACATCTGGCTGGTAGACTAATTTTACAATCACAGGTAATGCGGGGCTGAACTATCAGTTCTGGGCAGCTAACTCACAGCTTGTCCATCCGTAGCAAGGTTATATTTTCTGTACATAAATGTTCACGATACAGGTGCCAATCCTTCTGCCCTAAGTTATAGCTCCAGTTGGCAGAAATGGTACAGTGAGTATGATGTCTTGTGTATTTCTCATCCTAGTTAACTTTTTCTCTTCACAAACCCAATCTAGCCAAGTTTCTCATCATATGAGAAGAGGCAAGGTTATAATTTCCACTCGATGCATTTTTGCCTTTGATTTTATTTTATTTTGCAAAAAACATTATTGTGCTTAGCTTTGGGTTTTCAATCTGTAAATTTTCAATTAACAGTCTTATTTGTTCCCATATGACCATAGAAGCTCTTCAGTTCACTTTTGTACCAAGCTCCAAGTAGTGCCCCAAGTTCTTTACGAAGCAAATCAGTATCTGCTGAGAAAATGAATTGTCCAGGATGGGAACAGTAACTTGGGCCTCCCAGCTAATGTATGATTAGTCCACAGGGTAAGAGAAAGTGTTGCCTCAACAGTGTGGAATTTCAAGAGACGTGACAGGCAAATGTGAAGTCACACAGGCAGGCTGGTGGCAAAGCCAGATGCAGAACCTTCATCTCCAGACACCCTAGCACAGTGGTCACCAACCAGTGGATCTCGATCCACTGGTAGATCTCAGAGCCTCTTGTGGTAGAACTTGGAGCCTCTTGAAGTTGATCCAAGGCTGGGGTGGGGGGCTGAGTGCCTGCATGCATGCACGCGTGCACCCTAGCCCAGCAGGTCAGTCCGTGGGGAGGGAAGGGGCGGGAGCTAGATCAAGGCCCCCATGGTGAGGAACAGTGCTGCAAAAGCAGGAGCAGGGGTAAATTGAATGGGGCCCTGGCCGAGTGGGACTTACCTACTGGGGAGGCATGCCCCCAAATACTTTTTTCTCCCTTTGTGACAATCTGCCCCCTTCCCCTTCCCTCCACACAATCTTACCTGCCGGCAGGGGGGCAGGGCAGTGGCAGTGGCAGTGTGCATGGTAGATCTTGGCTTGCTTTTAAATATGAAAGATAATCTACTTAAAAGAGGTTGGAGGCCACTGCCCTAGCATGTTGTACCAGCCACTAGACAAGAAGGCCAGCTTCCCTCTGTTTCATCCCTTGTAACAATGCATTGTCGCACCAAATGGTAATTTTTTGCACTGTAATATCAAGTATATTGTCACACTGTAACATCAAAATACTTTTTTACATGGTGATATTGTGTGGATTTCCTCTCAGGATCCATGAATGCAGTACTGAGATACTGAGATTGGAACAGTTCCCGAGACATAGAAGTGGATAAGGATTATAATTATGTCACTACAACAATAGCAGAAGGTTTGTGCAAAATCCAGAACACATAGCATTATATTTCTGCTTCCAGTTCCTATTTGCAATCATGTTTTCAAGCATTTAAAAAACACCAGGAAGTTTTAGCTCCAGTGATTGCTTGTCTGAAAAATCATGCTGGGAGGGCTGCATGCATTATTTATTAGTAACATTATGCTAATACCTAGAAACCCCAAACTGAGGTCAGGGCTCCATCATATTCAACAACATTACAAGCACACTTCTAGACCTTCCCCAACAGAGAAGACAAAGAAAGAAAATGAGAAACAAATCCATAAAGATGGAAAATGACTTGGCCAAGGTCATATACATCAGATAGTGGTTAGAAACAAAAATTGAACCTAGGTCTCTTACTATCCCAGTAGGGCACCTTTGCCACAAAGCCATTCTTTGCATGATTATTAGCCCTGACAAGGAGTAGCATGTACAGATTTGGGTACTGCTTTTCAAGAAAGATGTGAATCAACTGGAGAGTCTCCAGAGGACAGCAATAAAAATAGTCAGAGGCTTAATGACAAAAAAGAGGCCGTTAGGAAAAATAAAAAGAATTGGGTTTGTTTGGGTAAGAAAAAGGGACTAAAGGGAGACATGATAATCATCTTCAAACAAGTAAAAGTTTCCTGTGATAAGGATGGTCTCTAACAAAAAGTCCTTCTTCAAGTATATAGGTAGCAAGAAGAAGTCTCGGGGTAACACTGGACCCTTACAAGGCAGGGCAGGGCAGGGCAGTTGGTGACGGATGCGTGAGAGAAGGCAGAACTCTTCAACGAGTTCTTTGCCTCCGTGTTCCTGTCTGCTGACAACGGGGTGCTCTTGGGTGACAGTGCAGAGAGGCCCAGGAAGGATGTGAGCCCCCCGACTGTTAGTTCAGACCTAGTTAAGGATTACCTGGAGGGCTTAAGCTGTGTCCAAGTCGGCGGGCCCAGATGACCTTCATCCATGGGTGCTGAGGGAATTAGCTGGTGTCATTGCAAAGCCATTTGCACGGCTGTTCAAGGACTCCTGGTGCTCGGGCCAAGTCCCTGAGGACTGGAAAAGGGCCAATGTGGTCCCTATTTTCAAGAAGGGGAGGAAGGAAGAGCCTGGCAACTACAGGCCAGTCAGCCTCACTTCTATCCTGGGGAAGGTCTTTGAAAAAATTATCAAGGGCCACATTTGTGAGAGCCCTGCAGGGGAAGTGATGTTGAGGAGTAACCAGCATTGGGTTGTGCAAGGCTGATCCTGCCTGACTAACCTGGTCTCTTTCTATGACTAGGTAACAAAGAGCTTAGATGGGAAGGAAGAAGTCGAAGTCATCTTCTTGGACTTCCAGAAGGCCTTCGACACCGTGTCCCACCCAATTCTGGTAGGCAAGCTGAGGGACTACGGGATTGATGAATGCACAGTCACATGGGTGGCAAACTGGCTCCAGGGGCACACCCAGAGAGTGGTGGTGGACGGGTCAATGTTGACCTAAGAGGGTGTGGGCAGCGGAGTCCCCCAGGGCTTGGTCCTTGGACTGGTCCTGTTCAAGATCTTCATTAGCGACCTGGACGAAGGTGTGGAGAACACCCTGTTCAGGTTCGCTGATGACACCAAGCTGTGGGGTAAAGTGAATACACTGGCAGGCAGGGACCGCATCCAGGCAGACCTGGATAGGTTAGAGAAGTGGGTGGATCTGAACAGGATGCGGTTCAACAAGGACAAGTGCAGGGTGCTGCACCTGGGGAAAGGGAACCAGGGTTGGTTATAGGTTAGGGGCTGACCCTCTCAGCAGCACAGAGGCAGAGAGGGATCTTGGAGTCAGGATTGACTCCAGGATGAATATGAGTGCCAAAGCAATAGGCAGAGCTAACCACACCCTGTCATGCATCAACAGGGGCATCACTAACAGGTTCAGAGAGGTCTTGCTCCACATTTATGCGGCGCTGGTCAGGCCGAAGCTGGAGTACTGTGTCCAGTTCTGGGCACTGCACTTCAAAAAGGACGTGGAGAACCTGGAGAGGGTCCAGAGGAGGCCACTCATATGGTTGGGGGCCTCCATGGCCAGCCCTATGAGAAGAGGCTGAGGGACCTGGATCTCTTCAGTCTCCACAAGACGAGACTGAGGGGGGATTTTGTGGCTGCCTACAACCTTATCAGGGGCCACCAGCAGGGACTCGGGGAAAGTCTGTTCACCAGGGTCCCCCTTGGGGTCACCAGGAACAATGGCCACAAGCTGTGGGAGGATAGGTTTAGGTTAGATATTAGGAAGAAGTACTTCACAGTAAGGCTGGCCAGAGCCTGGACTAGGCTTCCCAGAGAGGTGGTGCTCTCACCTTCCGTGGAGATCTCCAAGAGGAGACTGGATAGGCACCTGGCTGGGGTCTTGTGACTCCTCCCACTCCCAGTGCTCCTTCCTGCCCATGGCAGGGGGTCACACTAGATGATCTGTCTAGGTCCCTTCCCACTCATTGATTCTATGAACTATTCTCCATGTCTGCTGGGGAGAGAACAAAAAGTTGCTGTGTTAAAATGCAGCAAGGAAATTGTAGGTTGGATATTAGAAAAAAAACATTCTAGCTGTAAGGTTGGTTAGAAACTGGTATATAAAGCCAATGGAAGTTATAGAATCTCTATCACAACGGAGATTTTTAAGAGCAGGTTAGACTCATATCTGCCATGACTGATTAGGAATAGTTGATCCTGCCCTGGGACAAGGAGAATAGACTGGATGACCTCTCTGGAGTCCCTTCCAGCTCTATTTTCTATGATTGCCACAGCCACTGAAATATACTGCTTCCCATTTATCATTTGCAATTTCTGCTTTCATGTTTCAGTCTCCCAGTCAATGCCATGCAACTTAGCTGACCTAATATACAGTTGAACTCAACAGTGCATAGATGTGCTTAGACTGACAAGGTGCTTATGGATAAGAAATACAGGATCTGCTCATAAACAGACAAATGGATTAAATGGCAAGACACACCAGAATATCATCATCCTGACCCCATCCACACCCCTCAGAACTTTCTACTTTGCTGATACTTGAGATAAAAGTTATATGAAGTACAACAGCTGGTTAAGTGCTAACTGGGCCACATAGCTGTTATTTGCCACTTATGAACAGCCTATGAGGCAAACACTATCATCTAGCTAAATTAAAATTGACCTTTTAAATGACAAAGAACAGAATGGTCAAATCCCTTAGACAGCTTTAGCAACGATCACTCCCAAGTCTAACTACCCGTGAGCAACAGCTAGCACAGTTTAGCTATCCTTATAGATTTATACAAGCAGCAGGTTCCTGCTTATAGCAAATCAAGGCATATTTCTTTCAGCTTCTCAAATTCCCTATACTGGGTGGAATCAGCATTTCTCATCTTAACATGTGGAATTTTCTGATTCATTTAAAGTTTATCCCCCTCTCCCAATATCAGTTGTCTTGATGCCTTTAAAATACAGATGGATCATCTTAATTGCATATGGAAAAAATGACTTTATTTGAAATAAATAGGGGTGCAATGTTCCTTTAATAGAAAATTATCATCATTATATCAATTAGATCATTTTATGTCATTAAGCTAAGCAGGGAAGCAAGGCTTTTTTTCTCCTTGCTGGCTGCACAATGAGTTATTTTGATCAGTTGCTGTTTTTTAAATGATAATAAGCAGTTCCAAGTGGCAGAGATACCTGATCCTAAAACATTTTATGAATGTCTTTGAAATATGCATTCTTGCAAGTGACCTCTGATAGTGGTTCCTGCAACACAGGTGGATACCCTACTGCTAGTATGCTTGATGTGGAGGTGGGAAAGGGGTGGGGGGAGAGAGAGAGAGAGAGAGAGCACAGAAAGTCTTGTTGGAAGAGTCTCTGATTTAGCAAATTCCTAATCATGCATTAGATGTTAAGCATGTGCTTAAAAGCACCCATCTTATACAAAGCTTAAGCTCATTCTCTAAGATCATTGTTGCTGTAGTGGAGCAACAGCAGGGATACAATTACTCTTTTCCTTTTTATTCCTGATATTTTGTGTGGTAGCAACAGCAAAGCTGAATGCAGTCTTGGAATTTATTCATTTTCTATGTTCTAGCATCTGTGAACTCCTTGGTTCATATCTATAGCACAACGGATTTCAAGGTGATCTCCCACCCACGTATTATGGAAGCCCAGGACCGGTTAGTGTCTAAGATCAGATGGGTTCAGAGATATTGGGTGTGTCTCTGAAAGCGCCCCAAGGGATGACGAGGTCGAATGGTCACAAACTCCTGCAAGACCATTTCAGGCTGGACATAAGGAAGAATTTCTTTACTGTCCGAGCCCCCAAGGTCTGGAACAGTCTGCCAGCGGAGGTGGTTCAAACACCTACATTGAACACCTTCAAGAGTAAATTGGATGCTTATCTTGCTGGGATCCTATGAACCCAGCTGACTTCCTGCCCTTTGGGCAGGGGCTGGACTCAATCTCCCGAGGTCCCTTCCAGCCCTGATGTCTATGAAATCTATGAAATCTATGCTCCCAGTCAGCCTAGGCAGCGGGGGAAGGCGGGGTGGTCCAAATCTTCACAGGGCTGAGAGGCAGCTGCCTGGCAGCCGGGACAGCTTGCCACCACCCCACAGATATCAGAAGCAGCCCTGGGCCCCTTATCAGCCCAGGGCTGGCACCTAGGGGAACCTGGAGTTCCCCTGACTGCTTCAGGGGGACAGAGCAGAGCAGGAGCAGCCCTAGGCTGAATTGATCCTGTTGGGAGCAAATTTGCTTCCAATGGGCTCACATTCAGATGCTAGGGGGCATAGTTTAATGCTCCTGAATTTTCTGTGTCCAAAATTCTGGTGCATTAATTGTACATGTAGCTGTGTCCATTCAGTCCAAAAAGACCACTTTTATGCACTCATAGACATTAGGGGATGGAAGGAACCCTGTGAGATCATCTAGTCCAGCACTCCTGCCATAGGCAGGAAGTCTGCGGGGATCAAATGATCCCAGCAAGATAAACATCCAAATACCTTCTGAATGAGTCCAGAGTAGGTGCTTGCACCACCTCCAGGGGTATTCTGGTCCAAACCCTGGATACTCGGACTGTGAAGAAGTTTTTCCTTATGATAAATCTAAATTGGCCTTCTACAAGTTTGTGGCCTTTGGACCTTATTATTCCTTGGGGAGCTCTGGTGAACAACTGTTCTTCCACATCCTGATGTACTCCCCTTATGTGCTTATAGGCTCCCACCAAGTCCCCCCTGAACCTTCTTTTCTCCAGGCTGAAGAGTCCCATTTCCCTCAGCCTCTCCTTGTAAAGTTTGTGCTCTTGGACTTTGATCATATAGGTGGCTCTCCTTTGGACTCTCTTGAGCTTATCCACATCTCTCCTGAACTGGGGACCCCAAAACTTGACATAGTACTCCAGTTGTGGCCTCACCAAGGCCAAGTACAGTGAGAGGATGACGTCCCTGGTTTTGCTGGAGATGCATTGCTGGATACATGCCAGAGTTTGGTTAGCTTTGCCAGCCACAACATTGCATTGGTGGCTCATGTTCATCTTGTGGTCAATCAAGACCCCCAAGTCTCTTTTGGGTATAGTGCTAGCAAGCGTAGCACTGCTGAGCCTATAAGTATAATGCTGGTTGTTCTTCCAAGGTGGAGCACTTCTCTACATTAAATGTCATCCAGTTTTGGTCTGCCCACCTTATGAGCATGTTCAGGTAGGCCTGTATCCCCAGCCTGTCTTCTACTGTGGCTGCTTTCACCCATAGTTTAGTGTCATCCATGAACTTTACCAGTCCACATCTGATGCCTGAATTCAAATCATTAATGAAGATGTTGAAGTGTACTGGCCCAGGCACTGAGCCCTAAGGGACTCCACTAGTCACCTTGTGCCATGTGGGTTCACGCCCATCAACTAGTACTCATTGGGTCCAACCCCAGAGCCAGTTCCCCAGCCATCGGACCGAGAGAGGATTAAGGCTGCAGTTCCCCAGCTTAACCATGAGGACATCATGGGAAACCAAGTCAAAGGCTTTCTTGAAATCCAGATATATAACATCAACCTCATCTCCCTTATTGAAGCAATGCATCACTTGGTCATAGAAGGTGATAAGGTTGGTCAGGCAAGACCTTCCAGTGACAAAGCCATGTTGGCTGGCATTCAGAAGGTTGCCTTCTGTTAGTTTGTTGTTGATGGATCCTTTGCTGATTTTCTCCAGGATCTTTCCAGGGATGGATGTCAGGCTGATTGGCCTGTAGTTACCTGGATCTTCCTTCCTTCCTTTTTTGAAGATTGGGACCGTGTTGGCTCTTTTTCAGTCTCCCAGCACCTCATCCAAGCCCCAAGAGTTCTCAAATATCATTCCCATAGGGTATGCTTTCATATCCGCCTGCTCCTTCAAGACTCTCAGGAGCATTTTGTCCGAGCCTGAGGACTTATGGATGTCTAGCCTTTCAAGGTGTTCCCTCACTTGATCAACATCAATTATGGGCCCACCTATCATGCCCTGGAAGTTTTATGTTCTGTCTGACACCATGACCCCCACGGGTGAGTGGAAAACTGATACAAAGTATTCATTTAGGAGACTGGCCTTTTCTTGGACATGTCAGCTGCCTCATTTTATCTTGCAGGGGTCCAATGTTGCCTTTATTCTTTTTCCGATTTCCCACATATCTGAAGAAGGATTTTTTGTTGTTCTTGATTCTGATGGCTAGTCTAAGTTCAGTTTCTGCCTTGTATTTTCTGAACTGCTTTCTACAGGTGCAGGCAAGTGATGAGTAGTCCTCCTTGGTGAAGATTCCCATTTTCCATTTGGTGTAGGCTTCTCTTAAGTTTCAGGAAGTCCAACAGTTCCCTGTTTAGCCAAAGGGGCTTTCCTGCCTGCTGACTGCATTTCCTATAGGACGGGATGGACTTCCCTTGCACTTCTAGGATTGAGTTCTTAAGGAATACCCATTCCTCATGGACTCCCTTTCCCAAGGGACCAAGATCTATTAGTGCCTCACTGACCAGTCTCCTGAGTTTGTGAAAGCCTGCTTTCCCAAAATTGAGGATTTCTGTTTTACTGAGGGATATGCTTGCCCTACTTACCCTTCTAAAAAAAGTTCTATCAAAATACTCCATATGAGTACAGTTCACAACAGTGATAGCATAGGATTTGGCTGTAGGTTCCCAAAATATTTTGATAACGATGCTCATATCTGCTAGAAAACAACATGACTTAGGTTCCCAACATATAAGAGATGTAATGGCATGTTCCAGAACCCTCCCCCCCCCAAAAATATTGTCACTTAATTTTAAATACACTGAAAAGGATTAAGAAGAGGTTTTTTAGCATCTGTTTAAAGATGAGAGATTTCATAGATTTCATAGACATTAGGCCTGGAAGGGACCTCGGGAGATCATCGAGTCCAGCCCCCTGCCCAAAGGGCAGGAAGTCAGCTGGGGTCATGGGATCCCAGCAAGATAA